>NW_026126433.1:7227500-7915000 GCF_943737965.1 Phodopus roborovskii
GAAAGTAATTAGTGTATTAACAGCATAGCATTTGGCATAGGACAGTTTGATTACTTTCTTTGTTCATATAAGTTTTATTATCCATTGTAACCTTACATAATTGTTATTAGTAGCTTACAAAGTATTTTATAATGTGAAGCTTGGAATATAAATCACCATTGTCAGGGAGTGTGGGAACATACATGCCTTCTCCTGTTCCCAGCATGTATGAGAGGAGGCCAGCAAGCAGGCAATGATACTTTAGCCATTATCTAATGTTGATGTGAGAAAACAGGCTATGAAAGTGTGAGCGAACAAAAGAAGAGGGACAAGAGGGAAGAGGGGGTCTTTTTCAAAGTAAAATGAAGACACAAATAGAAGGCAGAACCTAATCGCTAGAAACTCAGTTCAGGATGGTGATCATCACAGACAGCACATCGGGCAAGATACATCCTCTTGTCTTTGCAGGGTCGATGGCATTTCCATTCCTAGGTCATGTGCTACTAACATCCCCTCAAACTACTGCCTAAGTCACAGCTGTGCAGGAGCAGCAGGCGCTGATATATGCAAATGAGATATTTGTTGGGAAAGGACAAGTCTAAGCTGCTGAACGTTTTATCTAAAGTAAAATCATTCATTGAAGTATTAATACTGAGTTTCTCTGGAAGGCAAAATAAACAGCAAGCATAGCTTTTGTCTAGGGGTAAACTCTTAGCAGTCATTAGCTTCTCCTCTTCACCATTATGGTTATTATGTTAGTAACAATTTTTTCAAAGTTGATCTTCATTGGATTGGGGTATTATGGTATACTGTATCTATTTCTAGTCCTTAGAAGGCAAATCTCACTTTATATACATGAGGCCATTATGACAGTAACTTAACTTCTGCTCTGTATGTAGGTCATTCTACTCAGAATTTCAACATTGTGTACAAATGAAATGTATTTTATGCAACTAACATGTGAACTAAACTCATGGGGAATGTAAACTCTGTTGCCACACTCAGGTCAGGACTCCAAATCCTGGTTGGCATTCTCCAGCACCTGCTGGGCAGAGCTTCACACAGACTTATTTGGCTGTGACAATGGTCTTGATATCTTGTCATGCACATACAGGGAAATTTGGTTACAGAAAGACTATTAGGAATCTCTGACAGTGTGGTCACATCAACCTTGAGAAAGCATTCAGGACTCTCTTTGTAAGTGCTCTGTGTAAGGTAGAGGTGCAGCCTTCAGGACAACTGTTTGACTATTTGTACAGAAAGAACCATGTATCTCTACAGAGGTCTGTGCTTTGGATGAGTCTGAATTCTTGAAATATAGCTAAAGCTGGCCTTGAACTCACAATCTTCCTGCCTCAGTCTCTTAAGAGTTTGGGTTACTTACTGGTAGGAATCATTGTTCCCAGCTTCTTTGGTGATTTTTATCTGACAGAAAACAGAACTCTGTCTGAGGTTGTAGTAGACATTTGTCATAAAACTCAGAATCACAGAAAAGACAGCAATGAAATGCTGGGACTTGAGGTCTTCAGTGTATTTGAACTTAGGTCCCTTCCCTTGCTTTGTTGTGTGCATCTGTCTGATAGTCACAAATCTGGAAGAGAGCTTCTAGGCCCTTGAAAGTATGCTGACCACACATGGAATTGCAGATGCTTCTTTCCAGAAAGGTCCTTAATCTGCAAGGTATCATTTTGCCATCAGCCTCTGTTAGAATCACAAGGTCACACACAGACAGGTATAAAAGGAGTCTATGACAGCTGGCAAAGGAAACAGGAAGTTTCACATATCAGCTACTTGGCTCCCACAAAGGCTTTTTTGGGTTGCTGACAAAATACAATAAATATCTTCAGTGAGCAGTTTGAGGAAGTTTTTAATTTCTTTAAAATCCTTTTATGTGTTTGTGATAACACTAAATACCCTAATACATGTCTATTGTTGATGACATTTCTTTAAAAGGATATATGAAGGAGAAACTGGTGACATTGTTTTGTCCTATACTACTGTCAAATGTATGAGGCACAGTTGTCCAGTGGTTGCTTCTTCATTGATCTTCTTTTTAATAAGATTCCAGGACAAGGGGATAGCTCAGTCACTAAAATTCTTACCTCACAAAGATGAGAACAAGAGTTATGTCTCCAGAACACATTTTAAATTCTGCAGCATGTTGATAGTGCCTGTTTGCAATTCACATCAGAGTTACTGAAGAGATAGGTCAATCCCTGCTGCTCAGTGGGGCAGGTCTAGTTGGTGACTTGAGGCCAATGAGAGATCCTAACTCAAAGAAGATGGAAAAGTTTCTGAGGACAATGTCAGAAGTTGTCCTCTAGCCTTCACAAGCACATACATACAAGTGAGCAATCCTTCCATATGCACATGTAAATTTGTACACACACACCCACTCACATGCACACAGGCGCGTGCACACACACATACACACACAATCACTAGGTTCTTGATGCTCTTAAGCAGCACATTTCCCATCTTGCACCTTTCTGAAGGTAGGATTAGAGGCTATTCTGAGGAGAAGCACTATACATGAGGGCATCACAGCAAATGAAGACTTTGGTTAGAGTAGAACCTAGACACAGCATGGGAAAACCAACAGGAGTGGGGTCTAGACACTTGTACAAGTAACAAGATGAGTGGGAAACAAGTGAAAAACAGACTAAATTTTATCAAGCTTAAAGAGAGCAGAGGCGTCCATGCTCACATGAGTTTGTGTGTCAGGTTTTTCTATATAGACTCAGGACTATAGCACATGTGGACAGGTGACCAATAGCAAGCCACCAAATATCTTTGCATCCTGGTTTTATAATGAAGAAATGGGTACATCATTCCTACAATGATTTCAGTGCTATCATGTTAAAATTTTACAGACTTCACAAAACTGTGAAATCATTATAAGCCATCTGCTGAGGAAAAACCTGTTAGATTGTGCATATCGAACAACCTTTTATAACTTGTGCTTTATTTAAAACTAGTTAAGGAACTTGAACTTTTAAAAGTGCAAGCATTAAAATAGAATGTGAGAAGTTTGTGATTAGTTTAATAATAATAAAAAAGCAGTGGGTAATTAAATGATTTGATTATATATGCATACTTAGATGTTCTTTTAAAAAACAATTTCCCATATCATTGAGGTGTACTTAGGAAGAACTTGAGGAGTGATGTTGCCCATTTTCCTCTCTCAAAGATGAAAAGTTTCAGAGCCAAAGAGGTCAAAAGACCTTCATGTAGAAAGAAAGCAGTTTTCTGAAAAATCTACTTATGTTCAGTTTAGATATATTATCTTTAAATTTCTGATAAATGCAAACTAACAAATGAAACATAGCTTACAAAGACACTGCTAAATCAAATTCATGGCCCATTTTAGTAAATACAACTTTCCTGATGTTTATTGATAATGTGAATCAACATACATCATCAACCTAGATGGAAGTGCCTATGAGTCACTTCCCTTTGTGTTTCTGGGATGTGTTTTCCCAAAGCTTGAATACTTCTATCCTCTGACACTTTTCTCCTTCTACACTGAACTTTCCTCTGAACGTAGAACATAGCTCAGCCCCAAGTCCATCTGTCAAAACTCTCTCTCTATATATAATACTTGTTCTTATATACATATTCCTATATATGTATACAAGCAGCTGGCCTTACAGGTCACACAAAAGGCAGTGATTGTGTCCTGTCATATCTGTTTACATTCTCCTTTTGGCCTTTGACATTGTTGAGCACTAGTTTTTCTGAGTCTCCCCTTGGCTTCTTGGCAGCACACTGTCTACTCTCAGTGTCTGCTTTGCTATGGTGAGCACAGTTCTAACATTACATATCTAGCACTTATCCTTTCTTTCTTCCTTCTCTTTTTCTCTCTTTCCTTCCTTTTTTATTTTTTTCTTCTCCATTTACTTCTCCTTTCATCTACATCCATTTTTCCCACTTTTATTTTAAACAAATACCAGTGAGCAACATAGAGCATTACCACATTCACCTTTGAGGATTATTTAAATAGTGAACACTAAATAACAAATGATATAAAAACTTCACCCAGGATTTGCTTACTAAGGAAAGATATGAACTTTTTCTAGAGCTCTAAGTGTTGGGACTTTGCCAATGCTCTCTGCTATATAGTATCTCTGTGTAATTTCTAGTTGGCTATTGTCTTATCATTGGCAGATATAATAAAACCAAAATAATAATAATAATAACAATAATAATAATGTAGAATGACAGCATCTACTTCCAGTGACTGTCTTTGAATGGCTAGGGAACAGAAACTATTGAAAACTACCTAAACTTTTAGTATCTGGTTATATAATTCACATTTTTAGGAACTTGTAAAATTTGGATACAAGTTGACATACCACTTAAAATTTGTCTTGAATTTTCATTTTTAATGCCAGCCTTGGAAAGGTGATCATCTCAGATAACTTTTCTAAGTATGTTCATCCTCTTGTGTACTGGCTGAAATCAGTCTTTTCAGAGACTAATTAAGCCACTGAAAACTTAAATGCTTCCACAGATCTCTCTCTTTCTTTTGAACCTTCATCGTATAAGCCTATTAATATTTCCCCCAGAAATAAATGAATGCAATAACAGATGTCCACAATGAGAAACCTTAGAAAAAGAAGGTTTGTAATTCTTCCAGTCTTTAAAAAAGTCATGCCTTCATGCCACTTACTAGGAATAGTCAGGAAGTATCTTTATTTATCATTGTCTCTTTATTCCTATTAAATGAAGGGAAGGGAAGAGTCACAGTCCTCTGTTGTAAAGTTTTCTGTGGATATCATATTGTTTCATTCAGTTAGGAATACATAAATGTCACTGTAATGTTTTAATCAGTTATAAGTATGTAGACATTGGGCAGCAAGTATCATTTAAGCAAAGAAGCTTAAAAAGTGGTTTACTTAGTAAATCTCTGAGCTTAAACATCCTTACATGAGCGTTTCATGAATTCTATGTTTTAAGATAATGCTGAATTTAAAACTTAAACAAGAGCCTTCACACAATGGGCTCTTTTATTTTCTCTCACTGCTCTGATGATGTCTAGCTTCATTTCCAGTGAGGAGTAGAAGCTAAGAAATGCAGAAAGATTGCTTTCATATCAGTTAAGGAGGTTAAAGCCTTCATTGTAACTACCTTTCAATTAGCTGCATTATTTATGAAGAGAAATTAGAAACAGAATTCATTTCAGATGACAGCTGATGTGTTGAACGGTTCTATGTCAGGTTATAAAAGTTGTTTAGTTTGTCAGATTGATGGCATTTCTCCGTCATTATCAAATTCATCACCCTTGCAATATTAAGCACTTTTGTGTGGTGAGTGCTAATTTTAGTCCTTGAAAGTTGAATTTAAGAAATACTTCTCCCTCTGCCTCTTCATGCCCATTGTATGGCCTTTGATAAAGATTAAGAATTTATCAAGCTTTCATCCAATGTTGAGTTTTAACATCAATTCTGCAGCATTTGTCCACTCAAGTGTTGGGAGGACACTGAAAATCTTTTCTATTATTTTCTCAGACTTCAGACTCAGGAAGTTAGGGCTGAATGTTTTGAGATATTGGGGTAACAGTTCTGGGCACACCATAAAAAAACTGTGTCAGCTTAATGTACTTCTTTTGTCCCTCTGATTTCCAGAATCTGTCCCATCCTTTTATCTATAATAATATCAGAAAAATTTCAGAAAAATCAATATTATACATTACACATGAGCATGTCCTTCATAAAAGAATATATTATCCCACAACAAATGGCTGCTTACAGATTGTGGAAGAGACCCAGTGTGGGTTCTGGGGCTAAGTAAGCAAACAGAAAAGGTTCTTTAAGGCCCATGGGGTGGTGAAAATTCCTTTCAATAATAATGTGATGATCCCCAGTTTCTGTGTCTAAGGTTATAACATACAGATTACACACACACAAACACACACACACACACACACACAGAGAGAGAGAGAGAGAGAGAGAGAGGTACCCATGCATGCATGCAAGCACACAAAGTGCATATGTACACACTTTCTTACATAGACATAAATACCAAATAATAAAATGTCCACATGATTGTGTGCATAGATGGCAAATGTCATTTCTCCTTTGTCTCTGAAGAAAAGCTGCTTTACATATGTTTTATGATATTTTCTTATTTTATTTATGAAATATTTGTTATATACAATATCAAATTTTAAAACCCAATATAGAAAACAATTTTCCCTTTGTTTCCTAGCTGACTTTATAGTTCATTGTATAACAACTACCACATAAGATAAATTTTAAAAAGAAGGTGTTAAATTCTTAACCATCATGCAATAATATCCCACTAAATCATGGCTCAGACCAATGATTTTTAGCTATTATATGTGTACTCCATCATTTCCTGACAGAGTACTTATTCAGAGTAGAAATGCAGAACATGAGAGAGTTTTAATTGTATAACTGAAAATGTAACATGTTAACTTCACATTTCTAATTTATGACTATGTATTATGGCACTTGGGATTGGGGGTAATCCGGGAAGAGTATATAATTGTGAATGTATCTGTTCCCTCTTTTCATACTAAGAACATTAACTTTACTACAAATACATACATACATACATACAAACATAGATCTGATCTAGTTACTTGAGTATAAATAACTCAGTTTGTCAGCCTGGAGCCCTGGAGAAAAAGTGATGGTGCAGATAAAATCCTGAGTGGGTGTGCGACAGTGAGAGGCCCTCAGGGAGTATTAGCTGGTGCTTTTTGTTGGCCACAGCCATAGAACCCAGTACAATAATAGGTAAAATAATAGGTGGTCAGTCTCTGTAGATATAAGTGTGCTCTGATGAGCCATGACAATGGATGAGAGCTTGCAGATACTAGATTGTAGCAGAATATAAAAACTCAAATTTAACATCAGAGGAACAGAAGCTCACTTTCAGAGTTTGCACACATTACACACAATTCTAGTGTGATGGTATTGGTGGTGAACAGAGGAAATATTCAGTGTTTTTTTTTTTTTTATTTTTTTCAGAACAAATAAAATTCTTAGCTGAGGAACCTTCACAGTTGAATAACACTGACAAATCTGGGGATTTACCCCAGCTCCTGGCTCTTTGCTCAGGGGTAAACTTGCTATCTACTGTGTTTCTGACTAAACTCCATCTCTTGATTTACTCCATCCTGCCTTTCCTCCTCCTTATTCATTTTCCTTTTATTGACGTTAGATTTTATTTTCTTTCACATGACATATCCTGATTACAGTTTCTCCCCCGTCTACTTCTCTCATTTCCTTCCTATCTATCCTCCCATTTGAATCCATCCCCTTTTTCCTTTTTTCTCTCATTATAATACAAACAGGCTTCTATGGGGTTCTAATAGAATAAAACAGAAAAGAATACTATAATATGATAAAAACTAACCCATCAGAATTGAACAGGACAAACCAAAAGAAAGAAAAGAGCCCAAGAGAATACACAAGAATCAGAGGCTCACTCATTCCTCTGCTCAGAGATTCCATGAAAATACTAAACTGAAAGCCATGACATATACACAAAGGACCTGATGCAGACCTGTGCATGCTGCTTGAGACTCCATGACTTCATATGATCGTGTTTTTAAAAAGAAGTCCTTGTTTCCTTGGTATCCTCCATCCCTTCTGGCTCTTGCACTCTTTTTGCCTCCTCTTCCCAGGGTCAGGGTCTGGGAGTGGTGTGGGTTCACTGAGCCCTGAGGTGAGAGAGTTCCCATTTAAGTCTGAGTATTTCAGCATCTCTGTTCTCACTCTCTGAGTATTGTCTCTGTACCTGTATTTTTCCCCCATATGCTGTAAGAGGAAGCTCTCTGAAGACTGAGCACAGAATGTCAATAGGAATCATTTTATCATTGAGGGTTTTTTGTTTTGTTTTGTTTTGCTTTAACAGTAATATTTGGTTTTATCCTAGGTTCCTCAGCTATCAGATTCTTGGTCACCTAAACTTTATCATATATGGATTCCACTCCATTGTATCTCATGGAGTGGGCCTTTGTTTATATAAGATATTGCTTGTTTACTTCCACACAAGCTTTGTGATACCATTGCTCTAGCATATTTTGCAGGCAAGACACCATTGTAGATCAAAGGGTATATGGCTTGCTTGGTGCTTATGTTTATCTTTTGATATCATGGAAAATAATTTCTGTATCAGAGATGCTAGAACATAAGGGTAAATGTTTTATATAGGTACCAGCTCAAATTCTTCACATTTAATGAGTTGTAGATGCTGTCCTCAGCAATGGAACCTGCTGTGAGTTTATGGAGGGAAACCTATAGTCTTGGCAACAGCCTGGGTTGTTTGGGTGTTCCCATAGGACATTTTGGCCAGCAACTCAATTAGATGTAACCCAATTCCAGTACTGGAAGCTTCATTTGGTGACAAGAGATGTTTAGTTGGGGATCTGTTTCCCCCATAATTTGGTGATTTCTTTTATATTGCTTTCATAAACACACACACACACACACACACACACACACACACACACACACACACACCCAGAAGCTTCTGATGTATTAGGTTTCCATACTACCCCTCAAATGACCCTTCAATTTAGCTTTCTCATCCCTCCTCTTCCCATTCCCCACTTGATCCTTCAATTCCAACCACCATATCATTCCATATCTCTTCCATTTCTCTTTCCTAACAAAATTTATCTTCTGCTCCTCAAGTCCACACTCAATCTTGATGGTTCTATGGATTATAGCTTTTGGCTTCACAGCTAATATCCACATTTAAGAAAATAATGCCATATTTTTCTTTCTGGGTCTTGGGTACCTCACTCGGGATGATTTTTTTCCTTGTTCCATCCATTTACTTGGGAATTTAAAGATTTCATTTTTTAAGAGCTTAGTAATATTCCATTGTGTAAAGGTACCACATTTTCTTTCATCCTCATTCATTTTTTGAGGGACATCTGGATTGTTTCTAATTTCTAACTATTATGAGTAGAGCAACAGAGAACATGGATGGGCAAGTGTCTCTGATAGATGAAGATCCCTTTAGGTATATTCTCAAGAGTGGTATAGATGGGTCTTGAGCTAGATCAACTCCCATCTTTCCGAGGAACTGCCCCACTGATTCCAAAGTGGCTAAACAAGTTCGTACTCCCAACAGCAATAGAGGAGGAGGGGTGTTCCCTTACTCCACATTCTCAGCAGCATGAGCTGTCACTAGTTTTATAGATCATTGCCATTCTGACAGGTGTAAGATGAAATCTCAAAGCAGTTTTTGTCCTTTTTAAACTCTCTCAATTATACCCACCTTCTTTACCTCCACATAAAATCAGAATTCCTCCATACCAGTAGCTTTTGCCAAGGATTTTAAGAAGTTACCCAGTATCAGATCAGGGAGTGTTCTCTCCTTAGGTTGTGTGTCAGGAGTTCTGGCCTCTCCTTACTTGTCCACGTGCTCTTCTCAAGTTTCATAGCTTTCTTTTGGTTCTCTTCTATCTCTGTGATAGTTCAAAAAACACCATTGTTGGATTCTATGACCTCTATCACCCCCCTCCCCAAATCTCCTGATCATCTTCAGAATGCTGCCTTGGACTCCTTTGTTCACCATCCTGTATGGTATTTTTCACTTATGAAACTTTACATTCTACAATTAGCTAGAAGGCTGTGATACCCAGGGCAACATCTTTAGTTCAGGCAGTTCTTTGTTCATTTTGAGCTACATGTGGAGCTAATGCCTGAGCCCCATCCAGTGGATGTCGTTCTACACTGCAAAATTGGTGCCTCTAAAGCTTTCCTCCTTCTTAGAAGGCACACTGCCTCAGGCCACCCCCTTTCAGGGTCCCCCAAACCATCTTCCACACCTTCCATCTCTTGGGTACATACCCCTGTCCTCCCTCATAGCAGTGGTCTTCCATAGTCCTATCCAAAGAATATCTATTCTATGAATGCTTTCAATAATGTCTGTATAAGCTCTGATAAAAGGATTATTACAATTGCCTCTTTCTCTTTAATAGATTTTTCCATGCCATATATTGTGTTTGTGGTTTTCTGTCCTTCAACTTCTCCCAGATTCTCCCTACCTTCCCATCCATACAAGACTACACCCTTTCTCATTAGAGTTCAAATTGATCTCTCAAAAATAAAATAAAATGAAAATAAACAAACCAGAATAGGACAAAACAAGCAAAAAGGAAAATAAACAAACAAACAAATAAATAAATAGAAGAGCTAAAGAAAAAGCACAGGAAACACATACAGATGCCCAGACTCACACATTTACCCATACATAAAAAACAAAACAAAAACAAACAAAAATAAATAAAAACAAAATCAGAGTCCATAATACATAAGCAAAAGATTTGTATGTATGCCCGGATAAAACATTTTGACCAAAATAAAATTAAAATGCTCCAAAAATACCACTGAGTTCATTTTGTGTTTGTTTCTTCTGGTCATGGGTCTGCCCTTAAGTGTGGTTTGTACCCAGTGTTACTCCAGTAAATAAAATCAATTATTTCTTTGTGAGTGACTGTCAATTATATACAGCTTCTCAGTTAGGGATGAGGGCTTATGTACACTTATGGTCTCATCCATGGGGTCCCATTTGGCTTAGACTCACATAGATGGTTGTACAAGTGAGTCTTAACTGGTCTTACCCACATATATTCCCTTTGTAATCTGGTATCTTTACTGTCATAGTTTTTTTTTTGTTTGTTTGTTTGTTTTGTTTTTTCAATGTGGTGTGTGCATGTATTATATGTTATATGCCCATGTATGTTTGTGTGTCTTCTTTTCTATTTGGATATGTCTGGAGGCCAGAAGTCCACATCAAGAGTTTTCTTCAACTTCTCTCAATGTTATCTTATGAATGGGTTTCTCATTGAATATGGACTTTGGTGTTTTTAAGCTTCACAATGAGCCCTCAGGATCTAACTGTTATCCATCTCCACCGACCCCCCCATCCCTGTCCAGAAACAGGATTACAGATACAAATGTAGCACTTGGCATTTTACACAGTGCTGAGAATTGAAGCCAGCATCTCAGGCTTACAAACCAAGATATTTGCTCATTGGGATAGCTTTCTAAATCTCATAGTAATACTTTGACAATATAATTTTTAAAATTGTTAAAACAAAACAAAACAAAAACATCTGTAGTTGTTAGAAAAGACCTCTACAGCCTGGTGTGGCTCAGTGCTCCAGGTTTTGACTTTGAGGACAACTGTCTGACCTGACCTCTCTACTCGGTTCTGCAGAGGCACACAGGAGGTTTGCAGTTCCCTCAGTGCCGCATCCACACGCCCTTTACCATGTTGCTTGCTCCTCAATTACTTTCTCTTCTCATTCTCCACCCTCCTCTTTTGACCTCCATTGCTTTTTTATATTAGTTCTGAATCATCTTCTATGAGTAGGTTCCTGAAACATACTCTCGTATTTCTTAGAAAATGGACCAACTGCCTCATAAGTTTGAGGCTTTTGCTTGTTCAAAACAGATGATCCAGGACATGAAACGCATAACTCAGCTATAGCTCCAAATAGAGAAGCATGGCATGTTGGGTTACATTTGGGTTACATCCTGATGAGGGTACCAGCCATGGAAACATGGACATAGAGGAGGGAGTTTAATGTTTGAACGGAGGAAAGATAGGCCTTGCATTATCACTTTCCTGTGTATTGGTTAAGAATGGGATTGTTAACTTGGTGTTGTATGTCTGGGTTGCCCTGGTGCTCGTGACATATATCTATGTAGCAATATATGTATCTGTATCTATCTATATCTGTATCTGCCTGTAGATGCAGATGAAAATATATATGTATGCATGTATGTATGTATAATCTTACAAGCCAGGACTGTTAGTGTGTGATAAGGAAAGTATCTGGCCATAATTTTGTAAAGAAGAACTGAGGTATAGCCATAATTTCAGATACATAAGATCTGTGAAATAGCATTTTACATGAGCACACATCGCTAAGATGAAAGTAACATAGGGTAGCTGGAGCAATGGGTCAGTGTTTAAGAGCACTTGCTGAACTTGTAGACTACTACAGTTTAGTTTCCAGCACCCATGTCAAGTGGCTCACAGCCATCTCTAACGCCATTTAGAGGTGTCTGATGCCCTCCTCTGGCCTCTTGCAGGCATTGCCCTAAACATGTACATGCATGTGTAGAGACATACAGTAGATCAGAATGAAAATTAAAAATCTCTAAAAACTTTAACCCAGAATCTCTAACAGAGGGAAATAAAGGTTTCCATCTTGCCTGAGTCTCACATTAATCTCATGTTGCTTTTCATTTCTGCAATGGTGACTGAAGCAAATTGTTTTGTTTTTTGTTTGGTATAAAATCAATGCTCAACATATAAATATTCCTGCAACAGGCTTTGCTTTGTTTGGAGATGGACGTTTTCTCTGTCTTACGATCTTCTCTTAATTAGATTTAAGGAGTTAATGGTGCTTGGTTTTGGCTCCAAGGAAAGCAAGAGAAATATTGAAGTTTTAATTAATGTGATTCCACTTAACCTATATTCTTAATTTAGAATCTTAATTCAGTTATTTTCTGGAATGGCTATTTTTGTATTTTTTTCTCTTTGCTTAAACCTTATTTCTAGTAATTATAACATAGATTTTTTTTATTTGCTCTATATCATACCTCAAGTCCTCTAACAAGTTGCTATAAATATAAATGCGATTTAAAAAGCAATTAAATTCAAGCTTTTCCTTACCATCCAGCCTTTTGTCAAAAGTCAAGTGACATCATAGAAGCATTTGAAACCACAAATATACCAAAGCTGTACATCTACCAATAAAATGGATCATTTGCATATGGGTACTCTGAAATATTGGGTGATACTGTCATTGCCAAATGGAGAAACCATTACAGGGGGGCAAAGATATCTTTGGATATTACATGTATATACACAGCAAAATTAGTAGTATGTTATGAAACCAGCTATATGCCAGTACACAGCTCTAAAGGTCAGAGTTGGAAGAGCAAACCAGTGAAGAGCCAAGTTAGGGTTAAAATTTGAGCCATGGACAAAGAAGAAGACAAGAAACACTATGAATTCAGACTCTGAAAATCCTAGCAGGGACCTTTAGTAATCATAAAGACAGAGACACTGGTGATCCAACATTGAGGACCATATATGTCTTGCTCTTTTAGGCCTGCTCATGAGGAATACTAGGATTGTGCAATTACCTAGGGAAAATAGCTTTCTTTGGGGCACAGCCCTCTGAGTTGAAAGATCATGGGGAGTTGAGCAAATGTAGTCCCATAACCCAGTGCCCAGACGTTTAAACAAATACAGGGATTAAACACTCTGGAATCCTGAAAATTGTGTTTGGCATGCAATTTTGGTTATGTCTGCCAGCAGTAACAATTATTATAGTTTAAAAATATTATCTCTACTCTTCATAGTAATCTTAAAAGGTGATACTATCATCTCCATTTGGAGAAGACTGTGTATTAGAGGTTAATGGGAGAGCTTCAGAACAGGATTTGGATTTGCAGCTTCACAAATTACCACTCATGATAAGCGCCTTAGAGAAGGTTGAGCTATGATTTATACATTTTGCGATGAATATGTGGCATAGATGACAAGTGAATTTATCTGCCATGTACTTGTGATAAAAATTCTCTCTTCTTGGTTTTATACCATGTTGATCTAGAAACTTATTTCATATTTAGCTTTGTAGTTTAACAAGATCCTATGTTTCCGCTATAGAATAAAACTTGACTCACGACATAGATACCCCCATAGATTCTATTTTGGTGTAGTATGTTAGCCTTCTAGTTGCACAATTAACTGAGTCAATTCTGCTTATGTGGGATATTGCCTATCTAAAAACACCAGGCATAAAGCCCTCTTTTGAGTTGTTGGCCAGGCTTGTCCAAGAGACTCCCAAAACATTACAGGCTATTGCTATTGCCACAGAAGTGTAAGGGAAGTCCCTACAGCTGAAGACACATGCACTTTAGACATAGGGCCCAGGGTCCCCTGAACTGGTACTGATCTGGAAACCTCCTACATGAGGACTAACTTTCATGGTACCAGATGGCACCATGCAAGCTTTCAGAGGAGGGAAGCAACCAACAATCCAACCCAACTGTAATGCCTGTGAAGCACAACAATGACTAGCATAGCACACTACCCCTAAGGGTGAAGCAGGGGCACCCACGTGTTGGCAGTAACTAACAGCTCTCTAGGTGGAATAAGACCCACTGTTTGAAAGTAATTGGCCCCCAAAAGATCACAGAGAATGGCACTATTAGGAGCTATGAGTTTTGTTTTTCTTTTTGTTTTGTATGGTCTTATTGGAGAAAGTGGGTCACTGTGGAGGTGGGCTTTGAGTTCTCATATTTACTCAAATCATACCCAGTAGTAGTTCAATTCACTTCCTGTTGTCTGTGCAAGATATAGAACTCTCTAATGTCTACATCATGGCTGCGTGTACACTGCCATGCCCCACTATGACGATAATGGACTGAACCTCTAAACTGTAAGCCACCCACTTAAATTTATTGCTTTATAAGAGTTTCCATGATCATGAAGTCTTTTCACGGCAATAGAAATCCTAAGACACCCACCCATCAAGAGATAAATCTTGCCTAATATTGGAAAACTATCCAGCTACCCAGGGATATCTGAAGTCATGGATCTTAGAGAAGAAACTACAGTGGCTATTTTACTAAGCCAGCACAGGTTGTAAAATATTATAGCTGATGTTTTCACAAAGTATCAAGGTTAACTTTACCTGAGTCTACATAATCTTTTGGATAAACACTCTTAAGTACATGGGGGTTTACACCAAGTCATTTGCTCTTTCATTTAATAATACTTGCATGATTTATAAAAGAACACAAGGGCATTTCAGGATTTATCCTTGCTTGGTATTATGAAACTTGAAGCTTTCATTAATATGGTTCCTGCTTTACCAGAAATTTTTATTGAGCTAGTCTGTGCAAAATGAAATTCATAGAGTATAGCCCAATAGCACAGTTGTGATTCCTGGCTTTGCTCTTTAGTATCCTGGGGTCCATATTCATTTCTTTCAGAAGTTAATTCAGTACATGATTAAATTTTTTAATAACTGAAGGGGGAATGATTTGAATGACTTCTGCCTCCAAGATTTTCTATATTATATATTGGGAGTGTGTAAGATTTTAACATTTTTCCTGGACTCAGTAAAAATAATGCAAATTCATTTTTGTACTAAGCCTGATTAATTAGCCCCCTTTTTTCTCTCTATGGAGAAGGCTTTGATTTCCCTTACGTGCATTTTAAAAGTAAAGTCAGGAAACAATGTAATTTCAACCTGATCTTATTTACAAAAGAAAATGATTTAATAATCTTCATTTCTCATTCCATGAGACCCTGTAGTAAAAGACATTCCTTTTCATTTCTTGGTTTGCAAACTTGGCTTGCTAAGCACTGTATGACACAGGTAGAGAACAATTAATTAAAATGCAGATGGAAAGAATCTGTAGCTGGCTTCTTACCTGCACTCCAAATGTTGAGACAGACTGTCCTGCCTCCATTACACCCTTGATTAAGCCCAAGGTACAAAGAGTTTAAATTTGTATGTAATCATTGAGCTACAAAACTTCAGATGTGGAAGAGCAGACTTTCTGTACTGCATGACTGACATATTTGCTAACTCTTCTTCTTGTAGCAAGCATAAATTATTACATGCAGACTCAAATTCTTTAGGATACACCCTGCAACAGAAGCAAGAATTATGAGATCAAGAATAATTGATATTCCACATGACCCATTAAAACAGGTCTCATTTAATGCACTGTGGTTTTAAAACCTTGTCTTTCTTGAGCAGACTAACCTGATGTAGGCACCTTTTTGCACTCTACAGTGAGACTGAGCAATTCCCTCAACCAACCCCATCCAGAGAACCTTGAGCTGAGAGCACATGTTTAATGATGCCTGGACTAGCTATTGATTAAACACTGACAATGTTCAGAGGAATTGAGAATCAAAAAGCCTCCCCCATGGCCAGCTCTGCCATGCCCACTTTTTAATAGATGGCAAAGGAGGGTTCTAAATGTGATCTGCCGCCCTGAACATCCTCAGAACTCCACAGGAGCGGGACTAATTTCTGGTTTGCAGCCCTTTGCAACTGCCATGTTTAAAATGTCCATCATTCTGCAGGGGTGAATACAGATGTCCCTCCTTATTAATTTTTTATTTTTGTAGTCCTCGTTTTTGAGCAAAAATGATTATATTAATTCATCCTACTCCATGATAGCATATCAAATGTGTAATAATCAAAGCTGTTAACAGATATATAAACCAAGGCAAACACAGGTCTTGGGGGGATCAATTTATCTGAATACTTATTTTCTGAGTTGAGTCAAGCAAACAAACAATAACAATGAAACAGCTAAAATTAAGTGAAGAATGAATGAAAATATAAAGAAGATTTCAAAGGCAGGATGGGGTTCAGTGTGTTGCTGCCCAGAGGTACAGATATTTTTAAGACATTATTTTATCTGAGTAGGAAACTGCGATCCAGAACTGAGAACTGAGGCTGTAAAAATGTGATTTCCAAAGGTGGAAACACGTAGCTGTTTGAACTTCAACAAACGTGGAGGGAACACCTACAGAGTGTAAGGGATGTTGCCTGGATCTTCCCCTTTTGAAGTTATTTAATCCCTGCAACAATACTGTGAAATACTCATTAGAATCTTTTTAGAGTTGTAAAATTGAAGCTTGGAGGAATTAAGTAAATCTCCTATTATCAAACACTCAGTAAACAGGTGAGATGCTGTCAGAACAAGCTTAAAACCCAGATGTTTTGATTAATAGCCTGGTGAGTTGATGGCCACAGAACGCCTTCCTTAGTTTAATAATACTTAATGAAAGGTTCCATGAAATGCGTGGATTTTTAAAGTAGCTATTTGTCCTTTAAATATTTTTATTTATGACTTTTTTGTTAAAGGTTATATGCCTAAGATAAAAAATTGAGGAGCTCAAAGCTCATAAGTATAAATATTGTAAAAGCAACCACAACCTGGCCACTGGAGAAAGCCATTGCTACTATCCAGACTTTTACTCTAATCTTTCTGTCTGTCTGTTATTTCTTTCTGATTGGGCCCTCACCAGTTTTGTAATGTATAAAACAGAGATCACACATCATACCCATCCACATCCACATGTATCTTGTTATATATTAAGTTTAAACTATTTACTAAGAACATTTAGGAACAAATATTTCCACATGTTTATATAAATATACATATTGTGTAGTGTTTCTTTTTTCCAGTACTTACGTTATTTTCTGTAGGTGTTATCTAGAAATACTTGAAAATTTTGAAATAGGTGGTTATTTATAAAAAAGTTAAAACAATGTTATTTTTTATTTTTTATTCTTTATTACTTTTGTCAAAATTTCAGTGGATGTTCTTGATCCATTACTATTTTATAACATTTTGCATCTTACCATTGTTGGCATAAAATTTCACTGTCCTTTTCAGCCTCTTACTGATTTAATAAGACTATGCTCATCAATGTATTTCTTTTCTCAAGATCGGATTCTAAAAATTTTTCCTAACTTTCCAAAATTGTGAATTTCATCATAAGACATTTTAATTAAAATAGAATTGCATCTCTTTGTCACCAACCATTTCTTTCCTCCAGCCTCTTCCACCTACCCTCCCTCAAACCACTCCCAATAACTCCCCTCTCAGGTTGAGAGCCTCTTTTTCTTTAATTATCATTGCGCTCTCTCTCTCTCTCTCTCTCTCTCTCTCTCTCTCTGTGTGTGTGTGTGTGTGTGTCTGTCTCTGTGTGTGTGTGTGTGCACATGCACACGCATGCTCATGCACACCTTGTGTACACATATGTGTGCATGTGTGAGCACTGGTATGTATATGCATCTACTGAACTCATTTTTTTTGTCTTTGTGCATATGTTTTTAGGGCTTACCACTCTACAATGGACAACTATTATGGGGGCTCACCCCTGGGAGAGGTGAATTGTCCTTCTCCCAGTAGGTCCTTGTAGTTCTTTATTAAAGGTGGTACCCTGTGAAAATTTACCCTTTCCATGCTAACATGTCCATTGATTTTGCCATTTTCCAGTCTTGTTTATGTAGCTATCTTTGGATCTCTGGAAGAGATGGTTTCACTGCAGACTTCCTGGTGTCTAGGCTCTTGCAATCTTTCTTTACACCCTTCCACGATATTCCCATCTTGAGTCATAGACATAGGAGCTGTGACATAAATGTGTCTCTTTGGGGTGGGGTTCCCACTGTTGATCTCTGTGTTGTATGCAACTGTGGTTTTCTGTGAAGGTCTCCATTTGCTTACACTTATCCGTGATCATAAGGATATGATTTAAAATGAAGTTAGAAATTATACCACTCTGGCAAAGTGGCAGTAGTAAATTCGTTTCTAAGGCCATGGCCTCCCTAGCCCCAGAAAGCTGTCTAGGTTTCCAGTACCAGGCATGATTTGCCTCCTGTTGAGGAGATTTTAAGTCCTTAAGTTCCACCAACACATGAATGCCACTTGTACATTTATATACATCTTGCCATGTCGGTAATTGTTATTGCTCATGGGTGTTAGAGTGGGTAGAACTATTAATTGCTTCTATCCTTGGGAAGTTATGCACAGTATTTTCTAGAATTGGGGAAGCTAGACAGTAGGAAAGAGGCTTTCAGGTCAGATCCATCTTGAGTCATTAGAGTCCTGTATCCTAATTGCTTTAGCAACAGGGAACCACCCTCAATCCCTGAAAGGCAACCAAGGGCTACAGCCGTAATCTGTATTGCTTGCAAAAAATTTTTTGGAATATTCTGACCAATCATTTGAAATGAGGTTCCTCATGCCTACTGCTGGAGTTTTGTTAGTTTGTGGGTCTAGCGCAAGTGTGTGGAGGTGGGGAGAAGTGTATACATACACTTACAGGTATTGTATATAAGCTTAGGTAAGTCTAAAATAATATGAGGCCTGAGGCTTTACTAAACAACTTTAGTGCCATTTAATATAATCTTTTCTAGGTCTATGTATTTACTTGTAAATTTCATTATTTCATTTTTCTTCACACCTGAATAATATTCCATTGTGCACATGTATCATAATTTCATTGTTTGCTCATCAATTTAAGGAAATTTAATTTGATTCCATTTCCTGACTATTGTGACTAGAAAAAATTTGAACATTGCTGAGTAAGCATATGTCAGCTAGGATGTCAAACACATTCCGTTATAAAGAAAATTATAAATATGTTGCCATATTTCATTTTTAACTTTTATAGATTCAAATCATTATTTTGAGAATAATAGCAACACATGTGTGTTTAGGTGTAATGGAAATAAGAGAATATGTGTCAATATAGGAAAATTTAGAAAAATTAAAAATTAAAGTTGAACCATATCAATATTATCACTCCATTAGCCACTGTCATTTTATTGCAGTTCCTAGACACTGGGGTCTTTACAGATCCTAAGGCTAGAAGTGGATAGATCTAGAATGCCAGGGTTTCATTTCCTGCACTTCTGCTACCATTATTCTGTCTGCCTGTCTTCTATCTGTTGTGAGAAGAAGTTCTTATGACAGAATAAAATACATTAGTTTACTTGAGAAAAGAGTGATTGGTATACCTAGAAATCCCAATCTGAAAGGCATCTATTTGGGTCTTTCATAGCAAAAACCATGAGCTTTTATAGTTTGGCCATGAAAGCCAAGTAGCCATTCTATTAGCTACAGCTAAGTGTCTGCTTGAACTGGGGGTGGTTATGTAATTAATTGGATAGTTGACATTTAATGGTTGTTCAAGGCTTATTTTCTTTTGTGTTGCAATTTGTTTCTTTCCTTAGTTTTATTCATATTACATCATGTATTCAAACTATACTATATATTTGTGTGTATTATGTATTTTATGTTATGCATCACAGTAGCCATAGCTAGTCAAAGGTTGGAATGAGTGCTGGGGGGAGGGGGGGTCAATGCAGCGTGAGGAAGTGCCTGAAAGGGCCATGGCATTGGGGCATTGGGAAGGTTGAGAACCACTGTTCTGGAGCCTTTATTGGAATCCGGGTCTTTCACCACTCAGATCCACTGGGATAGGTCAGGATTTCTAGGAAAAAAATTCTGAGACACATTCTCTGGATGCTTTAAAAAGCACAGTGGGAAAAGCAGCATAAGTGATGAGGGCTCTGAGTGGCAGAGCTCAGGACAGGGCCAACTGGCTTGAAGCATTGCAGAGGCACTTCCCTGGAATGTCAGAGGTGGAACAGCCCTTGATATTGACCCCACCATTTTGCAGGGTATCAGAGCTTTACATCTGCAAAGGGCCAATCATCAGGTACAGCCTGTTCCAGGGTAGGAGTGTGACCCTGTGCAAGATGGCTGTTCTCAGCAAGTGTCAGTTTCTAAAGACAGGGTCAGATGAAAACTGTCAGTTGCCAACAGCTAACTAAACAGTTAAGAGAACTGTGCCTTTTAGTTTCCACATTAAATCACACTGCACCATCTACTACAATGACTTGAAATAGCATCTCACTATGTTACTTTAGCTTATAGGATATGTCAACTAGCCCTATGCAATTTCTATTTTTGAAATGCTGACTTCATTCTCTCTCTCTCTCTCTCTTTCTCTCCATATGTGTGTTTACTTTTTTGCATGTAAATTGCAAATATTTATGTTTTCATTTTTGTTTTTTAGTATATTATTCACATTTTTTTAATATGCTACATTCCTTAGATTTTACATTTTCTCTTTCTTTTGACCTGTAAGGACTCTACTGTGTTTACAGATAAAATTTACAGGCAAGTTTATTTAGTGATTTCAGGCATTTATTTTACTAAACAGTATTTCATCTATTCAAAATTTCTTCTGGAGTATAATTTAAGATAATGACTTAAATTATGAATATGTATGTGTGTATATGAATGTGTTTGAATGTGTATGTATGATGTATTTGTATGTATATGTGTATGCAATATGTGTGTGTTGTGTGTCTATGAGTGTATATAATATGTGTGAATGTGTGTCTTTGTGCCTGCATGTGTACGTTAGAGCATACATAAATGTGTGTGTATTACATATGTGTATAGTATATATCTATATGTATGCATGATATATATGTATATGATTTATGTGTATATGTATGGTGTGTGTATGTGTGTGTGTTTCTCAGACAAGTCAACATTTATTTCTCATCTTCAGGCCTTCATATAAAATAGTAACTGCATCATTGTAACAAATTTTGTCTGTGTGATATTGAACCCTTCTGTTAATCTATATGCATTTGTTTAAATTGTAATTTTATGGTAGTTAGCATACTGCCTGCCTAATCTAAGCCACCAGAGTAAGAAGTCTATAAATGCAGCAGTAGGTGATTTTGATTTTTATGCATCTAAAACCTGTATCATGTTGTTTACATTAAGCCTATATTGTCCTTTCTCACTGTCTGTTGGACATTTAGCAGATGTTTATGTTCTTTCTGGAAGTCTTGCTTTCTCATCACCCTCCCCAACTGTTTACCCTGGAAGATGCTTATTATTTTAAAATAAATTTTGAATTGTGTATTTCCAAATTTTTTATATTTTCATACTCCAAATTGTATGTATGATAAAAGAAAAACAGACATTTACTGAGTATTGAATGGATGAGATAATTTCTTTTTTATGTCATCTCTATGGCTCTTGTGTTTTCTAAGTTGCACATGTGCCAACATTATCCCACAATATGAAAAGAAAGTAAGAAAAAATAGTTGTATTGAAATATACTAAATTAGTATGTACATATCTACTTGTTAAAATGTTGTCATTCAATAGATGTTTCATATTTATAAAGTGATCAGCTGGCCTTCACACAATATGCCTCTGGAGAGAAATTCACAAGGCCTTATATGCATGCTACTGCTGTTGGGTTAACTTTCAAGAAACTCATCAAACCTAAATCTGAACAGCTCCAAACACAGTTGGAAAGTTTGAAGCTTATAAAATGAACTAGATGGCTGTTTTATAATTTGATTTCCCATTTGCTTCAGAAATAGACTGAGAGATGGACAAGACATATAATTTATGAAGACAAGAGCAAAGAAATTGAAAATTTGGGGTTTCCTCTTCAAAAAACTATGAAGAAATTCAAGGCAGTGATAAAGTACTTAGGTTTTGCAGATGCTTCAGTCAGAGCTTGCCCATGACAGAGCATAGCCTATCAGTGCTGGGCTGGGAGTGACGACATCAAAGAACCTTCTGCGATTATTGCTCTGGGGGAAAGCACAGGTTTAATGCAGATGAAAGTTCAATAGTGGCAATTTATTGGCTTGAATAACCATTTATTATAATTTCTAATTCACAGTTGGTTTTTATAAATTTGATTCTATTATGCTTATTTCTAAGTCCCAAATATAGCTTCTCATCTCCAGTATCTTTGGTAATCCTATATCAGAATTCACAAAATAACAGCTTCTTTCAGAGCACCTTCTCATTGAGCTTGGTGAGGATAAAGTACAATTAGAATCTTATTTGTGTTGCTAAGGAGTCTTTTTTAATGAAAAAATTGAAACATCCTTTAGGAGGGCATTTCTGTCATCACTGGGCTTGTATGTGCTAGGAACTGGAGCAGCAACCAAATTTTTCTCTCATTATGATGACTTCCTGGAAGGATATTGTTCTCCAAATGTTATAAGCAATGTCATTAAGAAAGAATTACATCTTATTAGAATGAGGATATTATAGACAATGATTATGTTATTTGTCTTGAGTGTTTGGACAGTTTGGACTAATATATGGGATGGTTTTCTTTGGGGAGGGGAAACTATCAAACTACATTATCCCAAACCCCTCAGGAGTCAGTAGGAAATAGAAATATATTCCCTTTGGCAGTTGATTCCTTAGAATACTAGTTATGCCCAAACAAGTAGGGGGATTTTTTTCTTGACATCTGTTTTATTTCATTTCTTGCTTTTTTCCGGCATTCAAGCTGTCAGCTCTTGCTCTGTCAACAATGGGGATTATGAGCCAAGGCATATTCGGATCACTGTTGAATACTCCAGGCATGGGTGTCTTCCACACCGATAGCTCAGATGAGATGGCAAATGCTGAAAGGAAGGTACTGTTCAGCACGCATTTCCCGCCACATGTGAGAGTAGTAAAACTGTTCTCAATACCACTTGCACGGTTGTTTGAAAGAATATTTTCCCCATAATCTCATTCACTCATTGTTGGCCATAAACAGCTATTGCGTTTTTTATTTTTGTTTCTAAAACCATTTGTGGCTCTAGGTTAGCAGGCATTTCCTTTTGAAGAAGGGCAGTCACCTATCTCAATAGTATTTTTGGTAGTGCTGTGGATAGTTTTCAAGAATTTTAAATGATCCTGGGTATCCTATTGAGCTGGTAAAATTGCTCAAAACAAAGATTTTTTTTCAGAATATTGCTTAACTGTGCACTGTAGAAAGATTGAGTGAGGAATCTTATTCTCTGATACATATTTTCTTTCAAGAGAAACACTGAATATATTCATTGCAATTCATAGTGGTTTTCATTAAATGTATGCCTCTGTCTTTTTTATTTTTCATTTTTATATACCCTCCTCCTCTCGAGCCACCCATCTCCCCTCTTCCCATCCCCCATCCACTCCAGCAGGGGTAAGCCTTCCTTGGGAAGTCAACAAAGTCTGTCATACCAAGTTAAGCCAGGATCAAGCCTCTTCCCCCTGCATCAAGGCTGAGCTGGGTATCTCACCATAGGGAATGGGCTCCAAAATGTCATTTTATACACCTGGGATAGGTCCTGGTGCCATTGACAGCCCCCCACCCCCAATAGATCAAGCCACATAACTGTCACCCACATTCAGAGTGTCTAGTTCAGTCTCATGAAATTCCCCAGCTGACAGTCCATAGTCTGTGAGCTCCCACTAGTTTGGGCCAGCTGTCTATGTAGTTTTGCCCATCATGCCCTTGACACCCCATTGCTCATATGATCCTTCCTCCCTCTTTTCATCTGAACTCCAGGAGCTCAGGCCAATGCTTGGCTATGGATCACTGCATCTGCTTCCATCAGTTACTGGATATAGGTTCTGTGATGACAATTAGGGTAGTGACTAATCTGATTAATAGGGAAGGCTCATTCAGACACCCTTTCCACTATTGCTAGAAGTCTTAACTGGGGTCATCCCTGTGGATTCCTTAGAAATTTCTCTAGCACCAGGTTTCTCGATAACTACTAAAATGGTTCCCTCTATCTTTTTCATTGTTCTCCTTCGCTGTTCCTCCCTCAACTCAGTCTTCTTGATCCCTCATGTTCCCATTCCCCATCCCCTCCTTTCTACCCCTGCCAAGTTTACCCAGGAAAACTTAACTATTTTCCCTTCCTGGGGCACTCTGTGTGTGTCCCTTTTAGGGTCCCCCTTTTTACCCAATTTCCCTGGGTTTGTAGGTTGTAACCTGCTTTCATCTAATATCCACTTATGAGTGAATACATACTATGTTTGTCTTTCTGGGTCTGGGTTACCTTGCTCAAGATGGTTTTTGTTTGTTTGTTTTTTGTTTTTTGTTTGTTTTTTTTTCTAGTTCCATCCATTTGCTGCCATTGGTTTTTACCCCTGAATAATGATTTTTATTTTTGTTGAATTAATTAAGATTCCCTAAAAAGGCTTAGAATATTTTACAATCCCATCCCAGCTTTTAGCTGGTGGAGCGCTTGCATTGCAAGCAAAAGAAATGAACTTGACCTCAAGAACAACTTGACAGCTAGGTAGTCCCTACTTATAACACAGGAGATCCTGTCTCAAAGATGTGCATGGTTCTCAGGGAGACAATTGAAATGTGTCTGCTTGTCTAAGCATACCTGCACACACACACACACACACACACACACACAAAGACTTCACTTTCTAAACTCCTCTATACAGAGAGGCAATGCAGAGCCCAGCAAGGCTTACCCCCCAGGTGGTTGCAGCTCTCTGTCCCAAATCACAGCTTTTTGTGTTCTGTTTTACTTATTTATTATCCCTGGATTCCAATGTTTTCCCATCACCGAGACTCCTTATTTGTGACCCTCCAGCCAGATGACAATGGTCCGTGAACTGCATGGCCCTTTCACCAGAACGCTGGGGGATTGTCTGGACTTAGCCTTGCATTTCAAAGTGATAGGACAAGGTAATGATGATGGTTACAGACACACACAAAAAAATTATCATATGTGTTTCACAACAGAAGAGAATAGACAGTTCTTTGTGAATGAGACATGTTTTATCAGAGTGGTTATGCATGACTTGGGTCATGACTGTTCTGTGGCATTTCCTCACAGTAAGCTGTGGGAAGCAGCAGTAGTTTCACAGATGTATTTTGTGATTCTGTCTCATGTAGCCCTGGTAGTTCCCAAACTCACTATGTGACAGAGGACAGTAAACACATCCCTTTTGTTTAGATTCCACCAATTTTCTGATGTTGCCCTTCTTTGTGCTCTAGTTTCTCCATGTAAACTTGTCCTAAATGCCCAGTATTCACTGTGATTAAGAAACTTCAGGGATCTTTAAGTCAACAGAGATTATGGTTGTCACTAGCAGCTTGTAATTCCTTGGTACTGGTTCAATGTCACCATACTATAACAACAAGAAAAATAGAATTCACCTGTGTCCCACCCATCCCTCAGTCTGGGCTTTCAATTCCCTACATATGTTGACATTCAATTTCCCCACAGAAAGTTAAATACCTTTTCTTGATGCATTTATTTGTTCACCTGTTGCTTATATAGTTTTCTGATGTTATTACCACTGTTATGTTTATGTCTTTTGTTTTATTGAGGCAATGAAACATTCCTTGAGAAGGATGTGTTTTCCTATAAAATACATGTGGTTCCTGTAGTTTTGCTTTGTTCAAGGAAATTCAGGGGTCATATTTGACTGTATAATATTTTTGTTAAGTAATCTGTTTATTAATGAATTGATTTCTTGTAAATATATTTTTAAGACAGCTAAAATAGAACATCTAATATTATAAAATATGAAACATTTTTATCAATAATATATATGAAGAGTTAAAATTCAACATGTTAATAAAAAAGTAGACATAATAGAAATACTGCATGGAAATCCATATATATGTATATGTACATGTGTTATATACATGAATATGTATATACATGAATATGTATATAACATATGTACATAATATATGTATATATAATATATAATATATAAATATAATATATATAATATATATGTATATAACACATGTACATATACATACACACACACACACACACACACACACACACACCTCACTTCCTGTCTGTCTGTACAGATCTCCAGACCTCTATGGTTAATTAGTGACAGGCTCCATTCTCTTACCCCAGAACAGCCTTTACTTGTACAAGCAAGATATCACCAAAATAAAGTATTTATGAAACATAAATGAATTTTGTGTTTAGACTTGAGCACCATTCTCAAAATGTTTTGTTACATGTATGAAATGTTCTAGACTTTAAAAATAATATGGAATTAGAGTCACATTTGCTCCAAATTTTCAAGAAAAGAAAAATTCACTAATATTACCTGTCTTTCAGCAGTTATAATTCTGAATAAATATAGAAAAAATGCCTTTGGTAATTTTTCTACTATCTGATAACATGAATTTTTAAATTTTTGTCACTCAAAAAAACACTGCAGCAAAAACTCTCATAACTATATTTAGTATTCATCCTTAATTATTTTCTTAGGCTGAATTCTTAAAATTCTTTAACTATGGGATTAAATATCACAGGATTTTTGATGTGCTCTCAAAAGTTGGAAACTGTGTTTATCTCTTTGGGAATGCTCTCACATCCATTTATCCCAAAATTTGCCAGTTTGAAAATGTTACTACAAAACACAAGAACAAAAGACAAAGATTCAGGATGCTTTCTCAGAGCACTTGCCCAAATATTGAGATACCAGAGGAAAGGATGCAGGCTTTATGAGTGGAAGGTACACATTGGAGACTCAGTCAGCACCATTAAAGCACCATAGTCTGTACCCCTATCTGCCCATGCACACCGATTAGCTGTTATTAAGGTGGAAGGGAAACTGCATTCTGATCAAGGTGATGCTTCCTTGGGTTTGAAAATACTCTAACTCTATAGATCCATAAGGGAGAAATGATGACATTTCGTTACAGGGACTTTTAACTTTGGTCAACTAAAGGCTGTTTTGTGTACTCTAAACTCAGGGAGATAGTTAATGAAATGTATTATGTCACATTTCCCTCATAGCTTCTGTTAGCATTGGGCAGGGAAGGCAAAATTAATGGTATTTAGCATCATCAGTTTGCTCTTCAGCTCAGCTGTGGACAGCTTATGGACTCACCCACTCCCAGCTGCTCTTTCCTTCATTCTTAATTAAGCAGTGGCAAGCAGTTGGAAGACTGCTTGCTAAGAATTAGCACTGAAAGCTACAGGCTACCATTTTGAGACTCTGCCTCCTCTTTCCACCCTCTAACTCCTTGCCCATCCCAACAAATTGTACCTGCTATTGTTTTCCTATTACTTCTGTCATGCATGAGGTCAACATTTGTTTGTGAATTTCTGTGTCACTTGCAAATAGTTTGTATTCAATTGTTTCTTTATGTTATTTTGCTGTTTAACAGGTATTTTTTGTTGATATTAATATGCATATATAAAATTGTTGATATATATAATATACAATTATGTATCATATATAATTAGAATATATAAATAAACATTATCTATAGTATGAAATTAATGACATTTGTGTATTTGAATATATTCCCTCCCCTAATTTGATATTTTATTTTTACATGGTTGATGAATGTTTTTCTTGCTATTCTGTTTATATTGTTTCCCCAAGTAGAATCTATTTATTTTTGTTTTGTATTTTACACGACATCACAGTTTCCCCTCCTTCTTCTCCTCCCAATCTCTTTCCACTACTCCCCTCTCAACCCTCCCCCATCCACTTCTCCCCCATTTCTACTCTGAAAAGGACACATATAACAACAACAAAACATGGCATATCAAGTTACAGTAAGACTAAGCAGCTCTCCTCATATTAGGGCTGGGCCAGCAACCCTGTGTGAAGAATAGGTTCCCAAAAGCCAGTAAAATAGTCAGAGACAGCCAGTCGGTTCCCACTGGTTGGAGTTCCACAAGAAGCTACATAAAGTAACATATGTACAGAGGGCCTAGGTCAGTCCCATGCAGGCTTCCTGGTTGTTGGTTCAGACTCTGTAAGCCTTTGTGAGCCCAGGTTAATTGATTCTATGGATTTTCTTGTGGTGTCCTTGACCCCTCTGGCTCCTGTAGTCCTTCCTCCCCCATATCTGCAGGGTTCCAGAGCTCTACCTAATGTTTGCTTGTGGGTTCACATGTGTTTCCCTCAGTTGCTCAAGGAAGGCTCTCTGATGTCAATTGGATTAGGCACCAGTCTTCCAGAGGAGCAGAGTATCACTAGAAAGCATTTCATTGACTTTTTCTTTTGGTAGTCCTGTTTGGTTCAAGTTCTGGGTCTTGGCATTTCAGGTGGTGCCAAGAGTGGGCTTTCTTTTGTGGCATGGTTCTCAGACTGGACCAGCCATTGAGTGGCCACTCCCACAGTCTCTACTACCCTTACCCTAGCACATCCCACAGGCAGGGCAGACTGTTGGTTGAAGGTTTTTGTGTCTGGGTTGGTATTGCAATCCCTGCACTGGGAGTCTTGCCTGGTCACAGAAGATAGATCATTCTGGCTAGGTATACTCTATTGCTAGGAGTCTTAGCTGGAGTCATCCTTGTGGATACATGCCTTCCCACCAGACTTCAACCAGACCCAGAAATGACCCACGTTCTGGGTTCTTTTTCAGTATTCTCCCACTCTATCTACCCACAACCTGTTCCTTCAAGTCCCCTCCCCCCCCAGCCCCGCCAACTCCAGTCCACCAAAGAGATTTCTTTTTATTTCCCCTTTCCAGGGAGACCCATGCATCTTCCTTTGGGTTCTTCTTGTTACCTAGCCTCTCTACATCTTTGGATAGTAACATGGCTGTTCTTTACTTTATAGCTAATATACATTTTTGAGTGCACACATGCCAGATTTGTCTTTCTGGATCTGGGTTACTTTACTCAGGATGACTTTATTCTAGTTCCATCCATTTGCCTTCAGATATTATGATACTATTGTTTTTTTTAATTTATTTCTTTTTTTTTTTTATTTTACCTGTCGATCCCAGTTCCCTCTCCCTCCTTCCCTCCCTCCCTCTTACCCTCTCTGCCACCTCACATGCACCCTGACCATCCTCCCCTCCCACCCCACCCCAATTCTACATGTAGGGCGAAGGGGGAAGGGACAAGTCCCCCAGAGCACAGGAGAAGTGGGGGGGGGCAGTGAATGTAGAGAGAAGTAGGAGAAAGAGAAGGGGAGGAGAGGAAAGCATGCACAATTGAGTCAGGGTAGGAATAGAAGACAGAAAAGAAAGAGAGAGAGAGTGAGAGAGAGAGGGACAGAGAGAGACAGAGAGAGAACATAAAAGATGGAGCCATTATTGGTTTGAAGAGAAAACTGAACCTAAAGAAAGGTCTAGAGATCTACAAGACTGCTGCCAACAAACAATTTGATACTATTGTTTTTAACAGTTGAATAATACTCCATTGTATAAATGTACCACATTTTCTTTATCCATTCTTCGATTGAGGGACATATAGGTTGTTTCAGGTCCTGGCTGTTACAAATGATGCTGCTATGAACATAGTTGAGCAAGTGTCCTTGTGGTATGATTGAGCATCCTTTGGAAATATACCCAAGAGTGATATATTTGTGTCTTGAGGTAGATGGAGTCCCAATTTTCTGGGACTACCATAACCAGCAGTGGAGGAGTATTTCTCTTTTGCTCCACATCCTCTCCAACATGTATTTTAATCTTAGCTGTTCTGACAGGGGTAAGGTTGACTCTCAAAGGCATTTCATTTTGCATTTCTCTGATACTGAAGGATGTTGAACATTTAAGTGTGTCTTTGCCATTTGAGATCCTACTATTGAGAATTCTGTTTAGATCTGTACCCCATTTTTATTAATATGTTTTTATTAGAAACATTGTTTTTTTCTATTGAGTAGTACTACATTGTGTAAATTAAAATATTTTCTCCATCCATTCTTCACTTGAGGGGCATATAGGTTGCTTCCAGGTTCTGACTATTACAGATAATGCTGTGGACAGAATTGCTTGTTGTATGAATATGCTTCTTTTGGCTATATGACTAAAATTGAAATTGCTGGATCTTGAAGATTGATTCCCATTTTCCTGAGGAAACACCACACTGTTTTCCAAAGTGGCTATACAAATTTGCACTCCCACTAGCAGTGATGGAGAGTTCCACTTTCTCCACATCCTCTCTATCATAAACTATCTTGATGTTTTTTATTTTAGCCATTTTTTTACAGGAGTAAGATGGTATCTCAGAATTGCTTTGATTTGCATTTCCCTGATGGCTAAGGATGTTGAGCACTTTCTTAAGTGTCTTTCAGTTATTTCAGATTGCTCTATTGAGAATCCTCTATTTAGTTCTGTACCCCACCTTTTAATTGGATTGTCTAGTGTTTTTGTGACTATTTTCTTGAAATCTTTGTATATTTTTGAGGTAACCCCTCTGTCAGAAGTGGGGTTGGTGAAGATCTTCTCCCATTTGTGGGTTGCCATTTGTCTTGATGACTGTGTCCTTTGCCTTGCAGAACTGTCTCAGTTTCAGGAGGTTCCATTTATAAATTTTTGATCTCAGTGTCTGTGCTACTGGTGTTACATTCAGAAAGTGGTCTCCTGTGCCAATTCATTCAAGGGTACCTCCCACTTTCTCTTCTAAGAGGTTCAGTGTGGCTGGATTTATATTGAGGTATTTGATCCATTTGGACTTAAGTTTTATGTATGGTGATAGATATGGATCTATCTGCAGTCTTCTACATGTCATTATCCAGTTATGCCAGCACCATTTGTTGAAGATGCTTTCATTTTTCCATTGTAACTGCTTTATCAAAAATCAGGTGTTTGTAGGTGTGTGGGTTAATATCAGTGTTTTCAATTTGATTCCATTGGTCTACCTGTCTATTTCCATGCCAATACCAAACTGTTTTCAGGACTATAGCTCTATAATACACCTTGAAGTCAGGGATGGTGATGCCTCTGGAAGTTCCTTTATTGTACAGGGTTGTTTTAGCTATCCTGAGTCTTCTGCTTTTCCATATAAAGTTGAATATTGTCATTTCAAGGTCTATAAAGAATTGTGCTGGAATTTTAATGGGGATTGCATTGAATCTGTAGATTGCTTTTGGTAAGATTGCCATTTTTACTATGCTGATCCTACCTATCCAAGAGCATGGGAAATCTTTCCATTTTCTGGTATCTTCTTTAATTTCTTTAATGACTCAAACTTTTTATTACATAGGTCTTTCACTTGTTTAATTAGCATTATCCCAAGATATTTAATGTTGGTTGTGGCTATTGTGGGTGATGTTTCTCGGCCCATTTATTGTCTATAAATAGTAGGGCTACTGATTTTTTTTTTTAGTTAATCCTTGTTCCTGACACTTTTCTGAAGGCACTTATCAGCTGTATAAGTTAGTTCCCTGGTAGAGTTTTTCGGGTCACTTGCAAGTATCATTTGCAAGTATTGAAAGTTTGACTTCCTTTCCAGTTTGATCTCCTTTTGTTGTCTTATTGCTTTAGCAAGAACTTCAAGTACCATGTTGAAGAGATATGGAGAGAGTGGCAGCCTTGTCTTGTTCCTGATTTTAGAGAAATTGCATTGAGTTTCTCTCCATTCAGTTTGATGTTGGCTGTCAGTTTGCTGTATATTGCCTGTATTATGTTTAGGTATATTCCTGTTATCCCTGATCTCACCAAGACCTTTATCATGAATGGGTGATGAATTCTGTCAAAGGCGTTTTCAGCATCTAGTGAGATGATCATGGGGCTGGAGAGATGCCTTAGATGTTAAGGGCATTGGCTTGTTTTCCAGAGGTCCTGAGTTCAATTCCCAGTCACCACATAGTGTCTAGCAACCACCTATAATGAGATCTTATGCCCTCTTCTGGCATGTGGTCACACATGCATGCAGAGCACAGTATACATAATACTACACCACATTTTAAAATTGGAGCTCATGCACACCATTATGATAGCTAGGAAACCAATATAGGACCAACCCAGACCCCCTGAATGTGGGTGTTAATTAGGAGGACTGGGCAGTCTATGGGGCCTCTGGTAATGGATCAGTATTTATCCCTAGTACAGGAATGGACTTTGGGAGCCCATTCCCACATAGAAGGATACTTTCTCAGCCTAGAATCATGGGGAAGGGAATAGGCCCTGTCCCAAATGGCATGACAGACATTGAAGGCTTCTCATGGATGGCCTCACCCTCTCTGGGGAGCAGAAAGGGGATGGTCTGGGGTTTGGGGTTTCGGGGGGTTGATTGGGAAGGATGAGAGGGTGAGGGAACTAGAATTGACATGCAAAACAACCTTGTTTCAAATGTAAATAAAAATTGGTACAAAAAATTGTATTATTTTTGTTTTTTGATGTCTCATTTCTTGAGTTCTTCATATAATTTGGAAATTAGTCTACTGTCAGATGTGGGGTTGGGAGAGATCCTTTCTCATTTTGCATGCTGTCTTTTTGTCCTTTGCTTTACAGAAGCTTTTTAGTTTTATGAGGTCTCACTTATTAATTATTGATCTTAGTGTCTGCACTATTGGTATTCTCTTCAGGAAGTTGTCTCATATGCCAATGTGTTCAAGGCTATTCCCCACTTTCTCTTCTATCATCCTCATTGTATCTGGTTTTATGTCAAGGTCTTTGAACCACGTGGACCTGAGTTCTGGGTATAGATACGGACCAATTTGTGTTATTCTACCTGCCAACATCCAATTAGACCAGCATGATCTGTTGAAGATTTTTTTTTTCTGTTGTATAATCTTTGCCTCTTTATTGAAAATTGGGTGTCCATAGGCATGTGGGTCTACATCTGGGTATTCAATTCCATTCCATTGATCCACCTGTCTGTTTTTATGTCAATGCCATGTGGATTTTATTTCGATAGCTCTATAGTAGAGCTTGAAACCAGGGATGGTGGTACCTCCAGAAGTTCTATTGTACAAGATTGTTTTAGTTATCCTTTTGTTTTGTTTTGTTTTTCCATATGAAGTTGACTGTTGTTCTTTCAAGGTCTATAAAGAATTTTGTTGGGATTTTAGTGGGGATTGCATTGAATCTTGTAGATTGCTTTTTAAAAGATGGCCAGTTTTACTATGTTAATCCTACATACGCATGAGAATGGGACAACATTACATCTTCTGATATATATGCCAATTTCTTTCTTCAAAGACTTAGAGTTCTTATCATACAGGTCTTTCACTTATTTGGTTAGAGTTATGCAAAGATGCGTTGTATTATTTGTGGCTATGGTGAACTGTGTTGTTTCTCTGATTTTCTTTCTCAGCCTGTTTATTGTTTGTATACAGGAAAGCTACTGATATTTTATTCTTAAGTTAATCTTGTATCCAGTCAATTTGCTGATGCTATTTGTCAGCTATAAGAGTTCCCTGCAAATAGTGATATTTTGACTTCTTCCTAGCCAATTTGTATCACCTTCATTTCCTTTGTCTTATTGGTCTAGCTAGCACTTTAAAGACTCTATTGAAGAGAGTGAACAGCCTAGTCTTGTTCTTGGTTTTAGTGGGATTGTTTTGAGTTCTCCTACATCTAATTTGATGTTGTCTATTGGCTTACTGTATATTGTCTGTATTATGTTTAGGTATGTCCCCTGTATTCCTGATCTCTCAATACTTTTGTTGTCAATGGGTGTTGAATTTTGCCAAAGGATTTGTAGCATCTAAAGAGATGATTATGTGGTTTGTTTTTTCTTTCAGTTTGAATATTACAGATTTTTATATAGTGAACCATTCCTGCATCTCTGGAATGAAGCCTGATTTACCAAGGTGGATGATATTTTTGATGTGTTCTTGTATTTAGTTTGTGAGAATTTTATTGAATATTTTTGCATCAATGTTTACAAGAGATATTAGTCTATAATTCTCTTCTTTGTTGAGTCTTTGTGTGGTTCAGTTATCTCTTTGACAGTGGCCTAATAAAATAAATTTGCTAATGTTCCTTCTGTTTTTATTCTGTGGAATAATTTTAAAAGTATTGGTATTAGTTCTTCTTTGACAGACTGGTAAAATTCAGAGCTAAAACCATCTGTCCCTGGCCTTTTTTTGGGGGGGGGGTTGGGAGACTTATAATGCTTCTGTTTCTGTGGGGGTTATAGATCTCTTTAAATTGCTTATCTAACCTTCATTTAACTTAATATGTGGTATCTATCAAAAAATTGTCCATTTATTTATAATTTTGTGGAGAATCTTCATTTAACTTAATATGTAGTATCTATCAAAAAAGATTGTCCATTTCTTTTATAATTTTGTGGAGTAGGTTTCTGAAGTATCACCTAATAGTTCTCTAAAATTTCTTGCTGTCTAGTGTTATGTCCAATTTTCATTTCTGATTTTGTTCATTTGGACATTTTCTTTCTGCCTTTCAGTTAGTTTGGATAAGAATCTGTCTATATTGTTGATTTTCTCAAAGGATCAAATTATTGTTTCAATGATTCTTTGGATTATTCTCTTTGTGTCAATTGTATTAATTTAAGCCCCCCCAGTTTGATTATTTCCTGTCATCTCCCCCTCAAGGGTATATTTGCCACTTTTTGTTCTAGAGTTTTCATATGTGATGTTAATTTGCTACTATGAGGTCTCTCCAAATTCTCCGTGAAGGCCCTTAGGGTCATAAGCTTACTTACCTCTTAGTACACCTTTCATTGTGTCCCATAAGTTTGGGTATGTTGTGCATTCATTTTCATTGCATGCTAAGAAGTCTTTATTTATTTCCCCCTTAACAAAGTAGTCATTTAGTAAAGAGTTGTCCAGTTTCCATGAGTTTGTAGGTTTCCTGGTGTTGGAACCCATCTTTTATCCATTGTGGTCTGATAGGATGCATGGGTTATTTCAATTTTCTTATGTATGTTGAGATTTGCTTTGTTACCCTATATGTGGTCAATTTTGGAGACTGTTCCTTGAGATGCTGAGAAGAAAGTGTGTTTGGTTAAATGTTCTGTTAGGTCCATTTGGTTCATAATGTCTGTTAGCTCCAGCATTTCTCTGTTTAGTTTTTGTCAGGATGATTTGTCTATTGGGAAGAATGGTATATGGAAGCCTTCCACTATTAATAGGTGAGGATCAGTGTTATCAAAGTTATCTTTATCTATCAGTGTTTCCTTTACAAATGTGAGTGCATTTGTTTTTAGGGCATAGATGTTAAGAATTGAGATGTTGTGTTGGTAGGTTTTTTCTTTGATGAGCATGAAATGTGCTTCCCCATCTTTTGTGATTAATTTTGGTTGGAAGCCATTTTGTTAGATATTAGAATCACTACACTACCAATGTTTTCTCCATCTACAGTGATTGAAAGTTTTACTAGGTATAATAGTCTTGTATTTCATCTGTGTTTCTTAGAGAGTACAAGACTTTTGTGCATGCCCTTCTAGCTTTTAGAGTCTCCATTGAGAAGTCAGGTAAAATTCTCAAAGGTCTGTCTTTATACATTTCTTGGCCTTTTTCCCTTTCAGTGTTTCCTATTTTTTCTTTGTTTTGTACATTTAGTTGGGGTACTTTCTTTTCTTGTCCAATCTATTTGGTGTTCTATAAGATTCATGTACCATTATAGGCATCTCCTTTAGGTTAGAGAAGTTTTCTTCTATGGCTTGTTTAAGATATTTTGTGTGCCTTTAGGCTGACATCTTCTCTTTCCTCTGTTATTATTGTTAGGTTTGGTATTTTCACAGTGTTCTAGATTTCCTGAATATTTTGTTTCAGTAACTTTTTATGTTTAACATTTTCTTTAACAGTTATATCAATTTCTTCTATTTTATCTTCAGTGCCTGAGATTCTCTCTTCTATCTCTTGTATCCTGTCTTTGATACTTTGTCTGTAGTTCCTGCTCATTTGCCTATGTTTTTCATTTCCAGGATCTCCTCATTTTATCATTTCTTTATTTCTTCTGTGGTAGTTTGAATGTAATCTCAAAGTGAATGGCAGTATTAGGGGGTGTGGCTTTGTTGGAGTGGATTTAGCCTTGTTAGAGGAAGTGTGTCACTATGTGTGCAGACTTTACAGTTTCCTATGCACAGGATACTGCCTTGTGTCTCAGTCAACTTCCTGTTGCCTGAAAAATGTAGGACTTTTAGCTACCACTCTAGGACCATGTCTGCCTGCATACCATCATGCTCTCTGTCAGGATGACAATGGACTAAAACTTTTAAATTGTAAACAAGCCATCCCAATTAAATTTCTTCATTTAATAAGAGCTGCCATGGTTGGTCATGTTGTTTCTTCATAGCAATACAAACCCTCAGACAGCTTCTATTTCCATTTTCAAGTTTTGAATGGTTTTATTTATTTACTACACCTGTTTGTGTTTTCCTGGATTTCTTTTGAGGATTTGTTCATTTCCTCTTTAAGGACCTCTTTCATTTTCCTAAGATTGGATTTAAGTTCATTTTCTTATACTTCGTCTGAGTTGGACTATCCAGAGCTTGTTGTAGTAAGATAGGTGGTCTCTGGTGATGCTGTGTTGCCCTAGGTGTTGTCGTGTTCTTATGCTCTCCTTTAGTTTTCTGGGTTTGAGGTTATTATCAATTTAGGTTTTGATGTCTGAGTTATCATTGTTGGGTAGATGCTTTTTTGGATATTCAACCCCCCCCTTTCTATTTCCTTAATAGTCTTCTGGCCTAACTGGCCTGTGGTTCTGGTCACCAGCAAGTCTTCATATCTAGAAGTGTCCCTCTGCTAAGACTGTGGTGGCCTACTTGTCCTCTGGAGGTTTGTGAAATTGCTTTGCTCCTTAGATTCCCAAGGATCTGGAAACTGGCATAGCCTCTGATGTTCTGAATATTGGTGTGCTCTCTGGGGTTCCAGGCACCTGGAGTACCTAATACCAACATGGCCTCCAGTAGAGTAGGTGTCTTCTAGGATTACTAGTGGCTATTAGACTCCAGTAGAGTAGAAGTCATCTCCTGGATGATGGACCAGGATATGGAGCCTAGGGTAGGAGGGCTTAAGGGGTAGGTGGTGTCTTACCTAGGTTTCCTTGTGCCAGCTTGGTCTTTGGTAGACTGCAAGTCTTCCACAGGGTTGTGAGCTAGGATATGGAGCTCAGGGATGGGGACAAGTAGAATTTTTAGCTTAAAATATTTCATATGTACTAAAATATGAATTAATTAAATATGGAACATTTGTATAATAAATTTTAAACTATTGATCATTAATATTGAAAAATAAAAATATGGCACTTACTCTTTATATTCACACATCTGTAACTATTGTATGAGTTGCTTCCATTTACTTGACCTGCTTAATAGAAGCTTGAAGTAATATGGTGGTAGAAAACTTTGGAAGTTAAATTTTATATGTGTATTTATATAATATAATATTATATATATATATATATATATATAATGTTATATGTGTATAAATATAGCATATATAGATATATGTATATTGGATATATATTGGACCAACATATAGTATATCCACTTATAAAATTACATAATATAGTGTGTATATATTATGTAATACATTTAATGAAAAAGGCAATAAATTTGAAAAAGGGAGCCTATGTAGAAGGTTCCAGAGAGGGCTGTAAGGAAGAGAGAAATGACATATGAAGTAAAGATTTAAAAATACATGAAAAGGTAAAAAAAATCTATATGTAGAACTTTGAGTATAAAATATGTTAAAATTAGTCAATTTTATCAAAATACTCTTTTTGAAAAAATGGCTAATCTCTTTTCACCAGTACACGAGAGAGCTTCCATTTCCCCCTCTACCTAGTACTGTCAATCTTGTTTAGCTTCTCAGGTGGACAAACAAAAGTAACTTTAGAAAGTTTCATTTGCAATATATGACAAGGCAAGTAAAAGGAACCAAATTCAGGAAGCTTCAAAGATCAAATTGAGTTGAAGTTTGCAGTTAAATTTAAAGAATACACTGGAAAAGTTTCTATCAGTTCAAGATTTGGACACAATCTCATAACCAGAACTTCTGGGGTTTTCAGTCTGGTTGTTAAGAAGCTTACTGCAAATATTCAGATATCACTAAGGCTCCAGGGAAGATGAAGGAGAAGAAATGGAGAAGAAGAAAAAAGATGTGAGGAGAAGAGGAAAAGAGGCTTCCAGGGTTTTCCATTTGGGAACACCAAAAGAAGAACTCATGAGGAGTTGGGAAAAAGAAAGTAAATGAAGTGATGTGTTTGAGGTCCACAGTGAAGGAGACAGAGAAAGCAACTATGTGATGTCTCATTGCAAAATAGATAAGGACAGGGAAGCAAGGGGACCAAGAATATTTCCATGCTGGGCTCACTTCACTTGGAAATATGCTTGCTCTTCTGACAGTATAAACTAAAGAGTAAGAGAAATGAGATAATGGAATGAATATTTCAAAAATGGGAATGTAAGGTCATGGCTAAGAGGGTGGGAGATGAAAGGAAAAGATGAGACATTTCGTGGAAAGACCTAGCTACATGAAAGAATTTTCAAGGTTGTTTAGTTGAGTAGTCTTCAAACTTCAAATTCATCTCTCTCAGGAACTTATTTGAATTTTAGAATCTAGAGAAGGTAATTAAGAGAAAAGTGTGTGTGTGTGTGTGTGTGTGTGTGTGTGTGTGTTTATGCACACACATGTAGGTAAAGAAGGATATTAAGTTGCCTCAGTCACCTTGAGCTACTTGAACAAAATGGCATAAACCAAGTATATTAAACAACATACATTTGTTTTACAGTTCTGAAAGCTAACAGATCATGAGACTCTGCCATCATTATCTCATCTAAATATGTTTACCTCTCACAAGTTCCAGTTTCAATCTGTGGTATTCCAAATATTCAGTCTACAACACGTCATAGAAATATTTCATTATTGTTTTCATTTACCATGTTTCTAGAGTCTCTACATTTAACTCCAGGACATCAGGTTTTTCTGTAAGATTTCCCTTGTGCAAAGAACATCTTTCATATTAAGAGATTAGAAATTCTATAATCTAGTTTGGAATCCTAAATAAACAAGTGGATGTTGTAGCTGAGTCTGCAAGGCAGCAAGTGCCTTCTTTAAACACGTCCATTCATTTTGGATATTTTGTGAATGATTGCTTTAGGCCAGCAACTGAGAAAGGCATTGGAAGTACAAGAAGTAAGACTGAAACAGTCAAACAATGAACAGAAGTTAACCACTATTGGCCATTATATAAAAACATACATTGAATTATCTGTGGCATGGCAGTCCTGAGCCAGCATGGGTTAAGATCCAACAGGATGGGTGTTGCTCAGCCTCATACTGCAGGCTTCACCTGTCCAGACCTTGAGATGCCCTCTAACACCACATTTGAAGTAGAGATAACAAACTCCCAAGTGACTATATTTTACTTTATCTACTTAATCAAGATGAAATCATTATTTTTGAAAATCATTAGAAACAACCTCTTCTTCAGTGACAGTGTTCTCAATGCTAAAATTCAAACTTTGTGTTTCAAACAGACATTGACTTTGCTGTTTCGGTCTTCAACCTAAAATTCTAATACTTCCTACTGGATGCACAAGTCCCTTCACATCTCTCTCTCCCTGTGGCCTTTCTGGTGTCATTAGCATGCCTAGCCTCAGGAACTATTGAAATACTGATAAAAACAACTTCTACTAAGATCTTTTAAACTCAGCCCATGGATCAATATATGCCATGTGATTTAATTTATTTTTTGTGGCTTTATATTTTCTGTCATAAAAGTATGATGTTTTCATTGAAGTAAAGTTGAAAAAGTTGAATAATAAAACACAAATGAGAAATGGTTAAAAAAAAAAAAGCATTCACCATTTCTCCAAGCATATGTAGCAAATGTCAACATATTCATTTATCTTTTTATGCTTTATTTGCATTAGTAAATATTGGTGGATTTCTGCTGTGCTTTCTGTTTTATAAATTGCTTTAAGAAAAATTCTAAAGTATTCATTTGATATCATCTGAATTTCAGCTCTTATTTCTTAATGTTGGTGTTATAACAATCACATTTATTTAGAATTTTTTTCTGTGCCAGTCAACACCGACTGTGAAGTTATATATATGCACTGTTTTAGTCATGTTCTCTAAGGGACAAAACCAATGGGGTGAATGTATGTATGTATGTATGTATGTATGTATGTATGTATGTATGTATATGTCTATTAAGTGTTCTTTAAAAATAACCAAAAATTACCTCTGAGCCTCTGAGAACCACATTCTCCATCCTTGAGGCAGGTTCCTAAACTCAGAATAATCCTACAAAAGCTGACTATCACTGGTGAGGAGGAGTGTGACAACTTCCAGTTACTCAGTTTACCAGGCTGAATGCCTAGTCTCAATCTGTACCTAGGTACCTAGAAAGGTTCTGCAGAGCCTCTGGTTCCTATTCCAGAAAGAAAGCATACTCTGGTTCTGCTGTTAAAGAAGGCATCAGTCTGCTGTTAAAGAAGGCATCAGTAGTGGCAAGAACAGAAGAGCAAATAGATTAAGTGGCAGGTGGAAAGGTCAACCAAGCAAATAGTGGAGGGTAACCTTTTTGAAATAACTTTTTTTCTCTGGGTTGCTATCTGAAGTTATCACTGAACAATTGGCACCACAAAAGGCATGGACATCAATCAAAATGAACAGGACATCTCATTGGGTGATGATTCATTTCCTGCAAGTTGACTTGTTAAAATTAAACAATATGTGCTGTACCATAGCCATCTAGTGGGGTTACATGGCTACCCTCATCTGAGAGAGGGATTGGATCACAGTAGACTTTTAGTCATTTGTCCCAGATTTCACATGTAAAAGTGTATAGGAATTGGAAACCAGAAGCCATAGCTGTTTTCAGCCTGGGATTTTCAGTCTGTAAATAATATGTAGCCAGCTGTGGTAAACTTAACATGAGTCCCTAATATTGGATACTTACATTTGAAGATATTATCATTGTAATGAGTGTTAAAATAAATACAAATGAAAAATACATCCTTTTTCCTATACCTGTTAATTTCCTTAAGATAATTTCCAGTGGTTAGATTATAGAAACTGGGGGATATTTTACATTTTATGGTATTTATTATTTATGCACACTTAAATTATAAGGATGCCCAGTCTACCAGACAGATATGGACTGAAGGTTGAAAATAATAGAACAATAAATTTGAATAATTAGATTTCTAGCAAATGGTCACAGCTCTTTGTATCTTGTGGGAGAAATCGCTAGTAACCCCCTTTGTTAACCTCAGAATTACAAAATATTTTATTTAAGATTTGACAAATTTTTCAAGATACAAATTTGGCAAAAATACTAACACTTACACTTTTTATCTCTCATATGCTTATCTTAAAACATGGGTCAGCATCTTTTGACAGTTGAAGAAAGTACTTGGAAGCTAAATAGAAACTGTAAGAGCATTTAAGTAAAATGGTCTTTAGATACCAAATCTGTTTTAGCAAATACATTAAGAGATTATATTGAAATTGCTTTAGTAGAACTTCCTTCATACTTATTTTCAGTATAAATATGTCTAAGGATGTCTTTTTTACATTGAAATTATTTCCAACAGACATTAAGTTACAGTAACATTTTGGGAATATTTAAATATCCAGTGTCTCTCTTGTATCACAAATATACAAAATAACAGACCTTAAATTGTTCTCATTTGTGTGCATATATTGTACGCAGTATAGGCAAGAGGGTTTTTTTATTTGAATTTTTGGGGAATTTCACATGTGATTACTGTATACATCATTTATACTCAACTCTATTCATACCCTCCTCTCAAGGTCAAGAGCCCTTATTTAATTATGTCTACTTTGTATTTCTCTGGATGAGCTATCAAAGGTCTCAACCCTGGAGAAGACTGATTATCTTGCCCATTATTAGCCTGTAACTCTTCATCTAGGAGTGAGGCCTTATGAAATTTCCCCTAACCATGTTAGCACATCAACTGGTATTATATTCAGGTCTCATTTAGGCAATTGTATTGTTGAGATTTCATGAATACTTTTGTTGTCATATATTGAAGACATGATTTCATAGCAGATATCCTGATCCTTTGGCAGGTGCCAAATTTTCTGTCGCTTCTTCCATGATGTTCCTTGAGTCTTCTGTGTAGGTTTCTGCTATAGATAAATCAGTCTAGGTAGGGTACCCCACATGCAGTTGATCTCTGCAGTTTGACCTAGTGTGTATTTATGTCATGGTCTCCATATACTGAAAAAAAAAAAGCTTCTTCTATGAAGGGTAAGAGATACACTTACCTGTGGGAAAAGATAGATACTATGACTACAGTTAGGAATTACACAGGTTTATGAAAGGAGTGTTCTCCTCTAAGGTCTCATCAGCTGTGAGAAGTTGGCTGGGTTTACACTCTCAAACATGAAATAACTCCTATTGAGAGCATCTTAAATGCTGATTAGAGAGCACTCAGATGTAACATTTGATATGTGTCACCAAGATAATCTTGGGACCATCTTTCCATGCTAGCCATTGTGGTTCACAGGCTTTATGGCTGGCTAGAACTATTGATTGATTCTCTCCTCTCTTGGCAGTTTGCATAGCTCCTTTGGATAACAAGATAACTAGCCCTCCAAGAGGAGGCATCCAAAGCAGTTCCAGCTTCCTTTCTCCAAGTTTTATGTCTGTAGTGAGTGGTAGCTTCAACAATAGGGTCTTACTTTCAAATTCTGGGAAGCAACCAAGTGTTTAATAAGAACTGAACAATTAGCATCCATCTCTGTCTTTCTTTCTTTCTTTCTTTCTTCTCTCTCTCTTTCTTTCATTTTTTCTTATTTTACATATCAATCCCAGTTCCTTCTCTCTCTCTTCCTCCCTCTTTTCCTCCCTCCTCTCATACCCCCCAACCACCTTCCCATCCCATTCCCCCCACTCCACAGGGAGGTTGGTGCCTTTCAGGAGGGGTCATCAAAACCTGTCAAGTCATTTGGAGTAGGGACTAGGCCCTTCCTCCTGACTCTAGGTAAAGGGAGTATCCTTCCATGGGGAATGTGCTCCCAAAGTCCTTTTGTGCACCAGGGATACATCTTACCATTTCTCTCAATTTTGAAATAAACCAATATTATAAAATTCTTTCAGAAATCATTCTTACATATCTATTTGCTCAATCACATACCCAGAATGCACCCACCACTTGTTACATATCTCAGAACAGTGGAATTACATTTTTCTGTCAGGCATTCCAAGTGGGCTTTTGGGGTTATGCTGTGCACAGAAAGTGTCAAACAGCTGGCCCTGTTTCCCATTGTTACTGTCCTCAACCTCCTGCCTTCACACACACACACACACACACACACACACACACACACACACACACACACACACAATCTAAAGCCTGTTTTTTCTTTTGTCTTTAGTAACAACAGGAATTCAAAGTGGCCCAGTGGTTTGAAGGACATGAAGATGAGACTTAGGAATCAACACTGTCACCCACTGTGACATTAAGCAATTATTTAAGCTAATTGATTTTGTATTTCCTCACCTATAATTTGAGGATAATGATAGCACTGTGCCATAACTTGTAAGTGGAGGTTAAAGAAAATAATGCATATAAAACTTTAGTTGATTGGACCCTGATCAATTGCTAGAAGCCAAGGGATATTTTTTGGTGAAAGGGTAGCAAATCTCCTTGAGGATTATAATCAAGGTGTATTCGAATCCCCAAGTCCCATATTCAAAAATCTCTATTTAGGAACACCTGTGACCTTCCCAAGACTCTCCTTAATGATTACCAATGCCTCTTTGATGGCTTTTAGGAATAAATTTCATACACTCTATCTTTTCCTCAATTTCTCCCATCTCCAAGGAACAAACATACCATTTGCTATTTGAGTTATGCTTCCTTATTTATTCATTGTCAATCAGTTACCTCATGGACTTGACTTAATTTTAGCATGCCACTGTTTGCAAGGTCTTTGCAAAGAACCTATGTCTATATCTCTTCTGATAAAGCCTAGGATGCATGGTGCAATAGAGGAGGTGTTCTCCAACTGATGTCTTCTGGAATTGACATAGGTATGTAACCACAAACACACAGCAGCCGTGTCTACCTATTCAAGAGGAGAGGGTGAGTTAGGAAGAAGAAATGTCTGGGCAGGAGTGGTAGGGAACTGAGACATTGAACATAAATGCAATGTGATGTATAGAAGCAAAAAATAAAAAAACCAACCAAACAACAAAATAAACAAAAAACCCACAAGAAATTTCAGGCTTTTCCTATTTCAGTAGACTGAAGACTCACAGCCTGCAACTACAGTGTTCAGCTCTGAAGTTTCTACAGCTGCCAGCTCTTTAACATTGCAGAAGGGGAGTCTTCATTGTATTTTCTACATTAGTTTTCTTACCTGTGAAATAAACATTGAAACTGTTTGTCCCTCACTAATTTGTGAACTTCAAATAAGGAGTGCATGAAGAGCACCTTAGACAGGACCTTGAATATAATAACCACTATGGAAACATCCACAGTATTATCATTATCATGCATGAAAATCTTCTAAGCCTAGCTTGGTTATCTGTTCTTATCTCATATCCGTGTTCCTTGCTACCATTTGATACATCGATGTTGAAATGGAATATTGAACAAATACATGTGCAGCTCCCAAAACTGTGGTTATACTAGAAAGATTCTGTGCTGCCTTTTTAATACAGTCAACAGTTAGGCCTGTAGGCTAACTTGTGGGGCATTTCTTGATTAATGTTTGATGTCTGGGAGGACAAAAATCACTTTGGGCAGTGCCATGCCCGAGCAAGTGGTCCTGATTGCTATAATCAAGCTGGATGAACAAACCATGAGGAGCAAGCTTCCATGGCTTCTGCTTGAGTTCCTGTCCTCAGGTTCCTCCTTGAGTTACAACCCTGAGTACTCTGGATGAGAGACTAGAACTGTAAGCAAAAACAGACCCTTTCCTCTCCATATTGCTTTTGGTCATGACATTTGTCACTGCAGTAAAAAAAACCCTAACTAAGATAGGATGCATAAAACACTAGTCCTTTTGGTTGAATCTTAACTTCCCAGGATTTGCTCCAGTTTGCCCTTGACTTTCCTGATAGTGCCTTCCTATAGACACCAAGACCCTATTTTCTCCTCATTCTTTGTTTTCACCAATTTCTTGTATTTTTCCTTTTGCTAATAAGTGTGTTCCTTCTTTATCTTGTCTCTGTTACACATACTTGTTCATCTCTCAGCATGGCAGAAGACACATTGGCATTGAGAATAAATTCCTGTTTTCTTCCACACTACTTTAAAGACAGTAGGAATTCAACAAATCTTTGTTGATTTTGATATTTGCTTAATTCTTTCAATTTCCTACATATGGATATAAATTTTTTTCTTCAATTTTACTCATGCTTACCTACATACTTGAATATATCCTAGATTTTCATACTATGAAAGATTATTTATTTCAAGTAAAATGTACAATTTCCAATCCTGATATTAACTTATTATGTTTTTGACTATTTTCATACAATTGTCTTTAGTTGTGCTAATACAATTTATATACCCCTTTTGATAGTAGACACTATTTTATTTATATTTCACTTTATATATGTATTTCACTATTATTGACAATAATTCTTATAGAAGTTCTGAGATATACATTCCTTGTTAGTAATATATCTTTATTTATAATAAATGTCTAGTTTATAAATTTGTCTTCCTCAGTATATCTAGTAAGGCTTTACAAAGCAGATAGCCTCCAAGGATGTCAGAGAATATGACATTTGACTACTATATGTCTTGTCACCGCTGGCTCCTTTCGTGTTGAAAATTGGATCTCTGGCTAGACAATGCTGCAGGGTTTAGATGGTGAATTGCTGCTTCTGTGGTGTAAACCAGACATGAATGCTAAGTAGTACATCTGCTGTTTGCAACCCAAGAATTGCAGTATCAATAGCTAGACTGGTGAGTATCTGGGAGATGACCACTTTCAATGTTCAATCAAAGCAAAGTCGTACTATACTGTCATGAATAGTCTCATTGTCTCATAAACTGAGACACTGCCTACCATGCTTCTAACTCAGATTTGCAGTGAATGTTTCATATGTGAACACATTTTAAGGCTGAAACTGGTCCAGATGCAAGTTGATTTGAACAAACTTTTAAATGAGCATGCAGTACATTAAGCTTGCAGGAATTCCAAAGGTTCCTCTCCACTAGCTGCCCAGATTTCTTTCATTTTATCTAAGACTAGATGAAAGAGATCCACAATGCTGTTCAAGAAATAAGCCTTGGCTCTCTGAGGGACTTGAGCTGATAAAGTGAGCACATGAAATGAATATTGGTAATGAGCAAAACTTGAAAGGAAATCTAAAGTTTGGGGGGAGGGTTCTGTCTCTTTTAAAGAGTGTTTACCAAATGTTGGTTTTACCTCAGTTTTGAGTTAAGGATTTCTTTCTACAGGCTTGGAATAGTCAGCAAGTGTTCCCCCCAGATAGAAATTTCTCTTGCTATTTCTCTAAGTGTTGTTTTATGTTCCATTTTCTTTATGCAAGTGGTATATTTAAAGTCAACTACGTGCCAGGAACTGGTCTTGGAGATACGGAGATATTTATACATAAAACTCTGGAGATCCCTGCCCTCAGAAAGCTCATGAGCTGATAGAAAGACGCGTGTATGAGGAAAGATGCAGGCAGTACTTCACTTCACTACAATTCTATAGTGGCGCAGTAGTAAAGCTGTGAGTGCTGTATTGCAGGAAACAGACATGAGCAACTAAGACAGTCCACAGATGCTTAGGGAAGGCTGTCAGAGGAGATGACAGCTACAATGAATTTTAAATGAGGAATGGGAACTAGTCCAAGAAAAGAACTGTAACAATTCTAAATACCTTACATACCGTAATATAGCTATGCAGATACAAAGTTCATCTTGTATCTCAGAAAGGTAGCAATATTACCTGTTGTGTTTATGAATGGGTATTTTGTTGGGTAGGTCCACTGTGGTTTTCTAAGTAGAATAGCTGTCTATAATTTCTTTAGAAATTAGGAAGATAGAATTTTGAGCTATTTGTTGAATAAAACTCATTCCTACTTTATCAACCACAATGGTGGCCAATGGTGGATGAAATGAAATCAAAGGCTCTGATGACGAGATACCCTTGCATATACTCTGAAGAAGTGGTTTCCACCCCTCCTAATCCCTTAATACAGTTCCTTATGCTGTGGTGACCCAACAAGCTATAAAATTATTTTAATTACTAATTTATAACTGTACTTTTGCTACTGTTATAATTCTAAATGTAAATATCTGTGTCTTCAGAAGGTCTTAGGCGACCCCTATGAAAAGGACCTACAAACCCCCCATAGGGGTCGTGACTCACAGGTTGAGAATCATTGAAGTGGAGCCTATAAGGATGTATTCAGAAGTCACCAACATGTTTTTGTGTAACACAAGTGTGGTATGATGCTGACACAAAAAAAATGACTCAGTTCTTGTCCAGAATAACTGTAGTCACTCAGTCTTTGACTTTCAAAACGCTGCCAGAGAAACCTGAGGAGAGCCTTACACAAAGAGAAAGAGAACATGCATGCTCAGCCCCAAATGAGACATGTGCATTGCATTGCTTCCTCTACACACATAGGCATCTAGAGGACAGAATGTTGAGAGCCGGACAGAATGTTGAGAGCCAGAAATAGTAGAAGGCTGCTGAGACACAGTATTTTCCATGTAAGGTCTCACATCAGCTAGGATTATCTGCACAAGACTGGTGTAAGCCAACCAAACCCCCAGAATGGCCAGCACAGGGTCTCCTGAAGTCCCACTCATTGCCAAGGGGAAGCAACCAGTGGCTTCTAGGAGGAGGAACCTTCAGATTTCTGTGTATGCTATATCTCAGAGGCTGCCAATGAACAGTAGACTACCCTATACCCACGGACATACTTATAGTGCTAAGTGGACTAGGTGGGTTTAAAAAAGGGTACATTAGTTGGGAAGGAAAAATAATGGGAAGCATGGGAAGACTAGAAGGGAGAGGATGGGAAGTGGGTTTATCAAAGTACAGTATATTCATATATGAAATATATGTTCAAACAATAACACAAACATAAAATCACTGGAAATAAGCTTTAGATGAATATCATTGGTTATAATCTAATAATCATTGAGATTTCTAAAGAATATTTCCAATAATATTCTAGAGTTATGATTTGGCCACCATTTTGGTTTATAGAGTAGGCAAAAGTTTTATTCAACAGATAGCTCAAAATTCTGTCTTTCGGGCCCTTTCTGCAATATATTATGTAGAAAGTACACATGTATGACTATGGCCATATGTAATAAATAATAAATAAAGCAAGAGATGATTATTTTATGAAGGTTATCTTTTTATTAAGGCTTCTTCCTTTACCCAGTCTCACGAAGAAGTAATTTAAAAGTGGGTTGGTGATCTGGCCCAGTATGCAAAGGTACTTGCCACACAAGCCCAATTGATTAACTGAGTTTGATACCTGAATCCAAATGGTTTAAATAAAGAACCAACTCCCAGAAGTTATTCTCTGATCCCCATATACATGTCATCTCTCACCATTGACTCCCCAAAAGAAAATGCTTTAAACATTAAATAAAATGTATGTCTTCAATTGATGACATATTTTGGTATAGGTACATGCTGTAAAATGATTAATTCAAGCTGTTAACATAAACATTAGCACACACATAGCTTTGGTGGAGATAATATTTAGGATCTTCTAAGCCATGTTCAAGTGTAAAATACAGTATTGTTTACCATACTTACTGTGGTAAGCAATGACATCCCAAACTTTCTCATCCTGGGTGACTGGCTATAACTTTGAATCCTTTCCCTAAAGTTTCACTTTCCTTTGCACAACCTTGGGCCCTAACAATCTCCAGTCTACTCTCTGCTTCTATGAATTAAGCATTCTCAGATTTTCGGATAAGCCAGAAAATATGTGTCTTACCTGGCTTGTTCACCAGCTTTAGCTCATGTAAGTATGACCATGTTATTGGATATAACAGGACGTCTTTTTATAGACTGAGTAACATAGCTTTCCTCCATACATTTGTTTATATTCATCCATCATCTGATGATGTTTAAATGGATTCTATATCTCATCTACAGTGACTATAGGATATCTCTTAGGATACAAAGATGTCTCTTCAACATTTTTATTTACATTTTCTTGTGTAAGTAGGGACTCTATGTATAGCTATTTTACATTTTTAGGAACTTTTATGCTGCTTCTGATATTATTTTGATAAGCTGAATTTTCACCATTAGTGTGCAACAGTTTTTCCTCTCTATAATCTCACCAGCTTTTGTTCTATTTTGTCTTTTAAAGAAGTGTGAGTCAGTGTCTCATCCTGTTTTAATTTGCATTTCTGTAATAATTAATAATAGTGAGTCTCTTTTCATATGCCCATTGGCCATTAGAGGGAGGTCTATTCATGTCCTTTGCCTCTTGTTTTAGGGAGTATGAAGGAGTATCTAGGACTGATCCTTGGACCTCATATATCAAACATATACTTTATCAAAGGGCATTGCCTGATTTTTGGTTGGGTTGTATATCTTCCTGCTGAATTTTATCAATTCATTATTTATGTTGACTGTTAATTCCCTATCAAGTATATTGTTTGAAATTTTTTCTCCTACTTTAAGGGATTTCTCTTCACTCCAGTGATCATTTCCTTGGCTACTCAAAATCTTTTGACTTAGTGAAACCCTGTTTATCTGTTTGCTTTTATTGCCTGTGTTTTGGAGAAGGTACCTAAGTGACCATTTTCAAACCAGTGTCAACTAGTACTCTGTATATCTTCTTCTACTCATTTTACAGTTTTAGTTCTCATGTTCAAATCTTTGACCTTTGAGTTAATTTTTATACCTGAGATAAAGTCCCCATTTTATTCTTTTGGCTGTATACAACAAATTCTCTCAGCATCATTTTGTTACAAAAAAAATCATTTTCTCCCCTGGTGTGTTTCTGGCAGTTTTGTCAAAGATTGATAGTGTAGCCTCTTTCTGAGCTCTAGAATGTGACCCAATGATTTATATTATCTTCTTTAAACCATGTTGTTTTATGAGAGCTTCACAGAGTCTTTCAAAACACAGAAACTTGTGTCTTTTTTTGCTTAATATTGTTTTGTTTATTAAAGACTTGTTTATTGCTGTTTTGTTGTAGAAATTCCTCTATCTCATTGAAAAAAAAAAGCATTGAGATTTCACAGACTACACTAAGTCTATATGCTGGTTTGAGAACTGTGGAAATTTTGACAAGATTATTCTCTCAGTACACATGAGAATATATTAGGTTGTCAATCCATGCTTTCTAAGATACACAAATCAGTCACCTTTTTGGTTCAATTTATTCAAAGTGTTTTGTTGCTTTTTAATGTGGTTATGTATGTGTTGTACAGAATTATCCTCTGAGTCAAACCGCCACCATCATCCTGATCTGTTGGGCCTTCTTGCAAAAAAATTATCACAGCTGGGCCTGTTGATCACTAGCTTTCCCTCATAGAGTGGATAGGTCATGAGACACTTATCTGAGTATCCATCCATTCCTCCCAACCAGTTGTTTGTAACTCTGCTTTAATTGCATGTGGTCCTGAGGGAGAGACTAGAGGATATATGTGGGAAGGATGGAGGAAAGTTTTTCATCAACACAGATAGGGAAAGCCATCATCTCTGCTGGGTAGAGACCTCCCAGTATGGCTATTGTGAAGTCACCCATACTACTACCCATAACTCTTCTCCTCACTGCATGCTCTGTAACTAACCCTAGAACTCACTGCTTCTCCTAGATGAACTTTGATGGACTTGGACTTCAGCCCCTGGGATGGGTGGAGGGGAAAGGCAAGGATGCTGTTTAGAGCTGTCTTCAGGAAGATATTTTAGCAACAATGTATTATTGATTTCTTTGTTTTCTGACAGTTTTTAATATATAATAGAATCATTTGTATATATTGATTATATATTAATAAAATAACAGGATTTATTTTACCAGTTCTTAATAGAATATATTTGGTGGGAGAGTACCAATATTTGGAGTCTTCCTGTACTACAGACTGTATAACCATATTTGTGAGGTTTTTGACTCATTTCATTGCATTCTTCCTCAGCATTTCATTCTGTGGATTGGTTTTTCTCTTGTAGGTGTTGAGTCCTTCTGCTGCATACCCATCACAAGTTCCCCCCACTCATGTTTGCTGCAAGATCTGTATAAAACATAGTGATTCTAAGTAGACAGTTTGATTACAGTGGCATGAACTTCATTTTCACCTTCCCTTCCCCTTTATGTCACTGATGTCTTAGTTTTCAACACTTTCATCTTAGACACTGATGTTTCTTTTTTTCTGCTTAATTGAGTTACAATTGAAATTCTTGATATTTTATTTCTTTTTTCAATTCACTTATTGTGTCCTTTAACTTCAGAATCTTTCTGTTTCTTCCTTGTGGCTGGTATCTCTGTTAAATTTGTGTTTTATCCGCAAATTAGTTTTCTATTTATTGTAATTATCATTTTCTGAACTGTTAAAAAGATGATTATTTTGAAATTTTTGGCAGACAGATCATAGATCTTCATTTATTAATGTTCATTTGTAGGTAGTTCACTATATAATTTATGGTGGTATTATATTTTATAGTTATTCATGAACTTTTGGCCCTATATTAATGTTTTTGTGGTCAAAGAAATAAGAGCCTATCCAATTTTAATGGATCATTCTTGACACCAACATCTCTTCACCTGTCTATCCAGAGATCCTGGGAAAGCCATTTTGGGTCTGTTAGCAAGACTATTCAGGTCCTCAGGCAGTGCTGCCTGATGCTTAGGTTGGGTCTGGAACCTGAGTCTACAGAGTAGGCTTAGGGTTTGGTTTCATTTGAATAGGTCTGGTGATGCCCATTCATGTTTGGGCCTGAAGCCAGGTATGATGAAACTGACTTGGCATTCCAGCCGAGGTGATCTGACCTGGAAGCTCATGTCTACAAAAAGCAGCTGAGCACTTCTTCCAAACTGCATCTTGGATCCAAGACTTTCAAAGCTAAACAGGATTGTGATCTCTCTCAGATATAGCAGTAGTAAGCCTGTACCATGATTTATGATTTGAACCTCAAATCTGACTTGGAATCTGAGTTTGTGATGCTGACTGGGGATTTTGGACTACCTAGCTTAGGTCATTGAAATCTAGGTTCTTGAGAACGCAAACAAATACTAGTCAGAGTGCCCACTCTAGTCTTAGGGCCAATGTGGAGTCTTTATCTGAAGGTGATAGTTAGAAACTGGTGAAAGATTGACTTGGTATCTGGTTTTACCGGGTCAACCCGGTTGTCATTGTCTGTTGTGGCATTATGGGCCCAATTCACTCTTCTTCCTCCATGTAGAAGACATTTCTCTCCTCATCATGTTGTTGATGCTTGTAAAATGAGTAACACAGGAAATGTAAAACTATCTTCCCCACCTTTGACATATCTCTTCTTATTTCTGCCCCACAGTATAATCTCTCAGCTGGATTTCATATCTCTTTTGAGGATATTTTCACACATGGGTAGTTAAACAGACTGATATTTCCATGAGACAAGTATGAGAAAAGTCTCTGTATACTTTTTTCTGGCATTGCCAATATCTTAAAATCATATGGTTTGCATCTTGTTAAAACCCTACTATAGGATTTAATTTGTGTTGGGAATATATTATTAAATTAAATACATTTTTCACTTAAACATCTTCTAAAATTTTAACAAACAATCTCATCATTTGAAGAGAAATATTCCAACCAATGTTTGAGCTCTTCCAGATAAATTATAGTATTATAATTTATTCCCTTTGTTGTTGTTTGTTTGTTTTTGAGACAGGGTTTCTTTGTGTAACAGCCATGACTGTCCTGGAACTCACTTTGTAGACCAGGCTGGTCTTTAACTCAAAGTGATCTGCCTGTCTCTGCCTTCCAAGTGCCCACCATTGCCTGGAGGGCATCACCCTACATGTGGATGGGAGGATGGGAGGGGAGAGTGGTTGGGGTGCATGTCCCCATTTTCTTATCACTCCTCCCTCTATGCATCTGGATTCCAGTTCAGCTCAGTGTTTAGCTGTGGGTGTCTGCTTTTGCTTCCATCAGCTACTAGGTAAGGGTTCTATGATGGTAGATAAGTTAGTCATCAATCTCATTATCAGGGAAGGGCATTTAAGGTAGCCTTTCCACTGTTGCTCATATTATTAGTTGGGGTCATCCTTGTAGGTCTCTGAACATTTCCCTAGAGTCAGTTTTCTCTTTAAACCTATAATGACGCCCTCTATTATGGTATCTCCTTTCTTGATCTCCTCCATTTTTCCCCCTGACTCAATCTTACTGCTGCTACATGTTCTCCTCTCCCCTCCTTCCCTCCCCCTGTCTTTCTTCCAACCCCCTTTCCCCTCCTCTTTGCTCCCAATTTGCTTAGGAGATCTTGTCCTTTTCACCTTCTGTGAGGGACTGTCCAGCACTATCGCCTTGCCTGCAAGAACGATGCTCAACAACAGGATTCTTCTGCAGCTATGTTTATTGCGCTGCTCATTACAGCAAGTTGAGGGAAGACCCCAGGAGGAAAAAGGGCTCTGCTTATATATGCTCAGAGGAGTCATGTCCATTACTGACAGGTGCAGCCCACAACGCTGGTAACGGTCACCCCATGACGTGGATCACGCATCCACACCTTGCTGGCTTATGGACAGGAAACCGGCGCCATCTTCGGGAATGGCACCAGTGGCTCTCTACAAGGGACCATATATGTTTCTCTTAGGGTCCTCTTTGTTTCCTAGTTTCTATGGTGGTTTGGACTGTAGGCTGGTGATTCTTTGCTCTATGTCTAAAATCCATATATGAGTGAGTACATACCATGTACTTCTTTTTGTTACCTCACTCAGGATGGTTTCTTCTAGTTCCATCCATTGCCTGTGAATTTCAAGATTCTACTTTTTTTGCCTGCAGAGTGATGTACCACATTTTGCCCCTTCAGTTGAGAGGCATCTAGGTTGCTTCCAGGTTCTGACTATTACAAATAATGCTGCTGTGAACAGAATTGAACAGACGTCCTTGTTGTATGAATGAGCATCTTTTGGGTATATGCCTGAGAGTTGAATTACTGGATTTTGAGGTAGACTGATTCCCATTTTCCTGAGGAACTGCCACACTGATTTCCAAAGTAGCTGTACAAGTTTGTACTCCTACTAGCAGTGGAGGAGTGTCCCCCTTCTCCACATCTTCTCTAGCATGAACTGTTTTGGTGTTTTTTTTTTTTTTTTTTAGTCATTCTGGCAGTATCTCAGAATGGTTTTGATTTGCATTTACCTGGTGGCTAAGGATGTTGAGCACTTCCTTAAGTGTCTTTCAGACCTTTCTTATTCCTCTATTGAGATTCTCTATTTAGTTCTCTACCCCTCTTTTTAATTGGATTATTTGGTGTTTTGGCAACTAGTTTCTTGAGTTCTTTGTATATTTTTTAGATCAGCTCTCTATCAGATGTGGGGCTGGTGAATATCTTTTCCCATTCTGTGGGCTGCCATTTTCTCTTATTGACTGTGAACTCTGCCTTACAGAAGCTTCTCAGTTTCAGGAGGTCCCATTTATTAATTGTTGATCTCAGTGTCTGTGCTACTGGTGTTATGTTCAGGAAGTAGTCTCCTGTGCCAATTTTTTTTCAAGGGTACCTCCCACTTTCTCTTCTAAGAGGGTCAGTGGGTCTGGATTTATGTTGAGGTTTTTGATCCATTTGGACTTAAGTTTTGTGCATGGAGATAGGGGCGGATCTATCTGCAGTCTTCTATATGCCAGCATCCAGTTAGGCCAGCACCATTTGTTGAAAGTGCTTTCTCTTTTCTATTGTATAATTTTAACGACTTTTTGAAAAACTCAGGTGTTCATAGGTGTGTGGGTTAATATCATTGTTTTCAATTTGATTCCATTGGTTTCCCTATCTATTTCCATGCCAATATCAAGCTGTTTTCATTACTGTAGCTCTATAGTTGAGCTTGAAGTCAGGGATGGTGATGCCTCCGGAAGATCCTTTATTGTACAAGGTTGTTTTGGCTAGCTTGAGTCTTTTGTTTTTCCATATAAAGTTGAGTATTGTCCTTTCAAGGTCTGTGAAGAATTGTGCTGGGATAGTGATAGGAATTGCAATCAATCTGTAGATTGCTTTTGGCAAAATTGTCATTTTTACTATGTTGATTCTGCCTACCCATGAGCATGGCTGATGGGAGATGTCATTCTGTAAATATGTTTTTTTCCTATTGGTTAATGAATAAAGCACTATTGGCCAATAGGAAAGCAAGATAGGTGGGACTAGGAGACAAGGAAGATTCAGGAAGTAGTAGGGAGGAGTCAGCATGTAGAGACCAGGGAGAGCAGAATGCCAGCTCCTCTCTCCTGTGAGATGAGACCACATGGAAATACTTAGATTAATAGGAATGGGCTAATATTTAAGACAGTGCTAACCTATAAGAAACACTAGTAAAAGGTCAACAGAATTATATCTAGTACAGGGCCTCTGTGTGTTATTTGGGGTTGACGCAGCTGTGGGTCCAGGCTGACTGGGAAAAAACTACTCATAACACATGGCAGTTATCAAGTCTCCCCCCCTCACATGTACCCTGACAACCCTCCCATCCCATCCCCCCACCACTCCATATATAGGATGATGACATCCCAAAGGGGTCATCTAAATCTATTAAGTCATTTGAAGTAGGGACTAGAACTTCTCTCCTGTCTCTAGGTTAAAGGAGTATCCCTCCACAGGGGATGTGCCCTCAAGGTCCTTTTGTCCATCAGGAATACATCCTGGTTCCACTGTCAGAGGTCCCTTAGACTGCTCAGTCCTTCTAGCTGAGACCCATGTTCAGGGGTTCTGAGTCAGTCCCATGCTCATATAGGGGCCCATAGCTCCTCCTTGTTCAGGTCAGCTGTCTCTATGTGTTTCTTCTGCGTCGTCTTGTTCTCTCTGCATCTGTATTCTAGTTCAGCTCAGTGTTTAGTTGTGGGTGTTTGCTTCCACAAACAACATAAAATATCTTGGGGTAACACTAATCAAATAAGTGAAAGAACTCTATAGCAACAACTTTGTTATTTCTTTTTACTTACTTGTTTATTTCCATCGTAGACCCCCATATGAGTAATTACTAAAAACCAAGTAACACAGCAAATATTGGGATATGTTAAAATTTCCTCTGCCCAAGAAATTAGTTCATTACATTATTTTTTTCTTTTTAATTGTATTTTTATCATTTAAAAATTAAATATAAATATATTTTGATCATATATTTCCCTTCTTTAATCCCTTCCATACAATGTCTCCAAACTCTACCCACCTAACTTTAAGTTCTTTCCCAAATGTACAAAAACCCAATACAACAGCACCCTCCCCTAATAAAATGAGAGAACAAGATAAAATAACATGCCAAAGAAAAAGAAAACATCAAATTGTAGCCAAATAAAAGCATACACACACAAATAAACATGTAAACAAACAGAAAACTGTGAATTCAATTACATGTTGACCAACTACTCTTGAACATGTAGCCTCCCCTGGAGTAATTAATTGATATATCCAGTATCACTCCATTGGAAAAATTGATTTTCCCTCTCCCAGCAGTTATAAATGAAAGTCATTATTAGTACAAACCAACAGAAGAAAAAGACCAAGAGAAGACCCCAAAATCAGAGAGCAGCTCATTGACACTCTGAGGAATTCCATAATATTACTAAACTGGAAGCCATAATATATATGCAGAGGATCTGGTACAGTCCTTGTACATGCTGCTTCAATCTCTAAGAGTTCAAATAAGACTTGATTGTATTGATTTTGAGAGCTTTGTTTTCCCCTTTGGCTCTTCTACTATTTCTGTTTATATTTTCACAGGGTTCACGAGATCTGAGGGGAGGGATTTGATGGACACTTCCTATTTAGGACTGAATGTTCCAAGGTCTTCCACTCTCTGTATAATGTCTGGCTGTGGGTCTTTGTTTGTTTCCATGGGTGCAGGAGGACTGATCAAGGCACCGTTTTATGAATACAGCAGAATATAATTAAAAGTAAATGTTTTTCTTTTCTTTCTTTTTTCTTTTTTTCCCATTTTAGGCCAGAATTACTTGGTTTTATTCTAGTTTCCTGAGTGATCAACTCCCAGATACTTGTTCACACAGCAGTGTTGGTTACGGGTTCCATCTCATGGAATTGACCTTATGCTAAATTAGACATTGGTTAGTTACTCCCACAAGCTTTGCCCAAGGAAAATCTTGCAGGCAATACAGTATTGTAGATCAACGATTTTGTAGTTGGCTTGGTGCTTATGTTTGTCTCTTGGTAGTATTCAGAGTACCTTCCTATACCAAAGACAACAGAACATGATGAATGAAGGTTTATATACATCCCCATTTTCAATGAGTTGTGCAGATGTTATCTTCCTCAGTGGGGCCTTGCTATCAGGTTGTGGAAAACAACCTATAATCTTGGCATCAGCCTAGGTAGTTTGGGGATTACCATGGACCCAATTTATATCACTTAGATATATAACCCAGTCCCTATACCAGAAGCTTTGTTTATTGGCAAGAGATGTCCAGTTGGGATTCTGTCTCCCCCATTATTTAGCAGTATCATTTAAATTGACTTCATATATGTATATATTTTAAGAAGTTTCAAATAACTCAATTTAAAAATTGGGTACAGATCTACGCAGAGAATTCTAATAGAGGAAATCAAATGCCTGAGAAACACTTAAAGAAATGTTCAACATCCTTAGCCATCAAATCAAAACTGCTTTGAGATTTCATCATGCACCTGACAGAATGGCTAAGATAAATAAAAAAGTGACATCTCATGCTGGTGAGAATGTGGAGTAAGGGGAACACTCCTCCATTGCTTGTAGGAGTGCAAACTCATACAGCCACTATGAATATTGGTGTGGAGGTTCCTCAGAAAGTTGCTTCATCCTACCACAGGGACACTTGATCAAACATGTTCATTGCTGTTCTTTTTGTAGTAGTCTGAAGTTGGAAAAAATTTAAATGTCCTTCATAAGAAGAACAGGCAAAGAAAATGAGGTATAAATACAGTGGAGTATTACTTAGATAGGAAAAATAATACAGCATGGAATATGCAGATCAATGGATACTAGAAAAAATATTCTGTGTGTGGTATTTCAGACCCAGAAAGACAAATATGGTATGCTTTATTTATATGAGGATATTAGCCATTAAGTACATGATAACCAAGAGTAAGGAACTAGAGGGAACAGATAGATCTCATTAGAAAAGGGAAACAGAATAGATAATTAGCTGGAATGGAGGGAGCAAGGCAGGAGGAGAATGGGGTTGTGGGAGGAAATATGGGGAGAGACAACGAACATTAAGCAGCATTTAAGGGGTAGTATAGAAACCTAACATTCCTAGTATTGAAACAAAAAAGTTCATTACTTTTCAACTTATCCTCATATAAATTCTCAGGACAATGGGAGAAAGCAGACACAGATTTGCCAAAATACCACAAGAATGTTCTCTATCCCAGTTCCTAATATCACTTCCCCCTGAAACCTCTTGAGCTGGACCTCCACCTTCAGCATAACTTTCAGCACAACTGTCTTCCAAGCTCTTACTAGGATGGCCCATAAGCCCAGCTTCCAGCATTCAACCACTTTTCTAGTCCAAACTTCTAAGTCTTCCATATTTCTCAAAAGAGCAGCATGGCTAGACATGTCACAGCAGCATTCTACAACCTGGTACCAACTTCGGCCTTAGTTTTTGATTACTGTAAAAAAAACACCATGAATAAGGCAACTTAGAAATGAAATTGCTTAACTGGGCTGGCAGTTTCAGGCTGTTAGATTTCATGATAATGGAGCAAGGAATGACAGAAAAATCAGCTGAGAGTTTGCTCTACAATTAGAAGGAAGAAAACATAAGAGAGGGAGAGTGCGGGAGAGAGAAGAAAAACTGGGAATGGTGTCTTCTTGAAACCACAAAGCACACAGTAAGTGATACACCTCCGGCAATGAACTCACACTGCCGAATCCTTCTGAAATAGTTCCACCAGGTGTGGACCAAGTATTCAGACATATGAGCCTATTTGGGCCATTCCAATTAAAAAAGATTCATTCATGAAATATATTCCAATAACTACTCCAGGGTCAAATATGCATGGAATAGTCAAATACCCTACCATTCTGGGATGACCAAAATGCATTTCACAGTAAAAAGCATTGAGATATTCGATGAAACAAATTTTTGTTTGGGCAGAGGCTTGTTTATATGTTTGAAACTTTTATCATAGAACATTTACAAATATCCCTCATTGCTCTTGTAACGGATGCAATTTGAGAAAAGCAGACCCTAGTAAGAATGGAAGTAGTCACTGACAACAATGGGAAATGTTCCAGGGAAGAGACAGTCGCTAGGAAACATCTACAGAAAAGAATGCATCTTAGTCTCATTGCCAGGACAGTAACTATCCAGGGAAGGAGAACAGGAGATAAGGCTGGCCAATGCTTTCCTTTCAATAAAAGTGAAAAGAGGGTCAGTTATGCTGCCTTTGAAAATATTCACACTTGTTTACTAAGCAAATAAATTTGAATATAAGAATCAATAAGACATGGTACCTGCTCTAAAGAGGGCCAAAGTGCCCATTAGGTCATGAAAAATATGTCTTGAATATGAATCATACACACACAAAAATAGTCCTTATTTTTTATTGTAACTTTTAGTTACTTTTAGTGGTGCAACTGTGTTAAATAAAATGCAAAAGTGTAAATTTCTAGGCTTACAGTATTAAACTGTATAGCTATAACCATATTAAATATCTGAATGTTTCCATCTCCTTTAAAGTGTCCCTTACAATGTTTTATATAAAAGCTCTCTACTCCCAAGCTGTATTAGTCAGGGTTCTCTAAAGGAACAGAACTGATAGGATGTATGTATATATGTATGGTGTATGTATATATGCTTGTCAGATTTATTTAAGTGGCTTACAAGCTGTGGTCCAGATAGTCCAACAAAGGCTGGATGTCTTAGCTGAACTTTGGTATATACTGAAAGTGTGAAGAAGTTGGCTCTAATGCCAGTGAAGGTAAGCGTTGGCAGCAGGATAAATTTACCAGAAAAAAAAAAAAGGAAAATAGGCAAGAAGCAAACGCCTCTTCATTCAGTGTCCCTTACATGGGCTGTTGCAAAAAAAAGTATGGCTCAGATTCGGAGTAGGTGTTCCCACATCAAACAATCTAAATTGAAGGCAGCAGCGGGGATAGGGTGGTGTCTTCCTTCCACAAATGATTTAATTAAATAAAAACTCCTCACAGGTATGGCCAGCTGCTTGGCTTTTTGTCAATTCCAGAAGCAGTCAAGTTGACAACCAAGAATAGTTACTTACAACTTAAGTAACTTATGTTTGCTTTTTGCCACTTGGGATTAGACCTGTAGTTTGCGGAAGCCATGTAAATGGCATTAGTCTATGTGTGATCATTTGACTTTCCTCTTTTGTACAGCATAATATTTTATCAATTCATCTACTTTTACATCTATTTTTTTAATACTTTATTCTGTGATTTTATGAGGTATCGTTTTTTTAAGTCATAACCAGCCTCGAACAATATTATTGGATCATATTCTACCTACAAATTTAATCTTATAAAATACTCCTATGATATCTTCTATAACTAACTGTTTTTAAAATTATATTACATGTACTTATTTGGTGTGTGTCTGTGAGTGCACACATGGCGTTTGTGTGTGGGTGCACACTCCACAGCATACATGTGGAGGTCAGAGCCTGGCGTATAGCAAAGATTACGTTCTCTCATCTCAGTTCCTGGAGCTGAGGAATGGAACTCGAATCATCAGGCTTGGTAGTGAGTGCCTTGACTCTCCAGGCCACCTCTCCAGCCTATACAATTAAACAATCCTATGTTTCCTCTCAATACATGAGGATTCTAGGTACATCCATATATCATTGCCTTGGTACACCTTGGAAATGTTGGTTAAAGATGTGACCAAGCATTCTGCATCAATGCTAATGTGGACTATTCTGGAAAGTTTATGTTTGTGCTATCATATGGCTGGATGTCAGCTGGACTCTAAAGATGAGAAGCATCACACCTCAAATTTTTTTCCTGCCAGAGCTTCCATAGCATTGGGATAGTTGTTTGTTTCAATGTTTGAGATGATTTACTAACAATTTCTCGAGGAAGAAAACAATCAAATTTGGTAACTAATTTGAAGTTGGAGTTCAAAAACTTCCTATGGTTTTTAAGTCAGTTTAGGTAAATTTTGCTCTATTGGCAGTTTTTGCCTGCATCATATAGACATGTCAGTTATATGTGTATAAATTTTGGTCATATTTTCTTGATTGTCATCCTGCTTTAATTTTCATCAGCTTAGCTAGAGTACTGTCAGTGCCACTCAGCTTTTGAAAAAAAAAATTCATGCATGTCTTCAGTGTTTATGTTTCCATTATCAGAGTTACTTTTCTATTTATTTTGGGTTGACCTTATTTAATTTTTGAAAATTCTAAATGTTAGTGTTAACTTTTGACATAAATGCTTAAAGCTTCCAGATTCTCTAAACACTGTTTCAATTTTCATATCAGTGTGTTTTGATTATTTAAAAATATTTGAATGAGACATCAAAAAATAATCCAATTTAAAAAATGGGGAATATACCTAGACAGAGAATTTTCAACAGAAGAATCTCAAATGGCAGAGAAACAAAGAAATGTTCAACATCCTTAGCCATCAGAGAAATGAAATTCCAAATCCTACACATGTCAGAATAGCTAATATCAAAAATATAAGTAACAGCTCATGGTAGGGAGTATGCTAGTGGGAGTGCAAACCTAGAAAGCCTCTTTGGAAATCAATATAGTGCTTTCTCAGAAAATTAGAAATCAATCTACCTCAAGACCCAGCTATATCACTCTTGGGCATAAACCCAAAGGATGCTCAGTCATACCACAAGGATATTTACTCAACTATGTTCATAGCAGCATTATTTGCCGTAGCCATAACCTGGAAACAATGATGTCCCTCAACCAAAGAGTGTTTAAAGAAAATGTGGTACATGTATACAATGGAGTATTATCCACCTGTTAAAAACAATGACATCAGGAAATATGAAGGCAAATGGATGGAGCTAAATATTCATCCTCAGTGAGGTAACACAGACCCAGTAACACAAACATAGAATGTATTCACTCATAAGTAAATATTAGCTGTAATGTAAATACAGACCCAGAGGGGCTAGATAACAAGAAGAGACTAAAAGGAAATGTATGAATCTCCCTAGGAAGTAGAAATAAATGAGATCTCCTAGGTTGGGAACTTGAGGGATCAGTTTGGAAATATATGGAGGGGGAAAGTACAGAACGAGAAGACTGGGAAGGGGGTCATTTTGGGGTCAAGTAGAAACCTGAAGCAAGGGAAACTCCCATGAATCTATAAGAATTACACCAGCTAAATCTCCTAGACATAGGGAATTCATAGTCTGAACTAGCTATCTCCTGTGGTAAGATTGGTGACTACACCAGTTGTCATCAGAGGGCCTTCTTGCAATAATTGATGGAAACAAATGTGGAAACCCATAGCCACACATTATGCTGAGCTCAGGGAATCCTGCTAAAGAGAAGGAAGCATTGTAGGAGCCAGAAGGATCAATGAAATCACAAGAAAACCCACAAAATCTGAACCAGGGAGCCTGCATGGGACCAACCTAGGCCCTCTACACATATGATACAGTTGTTTAGCTTTGTCCACTTGTGGGACTCCCAACAGTGGGGGCAGGGTTGTCCTGTACACTTTGCCTGGCTCTTGGGAACCTATTTCCCCATACTGGATTGACTTGCCCAGCCTTAATACAAGAGAAGGTGCTTAGTATTGTGCCAACTTGATATCCCATGCTTTGTTGATACCCATCAGAATATTGCTCCTTTCTGAACAGAAACAGGGAGGAGTGGATTGAGGGTATTGAAGGAGAGATAGAAGGAGGAAATGGGAGGAGAGGAAGGAGGAGAAGCTGAGATTGGGATGTAAAATAAAAAAAAAATAATTATACTTTTGTAAGGAGTAAGGTTTTTCCCACCGCAAATAACACACAGAGACTCTGTAATAGATAAAAATGTTGTTGGCCAGTTACTTGTTTCTTATCGGCTGGCTTTGTCTTAAATATTAACCCATTTCTATTAATCTAAGTATTTCCACATGGTCGCATCTTACTGTAGAGTGGGCCTGGACCTCTGTTCTCTCCAATCTCTCTATGCTGACTCCTCCCTACTACTTCCTCGAATCCTCCTTGTCTCCTAGTCCTGCCTATCTTGCTTTCCTATTGACCAACAGTGCTTTATTCATTAACCAGTATGAGAAACATATTTACAGAATGACATCTCCCATCACACTTTAAAAATTATATATGTGTGTACATATATATATATATGTACACACATACACACACACACACACACACACACACACACACACACGTATATGTACACACAAAGGTATAATTACATATATATTTTCCTTGGCCTAGGGAGATGGCACAATGGGAAAGTACTTACTTAGTAAACATGAAGACCTGACTGTGTGTACCTAATACCCATGTAACCAGCACTGTCAGAGGAACAGAAAAATAGAAAAAAAAAATCTCCTGTAGTCATTTTATGTCTATTGCCGTTTTGGTTTGACTCAGGTCATGATTTGTCATTTCATTTCCCATGCCCTGTGTGCACTAAAAAAAGAATGTACAATGTTTAAATGTTGATGAAAGAGTTATAAATATCAGTCAGTTAGTGTAACATTGTTAAGTTTTGTCTCTGTAATTTTTAATGTCTTGTCACCTTCTTTCAGTTTATTATTTCGTGGTGCTGGGACAAATGCTCAATGTTAAGAAACTCTGGATATATACTCACAGACAATTTGCCACCGAATGACACCCTAAGCCCCTCCTGTAACTTTGTCTTATAAATTGCAGTCACAGAAATATTCAAATCTCCAATTATTTCTGTCAGTTTCTTTGTATAACCTAGGTAAAACTAGATCCATTCTTTGTAAAGACAATCTGGTAGTCTCATAGGAAGAGATAGTTGGAACATCCCTATGTCTGATGAAGGAACTGAATCGATGTTCATAGTTCTTCAAAACAGAAATACCGAGCTATTAAAGAATGTAGACTAAAGCTGTAGTGTTTGTCAGATGCTTAAGCATACACAGCACCAGGGGACACATTTTGTGATGCTGCATTACTCTGCCCAAAATCCAAGAAAAGACATTTCCAAAAAGAGAGTGCAGATTAAACAAGCATATCTAAATTCAAAAGCCTTTAACAAATACAAGAAATCCTCATGCAATCATTGATAATGGTAATTATAGTCTGGACCAAGGACTTTTAGGAATTTTAAATTTAATTACTAGCAAGAGTGTTGGTTCATAGCTAACTGTGGCATTCTGAAGCCATAGCTGGGGGTCAGGTTGGGTTCAAGGTCAATATGTGTTACATACAAATATCCTGTCCTCAAGAGAGAAGGAAAGATTAAATTCCCATCCCCATTGACTGGAGCTGGGAATCCTCCGTTTGTTTCTCCATCTGCCTTTCCTGAAGCCATGACTGCTCACCCAGTATCCGGGGGAATATGGGGAAAGAGTTGAGCTAAGGAAAATCTGACTATTGACAGGTATAACATCTCGTAGAGAAATAGAAAAGAGCCATTCAAAGGAACTGCTGTCATTTCCCTTGGGTATCAGGTGACAGGAGATACGAACTTGAAAACAAGGATATTAAGACCCTTTTGATCTTGATCTGACTATTTGTTTTGTCCAGAATTCAGGCTCAGATAACAAAACAGAAATGCGTTTGTTGAATAAGTTGCATAGTAAAGTAGGAAAGTCAGTTCTGGAATCTTTAACTATCTTTAAATGTGAAACAAATGATTCTAAAGTCTTTGTGACATTTCTTTGTCTAGCTATCCACTCTGCACATCTTTCCAACCTGAATGAATTGCAAACCCTCACTGCTTCATTGTTTTCAGAGACAGACACCTGTGCAGGTGGGAATGGATGTGCTCACCTATGTCAAAGCGAGAATGGTGTGGCCAGGTGTGCCTGCCATGCTGGGTACCAGCTGTCTGAAGACAAAAAGGCCTGTGAAGGTAGGAAGCTGAAACTGATGTCTTAATTGGGTAATTGTTTGAAATTCTGTTGTAGTCAGATTGAGCAGTTGGCTCAGGTAGGAGAAAGGTGTTTTTATTTACTGCTTAAAAAAAATAACACTTTGATTCTTGATCACTATGAAAATTATTTTAGAATGCTACAAAAAAAAAAAAAAACCTCAGTGAAATTCTTACTTATTATAAAAATTACCTAGTGTGCTTTCAGAAGTAATGCTTTTTGCATTTTGTTTCTTTTTTTAAAAAAGTGAAATTGAGAATTAATCTTTCAAAACCCTCAGTAACCACACAGGGAGTTTTTGATTAGAGACTACAGAGGTGGGGTAACCTTTGAAAAGCAAGTATGTGCAAATGAGGCCCTCAGAACTTAGGAATAATTAAAATGAGAAGAGAAAGAAACCCCATAAACACAAGGTTACACATTTCTGTTTCCAGAAATAGCAAAGCAGACACACTTCAGTTCAAAGATGAAAGGGCCAAATTATTTCATGACTGGCACCATTGGAGGATGAAGGGATTCCTGTGGGATAGTCTTTGTTTTAATAACTTCTGAGAAACCACAGAATCCTTCATTTTTATAATGACATTTTCATGGAATAAGAAACAGTTTATTTGGATTAATTATGAAAACAGCACAGTGTTCCTTGACTTACAGGACTGATGAACATTTTGAGAAATTGAATACAAACTAGACACAAAAATCAGTGTGAAATTCCTGGGGGGAAATTGTAGTCGGTGAAATGGCTTGGCTGGTGTGGGCACTTAATGCCAAGCCAGATAACCTGAGTTCAAATCAGGACCATATGGTAGAAGAATAGAACCAACTGCCACTATTCTTCCATGCACATATGCATACATGCACACAAAATAAATAAAGTGCAGTGAAAACAAAAAGAGTTTACTTACGGATTTTAAGCATATTATTATGGCAAAGATATATGATGTTGGTTTCCATTCCTTTTTTTAAGTTATTGTTTTAGTATTTTATATATGTATGGGTCTTTTGTTTACATATATATCTGTGCACTTTGTGCATGAAATACCCACAGAGGCCAGAAGATGGCATCATATTCCCTGGAACTTGAGTTATAGAGGATGCCATATGGGTGATGGGAATTGAACCTGGTTTCTCTAGAAGAGCAGACAATGGCTCTTAAATGCTGATCCATTGCCTGATCACTGATTTTCATTTTTTTACCACAAACCTAGCTTGGCAACCAGCAGAAGGTACAGTAGAGGATCTTAAGTATTATTTCTTGAAAACTGACAAGCAGAATAAATAGAAAAACAGATCAATTTCATTTTTCAAGCTCCTATTTTAATGTCCCATACATTAATCCTTGAAATCTTTTACCAACACTACTGCATATTTGAGAGCTCTACCAGTACATGAGATTGGAGAATGGCAGGCAGATGTGAAGGAAAAAGATGTAACAGTCAGAAAAGATGTGACAGGACCTCTTCAGCTAAAAGGAAGAGGTTACCTGGACCACAAAACTGAAGTCACACTGAATCATAGGACCATCAATTTCTGGAAAGAGACAGGATACCAGCATCATATGACATGTCTCATCACAGTCATAACAGTGACAAATATGTATATTGATCAAGTGTGGGTTGCTATGAGAAAGGCCCCACATCTGAGTTGCCCATCACTGCATCACTGCATCTTCTTATTTAAAACAAGGAGTTGCAACAGGTCATATTTGGGAATATACATGTATATACAAATACATATATACATACAATACAAATTGATGGAGAAAGTGGCCATGAATTTGAAGAAAAGTAGGGAAAGATATATGGAAGGCTGTGAAGGGAGGGAAGGGTAGGGATAAATATTGTAATTAATATATAATATCAAAAGTAAATGAAAAGCCAGGGAATGGTGATATCTGCTTATTAATATGATATATTCATAACATTAGACTACAATGACTTCTGTCTGTGCTTTTGTGGAATGGATTAGAACCATTATTTGTAGTTGCATTCAATTTATTTTCCAATTAGCAGCAGTTGGTTCTAGTAGACATGAGGAAAAACTAGTGAGAATCAAACTAACACAGGATGCAAAGCCATAGCAGGTGACTTGCTCAAAATCCCTTCTCATTAAGTGGATAGAGTCTGTGATAGTTACTATTATGTTGAAAATTAGAGGTTAAGTGGAAGGTGACAATATATTCACTTTTACTATTTATGAATAAGTCTTAATTGGCAATGCTAAGACAGCTGCTGTGTGTTTCTCCCTGCAGACATAAATGAGTGTGTTGAAGAGCTTACTCCCTGTGCTCATCGCTGTGTAAATTCAGAGGGGTCCTTCACTTGCGCCTGCCACCCTGGCTTTGAGCTAGGGGCTGATGGAAAACATTGCTATAGTAAGTAGCAACCATGGCAGCCTTGGAAGTCAAGGAGGTTTTGTAAGGATCAAGCAAGAGTAATAACTGAAAGGACAACACTGACTATCTTGGCTAAGAAGAAGTTTATGTGCATGTTGCCTGGTGGGACAGAGTGAGGATGGGGACTGAAAAGTGTATCCTGTTTATTCTGCTTTTAGGGAAAGAGTCAAATAGAAAAGAGTCTGCATAATGGTTCACAGGCCTGTCAGTGAGGATGAACTTTGAAGTCTTCTGACTTGAAAATCTTGGATTCATGTCTGAGATACTTTGTAAAGTTCTGTCTTATTGTGTCACCTTGGCTGAATCCTGAAGATTCCACCATAATTCCCAAAGAAGAGGAGATAGAATGAGTGAAGAAAACTTAAGAGGAAAGAACAGAAATAGGCTGTAAATTCATGCCTAATACAATGTCTGCCTTCAGTACTGACTTCTTTTTTCCTTCATGTTTACCACACCCCTTCAAATGGTTCATCCTGTTTCACATGCTCATCACTGAACTCATTCCTCTCACTTCCTAGCCAAGCACTTATCCACTGTGTCTCCCAGGTATATCTAATTCCCCAGCTCAATTGGCTTAATAGTCCATCATTTGGGATGTATTTACAGTGGTGGGCTATGGCATTATCAACTATAGTAGCTATTGTAGAAGCTTCTTACCCAACCCTTTCCTATGAACAAGCACACTGTGTACTTTCCTAAAGTCTGAGTTGTCTATTTCCAACCCTCCTCCAGTCTCCACCCTTCAACTCCCATCTTCCTTTTCCGAACATCAGCATGTTTAACCTTCTCTTCCAAATTTGTTCATCTTTCCCCATTTTAGTTATCTATTTTGATTTTTGCATTTATTATTTTTTCTTATTTTACATATTGATCCCAATTCACTCTCCATTCCTCCTATGCCTCCGACTTAACCCACCCACCTCACAGAGAGGCTGATGCCTTCCAGGAGGGATCATCAATAGACTAGATGTGAAATAACATACCAGCTAACAAGTTCCCCCAAATCTCCCATAGAATTAAAAGGAGAAATGTCAACCCCTATCAATACAAAGGGTTTGGTCCTGTTGCTGCCAAAGCCATTTCTTTTGCTGTGTTTGGGAACTGTTATCTCTTAAGAGATATAAATCAAGAGGTTGGCTCTCATAATAATCCCCTTCTTGTCTGAATCATCTGTCTTCTCAATTAACATTACCAACATGTACTATCTTAGAAGTACTCTCAAGTGAGCTCACATGCACTAGAATTTTCATAACAACAATTTTGTTAGCAAAATAAATATTCCCCCTCTTTCACCTCCTATTTTCTCATCATCGGGTACTAAGGTACTAACAGGTCTCCATCTCTGCCCCTCCATAGACACTTTCATATCTCTCCTTCCATGTTTCCAGATAAAATTAAAACCTGCCTGTTTTTTATCAGGCTTTCAGCAGTTGGTTACTGTGTTGGATAATTTAGGTCAGTTTGACACAAGCAAGGAAATCTGGGGAGAGGGAACTTCAGCTCAGAAAATGGCTTTATCCAATTAGCCAGTATGCAAGGCTGAGGACATTTTCTTGATTAATGATTGAGATGGAAGTGTCCAGGCTCAGATCTTAAAGCAGGCTGAACCAGCCATGGAGCAATGTTCCTCCATGTCCTCTGCTTCAGTTCCTTCCCTGCTTGAATTCCTGTCTTAGCTTTACTCCATGATGGATCATGTTTAATTGGGATATGTATGCCAAAACAACCTGTCTTTCTTGGGTTGTTTTTAGCTATGAAGTTAATCATAGCAATAAAAATCAAACTGTGACAACTACTTTCATTTGATTCTCAAATGCTCTCTTCCCTCCTACTTTATCCTAGTTAGTTCCTCATCTCCATCTCTGCTCTCTTTCAGTATCAAATGTGTGCTTCCAATTCCTCTACTTCTGACAACATTCCTTACTTGTGAGCTCGGTGGCCTTATTTGCATGACTGACATCAGCTGCATTCTGGGTGGAATCTTTTTCTCTGAGATAATCTTTGCACTCCTTCACACTCACTGCTAATGCCAAAATGCTTGCAACAAAAGTTACTAAGTCTTAGGGCATGGATGGCCTTACAATTCTGCATAAACAAACCCTTCACCTGCACTTGTTATTTCTATGCACTGTGTGTATTTTTATTGGTGAGAGACAAAGGACATACAGAGAATGATAGGCAAGTGAACAAGTTCACATTCTTTCTGAACTTTTTCCATAAAGACAACATTAAAAATCATGAAATTCACTCTCCTCCACATAGACTTCTGCTTCTTGATTGTTGATGTATTTATTGTTCAAGTCTTTCCATGCATTTTTACAGTGTTTATAGTGTAGCCTCTTCACAGTGATGCTTGCCTTCTAAAGAGCAAAGTAAATAAGATGGGAGGGAAACTGACTCCTGATTAAGAAAGAACTTCTGAGCTTGGGCCCTTTTTGAATGCATGCAGGATCCCCTTTCAGGAGGAGAAAATGTGGATAGAATGTTTTTATTAATACTTGGTTTTTAAAGATAGCTAGAGTTTTAGGAGATAAGCATATTTTAAAATGTGCCAATGAGTCTTGCAAACTGACTAGCAAGTTCTGAGGCATTAAGGGAACATTATTAATAGTAGTTTATGACTTTCTTTAGAATTTACTCAGGAAAGCAATTTGCCTTAGAGTTGACCGTATTAGGTGTATGTGCAACTTTACATTTACTTTCCTGATGGGAATATTTAACTAAGTTCTCTCTATGGTCATCCTCAGACCTCAATGTTTACTACTGACATACATAGCTTTCTCAATGAAAATTTATGGTCTAAGGTGTCTCCAAACCCATAGGCAGAGAAAGTCTTTTCAGAGCGTGATGATATTTAACCATAAATAAAGCATCTGTATATAACAAGTTTACTGTAGGACATTTGTTTCACCTTTGTCCAAGAATTATGTTTTATGGTTATTTAATTTCTTTAGAGAAAATTTTGAAATATTGCATAATATAACCACTCAGTCCTCACAGTGTGCTGTGAATTTACCCTCACTGTCTTGTGATTTGAATTAGAAAGTTCCACACTTTTTACCATTAGATGAGATTTTCATCAAAAGAATTCTCAACTTAACATTGTGCTATTAGAAACGTGTACTTTATCTATTGTATCTATTAAGCCAATGGTGAGTTTGTATCCTATGAGAAGAAACAGTCTGTTTAAGTGCAATTTTAAGAAATTATGTTATGTGCATGTGTGTGGATGTGTGTACATGTATGTGTGTGTGCTTGTGTGTATTTGTTCATGCGTGTGAGCACACCAGCCACAGCAATTTTGTAGAGATCAGAGTACAACTTTAAGAAGTCTGATTTTTCATTCTGAAACATGACTCTTAGGAATCAACTCAGGTAGTTAGGCCTGGCTGACACTCCTTTACCATTGAGCCATATCTGTGGCCCCTGTGTGATTTTTATATACTATGAAAGAAGCTCATTGTAAATCATCCAGGTCAAGAACCCAGAGCATCAGCTGACTTCTAGTGGCCAATTTTAGATGTGAGGTTGTTTGTGTTACTTTTCTATAGCCCTGGCTAGTCTCAAACGTGCTGTGTATCCCGGGCTGTCAGGCCTCCTGGCGCTGCCTCTCCAGTGCTTCTATGTAGGAGTGCATCACCCTGTGCATTTGAATGAGAGTACTATAACATCAGGTATATATGACTTAAAGAACTGCCAGTACACACAGCCATATTCTTGCAGCACCACAGGTACCTAGCAATAATGGGAAGAGTACACAGAACTCATCAAACACATTCTTCCTTGTGGGTTCCCTTAAAAGTTGATGAGTGTTGGAGAATTAATTATAGCTTCCAATGACCTAAAAATGGGAATTCAAACTGTTGCTGCCCACAAGACATTGGCAATGATGGACTTGTAAAGCTGGTGGCAGGCAGAAAGTGAGGTTTGTAAGGCCACTGCTGAGATGGAGCTTACATTCAGGCCAGCTTTTCCTTGTCTCTGACAGGGGGTGCCAGAATGAACCACGGCTTTGCCTGTGTGTAGAGCTATTGAGTCATTTAAGATTACAGATTTGTTTACTTTGTATGAGTGTTTACCTGAACATCTGTATGTGTGTTCAGTGCACAAGGAAGTAGAGGAAAGAGCTGGGTCTCTGGACCTGAATATGTAGATAGTAGCAAATTCATAGAGAAGAGATAAAAACAAAAGACTCATCAAAGACATCTGAGGGTCATGTCCCTCAGTGATGATGCAGGCTGCCTCTTGGTAACTGAAAAAATATAAATTCTGAAATGCTCCAAACCCTGTGTAGATTCTAATAAACTATGGATGTGCACTAAAACCATTGAATAATATTACCTTCAGGCTTCCTGTCAAAAGAAGGTATGTACTGCAAATGAGTCTGATGTTGAGAAATGGATCTCATATCTATAGATCTACAGCTCACTCATTCTCTCTCCTTACCACACACACACACACGCTAAATCCAAATGAAAAATAAAACCCCAAAACTGCCCAGCTAAGGTAAGGGAAATAGAAGTTTTACACTGCAGAGAAGATAAAGATGAAGGAAAACAGAATAGTAAGAAGTACAGCTTTAGGGGAGGCTGACCCAGCTGGTTTGGGGGATCAGCTAAGCAGCCAGTCTGAACTGGAAAGAGTGACCAAGGGCATATGGAATGAAATTCCAAGACAATAGAGGGAAGTGTTACATCATGCAGACCCCAGAACCCTAAGAGGTGTTATGATTTGATTCCAGATGTGATGTGAAGGTACAAAGTTTTGTACAAAGACTTGTGTAGTGGCTCAGGGAGTAAAGTGCTTGCCATGAAAACACAATGACCTCAGTTTAAATATCCAAAACCAAGTAAAAAATCCATATCTGGCTCTGAACACTTGTAATTCCAGTACTGGACAGAGATAGAAGGCTCCATGGGCCTCACTGGCCAGTGTGTCTTGTCAAATTGGTGGCTTGAGATTGAGTAAGAGAACCTGTTTCAGAAAATTATATAGAGGAAAATTAAGATGACATCCAAGGTCAATCTCTGGCCTTTACACATGCCTACACACATGCCTGTGCACAGATAAGCTACACACACACACACACACACAGAGAGAGAGAGAGAGAGAGAGAGAGAGAGAGAGAGAGAGAGAGAGAGTTCTGTAAGGAACATATAGTGAGTCTATGTGAAGGCAAAGTGAGTCCTCAGATGAGCCATGGTTGTATGGTACAGTCAGGGAGTACACTGGAGATGGCAAAGACAGGTTTGGATATACTATCCAAGTATTCTCAGTGTGCAATAAAAAGAAGATCAAGAAAAATTCATAGTCTCAAGCCTCGCCAATCTGGAGAGTACTAAAGGATGTTGTCAAAGTGTAGGTAGGGATCTAAGGGGAAAAGACAGAGAGACAGGGAGCAAATTCAAAAGTCACCAGTTTTGTCTTTGTTGTATGAACTTTGGTGACACATGTGGAAACACAAGTCAGAAGTTTCTACCCATTTTCTAAGTAGAAAAAATAATAATGTAGTTATTAATAAGATCAGGGAAGTGAAGCATAAGCTGTGAATAATACTGAGTTCATATGGAAAGAGAGGGCAGCTAGAGGAATAAAGGGAAAAATCAGATTGGGGACCACAGTCAAGGAGGAACAATATTAAATATTCAGAAGAGATTATAAGAGCCTGGAGAGTGGGTGGAACGAACAGGGACCAGGAACCTATGTGACAGTTGCTGGAGAAGAAAGTGAGACCTGGAGGCTCCTGTGTTTTTAAGAGTTAACAGGCAATGAAATCAACTGTTCTTTAATTCTCTTTATTAGTGGCAACATGTGAAGTTTTGGGAAACCCTTGGAACCAGGATGAAGTAACTTAGTCACTCTAGAAAACACTTTTGGGTTATACTTGCTTGTCCAATATTCCTACTTATCACTGACACTTGAAAGTTACTGACCTGCTCTCCATCCCTGGAATTAGGATGCTGGATAAATATGTTCCACCCTGCAGAAACTTTCCTCGAGCAAAACATAATGGCATTGAGATCCAGGCAAGGTGCCACTTCCTGAGGAGTTGGCTCTTCCTTATTGAGTGCTGTTTAGCTGAATGGACATAACAAAGCTGGTTTATTATTCATCCATCTAATAAAAGGAGTCATGTTCAGATTTGGCGGTACTTCATGAAGAGAGATGTTAGAACATTGATAAATTTAAATTTAAGCTTTAGTCAAATTATTTTTGCCTTGTGGGTGGTACTAAATAGACATCATCTCTGATCAGAAAATTCATCAGTTTATGAACTTCTATTACATGGGACAAAGTATTTTTGTTGTTTCTGCTTGTTTCTGAACCTCATATTTTTAATCAGTTAAGAAAATCTTAACAATATTTTTAAGTCCCTGTATGTGGTTTAGAAATTGGATAAAGACACATAATAATTTCTTTCTTTGAATACATTTATTTATTTTACAATCTGGCTACAGCTACCTCTCTCTCCTCTACTCCCAGACCCTCCCAACAATCTCCCATCTTCCTGTTCCCCAATCCATTCTCCTTCCTTTTTTTCAGAAAAGGGAAGGTCTCCCATGTATATCAACAAAGCATGGCATATCAAGTTACAGTGAGATTAAACACCTCCACTTGTATTAAGGATGAGCAAGGCCACCTAGTATAAGGAACAGAGCCCCCAAAAGCCAGTAAAAGAGTCAGAGACAATCCCTGTTCCCACTGTTAGGAGTCCCACAGGGAGAACAATAACTCAACTCTCACATATATATAAAGGACTTAGGTCAGTCTCATGCAGGCTGCCTGGTTGTTGGTTCAGTCTCTGTGAGCCAAGATTAGTTGATTCTATGGGTTTGCTTGTGATGTTCTCGACCACTCTGACTCCTACAATTCTTTCTTCCACTCTTCTGCAAGATTTCCTGAACTCCAACTAATGTCTGGCTCTGGGTCTGCATTTGCTGGATGAAACCTCTCTGATGACAATTGAGCTGGGCACCAATCTGGTCACAGGAGATGGCCAGTTAAAGCTACTTATCCATTATTGCTATGAGTCTTAGCTGGATTCATCCGTATAGATTTCTGGGAGATCCCCTTGCATCAAGATTTTCTTGATCCCTAAATGCCTCCCTTTCCTATAGTACCTTTCAGTAATGTCCCTCTCCTTTCTCCCCTAATCTGATCACTCATTTTCCCATCCCCACCTGCCCTCAGTCCACTCATGAAATCTCTTCTGTTTCCTCCTCCAGGGAGATTGTGTGCCCTCCTATGAAACTTCCTTGTTGTCTAGTCTCTCTCTCTGAGTCTGTGCATTGTAGCATAATTATCTCTTATTTTACAACTAATATCCATTTATGAGTGAGTGTATACCATGTTTGTCTTTCTCAGTCTGGGTTATCTGACTCGGGATGAGATTTTCTAGGTCCATCAATTTAGCTTTAAATTTTCTGGTGTCATTGTTTTTAACAGATGACTAATACTCTGTTATGTAAATGTACCTTATTTTCTTTAACCACTCTTTGGTTGGAGGACATCTAAGTTGTTTCCAGTTTCTATTACAAATAAAGCTGCTATGTACATGGTTGAACAAATATGGTATGATTGAGCATCCCATAGGTTTATGCCCAAAAGTGATATAGCTGGGTCTTGGATACATAATAATTTCATTGAACTGGAATTTTAGCATTAAAAAATTTCAATGAGTATCTGTCTGAACTTCAGCTAAATGCAATAAATCTGTGTGGGTAGAATCAAAGTGTCCTGAGAGACCTGGCTACTGATAACAGCAGTGCTCTACTTATTACTGAAGGGTGATTCTACATGAATCTACTTAGGTTGTGCTAGAAACTAGTGGGGGGCTATCTTGATGGATTAGAAGATACCAGCCATGGTTTAAATACTTCTTTCCATGGGTGACAGTGGCAAACCTGAGAAGCAGCTCAGGTCTGTGTCCAGTGTTCTGTATTAGCATATACATAAAAAGCACTTTGCCCTTCAGTCCTTTATGCATGCTGGTTTTCCCAGTCCAGAGAGTCTTTCTTTTAACAGTAAGTTGATTAGCATAATATTCGTTTATTTCACCAATCTTTGGGAAAATGAAGAAGGCACAGTGGGGTCAGAGTGACAGGGACCTGCAGTGTGCTGCTGCTGTGTGCTGCAGCAGGAGGCACAATCTTGGAGATGACAGGTTCTCCACACAGGGTCAAGGATGAAACACGCCCACAAGAAGTGCCACAATCGCAGGTACATTTGCCCTGATCTTTTTCATATTCTTCTTCCAAGGGATAAGTAAACAAGCCAATTTGTGTAAGTCAATGAGAACAGAGTGGCAGCACACACAAAGAGTAATGGGAATGACAAAGTAAACAGAGGCCAGAACATTGAAATTTTACACTTTAAACCCAGAGTCAAGCATTCCATTACTTCTTGTGTCTTCATTTAGAAAACCAGAGGCTCCAATGTCTGCACACTCAGGACAGTCAACATTCATATGCTGAGCCTGATGCTCACCAATATGCCCAATTTACTAGCATATGCCAGGGATGGTGACATGTTTCCAAAATAATAGTATGCTAATGTGATAAGTGTGTTTTGTATGCATCAAAGCACTCTCACATGATGCTACTTTCATATCAGCCATCACATTGGTTTAATATCTTTTTAACCCCAAGTTACTTTTGACAGTAGTTTCTTGAACCTACAAGGAACTGAAAAGAACAATCATAAGTTTTAAATACATACACACACACACACACACACACACACACACACACACACACACACACAGTGTATTTCCTAAAGAAAATGTCTTTTAAAGTATTTAGTAGCCACTGATTGACCCTTCATTGTTTTTCTTATGCTTTTATTACCTAATTTATTATTACTTCTTATCACTTAGTAGTTCAACACAGTATAGGCATGGATAATAGTCAAGAAGACACACCTTAGTATTTTACTTTTATATGTGTAAAATATTGACATATTACCAATAGAGCATGTCATCCTCTCAAAAGATAAAGCATGTCCATTGTTACTATGTACACTATTTTCTCTATTGTTATGCTAACGAACCTCTTTTGCTTGTTTTGAAAAGGAATTGAATTAGAAATTGTAAATATCTGTGAAAAGAACAATGGTGGTTGTTCTCATCACTGTGAACCTGCAATTGGTGGACCCCATTGTTCCTGTAACCATGGACATCAGCTCGATACAGATGAGAAAACATGCATAGGTAATGTTTGATAAATGCCATCTTCATTCAAAGTTTTCTGGACTTGTTTAGCACTTTCATGTTAATATACATTGCTACAGTGTTAATCACGACCCTCAGCCTGAAGAGAGCTGCATTAACCTGTCTCTGACCACTGATACATAGCGAAGACATCACTAAACTTGGGTATTTACCTTCAAATTAAGGAGATAGAAACACTTTTTAATGAGATATACAGGTATTAATTCTATGTGAATAAGAATTATTGTTTTGTTTCAGAAAAAATATTCTAAGGTCTACCTAAACTGACAAATTTGTATGTTTACAATAGATACAACTGTCTGCCCCAAGTCTTCCTACATCAAACATAAATGAAATCACATTCCTTGGTTTTCAGTTTGGTAATGAAACAGATGAATATTAAACTAATGCTATAGTAGCTTTTACCAAAAGAAAAGTTTAAAAGATAATCATTCTCGGACATCAGGTCACACCCACTTTCTGAATTAAGGATATTTGTGTGTTTGTGCATGGGTATGTGTACATGTGAGTGCAGGTGGCCACTAAGTCTAGAAGAGAGTTTCAAATCCCCTGGACTTAGAGTTTCTGGTGATTGTAAGCTGCTTGTGTTGGGTGATGTAAATGTATCTTGGGTCCACTACAAGAGCAACACATCTTCTTAACTACTAAGCTATCTCTTCTGCCCCTAACCCCATTTTTAATGGGCAGCTTTCACAACACCTTACTAGAATTAACATCATTGGTGCCAGACATTAATTATTTATAATGATTATCACTTATATGATTTGCAACAAGCAACAATGAGAAGAATAATCCCAACTCAGCCTCCCCTCATAAAGAAATGCCGAATGGCAATCCCCCCGGTGTTTCTCTGCTAGGAAGCAAGGGAGCCGGTATAAAGCGGCACTACTGTATTCTGCTTCTGAAACATTCCAAGCCTCCAAATAGCAAATAGCAATGTCTTCGTTCTAAAAATGGAAGCACTCTATTTGCTTATTTTTTTTAATGATGACGTGTGTTCTCCTTCTTTAAAGTGATAATATGAATGCTGGAAAGTTTCATTTTCACTGTATGCTACCCAATATGATAGGAGATAGCAGTAATGGAGAGGTGATGTAAGAACCAGGTTTGGTTATTTTGTCTTGTACTTGGGTGTTATGAGAGAATGATATCATGGAATTTGAGGTATTCTGGTATCACAAAGCTATTTAAGCCTAACCAAAGCCATTGCATGTGTTTCTTGACCCAGAGGTACCTCTTCTACACTGCTATGAGTATACAGGGCCCAAGATATCAAAACCGATTGTTTTCCCTTGTAATGAAAACTATGCTCATTTTTCATTAAGATTAAAATTAGTAAAGGAAATTAATGGTTCTCTTCCTCCCTCTCTTCCTCCTTCCTTCTTTCCTTTCTTTTTCTTTTTCCATACTTATTTTGTTTTTCGTGAATACTAAGTGAAGAAAACTGAAGAGTCATATCATTTATATCTTTATTAATGTTATTCTTATGTTATTTTAAACATTGATGTCTTTAGTCTTTGATAAATATAATTCAGGAAATTTCTTAGGTATAACTAGAAAAATATAGCATCTGCTAGTGTCAGAATGCAAAATAATTGCTATTTGTGAGATTTCAGTAGTCAACAAGGCAATGTTACACTGCTTATGGTCCATTTGTTTCCTTTTTCAATAATAAAAATGCCTATTTCTGAAAACCAGATATTCACTAGAGCAAAAATAATGATTTACATAGACCATGAGGTTATCTTTCTTGTTGCCTGTTGCTTTGTAAAACCAGCCATGGATTATACCATATGTTACTATTGGGTATTTTCTAAAGATGGGAATGTACAAGACAAGAGGAAAACAATCCAGCTAGCATACCATTGGTCAGCCTTGCCAAAATGCAGAAGCCTAGTCCTGAACCTACAGAAAGGGGTAAAGTGTCATTGGAGGGACAGTTGTATGGTCATGGTGAGGAATTTTAAGCTTACCAAACTGCTAGATACAGAGAAGTATTTGTAAATTTTCTTCATTGACTATGTACATAGGATGGAGTGTTTGGCTCTGACTCTTTTCAGGGATGAGTGGTTAAGAAGTTTCACCTCAATACCATGAGTCTTCCAGTTTGGGGGCTAGATTTTCCTGTTTGGTTGAGTTCCCCCTGTAGTTATGTTGCATTCTGCACAGTAGCCAAAAGCCATAAGGTATGATCAAAAGAGGAACACAGACAAGCAACAATTTCATCAAGGATATGAAAAGAAATGTAGAAAGTAGCTGGTATAAAGGTTGAAGTGACAGTGTTTTCTAGAAAACACTTGATCTGTAAGTGTGAAAACCTCAATTCAGTTCCCCAACACCCACATAAAAGGCTTACCCTGTACTCTCAGAACTCAGAGGTGGAGACAAGAGAATACCCTTCACTTGCTAACCAGTTGATCTAGTGATTAAGAGACCCTTTCTCAAAACATAAAGTGGAGAAAGCATTGAGGAAGACCATGGTCTATGTGTATCCCCTACACATACAACATGCAGGTGAACCTACCCACATGTTATGCATGTACATTACCCCACATGACTTGACCAGTGATACATGTACACTCCCCCATATGACATGCATGTGCACGCCCATATGACCACTTAATGTATGTGTGCCCACATACACAGGGCATGCCTGTGTACCCCCATGCACACACATGGTGTATATGTATGCCCCCCACATGCACATATATCTTCTATCATAGAAAAGCTACGTTTCTGCTGAACTTTTGAACTGAAGACAGTGTGCAAGGTAAGAAATTTCCCTGAAGGAATGAAAATGGCTGAATAATCCGAATTTAACACATAATAACAATCAGAACAAGTGACATATTTTTAGATTGTATGTAGCATCTATGTAGCCCCCTGTTAACTGAGAGCTGTATGTTTGGAGGCTTTGTTGGTAAGAAGGCTGTTTTAAAATCAAAAATCAAAGAAAAATATCTAAAATTTTAAAAACTCAAAGACTATTGTTTAAATGGAATAAAAATGTTTTTATCTTTTTCTTAATCTTCGGTATTCACCTTGTTTAATCTAAAGGTAGAGAAAGGCTTAATATGACAAAACTAATATCTGTTATCTTCTGAGTGGTGTTCGTTGTGACATTTTGCAGGAAAAGAATGCATAGTGCCCAGATGACCTTCATTTAGATAGTTTATGTTGACCGCTCACCTTGACTGACTGATTGCATTTCTTTTCCTTCCTGTCTCTTGTCTTCATTTCCTTGAGTCTACTGACTCTACTAAGGTTAATTGAGACATTGACCTCTTTGTACCTGTGGTCGCTCATGTAGTCCTGGAGCAATAGGATTCTGTAAACTCAGCAGTGACAGCCACTCAGCCTAACAACTCAATACACAGAGGCTAGAATTGAGCCAGGGGCAGAAAGGCAACACCTTCATCATGTAATCCTGGCTTGCCCAGAGTGGAGGGAAGTAGTGAGTGTTCACTGCACCCTTTCACTCTTATGCTCCAAACGACCCTTCAAACCTCAGGCCAAGTAGATTGCTATTGGTCTAAATGATTTCATTGACAACTGAGAAGCTTTTCGATTTTCCCAGACCAGCTGTGTCTTAAGAACAAACATTCAAGATTGTAAGACTCTAGAATGACAGTGCTATATAAACAACTGCTCACCCCACTCCATGCACATTTAAACGAATACTCTGGAATACTCCAGAACTTAATACAAAATATGTGAAGTAAGGGTGCCTCCTTCCTTCTCACAGAAATGCAGTTTCCACTCCTTCCCATAGTTGAGTACCAGGAGAATGTTTACTTGGGAAGACTCTTTGATGTAAGGTCTCCAAGAAGAAGCACATTGTGAAGTCTGGAACTGTCTTTTCTGCAACTATCAAACGTCAGTTAAATGGAATGCTGTGGCTCTTCATTCTCAATTCTGTCTTTTTTTTTTTTTTTCTCTCAAGTTCTGTTTATCCAATCAGATTGCTTTTCAAAATGGATGAAGAATAGCAGGGATTTATTTTCCTATTCTTGTAAATGCATGTAAAGATTATTTGCATTATTTTATATTAAATAACAGACACACAAGGAGCATGCAAGATACTTAATCAAAAGAAGATGATCTTATTTTTGTATGATAGTTTCTTGAATGTGGGTATTATGTGACCTGAGAAGTGGGAAAGGAATGAAGCCTCTCAGAGCTTCTGCAGTTTCCTTGAATTCTGCTTCCTGGAGTAATGCAAATGTTCTTTGCCCTTCAGACTTTGATGAATGTGAGAGCGGAGATGCCTGCTGTGCCCAGCTCTGCATCAACTATTCAGGAGGCTACGAATGCAGCTGTCAGGAAGGCTTTCAGATCAGTTTGGATGGTTGTGGATGTGATGGTAAATTCCTGAGATCTTGTGAAGGACTGATTGGGATGTGCAATCATGGGGCCAGGAGCTTGGAAATGGGTGTCTTTCATACTAAAGAAACGTGGATTTCTGTGTGTTTGCACCGTGTGACAGCATACATACTTTGGTGGCTCTGTGAAAAACCTGAGATCTTTGTCAGTGAAATAAAGACAGCAATAGAGCTAGGGAATAAATTAAAGGCCATTTATAATAATGGTAAAGTACTAGCATGATGTTTGGCCTAGATAAACACTCCAACAAGGGCAGCCATGGTTAGTATGATGTTCATTGGTCCATACACTTTGCAAATGTATGTATTGGGAGGGGGCATTTGTAGGTGTGGAACATACTGCTAATGGAATTATCTTTACATACTGGACCACAATTATAGAGTTGGTTGCTAAAAATCATTTTCAAGACAAAAAAAATTTAAAAATTATCTTGTCATAAGTGAAAACCTGCAGCAGCATTCCTCATATAGCTAATATTAATGTGCTATCTTGCAGTCTTCTAGTTTCTCTGTAGACATTTATTTTTTGGTAAAGGGAATCCAAAAATAGTAAGTATAACTAGTTAACGATGTCCCAGCATCCACATAAAAAAAAATCAAAGGATATTTATCCCTTGGTCACAAACTCACTCAGCTTGACTGATGAGGTTCAGTAAAATCCCTTGTGTAAAACTATAAGGTGGGCTAGTGATTGAAGAAAGCACTGATGTTGCTTCTCAGCCTTCATGCACATAAACACACACAGATCTGGACACATACATTCATGTATACCACAGAGAGAAAGAGATAGAGAGAGAGACAGAGACAGAGAAAGAAACAGAGAAAGGGGGGGTTTCTGTATATTTTTACATCATCCTATAGTTTCCTTCAAAAAGTCACAGTGGACTTTTTGTTTCCCAATTATTTGTGTGCTATCTACTGATAGTTTCTCTTGCTATTGCTCTCTAGTTTTATTCAACTGTGATATGGTGGTGGTTGATAATGTATTTCAGTTACTTTGTGATTGTTAAGAATTATTTTGTGCCCTATGGTGGTGGCACACACCTTTAATCCAGCACTTGGGAAGCAGAGGCAGATGGATCTCTGTGAGTTCAAGGACAGACAGCCTGATCTACAGAGCTATTTCTAAGACAGGCTTCAAAGCAATACAGAGAAATCCTGTTTTGAAAAATAAAAAAGAAAATTTACTTTGTGGCATACACTGTGACCTATTTTGGAGAAATTCTATGGACTGCTCAGAATTTTTATTCCACATCTGTTGAATCAAATATTCTGTTAAGTCCATTTGATCCATATTACAGTTTAACTCTGAAGTTTCTCTGTCCATATTTAGTTTGTATAACCTATCTAAAGATATGATCAGTATACTAAGGTTGAATGGTATCACTGTATCAGGACTTAAGTCAGTTTTAAATTCTTATTAGTTTTGCTTTATGACATTGGGAGCTGCAATGTTTGGTGCATACATATTCATAGTTATTATGTTTTCTTGCTGAATTGTTCTCTTATTAATATATTAGGATTTATCAGATCTCAGAATAGCTATGCTAACTTGTTTCTGGCTTTCATTTACTTCATAAATTGAATTCTGTCCTTAGATTCTTAGATGTGTTAATGCCACTGAGGTAGTATTGTGTGACAAGAGTTTTCCTGGAGAGACACTACACACACATCTACTCCCCAGATAAGGAGCTCATGACAGACTAAAGAACAGAGACCACCAAAGTCGAACTTTGTGAACCATGAGTTTTATTGAGGTTACATACAGGAATATGGGTAAGGGATTATACAGGAGCAGGAATGACTCAAACACAGATGCATCATCAAAGTCCACCTCAACATGGTGACAGCTCATAAAAGCTAAGAAACCAGAAGCACAATGAACAGCTCACTGGCTGTTCAACAGGTTGGATAGTTCCCTTTCCAAATGTGTGTGGATGATCTAAACCTCTTCTAGATAGCTTCTTCTGGGTATAGTCTTTTCCACAGTTCAGCTCTACTCCTCTGAGTGGGACTCTCAGATTTCATTGCTTACTCTGGCAGGGTGGAGACTTGTGAACTTGGTCCATTTCAGGGACTTCCTGAAGCTATTTTTGGGTTGTGTTCCTTCCTGCTTAAGGAGCTTCCCTTCTGAATGGTATGTTTCAGTCCTGGAGGAAACTGTTGTACAGCACACATGTCTCTTGGAGAAAAGCAGACAGTTTGAACTTAATACAGTCAATCATTCAGCAACTTCTTTTTTAGTTGAAGCCATCTGCATTCAAGTTTACTATTAGAGATACTACCAATTATTGTTCGATTGGTGTTAGTTGGATTATTGTTTGTTCTTTTTTTTTTTTTTTCTTTTTCTCCTCTATTACTATTAGAAGTTTTCTGCTTATTGTGATGAACATAATAGATTCCTTCCTAGCTATTGTTTGATGATTTACTCCTCTTAGGAAACCCATTCATTCCTTTGCTTTCCTAATTGAAAGTGTCTTCCTTCAGAAACTATATAAACATCTGGTGTCTGAAGATTGAGCAATGCATACTCTCTCTCTCTCTCTCTCTCTCTCTCTCTCTCTCTCTCTCTCTCTCTGTCCCTGTCTGTCTGTCTCTATCTATCTCTGGGTGTGTGTGTGTGTGCGTGTGTGTGTGTGCAGTGTGTGTAAGGATGTGGATTCAGTCACTCATATGGGTACATCTAGAGGCTAGAGATTGATGTTGGTGTCTCTCTTAAGTGCATATCCAACATGTTTTTGAGACAGGGTCTGTCAATGAACCAGGAGCTTACCAGCTGGACAGATTGTCAAGTGAGCTCCCAGGATACAGCTGTACCATCTATCACTGAGGTTACAGGAGTTGGGGGAAGGACTCTTAAACCAATGCTGTGAAAATTGGATATCCACCTGTACATAAATCAATACAAAATGGGCCAAAGATCTTAATGTGACACATGAAGATTAGAACTGCTAGAAAAACAATGACTAAAACACTTTGAAATTTCTTCAGTGGACTTCAGTATCAATAGAAAAATCCCAATAATCTATAAATTAGATTACAAGTAACTATAACTAAAAAATGCTTCTTTACAGGAAAAGAATCACCAGAACAATGATTTTGCCATCCACACATCACAGAGTGGATTAATAGCTACAATATATAAATACCTCCAAATTAAAAAAAATAAAGATTTCCTTTAGTACATAGATAAAAACATACTACTTTATTAGTTTTCAAAAAGAAGGAAAACAAATGGCATAAATATTTGAAAAAGTGTTCAACATGCTTAGCCACCAAGGAAATGCACATTGAAACTACTTTTAACTTCTATATCATCTAAGTTGTGTGGTTGTCATTAAAAATAGTAGAGAGAACATGGGGAAAGAGGAAATCTCATGCATCTGGTGAGAAGGCAAATTTGTACTTCTAGAAGTCATGAAGGAGGATTCTCAAAACTCTACAATTATATCTGCCATATAATGGAGTCCCGCCACTCTGTATAAAATGGAAAGGTGAGATCAACATGCCACACATCCATTATTATTGCTTCATTACTCACAAATAGAACTAGAGGTCATTTATATTAAATGAGATGAATCTGATCCACAAAGACATTTAGCACATTTTCTTTCATGTTCATAATCACAACTTTAATCTGTTTGTGCCATGAAAGTAGAAAGGAGAAAGAAAGGGAGAAGGAACATATGATAGGTGGCCAGGGCTAGAGAGTATGATGCGATACAAATGACATCAACATAGAAGGGCAGACTATAGGGGAGGAAGGGATTAAAAGTTAGGACAAAGGGTAGGATAGGGCAATGGGGGAAGATAAGATGAGGATAAAATTGAATGGCATAATTGTATAAACATGCTGTAGTATAATCAGTTGCTTAGTATGCTTACTTAAAATAATTTAAAACAAAATTACCCTAAATATATAATTGATTTTTTATTTTGAAATTATTATTATTAAGAACACATTTGCTTGAAATCTGTACAAAATTCATAATATTACTAAGTACTCCAGTATCCAGTCAAATATATGACATTAATGTCTCAGAGAAAGTAGAGTGTCATTGTTTAAAGAAACAAATCCTGAATTCTGATGGTAGCCAGGCTTCAAAATACTACAAGCCATCCCTTCAGTATATATCGAAGAAAAACAGTGTGCTATCTATATACACTAAACACAGCAGAGTATATTACCATTTGCCATTTCCATCCAATTAACAGAGCCAACAAAAGCTGCATTTTATGCCCCATCTGCTCCTAAGAGGAGTGAGCCAAGATACAATTGCATGGCACAAATGCACAAACGTGTGTGTATCCACAGGGATAAGGTGTGCATCATCTGAGATAAAGCTGAAGTGTGGCTTCACTCTGGGACTTTCCATGTATCTAGCACACTGACTGAATATAAAGTCCGATTCAGTCATAAATCTGATAAGGATAACACTCTTCCATGTCGAAAGTTCTCCACAGACACTGCATGGAATTATGCAAAAATCAGTGTCCACTCACATAATTAAGCTGAAAACTTAGTACATTTCTGCAGAATAAGGCAATAAGGCACAGCTTGGATCCATTGAATTTAAGCTTTGTATTCTTCATCCAAGCTACACAAAGGAGGTATCAGAAACCCCTGGTCTATGTGGCCAGTCTTCAGTAAACTTGCAAATGAATGAAGCAAGTCACTAGGTAGGTAATACCTGATATTGAGGGGCTATGCTTGCTTTCTGTGTGGCAGGATGATACTGCTAGTTATGGAAGGTCGTGTAGTGCAGCAAAGGGCAGATGCTGCTTAACTCTCTTTCCCTAGATGTGGATGAGTGCCTGGATGACAGTATGGACTGTGGCCAGCTGTGCATCAACTCCGTGGGAACATATGACTGTGCCTGCGAAGAAGGATACCGAATTGCAAGTGATGGAAGGACCTGTCTCTGTCAGTACCAAGGGATTGTTCTGAATCTCCTAAATTACCTCCATGTCCAGCTCTTCAGGGTGCTGGAGAGGGAGACTTCACCACACTCACTGCTTCCCTCCTTCAGGTCTCTGACCCTCACTCTACCTTCTACCCTCTCTCCATTCCTTCTTCCCATTCGCTCTCACATTTCTTCCTTGTCTCCCCAGCCCCTTCTTCTTCTTTTTACTTCCTCCTCCTCTCCCTATCTAGCTTTACTTTATTCCCCTTGTATGCTGCCTACTGTAATTGAATTCCATGCCAGCAGCATCTGGCTGCTGGTACAATGGGCCTCTGAAGAGCCTGCTCAGAGCTCTTCGTCCCTGCTTGGCTGTCTGGTTCAGACTCACACTATCTGCCAATGCTTGGTTGCTTTTCCCTCCTTCTATCCACAGGGTTAAAAAAACAGTCTCTTCCTCTCTGGTCTGAGCTTTAGATGATGAGCAGTTGGAGGAGGAAGAAGAAGTACTAGACATCCTGAGGTTTCCAGGTCTTTTGGTTCAAAGCTCCCCTCAGCCATTCCCTTATCATGCTCCTTCTCTGACCACTTCATATGAAGATGAAAACAGTTATGAAGAAGACCAGGAAGCAGCAGGAGAGTTCCAAGGGCTGTCAGCCTTGAAGAGAGTGGGTGAGTAAAGTGCTTGTTTCTTTGTTCATCACTGCTCATCATCAGATAACTCAGGCATGTTATCCAGGTAATTTGATTATTAATAGCTAATGTCATCAAATGTTGAGAAAGAAGATCTAGTAGAATTATGGAACCAAAATCTTTATTTTTTGCATACCTCATTCCTATAAATTTATCACCTTTTGACTTCCATTTATTTGATATAATAAAGAGATAACAAAAGTATTTGTAGAAATGGGAGTATGGAGTAAAGGAATATGTTGCTTGTTCAGTGAATAAAGTACTTGCTACTATAAATGACATTCTGAGTTCAATATCTATGACCCATATGTTAGAAAAATGTGACCCACACAATGGAAAAAGGTAATCCACTCCCAGTTGTCCCCTGACCTTACCACATGTACCATGACATATACACACATGCATACACATGCACCTAAATAAATAAATAAAAATAAAAGAGAAACTAGCAGTAACATATTTGTATGATAGATAATTTATAAGCATATCTATAAATGCTTCTTCATAAAGGTAGGATAATGAAATGTTTATTAAATTTCTGCTTTGCCCATTCAAAATCAGAACAAGTGTAGTTGAGAGAAACAAACATAGACTAAGTGAAACCATCTGAACAAGATTTAGAAAGAGAGAAATCCAATTACATCTCAGCTGTCTCCCCTTCCATCATTTGTCAGTCTTGAGATGTGCCATGCAATCCCACAGACAGCTGTTAAGAAATGAGGCAGGTGCAGTGTGCTCAGTAGCACAGCTGTGATGGATGTGCACAAAGTGGAAATCAGCCCTGCACACAGTAGCAAGGCACCACATCCACCTATCTCTACACACCAAGATGAGAACAAAACAAGCCCATCCTCATCTGTAAGCAACTGGGTAAAATGATACTCATATTAAGATAATCTGCATCAAGAGGAGAATGAAGAAGTAAATAGATTGCATTTCAGCAAGATATAGAATATTATACACACATTAAAGAGGTTTGTGCACACAGTGTGGAAGAATACTACACATGTTGTATTGACAAAGAAACCTGACTGCAAATGTACTTACTTTATAATTCTGTTCATAAAAAAAGTTCAGGAAAAAACTCTCTGGTGTCAGAAACTATGGTAGTGTTTTATTTTTGAGCCTAATGACATTGATATTTTAGGTGACAAGTACTGAGCTGTACCCTGATCTGAGTTTCTGGAACTATTGTGGGTATATTTGAGATATGTGCATCATTACACATGATAGTTAAATTTCAATAAAAATTTACTTTAAAACAGATGCATAAAAGAAGTAAAAAGGAAAGAATAGAAATCCTGTGTTATGTCTTTTCTGTGTTTAGAATCAGTCATATCCCTGGTTTATATTTCTTCCCTATAGCCCTTTAAGGAATGGAAATAATCTAATATTGTAACTGTCCATAGTAAAATATATCCTGTGTTGAAAACAATCTCTTTGACCTTTTTTTTTTTTTTTTTTTTTTCTGTTTGTTTGCTTGCTTGCTTGCTTGCTTTTTTTGTGCGTGGGGGCAGACACCTGATCTGCTTTTCTTTGGGGAATTAAAAATTAACTTTCTCTTTTTAAAAGCCAACTAAGCTGGTTTCCCATACAGTCTGTTTAGATGGCACCTTTGGTCTGGACTGCAGCTTGAGCTGTGAGGACTGCATGAATGGAGGTAGATGCCAGGAAGGAGAGAGTGGGTGCCTCTGCCCAGAAGGCTGGAATGGCATTCTTTGCAATGAAAGCAGCACCTTAACAACTGGGGATCAGCAAGCTCCTTTGGGTGAGTTCTCCAAAAAAAAAAAAAAAACAAGCACCCTAAAATATACTGATTAACTATTCACTCAGAGATAGCCAACACATTTGTTGTAAATAAAGTGAGGGGGAATGTTGGCATTTGTAAATTGAATATACTACAGAAAGGAAAGATTTAATATTCTTGAGAAGAGGTAATGTTCCAAATCCCCCTAACCCACAGAATAGAAATTAATAAAACTCCTAATAAGGTCAGTCTTATAAAAACCTTGCACTCAATAAATCACCAGCACTGGGCCAGCTATTCCCACTGGAAAAGCCAGGAACATTTGTGTTACAAAGTACAGTGAATGTGCTTAAATTTTTCAAAAATGAAAATTTTTATCTGGGCTTGCTTCTGTTTTTTTACCTTTCCCTTTTAAAAATCACATTAACATAGCCAATGGTGATAGTTTCATCTTTTTATGTAAATCTCTCAAGAGAAACTATCAAAAATTTAAATATGATGCCATCCAAATATCATTTCATTTGTGTTTTAAATGAAGACAGCTTTTAAAGAGTTGAAACTTCCACGTGATAAAATAAAATACATCGAGTTTTTCCTCTTTAAACTTTCTCATAAACTTAAAAATATGTGCCTTCATGATTATCTAGAAGATGGTGTGAGCAGATTTTTCCTTTTAGCTCCCTGCATTCAAGTTTAAAAGAGCAGAGATGTGTTCTAATGAGTGCCATGGGCACAGGACCCAAGTCCCGACACAGTGACATCTTTTGGCCAGCATGACTCCTTTAGGTATTCAGGCTGTCCCCAAAAATCCCTGTGATCATGTTCTCTGCTGCTCTCAACCTTTTTAACAGCCCAATGTCTGTACATAATATACGTACTTAGTCACGTGGAACAATTCAGAATTAGATTATCATAAATCTCTTATTTTTATTTAAATTTTTGTCATAGTCTTTGCCAAATTGACTATTTCTAGGAATTTAATTGGCTGTCTACTTTATATTCTGAACTTTTTGGTTCTGTGGCTATTGTTTCACCAAGATCTCTGAAGATTCATTTTTGCCTGTCATGTAAAGATTCATGTGACATTCTCTGAAAGCACAGGTCTTCCTAGTAGATGTGAAACACTCTCTCTTAGACTGTATACATGTGAAACACTCTCCTCTTAAATGGTATAGAGTGAAGCACACACAATCTTTCTCTAAGATGGTATAGATGTGAATCACTCTCTCTTAGACTATATAAAGTGATGTTCTCTCTCTCACTCTCTCTCTCTCTCTTAGTCTGTATAGATGTGAATCACTGTTAGACTATATAAATATGAAGCACTCTCTCTCTCTTAGATTGTATAGATGTGAATCACCCTCTCTCAAACTGTATAGATGTGAAGGACTGTCTCTTAGACTGTATTGATATTCTTTGTTGGAGAGTGTTCCCCTTGGTCAGGTACAATTCATTCTTATTTGTTGTGTAAGTTACTCTACACTGCAGTGCCAACCACATCAGTATAGACAGAACAAATCTTGGTGGAAACCACCAATTATATTAGCCCATAAAATCACATACTCCAAAGGATAAAATGTATATAATGTCACCACATGATTATTACAATATGAATATTTGCTTTATCATGCAAGTCCATTGATATTCTTGTGTGACTTGAACACATGGTCCTTGACATGACAGCATGAGAAATAAATGATCTACTTCTGAAACATCAGAGAAAACATCACTGATACAAATCTTACCCTGAGAGATTAAAGTGAGCAACATGTTAAAAAAAAGACAAGATGACCATGTCTTCTTACCTAGAAAATCTTGCAGACTCACTGCCTGGTCAGTCACCTGAAGTTCTTCTGTAATGTTCTATCTTCAGCCTGTAGGCCATAGTGTGTCTGCCAGACTCCTCAGCAAAGCAGGAAACTAAACTATCCACCTGTATTGGCAGTTTGTCAGTCATTTTTCTCTGTGTCCGCAGAATGTCAGGCAGACTCTTCCATGAAGCAGGAATTCTATAGCAATGTCCATCTTGTATCAGCAGTCACTTTTCTGTGGGTCCTGCATGTCCAGTCTATACAGCATAAAGTCAAACAGTCCAGTGTTTGTCCAAGTGGCTAGTCTTACCATATTAAAAGCAAACTACATAACAAGTTTCGTTGATGTCCATCTTCCTTTTTGACGCAGGTGGTGTTGGCAGGAGCAGTTGTACCTCATTGTCAAGAAAAACCCTAAACCATTTTAAATACCATAATCTGTAGGTCTTTGAAAGGTTTGAAGAATGCCTATTCATCTCAAATACATCTCTATATATCTAGAAAACCTAACTTAACTATAAATTGTAATTATTATAGGTAACTATCTATAATCTGTACTAACTTATATAATACATTTCTAAATGAGCTATATAAAACAATACCTAAACAAGAGGAGAAATATACACATCACAAAATTGACCTTAAATTGTATCAATAAATGAAAATCAATTCCAAAACAAAGTATTCATATCTATACCATAATGCCCTTTTTATCTTTAAAGAGAATTGGTTGTGATCATTAACCATTTATAACTGAACCTGTTTAAATGAAAACAAACAGACAATATTTGAGAATTTGGGTGTCATTCTTTCCAAACTGCTTCCTGCTGATAGATGGCACTGTCATGGGGATCCTAAGAAGATGAAGAAATCCTGGCTGTAGTCTGCAAGGCTGCCTTGTCCCAACTGTTTTGAATGTTGGATCACCTGGAACATTGTTTCAGGGGGTCTGGCTTGATCAAACCACATTAGTCTAGAAGGAATCCATAGCTTTTCATTATCTGTGGAAACAAAAATAGAAATCCTTTTTCCAAGTAACCTGTCCTTGGACTTAAATTTTGGAGTCAAAGCATTTTTAAAATATATAAATTGAATTAATCCAGCATCATTTCCTTTAACAGTTGTTGTTATTTCCTCAGCAGTCAAACAATTCAAAGACAATATAATACCGTACAGTATCCAGATTCTTTCTGTGCTTTTTATCTTTCTGCAACTTTTCTTTTTTTTACTCTGTTTTACTTTTATTTTTTCCTTTTTTGAGACAGAGTGTCTTTTATCTGTCCTGGAATTAACTCTGTATACCAGGTTTACTTTGAAATCACAGAGATCTGCTTGCCTCTGTCTCCTGAGTGCTGGGATTAAAGGCCTGTGCCACCACACCCAGATACTCTGTTTTTTAAAACCATTTTATTTTTTTTCTCTCCCAAGCCTACATATATTTTAAAACACACTGTAAATCTTTAGAGGTTTTTCTTAATGTGAATCTGTCTTTACTGTAAATCTTTATCTTTTTCTGGCCACGAGTCTTTTATCTGGTAAACAACAGCATTGCTAAAATGAAAGTCATAGCTGTGTTAGCCATGATCTATCCAAGATGGCAGCAGGTACCTTTACTGCCAGAACTGAGAGCTGTGCTCACTGCCTTGGTATATTCTGCCATCCAGCAGCATGCTGCTGGATTGAAGATGTGGTCACTGCCATTGCTAGCTCTCATACACACCATTCAGTTGTTAGCAGAGCTCTTTAAAAGCCTTGCAGTTTTTTGCCACTTATGCTGAGTCACGAAACCTCCCTTAAAGGAGCCGCACAAATTTTTACTTGTCTCTAGCAAAACAGAGTACAACCAAAAAAAAAAAAAAAAAAAAAAAAAAAAAAAATGCTGCTACCAAGAAGCCTTGCTTGTCTCTGTTCTTTTGTTTCTAAAACCCTTTCTTAAGCTTTTATTAAGTTTAAGTGGAAGTTCTTATTAGCCATATTGTGGCACTATTATATTATGAGTAGGTTTTTCCCTGCCAGTCTGGTCCCATTGTTGTGCCAGCCCCAATTAATACACAGAAATGCTGAATTAGACATAATTCTGTTGGCCAGTTACTAGTTTCTTATCGACTAGCTCTGTCTTAAATAGTAACCCATTTCTATCAATCTAAGTATTTCCACATGGTCTTATCTTACCAGAGAGAGGGGCTGGCATTCTCTCTCCCTCCTCCATCTGCAATCTCCTCCCTACTCCATCCTCTCTCCTCATCCCCTAGTCCTGCCTATCATGTTTTCCTATTGGGCAACAGTGCTTTATTCATTAACTAATAAAAGAAACATATTTACAGAATGACATCTCATCATAACAGAGATGACCCTAACCTCCTCACTGAGTAGATGACTATCTTAGTATCCTTTTGGGTCTACTATAAAAGCATCTACTTAGACTTCTCAGCAATTTGTTTAAAATATTATAAGAAAAATGCATTAAATATCACTGTGCATTATTTAATAGCAGGGTTTTTCAGAAGCACACCTCATTTACTGAAATCACATGTTGAAATCATTGAGCATTGTTTATTTAGTGGAGAGGAAAGGGAAGTGACTCCCATAGTCATGTATTACTCCATGGACAGAAGAGCTTGTGATGCCTTCCACGTCCTCCAGTTCCGTGTTAGGACATGCTCTTGCTAATAATTCCTCTTCTAAGCTTTATCCTACATTTTGCTAATAATATATCTTGGAAATCCCTATATTGCTTATATTCTATTTTGTGGGATGGGGCCAGAGAATCCCATTTATCAGCTGTTTAAATGATATACCATAACAAAACTACTATGGGAAGCCACTTAGAATTCTTCATCATTTTTAAAAACTGTCCCTTATATATAGATTCTGAAAAAATTCGGTTATATTACACATAAATTAATAACAACCTAGGACTTGACAAATTTTCATCCCTAATCTCTTTATTCTTTTTGGCTTTTATTCCCCTCTTCTGCTCTTACTCACCCTTTTATAGTAGCCTATGGCTTGAAATAAAAAAAAAAAAATGGGTAAACCCAGTTGGTAGTGTACTTACCTGGCATGTAAAAAGCTGTTCAATACTAACGTTGCATAAACCAAAGCTACAATCTGTTCCACAAATCAGGTGAAGGCCTAGAGACTGAAATGAAAGACAAGACAGTGGGTCATTCGTTCAACAGGAATGCCAAATACTGAATGCCATTTATTGAGGGGAAGTAGTAGGCTTATATACAGACTCACAGCACAGTTTTCCACAGTTGTGGAAAACAACAGGGTCAAGTTGTTTTCAGGCTTAGCTCCTCCCCAGCAGATGTGTTTTAGCAAAACAAAAAGAGTACCAATAACAACTCAGGCTTGCTCAAGGTCCATGCAAGGCCCTACACTATTGAATCATGCCTATAATCCCAGCACTTAAAAGGTAGAGGAAGGGGGATTGGAAGTTTAAAGCCACTTTGAGTACAAGGTCAATCTTGCATACATTAGACCTTGTCTGAATGAAAAAAGAGAAGGGATGAAGAGGAGAGGAAAGCAAGCAATAAACATATTGAAAAAAATAAAAGATAAATATGAAACTGTTTCATATACTGGTAGGAGGACACTGCAGGAGACATTCTAAATGCAACTTTAGAATAAATTTTATGGTAAAACACCAACTGAAATAGCTAATAAAATTATCTCAAGAGTTACATGTGTTCACACTAAAGAAGGTCACAATTTCTTCAGTGTACATTTCTGAATACCTAGTACTTTTAAAAGAACCAACAAACCAGAAAATATTTTCATCTGCTTAATTTCTTCAAATTCTGAACCTTCAAAATACCTTGGGAGCCCCCAAGAGAACTCTAGCTGCATTCATTGCTGGTTTTAAAATATGACATCTTTTCTCTGAGTTTTCTCCACATTTTTTTAGAGTAAATGATGCAGTTTGTTTCTCATTAAGGTTGATTAGAGTTATTCAGCAAATGTGTCTGGGTAGTGTTGAAGCCAGGACCGACAGAGTTTAAGAAGTAAGGTCAGGTTTGCATTTGAACCTTGTTAACATTTCCTTAAGTCATCATTATTTTAACCAGCTGCATCATCTGGAATTCCCCTGGGGTGATTAAATCATAGGAATTGGGACTAAGTCAGAGTTTACTGTGGGTCTGCAAGGTACTAAGAACTTAATTACTCTGTAGCCATTCAGATAGAAGACACCTCTCCTTCTGGCCCCAGTTGTGATGGACAGGGTCGCACACTCACCTTTCCTAATTTACTCACAGCTTGTTCCACAGACACCAAAAGAAGGGAGTGCAGAGACACCTGCAATTGTCAGAATGGAGGCACCTGTGATCCTCAGACTGGGCAGTGCCGATGCCCCCCAGGGGTTTATGGGAAAATTTGTGAAGAAGGTAAGAATTCCCTGTCAGTAAGGTGAACCACTGCTAATTTTGGGGTGGGAATGGGGTAGGGGTTTGAATGGAAATGAAGAGTTCAAGGCTGCATGAATATGGACAAGAATGTAGTTGCTTTGACAATGGCAAGCACAACAGAATAAAAATAAATAGTTGTTCTGATGGTTTGAAAGAGAATGAACCCCATAGACTCATATATTTGATTGCTTAATCCCTAGTTGGTAGACTATTTAGGAAGAATTAGGAGGTATGGCTTTGTTGGAGGATGTATGTCACTGGTGGTGGATTTTGAGATTTCAAAAGTCCATGCCTTCATCTTGAGGATAAGATGTAAGCTTTCAGCTACTGCTATAGTATCTTGTCTGCTGGCCTACCATCATGATCCCAGCCATGATAGTCATGAACTTATCTTCTGAAACTTTAAGCAAGCCCCAGTTAAATTTTTATTTCATAGTTGCTTTGGTCTTAGCATCTCTTCACAACAAAAGAACAGTAACAAAGATACTTGGCTGGCTGTGATGAAAGCAGGATGAACCCTGATACAAGAAAAGAAATTTATTTTCTTCTCAATAAAAAGTATTATTATTATTATTATTTACAGAACAAAAAGAGAAGAGTAAGGCCCACATGGCAAAAGTAGGAGGGGGTAAAATCAGAGAGCGAGAGAGGGTAAGAGAGAACAGGAGAAGAGAAATCACTGGTGGAGAGTTCACAAAATGCCAGTGACAAGTGTGCATAGATTCTTTGTGGAAACTAATGAAAAGGACACAATTTCTCCATTGGTTTCACAGAGTTAAATTGTTGAAGACAGAATGGTAATTAAAATGCTATTACCCAGGAGTTTTCTAGAATTCATTGGTAAGTTCATTAGGTTCCCACATTCCATGGGAACATAGAAATAAAATTTACTTTCCTTTCTGGGGTGTAAGGAGGCTCCTGAGTGCCATCCAAATTGTTTTTTTGGGGGGAAAATATTTGTTTTTGTTTAAAAAAAATTACAGTGGTTGCAATGAGCTCTGCTGGGAATGATGACCTTGTTACTGAAAAGAGAAAAAAGAAAGAAAGAAAGAAAGAAAGAAAGAAAGAAAGAAAGAAAGAAAGAAAGAAAGAAAGAAGAAAGGAAAAGAAAAAACTTGGTCCTGCCTATGGAAGTTGTGACCTGCTTGTCTGATTTGACATACATAGATTACAAATGTTGATAAGTGTTGCAAATTAAATACTGGTGCATGGTTGGAAGGAAGTCCATGGTACAATTCAGATTATGACAAGGAGAGACTCACAGAGAAATAAGAGAGATGAGGTAAGGCAGCCAGCATGAGGGAATGGCATCCCTAAACAAGATGGGAAACTGTGTGCTGTGCCATGGAACTCAGAGACAACAAACAGCAAAAATATGGGTGTGGAGTTGTCACTGCAGCAGGAACTCTGCTAGTGCAGTGGCTCAGGGGCTCAGTGTGGAGTTTTTAGTTTGTAGCATTAACGAGTCATAGTAGGAGTTCAAGCAGAGGATGCAGATTTATTAATGTGCATCTGAAAAATGCAAAACACCACTCTCCATGTAACCAGAATGACACATTGCCCCTGTGTAATAATGTGTGCCTGTGTGTATTGTGCTGGTTTGTATGGGCATTAGACCTCCAGTGCCTTTCCTCAGGATGAGGATGCTACTTACCTTGGATTTTAAGATTAGGTCTTGGTTTTTGTTTGGTCTGATTTTAGAGAGAGTCTCACTACATAGACCTAGCTGGCCTGGAGTTGATTAGGTAAACCAAACTGACTTCAAACTACTGCTCTGGTCGATGAACTCAAGTCCTCATATTTGTACCCCAAACATTTCACCAGCTAGTTGATTGTCTTACACTTGGGCTGTACACAAAGCAATTGAGACAGCATGTGCAAGACCTGCACAAGCTCAAGCCACAGTGAATTCCAGTATGGAAAGAGGAGGTAGTCATGAAGTCCCACTCCTGGTTGAGGAGCTATTAATAACTGCTGGTAGAATCATTTTTATTTAGGAGTGTGGCTCCTGTAAATCTACCACAATCTGGTGGAAGATGTCACATCCAAGAATCCATAAGCATCACAAATTATAGTTAATGTGTTTTTAAAAAAGAAAGAAGAAAAAAAAAAGTTGGTTATAAAGGGAAGTAGGGTGGATTGGGGAACAGTAGCAAGAGATGGTGAAAATACATTGTAAGAAGTTCTATTTAAAAGATTTAATTTAAAGTTACATACATTTATACAATGTCTATTGATCATATCTACCCACCACTATCTCGGTCCAACTTTTCTTAGTGCATCCTGTCCTCGCTTCCCCTCAACTTCTTGTTTCCTATAGATACATTCAATGTTGCCCACATGTGCATGAGCATGTGGTCATGTGCTGGACATGAATAACCTACCATTGGCTGAACCCCTAAAGGGGAGTGACTGTCTTTCCCTCAATCCATTAACTGTCTATAGCTTCTCAGATAGGGTAGACACTCATAATTTGTATTTTATAAAAAAAAAAAAAAAGATTGTAGCAATTTCTGCCTGTGAGCTAATATTTACTTCTTCTGAATATCTTGCAGGATGCCTGAAAGGATTCTTTGGGAAGAACTGCAAAAGGAAATGTCACTGTGCCAACAATGGCCATTGCCACAGGGTGTATGGTGCCTGTATATGTGATCTGGGGCGCTATGGGAGATTCTGTCACCTCAGTAAGTCACAGCTGTGATTTGTCCCTGTGAGAAGCACAGTGGCTTAGAACAGTGTAGAAACAGATAAGACAAAAGTAGAAAGGACAAAACCTAGTTCATCTATTCATATAGACAAATACTTTATTATAATCTTTGGGCTTTTTATAGAATCTAAATTTTGATGAAGGAAAATACTTCCAAATTTTTTCTATATCATGATTGTCTTAATTTTCAAGCAAATATTGATAGAGTTTGTTTAAGTGAACACTTATAACTTTATAGGAGCTGATTGTGAGGGACATAGATCATGACTCTGTGTCTAGTACAGAATACTATTACCTTAAAATTCAGAACAGCTCTTCTGCTTGCACTCTGACCATGCACATTTTTCAAAAGATGCCCCAAATATCTGAGTCTGTAAGTCCAGCTATAGCTTCCACAGTTTCTCCCTGGAGTAATACTGAGAGGCCTTCCTCCAACTGTGAAAATGAGATCTGTAAACCAGATGTGACATCATCCCTTCCTGCTCCTTGTCCTACTGTCCCTCTCTCATTTTGCTATTGAGCAACTGGATCCTCTGAAAATTTCTCCTAATTATTATTAGTGTTGTGGTCTGGTTTTCCTGCTATGACAGAATAACATAAAATGGATAGGTTATTTTTTTAAAAATGTATTTAATTCCAGAATCTGTTCCCTTATGATAGGTGGATTTGGGTTCCTAGATAGTTCCTGACACTGCATCCTCCTACCGGGGGGACAAGCACTTCATTTTTAAAGCACTAATCTCATACATAAAAACTCTGCCTCCCAACTAATAATGTCCCTAAAGTCCCATCTCCAAACTGCATTTTCCAGGGAGAATAGTATTTCATCTTAACCATTTTAGGATAGTACCATTCACACTGCTGTTATCAAGTTACCATGACCTTTTATAGTTTATAATTTATCTTTAATTGAATTCCCATAGGACTTGAAAACTTAAGAGAAGAAATGACTGTGAAACAAAAAAACATAGTAAATTGTGAACAAGCCAATAAGAGGTCAAGTGATCAAGTGAAGACATCACATCATAGTAAACAGATTATGGGTCATGAGAAAAGATTAGACTTAGATCAATAAAGGGGAGAAAAGAAAGTGGCACCAATAACTGAACAGTAGGGGTATGGATGGTACGTTCTAGAATATCATTTATCTTTTAAGGCATGCCTAGAAAAAGAAAACCGGGCTAGAAATAAAGATAGTATCATTTCTGTTATTAGCCCTTGCTGCTTTGATCTGCTGCTTTGTCCCACTGAACTTCCCTTGGTGGAGGGGGTGAATAGGAAGAGAGTCAAGGAAACAGACTCCCAGAGACTAGCTGAGTGTAGCAAGCTCAGTTTATTTTAGGAAGGGAAAAGCCACTACCTTCCTGGGGTAGGGGGAAGCAGCAGCACTGGCATCAGGATCTCTTGTGTCTATAGACTGGTTCTGATCATCTTGTCTCATGGCAAGGCAGCTGTTGCTAGGGCCCTTTGGCAGACCTAGGTTGGCTCAATTTAGGGAAGGTACCATACGGCATGCTCAGATCACTCATTTAGTCTGGTTTAGGCCAGCAAGGGCCTGTTGACCTCCAAGCCATTTGTGCCTGAGCAAATATTCCCCATAGGCCCTGAATTGTAGCAAAATATTGAATATTTTATATGATAATATCAGATATTGGGGCACAAAAGTTAAATCAATACATCTGGTCAAAAAGTTTTGAAAGCTCACTTTTCAACAAAACTGACATTTTCAGGATGGAATAACAGGCTCACATATTTAAATTCACTTACTAGCAGTAGAGACTTAGAAGAAAACTAGCAAACAAGTTGTGATGGTGGTGGTGGTGATGATGGTGATGGGGGTGGTGGTTGTGGTAGTGGTGTTGGTGATAGAGGGGTGGTGATGGAGGTGGTGGTAACTCTGGCAATGGTAGGGATGCTGGTGGTGGTAGTTATAACACTGGTGGTGGTGGTGGTGGTGGTGGTGATGGTAGTGCTGATAAACATTTAAATACCACCATCTTTAGGAAGACTGCATATGTCTTAGTTCCTTTAGATTTACTTATGAATGTCACTTGACTAGCCCCGAGGATCTCAAGTCCTTCAACCCATCATTACTTTCCTAGCCACACCAAGTGCCACAGATTGAGTATCTTAGAACAGAAACCCATTGTCTGACAGTTCTGGATGCTGTTAGCCCTATTTCAAAGTGCCCGTAGCTTTCTGATCCTTCTAAAGGTGTTATGGAAGAATCAGTTCAGGAAATTTCTTCTATGGCATCATACTGCCCTTCATTGGCACTTTCATTACATGTCCAGGTCTCTGGAAAAAAAAATCCCTTAGTTTGTAAGCTCATTATGTGTTTTAAGTCAGAAACTCGGCTATCCCAGCACAACATTGTCTTAATATATTAGATTCTTGATGTATTCAGAAATAAAGTCATAGTTTTAGGCCCTGATAATCAAGTGATGGATGTTCTAACTCGATGCCTAACAAATGTTTCCATTTTTATCCAGACTTATTTCCAAGCATATATTATGAAATAAGCAGAAGAGCCTAGAACAAGACAGAACCCCTGTCTTGGGAAGTCTGATGCCAACTGTGGAACTTGGTGGTCATGAAAAAGATTAGTTATCAGAACAGGAACCATTACTGAAGTATTCAAAAGGCTTTAAAGATTATTCAATTGTCCCTGGCAACCAGAGTTGGGATTTGCTTTGAACCATCATAGCCACCACATAGAATGAACTCCACTAAAAATGTTACTTCTGGTCCCCTAGGGAAGCACCACAATTCATTGCATTTTCTGCAGGCAGCATTCCACAGAAAAGTCTGTCAGGGCTTACCAAACAATTATTTTGAGTCAAGGAACACCTTAAAACACATTTTATTTGAGAAATATCTTGAACATTGTTAACTGAGAAACAAAGTAATTGTCAGAGATATGCTTTGGAAAGGGAATTGAGCAGTTTTAAGAACTCAGTAGAAGGATGGATTCTGTCTTTGTATCCATCTTTTAGCTTGTGTCTTTTTATTTTTTTTTTTTATTTTATATAACCAAGTCCACTTAAATGAAAACAAACATTTATAGACAATATTTGGGAATTTGGGCATTGTTCTTTCCAAACTACTTCCTGCTGGTAAGGGGCGCTGTCATGGGGGATTCGAAGAAGATTCAGAAATCCTGGCTGTAGTCTGTAAGGCTGCTTTGTCCAGCTTTTTTGAATGTAGGATCACCTGGTACTCTGTTTCAGGTGGTCTGTCTTGATCAAACCACATTAGTCTGGAAGGAATCCACATCTTTTCATTTTCTGTGGAAACAAAAATAGAAATCCTTTTCCCCAGTAACTTATCCTTGAACTTAAATTTTGGAGTCAAAACATTTTTTTTAATTTAATTTATTACTTTACATGTCGATGCCAGTTCCCTCTCCCTCCCTCCCTTCCTCCCATCCTCCTTCCCTCCCTTTTACCCTAGTTACATGCACTATAACCACCCTCCCCTCCCATCCCCCCACCCCAATTCCATATGTAGGGGAATGCCATCCAGTTGGGGTCATGTAGGTCTGACAGGTCATGTGAAGTAGGGACTAGGGCTTCTCTCTTGTCTCTAGATTAAGGCAGTTATCCCTCCATGGGGGATATGTTCCCAAAGTCCTTTTGTGCATCCTGGCTCCACTGTCTGAGAACCCTTAGACTGCTCAGTCCTTCTGGCTGAGACCCACATTCAGGGGGGCCTGAGTCAGTCCCATGCTGGATTCCCAGCTATCAGTCTAGTGGTACTTAGATCCTCCTTGTTCAGGTAAGCTGTCTCTATGTGATTCAGCCGCCTGGTCTTGTCCTCTCCATCTGCATCTGGGTTCTAGTTCGACTCAGTGTTTCCAACAGGCATTAGTTGAGGGCTCCGTGGATAAGTTAGTTGTTGATCTCACTCTCCGGGAAGGGCATTTATGGTAGCCTTTCCATGGAAACTCAAATTGTTATTTGGCAGCAGTCTTGTAATTAATTCTCTAGACCTTTCTTTGTATTCAATTTTATCTTCAAACCAATACTGGCTCCCTCTTTTATGTTCTCTCTCTCTCTCTCTCTCTCTTTCTCTCTCTCTCTCTCTCTCTCTCTCTCTCTCTCTCTCTCTCGCCTGTGTCTTTTTATAGGCAAGTTAAGACCATTAATATTGAGGGAAAGTCTACCATAAATGCCCTTCCCTGATAATGAGATCAACAACTAACTTATCCACCATCATGGAGCCCTCATCTAGTACCTGTTGGAAACAGAAGCAAACACCCATAAGTAAACACTGAGTCAAACTAGAATCCAGATGCAGAGAGAGAAGACAAGACCAGGTTGCAGAAACACATAAAGACAGCAAGACCTGAACAAGGAGAAGCTAATGGCCCACCAGAATGGTGCTGGGAATCCAGCATGAGACTGACACAGACCCCCTGAATATGAGTCTCAGCTAGAAGGACTGAGCAGTCTAAGGGATCTCAGACAGTGGACCCAGGATGTATTCCTGGTTCACAAAAGGACCTTGCGGACACATCCCCCATGGAGGGATACTGCCTTAACCTAGAGACAGGAGAGAAGTCCTAGTCCCTACTTCAAATGACTTGACAGATTTACATGACCCCACCTGGATGGCATAGCCCTACATGTGGAATGGGGGTGGGAGATGGGAGGGGAGAGTGGTCAGGGTGCATGTGAGGGGGCAGAGAGGGTAAGAGGGATGGAGGGAGGGAGGGAGGGAGGGTTAGACAGGGAACTGGGACTGACATGTAAACTAAAAAAAAAAAGAATTGAAAACATGCTTACATAAAAAATATATTGATGGATATTAATGGCCATTGATTGTTAATTCTTGCTTGTTTTGGATTTGTTGGTTGTGGTGGTATTGTGTATGGATTTCCCCCCATTTTTCTTTTGACTGTTGGTGATGTGGGATTATCTATAGAGAGTAAGAAAGAGGAAGAGAGAGAATGCATGGAGTATGGCATGCTATCCTAAACACAAGGGTGGATGTTTTCAAGTTAGAATTTCAGTCCTAATTGCATCATCTCTAAAACTCAATGGCCTGGGGAAAATAAAGAAGACAGGGTAAGCAGCACTTCCCACAGAAGTGGTCAAGATAATATCGCTGTCACAATGGAAGCTTTGTGTAATCTGTGAGATGTAAAATTATTTCTAATTACCATATAATGAGGGGGAATAAGGACAATGGACAACCTTCACATAAGTGCTTGTCCATCGTCTCCAGGCTTCAGCTGGATGATGAGGGGCCTGGCAGCTAAAGCAGTCCTTGGAGAATATTAAGTCCAGGAAGCAATAGAGCACATTTGAGAAGCAATCTCTCTCCCAGCATCACCACAGCCTTTTAAGTAATTCAGCTTTCACTGTTCATGTCCAGTTGCCAAAAAGCAAATGAATTGCCTGATTTGAAAGACATTTGTTGCCTCTTTTTTTTTTTTTTTTTTTTTTTTTTTTGGCAGTCATGATGATGATCCCCTTATTCTCCTTATAATCAGGCCCCAAAGAATGTCATGCCTATGCACTAACAATTTCAAATAAACAAAGCACTGTTTTCAGGTGACCAGTCTGCTTCACTCTGCTTGCAGGTTGTCCCAGGGGGACCTATGGAGCTGGCTGTTCTTTGGAATGCCAGTGTGTGGAGGAGAATACCCTGGATTGCAATGCCAAAAATGGTAGCTGCACCTGCAAATCTGGTTACCAAGGCAACAGGTGCCAGGAAGGTACAATCAAATGATGGATTTTTGTGATTCTCTAAGAATAAATGATCAACCATTGTTCAGCGTTGGTCCTTAATTAGGTAATCTGTGCTAGTGTCCTCAGAGGTGGGAATGCTTTATTGATCCCCTGTTGCAGGTGAGGAAACTGAGACAGGGAGGCAATTCAATTATTTAGCCTTGTCTTCTTGGCCACTGCTGTTAGCAGCCTCCTTTCTAGCCCGAGTAAAGGAAAATGATCACACAGCCTAAAATTAAAGCTGAAAATAATTAAAGCTAGAAAACACAAACCCATAAGCCAAGAACCTGGTCTCTTCCAGAATAAAAGACGATGTTCATTCATATAAAAGTCAATCATCCAAATAAATTTATTGACAGTTCCTTAACCATGAGAGCTAAAAATGGGTACCCTGTCATTTCTCAACTGTATAGATATCTCATAATTTTTAGATAAATCTATAAGCAGCAAGCTATGATTCCAGCCATAAATTACATGTAGATATGTGTAAACATATGTGTAGATATGTTGAACACATAAATTGGGAAAATGGTGTTCCAAGCTGATAGTAATGCCATCCCTGGTTTGTAGACTCTGGATGTTTTTGGTGTCTGGTCACCTTGTCACTGAATCTCATGCATACCACTTCTTAAGAATTCACCTTGCAACTTTCCTTGGAGTTCTTTTTGTTGCCCTATCATATTTTGCATCTTGTGATCTACTACATTCAGCAATTACTGTTGTAGATTGATCATTCTCTTGCTAGAATCTGGGTTCCAAGTGGGCTATGTGTGTTTTGTTTTCTCATGTATTTCCTTACTCATGCAATAAAGACACTGGTCAGTAAATCTTTTCTTAAATCAGTGCATACATATCTATTTTTCATTAAGTACTAGGTATTGTTATTTAGGAAAAAATGTCATGGCATTTTTGCTCTTTTGTAAAAACTATACACATACAACAAACCAAATGTTCATAACTAGTGGTAAGTCGTCACATCATTTGCAACCACAGGAAGATGCTGGGCTTGGATAGAAGACACCATCGTGTTGAGTCCACTCACAGAAGCAGTAGAATTGAAATTTGTCTTAGAATTCCCTATACCCTGGTTTAGAGAAGTACTTTCTTCCTGTTTGTGACTAGAAACCTGCATTGCATGAGCAAGCCCAGTGGCCTAGTTCAGTGGCTGCATTGTGACTACCTAGGTAATGAGGATGGGAACTTGAGGAAACAGAAGTCCATCCTCAAGCAAATATGTTTAGTATGACAAAAGAGTGGGTCTCATGCCACTCTCTTACTCTCTACACTGGTTTTAAGCCTAGTGTTAGTCTTCAATTCATGTCCCCACTGAGATGTGTTCTGGAAGTCACCACACAAGGTGTAACACCATGTACACACACCTGGGTAAATTTAATTTATTCTGACAACATTTTCTTAAAGCAACTTCTGAATATACTTTATTGGAAAAGGCTTCTGAGATCCCACTGTGAAAGAAAATGAGTTGAAAGTATATGTAAATCAGCAAAATAGAGAGGTCACCATAATCTCTAGAAAACATATTATTTTTCAATCAGATAACTTTGTCCAATCTTGATAGTTTTGTCTAACCACAAAATGAAATTAAGAATAAGACTGGAGCATGTGAATGGGCTCACCATGATTGGCAGCTGAAATTAAGGCAAAAAGAGCTCTTTAAGAGTTGTGCAATATGAAAATCACACCTGTTGTTTTTCTCTCTGTGTCTAAACCACTGGAGTAGGCCAAGTGCTCCCAGGGCCAGACACATCTTCAAAATTCTTACCTCCAGGCCTACATCAGAATTGCACTTAAATAATCAATTAAGGATTGTTTCAGGACCAGCATCCTGGACAATAACACCAAACTCAGTTGGCTTATCAGCAATGGCTTCTAAAAACAGAAAAGGCACATTCTTCCAGTAACCTGTGATATGGAAGCTACAAACCACTTCCAAACTGCCTGTGTATCCTGGGTAAAAGTTTGTTTGCTGGGTATTTGGGGCCCCAGCAATAGGCAGATTTCTAAATGTGGAGTTCTCAATGATTTAGTGACCCTCATAAGCCCATTTTAGGAAGTCCATGCAACTCCCATGCCATTGCAAGAAAATCAAATCTTTATTCAAACAGTTCCATGGCAGGAAAACTTGAAATTCAGAGCATAATAAATGACTTGAGTGGCTCTGAATGGTCCAGCATCATGTACTGATGGGAGACCTGGGTTCCAAAACTGAAAGATTCAGGATGCCTACAGCTTTATGACATCAGATCGACCTCATCATCTCTCCAAACCTCATTTAATATAGAGTAAAGTTGTGACTGGCTGTTTTTTTATGGAAATATTATGTAATTATATAAAGATATGACTGCAGATCTGGTATTGACACCTCAAAAAAGGTGGTATTTGTGCTATTCAGAGACTCAGCCCAGCACAAAAGATACATCACAGCTGAGCACAGTGCACTACAACTTTCTACCATTGTCAAATGTTTAAGGAAGATTTGCTGTTTTCTCAGGATAATTTCTCCCAGGTTTCTATTTGCAGAAGTTTGGATAATGGATTTTGCTGTCTCTAAAGGGCCCATGTGACAGTAATATCTACTGATTTTCCTTTTCCATCAAAAGTTCAATGGACATGCAGCAGGACAATACCACTTCAGACACTGTACATGCCCATAAAGAATACCAGCTACAAGGTTCTGCCTTGACTAGGCTTGAAGAAGGAAACCATGATGAGGAGAGTAAACATGAAGCTAGCATTTAGAGGCAGCCTTCTAAGCTGCTTTTTACAAGCTACATCTCTGTTTCGTGCTTTTTCTGTACAAGTGCTTCCAAAAATACATCCAAATCACTTCTATTGTTACTGCCTGAAAGAAAAAAATATACCACACACACACACACACACACACACACACACACACACACACACACACTTTTAGCAAAAGAAAAGAAGAATAGAAAAATGGTAACTACTACTGTACCTGTATTTCCAAAGTGGCAGATGCAGTATCATGTTGATTTCTTCAGGGAATGCTTTTGGAGGGGCTACAAATCTTCAGAGGCTATTGAACATGTTTTTTTCTTTGACACACACACACACACACACACACACACACACACACACACACAAAATTTACCAACTCAGGCAACAGTGAAAGTGAAATCTGGAGCCATCTTTCTTTTTGTTTTGTTTTACAAGCCTGCCCTGATGGCCTCTGGGGACCAGAATGCCAGTTTTCCTGCGGACTCTGTGAAAATGGAGGTCATTGCAATGAAAAGTCTGGGAACTGTGACTGTGCTCCTGGTTACGCAGGAAAATCCTGTGCCATGTGTAAGTAATAAACCCAGACAGGATGAAGCATAAAGTCAACAAATTGTTAGTAATATAATGAGTGCTTTGTTTCCTAAATTGCTGCTCAATATACTGCTAGAGGCTATTTGACTAACTGTTGTTGAAGCAATATTCCCAGTATTTGGTAGCTTTAAATTATGACTTATTGTTTTTCTTAATTCCGTGTGCTGAATAGGCTGCTCTACTGTGACCACTGGTGTCATTCAGATAGCCTGGGGACTCACTGGGTTTAGTAGACCATCTCTGCTTTCAAACCTATCTGTTCATGTGTGGCATGTTCCAAGGCTGCCCATGCTCCAGAGCACAACACTATCCACTGTCAGGATAGCATTCCTAGAAGTCTCCAAAATCAACAAGAGTGGACCAAGTCCTAGCCTCAAAAGACACCCATTGTCATATCTACCTCTTTCTGTTGTTTATGACACATCCTGGGCAAGCCAGATTTGGTGGTGAAGGCAAAGAGATTCTATTCTCTGTTTGGAAGAATAGCAAAATTTCATTGCCAAAGACCTATAAGTCCAGAGATAGAGTTTCTAGCATTGTAGAAACCATTCATTTATTCAGAATTTTTTCTGAAGGTACTTTAAGAAATTCTAGACCAGAATTACCATTTTTGCAGGAATAACAGCAGATTGAAGAGAGCTAAAAAAATCTTGTTTTAAATGATGAGCTAAATTGAAGCTGTTTGAGAAAGCTAATAGAGCACTACCTGCCTTGTCTCGGAAGGTGATGCTAATCATGAAGCCATGGCTAAGCCTGCCCTATACTGTCTTCTCTGCTCTGCCCACAGTGAAGCATGGTAGCCTGAGAGCTTCTGTAAAACTCTGGCCTGGACATTATTTTGCATAGTGTTTCCAATTGTCTTATTAAGGTTAAGCACAAATATGTTGGTTTTGACTGTCTATTGTTTCCTGAGTGGACATAGTGATGTAAATTAACATTCCACACTTAGGACTTTGTGCAAACCCCAAGTAATGGCAAGTAAACACCCCAAGGATGGTATTTAGCAGCAGGCAAATCACCTCATTATTTGGGGGAGTACACCAATGCCCCCATGGATAACCCTCAAACAAAAGTGACAAGACAAGGTCTTTGCTGACCAGTTTCAGTTATAATGAGACAGTTTTCCTTTCGAGACTGTCCTCCTAGCACTGTTGACAATCGTTTCAAGAGTGCAGAAATTTGCCAGAGTAACAGTCAAACATCCTAACATACTGGTTTGCTTTAGGGAAAGGTGGCGGGGGCGGGGGGGGGTGGACTTGAAGGTAAGAATTTACATATTCAAAAAGTAGTTACTTCTTATTTGCTGTTTCCACAGTGCGGTGACATTTTCCCTTGTCTAACTCAACCTTAATGGAAAAAATGCTAAGCAGAGGGCCATAAAGTTTACACTCTTTCACTTTCCAGGTGATATAAATAGATAGCTGGGGGAAAAACAATGAGGAAGATGAGATCTGTAGTTTTTTAAATACTATTTTTAATAGTTACACAACAATTATTTCATGCTGGGAGTTCAACCTCTAGAAGATGCTTCATGATGCCCCTAAGATGTGTCGGATGCAGAATAATGTTGACTTAAAATTTATTAACTAGGATATAACTCATGTATTAAATTGAGTAGACAAAAATATTGCATCACTCCCATGAGCAGTTGGATTTGACACTGGGACATGAAACAAATTGTATAACCAGTACAATAAGGAGATGGATGAGCCTACATGAGAGAACTCATGAAGACACTTCCCACTTGCTTATCAAAGAGTGTGTGTAGAATTTTTAAAGGCTTATACATTATACATGAAGGGGAACATACTGAATTTCTGTAAATATGGTACTCGTGGGATTTTAAGACTTTATTAATATTCCTTATTGACAGTCATGAGCTCTCTGAGATAAATTTTTTTTTTTTTTTTGGTTTTGCCTCATTTCTTTTCTTTGTGTCCATGTGTCTATGGATGCCCAAGTTCCTGTGCACTCTCATGTGGAGGTTGTCAGCAATGTTGCTCAGATACCCTCCACTTGATGTTCTGAGGCAGGGTCTCTCACTGAACCTATATCCTATCTCTTCAGCTGGGTTAGCTGGCTAGTAACCTTCAAAATATCTATCCTCACTTCCACCATCACTATAATTACAGACATGTACCACTTTTCTTGACTTAAAAATATGAGTGCAAACATTTGTTTATGTCAATAAATGTTGTCCTTTGACTTTCTTTGAATTTTATTTATTTATTTGGGTTGTGAGCCATCTCTGCAGCCGATTCTTGGACAATTTTATACATGTGAAAACACATTCTTGTTACTCTCCTCCTCCCTTTGTCTTGTTTCCCTCCTTCTCTGACATCACTTTTTCCCCTGTGTTCATGAGTTTTGTTTTGTTTTCCACAAAGTTTAACTCAGGCTATCTGTATGACCTTGGTTTCAAACTGTCAACTAATAGGTTCACCACTGGGTATGCAACTGAATATTAGGCCTTGCTTCACCCAGAATCTGCTAGTTGTTAATAGTTCAATAGCAAATAAGAGAGTCCTGTGAACTCCTTCTCTTCTATAGCTGATTGCTATATGGGCCTGTTTTGTGTGGGCTCAGTCTCAGTGCCCACAATTGCTGAGAGTTCATCATTGCCATGGCCAAGTCATGCTTAATATTTCACAGCCCTTCTCCCTATCTCTTAGTTGTTCTGTTATTTATATCCCTATTTCACAGTGTTCCCTGGGCTTAGTGGTATAGTATATATATCATATTTAGGAGGTGCTTTCTGGAGATTCAATCTTTACCAATTAAGCTAGCTCCAAAAGTATAATTTGGAGGATATTGACCTTATATAAACCCCTACTGTTTGGAACTTTTAAATACAACTGTTTGGTAATTTTTTTCTTTCTTTATGAAAACTTTATTTCAGTATAAGAAAATCATCTGGATTATGCTGAGTTGTGGTGTGTGTGTGTGTGTGTGTGTGTGTGTGTGTGTGTGTGTGTGTGTATGTGTGTATGTGTATGTGTATACACTCGTGCAGGGGTTGTATGGTTTATTTATTTTTAGTTTTATACCTAGTTTTATATCTATATTCACAGCTACAAGCATGTGTGAAAATGGCATAATAAAAACCATTATTATGAGCAATAAGTATATGCTAATATAATTTAAATTACTAAAAATATGTTTTGTATCAGTTAAAAAATAAAGCTATACTGCTGAGAAGAAAGTTTAGCTTTGTCTCTGGCATGTCACTGAATAGTTAAAGAAGTTTTTCCAGATTAATATTTATCAGACCACTATTTCCAGAGCTAAAGCACAAAACAAAGATAAACTGTCTACTGGGGGGGTTGATTAACTCAATTACATAACTCAGTTATGACCACTGTGACCATGTTGGAGTTCATGCATTGGATGAATATGTAATATTCAGGGAGTTGACACTGAATACTACAAACAGACAATGACTGAAAATATGTAAATGTACCTGTTTGTGTGTGAGAAACACACTGGTAGAAAGGCAATGCTTGCTGACTGAGGCTGTGCCCCTATCCAAATAGTAGGACTATAGATGAGTATTTTTCTTTTTTATCCAGTTGTATATTTGCTATGTTCACCACACTTCGTTTTCCTTTAGCCATGGGTAGAGTCATGCATGGAATCATCTTTGACCAATCTTTGACTATATATCTATGCATGGTAATTATTCTCAAAGCAACATGTGTTTGTTTGGTGTTTCCATTAGAGCAAACATATTCTCTCTAATCTTGCTGTACTTCTTGCTCCTTGTAGTTGAGACTCTGTCCCCTTTTCATCCTGCTGTGTATATTGAGTTTAATCCATCAACATACTTCCAGAACTGAAAAAAAGCAAAGGGCTTCGAATAAAAAAAATAGTAATATTGCCTCTGAATGTTTCATTTCCCCTTCTTTAGAAATCCCAGTTTCTGCTTCTTAATAATTTGGCTATTGTATCTCAAATTTCTGCCATGTGTTTTTTTTTTTAAGGCAAAACACTTTAGGTTAGCTCAACACGGAAAGGGGAAGCCATAGTGAAAAGAAGGGAGAAATGTGAGGATGAAGATGCTCATCCCAAATATATCCACGCTTTGAACATCATTTGATGAAGCTCCAGGAAAGGCATCCTGGCTCCTGGCTTGATGCTCATTCCTTGGGAAGTTGGTAAATGTTTATTAATTGGATGAATGAAATACTAGAGACCTGAGTTGTAAAGCTTGCAGTGCTCCTACTGTGTTGATTCCAAACACCAATGTGATATCAAATGGCCCTTTTAAATCTCTGGGCCTTTGGCAATTGGCTGTCTAAGCTGTGGCCGTGAGGTCAGCACATCACCAGCTCACAACTGTTATATTCTCAACAAGCAAATAGCCACCTTCACCTTGTCTTCTAACACTAATTTTTAGAGTAGTTCCTAAACAACCAGTTTGACATTTTCGGTTGAATTAATCAAAAAGTACTTTGGAATCAATCTAAAACAAAAAATAATAACAAAGAACATAAAAAGTTTCAGGGATGTTGGGTATATTGGGGTTCAGGCAGAATTAGGATGGATGAGATAAAAATACACTTTGGAATTAAAGAATTAATGATTCGGGATTCAAAAATGCAAAACAGAAAGTATTCCTTTATGTGTAAACAGCCTCTTTAGGCCTTTATTCTGGATTTTATGCAGAATTTTAATTTAGAAGGCTCTTTTGTTCCATTTAAAAAATACTTCTGAGCTGTTTTCCAACAGCTTCCACCACACTCACCCCAATCAAGGCTGGCATTTTATTACACACCTTCTAAAATATCCTCATTATTAAAGAAAAAAAAGTATAGGTACTGAAAGTAGACAGAAGAGGAAAAGTAGGAAAGAAAACAAAACAACAGTTTAGAACAATTCAACATCTTGAGAATGAGCACATACAAAGATGTCAGATGCAACCAAATGCTTCTTCCTCCAAAGCGATTATAGACCTGATTTTTTTAAAGTTTCTGTAAAATAAATTGTATTTAAATAATACATTTCTCACCCTCCCTGCAGTGAGATGCATTTCCCTTACCAATCTGGTTCTCAGCAGGTGGTCCAGCCTGATGAAGTATCAGCAAAATGTCAGCTCCCACAGAGAAGTGTGACAGAGGCAACACAGAAGCAGTGACAGGCCTTTCAAAAAGCTATTGTGCAAATTCAGCTTTAAAATGGGGATTCAGTTGACGACTGATGGGTATGTCATTACCTCTCGTTCGTTCATCTCCCCATCGTCAGGAGGAACAAAAGGGATATTGTGCACCTGATGTAAAGCCCTGAAGTTCTGTGGTACTGAGTCTGGACTTCAGCAGATTGGATTTCATACCTGAGTTCTGAAGAAGTTAATATTCACATTAGCTTTCACATTTTTAAACATATTTCCTTTGGATGGGGTCCTAGTCATTCCCCCCATGCAATCACCTTTATAATGTCTGCAGATCAATTAAAATTAAAAATTAATCTTATTATGTTATAAATCATGTGATCCTGATACTGTATAAAATGGAGTCGAAACGCCAAGGCACTAAAAGTCCATTGTATTCATTACTTCCCCTACCATTGTAATTGGATGTTTAAAAGCAACAACTGAAGGAAGTACTTAGTTTTGCTCTCAGGTTAACAGTCCTTCAAACTCTTCACAGTTCTGATATTATTTAAAAGTTCAGAGTCTGAAGTGTCTCTTTGAACACCCAAATCATACTTAGCTGTGAGAACCTGGTGTCTAATTTAAGTTGCACAGAATAATGCTCCTGTTTAAAAGAGAATGGTAGGGGTGTGGCAAGTTGTATCAAAAGAAGTCTAAACAAAACAAACACCTAAGTCCAGGTGGGCAAACATTAAATTCTGCAATTCCGTGTTTGGTGTTTTGTGCACATGGTTTCCTGAAGGGAGTTCTAAAAGGCTTAGGCTGGCTGTCCCCATGTCATTAGCAGCACACATAGGTTCTCTTTTGGACCACTGTACTCAGCCTGTGTTTCCAGCATTGAATACCTTGGGGTTCCTGTTGGAAGTTAGTCTTAGTCCTCATATCATCATACTTACCTTGTCTAACTTTTGCTCTCATGTAACCTACTATGTTTGATACACATGCTTCAGTCATTCAAACCCCTCCCACAAACACCATGTACCTCTAAACATAGTGTCATTCTTTATTTCTCTTTTTTTTCTAATAAGTATGTTCTCGTGTGTGTGTGTGTGTGTGTGTGTGTGTGTGTGTGTGTGTTATGAGTATACATATGCAATAGTGTATATCACACAACTTTCTTGAAGTTGGTTCTCTTCTGCCACTGTATGGGATCTGGTGATATATCCCAGGAGGTTAGGTTTGTGTGCAGTGTTTTTACCCTCTGAGCCATCTTGCTGGCCCCCAATATTATTTTATAGTTAGTAAACAAATCAAACCAAAAAGGTCCTTTCACTTCATATATTATGGATCAGTGTGTTGTAATTAGCTTCAAACTATACTACTCATCGTTCTTGACAACTTCATAAAGTATTTTGCAATTAAAATTTCACAGAAATAGTCAATTGAGTGAAAAGAGACATGATAAACACAGAATTGATGGAAGTAAGAAACAACCAGTGGCTTGGACTGAATAAATTCTACTGAATTGTGAGACTAAGATACAAAAGTAGAGAGATGGATAGATACAAAACCCCACAGTCTCTATGTATTTCTTTTTCTTCCTCTTCTTCTTTTTCGTCTTTCCTATTTCAATTCTAAAAGTACTTTTTTAAAGGATTAGATGATCAACAGTATCAGATAGTAGCAAAGTTGTATTCTTGGTTTATTCCTCAAATTTCTTCATTTATTTCTTTATAAACTCACCAACTAGAAAATAGGTACATCATATCATTCAATTTGTATATACTAAATAAGAACTCTGTGTTATAAATCCAGGCCTCTGCAGGAAGTACCTACCTACATAATAGTTATTAGGTCTCAAACCCAAGCCAACAGCTGAGGTAACTATTTAATGTATCAGAATGGACCTGACTGACAGGTCCTCTCAGCATACCTCAGTCTCTCCCTGTTAAGAAGTATGGCTGCTATGTTCTGCCCCTTCCTTAAACTCTGCAGTCAAGGCATACTTAAAGCTCATGTCAGCTGAGTCCCTATTCTCTCCATCACCCATGGGCTGTGACTGCCATCAGTTCTCATGTGCCTCTCGAACAAATGTCTGAATTTGATAATGTTACTAACCTTACTGTTTTAGTTTACTCTCTGTCACTGTAATAAACAAACATCCCCTACTGAAAGCACACAGAGGGAAGACAGGATTTATTCCACCTTACCACTCCCAGATCACAGTTGTCAAGGTGGGATGTCAAGAAAGAAACTCAGAAAGAAGGGCAGGGACCTGGAGGCAGGACCTGAAGCAGGAGCCGTGGATGAATACTGTTATGGATTGTTCCCAAATGGATTGCTCAACCTGCTTTCTTATACCATCCAATATCGCCTGCCCAGGGGCAGCATCACCCACAGTGGCCTAGGCCTTCTTTCATCAATCATTAACCAAAAAGTGCCCCACTGACATACCTACAGGCAAGGTGATGGAGGCATATTCTCAACTTAGGCTCCCTTTACCAAAAGATTTCAGTTTGTGTCAAAGTGACAAAAATCTAACCAGAACACTTGATTTATTAGTGAGGAAATAAAACTAGGAAGAGATAAGAAATGTATCTAAAATTATGTAATTAAATAAGTTTAGTATATAGCAATCCACATGTCTATTCAAGAAAATAGTGTTTAATATTGTGTTATATACTGACAAAAAGAGATAAAGAAATTTTGTTCCATGGAAAGGATTCCAAATAGAAGAAGTTACACTTTTCTGTTTTGAGACCCACATTTGTACATTGCAAAAATGATTGATTGACACAGCTGGGAGTGTCACAGATTTGTGGGTTATCACAATAGCCCATGCTCCATTTAATGGTGGATGAATGATGCTTTTTGTTTGTCTGTCTGCAACATGTTTCAAAGCATGAGCTGCTGACTACCACACAATGCAAAGACAGATTTCAGTGGGAATCTGAGGTCAGCCTGTCCAACTGGACTCAATCTCGTGCCAGATCCTCTACTTCTGCAGCTGATTGTAAATGCTGTACTTCATCTAGTGTAAATAACAACCTGAATTGCCTCTACCTTCTACAGATGCCTGATGTTCAAGTCCTCTTTGTTTCCACAGGGCTTCCCAATCCTAACTGTGTTTAAAATTCTCTGTCTGTTGGTAAGTATAGCTGGCTAGCTGCCTCCCCTAATCCCTGATTATTCCTGAATTGAGTATCTGGCAGAGCACAAAACAAGTGCTTATTTCCACAAAGTGATTCATCCAGAAGTTTTACTTTCTAATATTCATACCGTTTGTAGAAATCTGGGCCCAAAGATTATATTCTCCATAGAGAGCATGGACTAAGCAGCTTGTAATTTTTATTTACTGAAGACTGGGTATTTCTCTTATCTGTCATGCACTTATTCTATAATGTCCTACTAAGGAAGTACAAGGAACAGTATGACATATAAAATTCTTTTCCGAAAAAAATGTTTTTTTTTATCCCAATGTATCTAAATAGTGTTCCTTTTATTTTACTTTTTAAAAGTAAAGCAGTTTTAAAAAGTCCCTAAGATTGTAGATTATGCTAGGAATTTTGTTCAGTTCACTAAAGGTTAGTGACATGTCAGGTCCTAAAACTCATTAAGCTTTATTCTTACCTCCAATGAGACTTCTTCTATGTATCACTTGTTAAGTGCTTTCTACTAAACAAGATAAGACCCCATCTTACCCTCAAGGAATTTGTATACATTTAGTGAGTAAGAAAGGCATGTAAATCTCTTGATTATATGTAAAAAGAAAGAAAGAAAGAAAGGAAGGAAGGAAGAAAGAAAGAAAGAAAGAAAGAAAGAAAGAAAGAAAGAAAACACGGAGGATGCTCAATTCTGCTGTATTGCATCACTCTGGGTAAGACTCCTGAGAAGGCTGTCTTGAAGAGGTGGAATACCAGCTAAGCTTTAATGGTGGATATAGACTTTGTAGATTAGTTAGGTATGAACTTCATTTCAGGTAGGGCTCCTAATTAGCAAAAGCCAGATGGTGGGAAATGATAGGATTGTGTAGAGAATAACTTGATTTGGGTCAGGATGTGATAAGAGATGAAAGAAAAGAGAAAAAGGATAGAATAATGATCAGCTGGCAAAATGGCATTATACTACATTAGTCAATTTAGTTCTTGGTTTTATGTTGGAAGCAATAAGCAAAGTTGAAGATGTTTTACAGTTTGTGATTTTGTGTAGCAGGGTATATGCTGGGGGAGGGTTATATGATGTACATATTTCTTCAAACATGCATACTCACACACTCACAGAAGCCAGGGGTCAGCATTGGGTATCTTTCTTGATTGTTCAACATCTTACTTTTTGAGACAAGGTTTCTCATTGAAACAAGAGCTGTATGGTTTCTGGGAAGTAAATTCCATAGACCTGCTTATCTCTGCCTCCCAATATCATTGGGATGATAGACACTTGCAACCATGCCTGACTTCGGAATGGGTGCTGGGGATCTGAACTCAGAGACCCTCGTACTCATGAAAAATTTAGTGGCTGAACCAACATCTCTCCAACCCAGAGAATCTGTTTGGAGGATGGCTTAAATATGAATTTGGCTGTTGTGTAACACAGTATTTTACATAGGCTCTGTCATTGTCTCTATTTCTCTATAATTCTGAATATTGATTGAAGAAGATGGGAAGACTTTTATAGTCATCATTAATTTTTATTGCATATAATCATTACTATTACCATGATAAAATTATTGGACATCAACTTAAAAGAATAGCTCTGCCTTATTAAACTTAAAATTTTTAACAAATTTAAAGCTTATTCTCTGGTTTGTTCCACCTCAAACTCAGGTGTGGGAAAGACAGAAACACTGTACTTCTCTCTGTTTCCATCCCACTTGAGAAAAATCACAATATGGTTGGCACCAATCCAATAGGAAACACACTCTTTTATTGTGTTGTTTCTGGAAGCATCACTCTGTTGTCACTCATCTCCAAACACAGATCTGATATAAGCTTACAAATCACACAGTTTTCTGAAGACACACACAGATCTCTGAGAGGGTTTGAGTGAGGCTTCTAGGTTAGTTTCATGTGCAAGGAACTACTTGTTGGAATTCAGAGTAGAAGAGATGAATTCTCACCCCAACTCCAAAAGTACCACTTAGCCCAGTAGTGAGCACCTGCAACTCCAATCCAAACTGCCAGATCCTTATCCAGGCTATTACACTAGGGCTTTCTGATTCATTAGGTTAAGTACTTAATTTGACTTATTCCTCTTATGTGTAAAATGGAACCAATAAAGGGGTCCCCCATATCATATAATCGGAGTCTGATGAATACTAGCTAGGTTAAAATATGTTATAACCTTAGAAAGGCACCTGGCACATAGTATGTACTCAAAAATTATACATTCTGAAACAAATACCCAAAAAGCTAAGAATGACAAAACTAGGTTGACAAATTTAATTGAGGTCTATTGTGTAAATATATGCCCCTGAAAGATTTCATTTTGTGTTTTGTTACCTAACAAAGACATTTCAATCCTTGCAATAGTCTTGCCGAGAGGGTACCATTACTGTTACTATTTCCAGGCAAGGAAATTGAGGTAAGAAAGATAAAACAACTTGCCCTGAACCATGGTGAAAGTGAAAAATTAGGAGTGAGGTATGAGTAGTACCAATGCCTAACCTGGACCAATGTGAAGTACTGTCTGAGAGATGAGGTTTTCCTGAATAGATGTTGAAATGAAAGATGATAAAGGATTTAAGAAATGCAGGAAACTAAGATAATGACTACATATATATATATATGTATGTATGTATGTATGTGTATATGTGTGTGTGTGTATATATATATATATATATATATATTCTGAGCAGAGTTTAGATATGAATGTCTCCAACTCTTGACTATTATAAGTAGGGCAGCAGTGAAGACCGATGAGCCAGTATCTTTGTAGTGAGATACAGCATTCTTTGTGTATATGCATAAGAGTACTATAACTGGATCTTGTGGTAGTTTCCAATTTTCTGATGATGTGTCATGTCATTTAATTTTTTATTAATCTTTGCCATTCCTATTGGAATAAGAAGGAAATCTCAAAGTAATTTCACTTTGTTTTTCCTTGGTAGTCAAAGATTTTAGCATATTTTAAGTGTTTCTCAGCCATTTGTACTTAATTTTTGTGAACTCTGTTTAATTCCATACGCCGTTTTTATTAGGCTATTTGTTTTCTTGATGTTCAGTTATTCTTTCAATTTTAAAATAATATCCTAGATATGAATTCTCTATCAGATGTATAATTGGTAAGGATTCTTTCCCCCATTTTATAGGCTTCTGCTTTCTTTGAATGCTGGTGTTCATCTCTGTATAGATCTTTTTGTATTAATTTGGTTCCATTAATTAATTATTGATCTTAATGTCTGTGATATTGGTGTTATTTTCAGGACATTCTTTCCAGTCAAATGAGTTCAAGTCCATTTTCTACTTTCCCTTGTATTAGGTTTGGAGCATCTACCATACATGCTGACATTCTTGATCCATTTTGAGTTGAGTTTTGTGCAGCATGTGATAGACACAGATATATTTTCCTTCTATGTGCGGCTATTGAGTCTCCCAGCACTAGTTGTTGAAGATGCTATCTTTCCTCCAGTGTGTATTTTTGTCTTCGCCAAATTTGGGTGTCTGTAGGTGTGTAGAATTATGCCTTGTGTCTGTTATTGACAACAGTACCATGCTGCTTTAACTACTGTAGTTCTGTAATATAACTTCAAATCTGGGATGCTGGTATCTACAACAGTTATGTTATTATTCAAGATTGTTTTAGCTACTCTGCTTTTTATGTATGCAAGTTTGTGTATGCATATATATATGTGTGTGTGTGTGTGTGTGTGTGTGTGTGTGTGTGTGTGTGTTTGTGTTTCCATATGAAAATTGTTCAGTCAAAATCTGTGAAGAAAAATTATGTTAAAAATTTTGATCAGGTACATTTTCACAACAGAATTTTATTCATTAGCTAAAAGAAAATGAAATTTGCTGGCCAATGGATGGAGCTAGAAACACTCATCCTGAGTGAGTAACTCAGACCCCAAAAGACAAATTTTGCATGTTTTATATGTGGATGTTAGCTTTTAAAGTTTAGGTATGTGTGTTTCAATCCAAATAGCCACAGAGGTTAGGTGGCTAATACGGAACCAGGAGAGAAGAGGAAATTTCCAAGGCAGAAGAAGTAGAATATAGTATTAGAATGGGAGGATTAAATGAGGAGGGGGAAGAGAGGGCAAGGTAAAACAGGGTATACTGGGAAGGACAACTGACAGGAAAAAATCTTTGAAATGCCACGTGGAAGCCTACTGCTGTAGAAGTTTTCTAAAATATATACATACATATAAGTTAAATGGAGTCACAGTATAATGGCACAGACGGTGCCTCAACTAGATATCTTATGCCACCAATTAAAACCTCCAGTGTCAGGAATGGGTTATATGTTGGTGAGTGCTTGGCCCCTACCACCCAAATGTCACAGGCTATTCCAAGGCTACTGATAACTCTCCACAACCTGATGGTAAGACTCTGTTATTGGAGACATTACTCACTTCTGTCATCAAACATGGAGGAATTGAGCTCCTGCCCAACTAGAAGCTTCACTCCTGGAAGGTACTTTGCATAGTACCAGAAAAGAAAAATAATCACAAATTTCACCCATTTACAAACTCTATAACCTACAATAGAGACAAACTTGCAAGATTCACTGGTATAAGAGTGGCAAAATATTATAGTAGTAATCTGCCACATTTTTGGTGTTTAATTCTCACTTACTGAGATGGAGCTATTCATAACAGCTCTAAAGTGGCCAAGGATCTGAGACTAGATTGATCATGGGCCTAGGGAAACCTACTATCATTCTGTTGAGATAACATGGCAACAAAAAATAGCAATAAAATTACTTCTGATGGCATATTACTATACTCACAGAGTAGAGAATTCCTCAACCCTTTGAGAGAAGCTTCCTCAGGTGGAAACTAACAAAGAGATCGACAACTGGAAAATGTATTAAGAGAGATCAGTTTTGGAGTGCTCTATCCTAAATGGGATGCCTTCATTAAATACCCCCCTTAAGGCTAGTGATCAATATGGAAGAAGAAGCAGAAAGATTTTAAGAACCAGGAATGGTAAATGACTCCAATGAAATAGCATCTCCTAGTAAATACAGTAGGACTGATACATATATAAACTCCCAGTCTACTGCAGCACACATAAAATATGCACAGTTCAAACCTGAAAGTATCATGAAGAATGATGGGGTATGTCCTTCTGTATGCTGTGAATATATGTTTCTGTTATTGGTTGATGAATAAATTTGTTTTGGCCAATGGACAGGCAGGATGTAGCCAGTCCAGGTGGGGCTCCTAGACCAGGAAGATTCGGAGAGAGAAATACAGACATTGAGTCAAGAAGAAGACACCAAAGGATCAAGAGGTCTGGGCATCACAGGTAAATCAAGACCATGTATAGATACACAGATTAATAGAAATGGATTAATAATTAAGAAAGATAGACAATAAGAAGCATGAGCCATAGGCCAAACAGTTTATAATTAATATAAGCCTCTGTGTGTTTATTTGAGTCTAAACAGCCGTGGAACCTGGCAGAACAGAAACTTCCTTCAACAACCAGTGTCCCCAATGTGGGGCAAAAATGTCCATGTAAAACCTGACAAAAGCTTTAAAAGGGATTCTAAACACAAAAGAACAAAGTCAAGCATGGTTCTTGGTAGCAGCATTTTTTTGGGTGGTATCTGTTTGCTAAAGGTAAACTTCAAGAGAGGCTTCTTGACTCAGCATTAGTGGTCAAAACAAAACAAAATAAAAACAAACCAACCAACAAACAAATACATGGTTCTTTCAAGAAGCCCTACCATCAAACATTTAAATGGTGCTTACAAACACACAGTGGCAGCATACTTCTTGGTGGTGACATAAGACCTAGAAACTCTCTCTACAAAGAAGGGAAAAAGGTATTTGCAGTTGATACCTGATGTGAAGGGGCCAACTGTTTTCTTTGAGTGGCTGTGTCACTGGGTGTGTTCAACACACTGCAGGGTAAGACTCATATTCAGTAGTAGTTGGCCAATGTAAAGTGGAGTCCATGTTGTTTCCGCTCTTTTTATTCTCTCTCTCTCTCTCTCTCTCTCTCTCTCTCTCTCTCTCTCTCTCTCTCTCTCTCTCTCTCTCTGTCCTTTTTTATTTCTTTTTGTTTTTATCGATATGGGAAATGTGGGGTTATATGAGAAGGGAGTAGGCCAAAATCTGAGAGGAGTTGGGGGAGGGCAAGAATTTGATCCTAATATAGTACATGAAATAAAAATTTTAGATAACATTTTACAAAAAAAAGTTTGTGAAAGGTAAACACTAACATGGTCTTGGAAAGATGGCTGATGTAAGATTCTACTGGGGAAACTAAAAAGACTTAATAGAATCCAACAAGGGGCAGCTATTGGCAGGGTATATGGAAAGGGAAACCAGTAAACAAAGACTCAAATTGACTTGGAGCAGAGGGAAAGTTCTGACAGAGTTAAATGTGGCCTGCAGATGTGTTATGAATGGTTGGCAAATGTTTTTAAAACTACACAGTTCCACATTTTAAAGATCAGAATACTGGATCCACTTTTCCTTTGTGGGAATGCATTATTATTTTTATGAGCGCCTAATTTCTCAAGTAGGGCAGACACCGTCCAGTAGATTATACCATGCGTTTCTCTGATGATTCATCTGGCCAGACTTTATCTGCTCCTTCCTTGTATGAGCTGCATGATCTCAGGAACCTCTATTTGTTGTGCTTGGTTTAGAATATGTGATGAAGAAATAGAAATGTTCAGAGACATGATTCAGAAAAGAAATGTATTTCACAAGGAAGGAAAACGGATACTTGTAATTTCATATACTATTTACAAAAAGCAAAGGAGACATGGAAGATTTGAAATGTGGTCTATGTTGGTGCTTATGGAATTCAGATTAGGACTAAAAAAAAATAAGGAATTAAGAAGTTAAAAGAGCACCTGTTGACTAGCCTTTCAGAAAATATGATCATAAGGAATAACTGAAACACGCTTTTTTCCTCTACCATCAGAAGGCTTAAAAATCTTCTTTGTATATGCAAGATGCATTGTCCTTCCTGGACATCTGTCAGTGCCATTTCTATATTGACTAGTTGTTCAGTCTTCTCTCCTTCTGCCCCAGAAGCTGGGTTTAACTCTCTATAGCAAGGAAGACTGAGAAGCCATGAAAGTTATTGAAGAAAAATCAAGTAAAAATTTGGAATTTTTGCTTTAATATAAGACTTGAAAATACATGTTGAAATGTACTGTTAGTTGTAGAAGTAACTGCTTTAAACTTAGTTAATTTATTATTATGAAATTTAGTTTGTCAGTGCTCCTAACACATACTATATTTTATAAATCATACTTGGTAAAGATTTTAATGGCTCTTAAAATATATATATACTGGTGGGAGAGATATTGCTGAACAGTTTTGTAAAAGACCTGAATTTATTCCCAGCACCCACATCAGGCAACTCACAGCTACCTGTAAGTCCAGCTCCAGGGGATCTGCTGCTGTCTTCTAGCCTCTCTGGTCAGCCACATTCATACATAGCCACACACATATGCACAAGATTTAAAATGAAAAGACAAATCTTTTAAAATGTAGGAGTGGCTTAAGTCTGATAACATAACAATGCATATCCATGTGTGTTTGTGATTTTCTAACATAGTCTATTGTCTAGGAATGCATTAACAAAAAGTGTCTGTGACTGTATTACAAATAATTTCTGTCTCTTAGGCCCAGAGAGAGCTAAGATGTGAAAGGAAAATCAGAATAAATATATGTATTTAATCAATTTCAAACAGCTTGAAGTGGCTCAATTTTAAATGCCTGATTGATCGTCATTGTTATTTCCAAGTTGGAACAAATAACTGCCTGTTGGCTTTGGAGATGATAGTGAAACTCAGCCTGAGATATCTGTATTTGCTTCTTTCTTTTGCAATAAATATGACAGGCCCACAAAGCTGGAGAAATTCCTTCTGCTATTTTAAGATGCTGTGGATCTCACTGTGTTTTTGTGCCATCATTAATCAGCTGTCTCAATAGGAGAAGAAAAGGAAGGAGGCTGCAGGCCAGTTAGTGTGCCTCACTCCTGCACAGTAGCAAGGACCTCAGGCTTCCTGCCTTTGTAAGAGGAGTCACAGAATTAACATGTTCTGAAAACTTTCCCTGCAACTTTTCTACTCAGTGACATTCTTGAAACTGCTTATGTATTTCCTGAAGAATAATATTTGTTAGCAACTAAATTAAAGTGTATTTTATCATATGAATCAACTTATTAATTTTATGTTTTAACTTACCTTTAAGAGAACATAAATGGTACTATTAGCATGCCAGTATGTCCACACACATAATACATAAAATTAGTATTTTACAAAGAATGTCTATAATATAAACAGTGATAAAACATAGCTAAAACAGTATAATTGATATGTCTATAATGACATTGGGATAACAAATTGGCACTTTGCTCATTACTAAATATCTTCATATTTAGTATCTTGCTTAAATTTGGAAGTTTTTCTAAGAAAAATATCCACATCGTTGCTGTAGTAAGACTGGAGGATGAAGAAGTGAGTTCCATTGCACAGGACTAACCAAGGCCTTTTGCACATGTTAAGTTGTATAACTTGGTCTTATGGACTCCTGTTTTGTTTTGTTTTTATTAATTTGAAACAAGGTTGTTTTACATGTCAATCCAGGTTCCCTCACCCTCCCATCCTCCCCTCTCACCCCAACCAAACCCAGTCCCATCCCCTTTCTACTCCCCAGGAAGGGTGAGGCTTTCCATGGGGATCTTCAACGTCTGCCATATTATTTGCTGCAGGGCCAAGGCCCTCCCCCCTGTATCTAGGCTGAGAAATTATCCCTCTATGTGGGATGGGCTCCTAATAGAGGGAGCAGGAGTTGTCTCTGACTCTGTTAGACTCTGTTACCTGCTTTTCAGACCTTTTCTTCCTCCTGGGTTGCCTCATCAGCCCTAAGAGGAAAGGAAGTGCCTAGTCTAACTGCAACTTGATATACATGCTGACTGATATCTATGACAGGCCTAAACTTTTCTGAAGAGAAAGAAAGAGTGGATTGAAGGGAGGGGTAAGGTTCTGGAGGGTCTGGCTGGGGAGGAGAGGGGAAAACTGTGATCAGTCTGGGAATTAATTAATTTTGAATAGAAGGTGAGTTCCAGCTACATTTAGTCATCTCCATTGTTATTTTAATCAAATTTGAATTGCATTTCATTATCTTGAAATTTATACATTTCTCTCTTCCAAATAGAGATTTGGAAATTGAAAGTAAGATAAATCTTTTTTAAAAACACAAAACATTGTATACTATATGATGAATAATTTCAAGAGTGCCATCCATACTCTCTGTAGAGTGGAAAATTCCCACATACTTCATATTCAAAGACATTATATACTTGACAAGATAGTAAAATATCCCACTTATCTGTTCTGGGATAATTTTTCAAATTTTAACAATTTTATTAGTCCCTGGAAAGGGACTAATAAGTCATTAATGGTTAAATTGCATGTCAGCTTTGAGGTCAAGGAGTTTGAGTGATTTTTAGTCATTCGAATTAAAATGTATCACTTCTGACAAGACTCCATAGTACAAGTTTCTTTACCTCCCTCCCCAATCCTAAACTCTCGTTTATGAAAACATAAACATAGAAACATGAACTTAATTTTCATTTATAAGTATATGAGAGGGTCATAGCAATATGTATTCAGGGAAGGAATTGTGATAAAGGGGTATGTCCTCAAAGGAAGATAAATTAACTTCTTAACCTGTGCAACATAACTGACTGTTAACTAGAGATGGTGTCAACTATAAAATCTGCACTATATAAACCTATCTGTTATGCTCATTGAGTCTGACTATAAAATTAATTTAAGCTAAGGGGCTAGGATTAATAAGATAAATAAAAAGTAACTATGTAGGGGATGACAAGATGAGTCAGTAAAAGCATATTATGCAACCATGAGGATGGAGTTTGAACCCCAACATTCACCTAAAATATGATCATAGCATCATGGATTTATAGCCCCAGGACTGGGGAGGGAGAGACCAAAGAAGCCTTGGGACTTGCTAGGTGTCAGTTTGGCCTACTTTACCTGAGAGAAATCTTATCTCCAAAACTAAGGTGAAGAGTGACTGACAAAACACCCAATCTTCCTCTGGCTTTTATGGGCAAATGCACACACATGGGTGTGATGGAGAATATGGGGATTTTGAAAGATTCAAGATCTCTGAGTTTTAAGAAAAAGATAGTCCAGCAGATCATGACACATTACTTAGCATGATTATGCAAAGTCCTATAATCTTTTTCACTCACTCCCATGTTAGGGAAAATTACAGTTTCCTTGTCTTTAGGTAGATACCTGTAAATTGACCCTCAAAGGTTTATTGGTTTCCTTTCTTCCTCCCAAAAAACCAAGTTGCTTTGGGGAATATTATAATTCCTAGGGATTCTAGAACTTGAGCTAGGAGTCTGCCAGTCAGCATTGCCTGTTTCCCTTGGTCCTGGGGCACAGGCAGCACATGAATTGTTTCCCAGGGAAGCATTCCATAATCTGTATGCAAAGTAGTGTTTTTACATAGCTCTGAATGTCAGTTCCAAATGTAAAGCTGCCTGTTGCCTCAAGTGTGAAATCCATTCTCATTTACATTTATGTTTCTTTGTAACTACGGATGCTGGTGTATCTGGCCTGGTCTATGGAGATGATATGGCAGTGGTGATGAGTCCTAACCTTTGTGAACCCTTTCTACTTCACTGACAAATGTGGCAGGGGTTCCTGGGGAACCTTTATTGACCACAATCTATGGGAGGCAAGGAAATACATATATTTTGATGACTTTATGCTATTTTGCCATCTTCCAATTTGTAGATTTTCCAATATGCTATGAGCATATATATGTTTGTAGAGAGTCCATGATTCACATTATGTGGTTTCTTTTATCATTAAAATTCAAATATGAGGGATAAGATTGTAGAGTGTTTTCAGATTCCCTTGTTGGTGGATGGGAGATCTGCTCAGAAATTAAGATCAATATTTAAGAAGAATATTAGGATGTTTGTCTTGGTTCATTTCTATCATGGTCACAGTTGACAGTAACTGACATGATGATTTCAAGAGCCTTGTCATTTTTCTGAATGCATTTTATTTTGAGCTTTGGAGGTTGATCTAAGTTCAAAGTACCCATTGAGGATGATAGCTTGGTCACATTTGCCTATTCATGAAACCCACCTTTCATCTGGGGCCCACAATCACATTATTCTTAATCTTCCCACTACTTTTGGCTGCTGCTCCTTTGAACTGCTTTATCTAACTCTGGTGGTCAATGTCTGGAAGCTACTACCTCCATTGTCTAGAAATAGACCTCCCATTTACTTAAAGTGCTGAAGTACATGCCTACATCCTACCTACATGCTAAGGCCGTTTTTTATACAAGTTGCATAGGGTACAAAGAACTGCATCTGATATGAGATAGCAAAAAGTGGTAATAATAATTGTAATCTAGGATCAAAAAAGCAGTATAAATAATAGTCTTTTCATGAATAACATCTTTGATCATAATGTTAAACTGGACTGTGTAGCTATTAATGCATCATACATAGCCTCCAATGTAATTTCATGAAGCAATGATTATGTTATTTTTCAAGATGCCGTAGGTAGAGTAGGAAGTTGTATGGATCTAGGCTTAGATTAGCTGGGTTCTTTCATATTTCTGTGGTCACCTGCCAGGTCATTTGGAACTGGCAAGTCCAAGGTGGTCTCCTGAAGCCTAAGGTCATCTAGCACATCCCCTCTTCTGCTGCTGTATACTGGACAATACAACTTTACAGCCAGCGCAGATGAAGAGGGAAATAAGCTGCAGTACTGCAGAAAGGAGTTAAAATTTACTCTGCAGAAGAAGGAGATATGGGCATGGTTGAGGATTTGGGCCAGCATTGTAACCAGCCTACCCCTATTGCCTTTCTAAATCATTATGGGCTCTACTGGGACCCTCCATCCACTACTCCCATATGCTAGATGGTACCAACTCCCTATGGTAAGATCTTTGAGCCCAAATGGCATGTAATATTTTAAATATTACCTCTCTGTGATCTAAAAACTTCATATTGCTGTTTTTCACTAGTTACAACATTTCTATATTTGGATCAATAAAGGTTTAGTTACTGTGTTAACGGATTTTTAAAATTCCACGTTCTGAAAATGTTGTTTTTCTCTTTTCTCTCATAGATATGTGTTTATTTATAATGTATGTATGTGTGTCTTCACATATACACGTGCATATGTGTTTGTATTATGTTTAATCATTTGCTTTTGTCAGCATGCTGATGCTTTTATTACTTTTTGATGCTCTGATGGATTCTTTTGTTGTTGCTGATTACTCTAAAAATGACTGCTAGCCCAAATCTCTTCTTTAGACTAAAAGGGGAATTGTAGTGAGATATTCACCTTGTCCACACCTGTGGCATAGACCACACCCATTGGGGGGTGGAGACAAGGCTAGATGTTACCTGAGGGAAATAAGTCTGAGGAGGGGGCCCTGCAGCACAGGGACAGGAGAGCATCCGGAGGCATCCTTGGGGCCAGGAACCTGCTGGTGTTCATCTGTCTATGTTGTAAGTTATTTCTCCCTGAATAAACATCTATTTGGCCTTAAAAAATGACTGCTTAGAGGATATGACACCTTTTTCACTGGGACTAACTACCTATTGTATACAGGAGAAATCTAGGTGAGAATGTTAAGAAACATGACCTTCCATGTGGTCATTCTGATAGAAAATCCATTGGCTCAGCAATAGGGGACCACAAAATGTGGCCCATAAATTAGCACCTGAAGTGGCTGAGTTGATAATTCTCCATCAGCTGCAGAGCTGTCATTTCCATTAAGATTTTAATGAACAGCAACAAATCTTACTGTGCAGAACACAGATGCATCATGTCCTCTGCCCAGCAAGCCATTGCATGGTTGTAGAGATGCTGGAGTGTATGAAGAGCTGGGACCTGCCCATTCTTACTTCATGAATCTAGATACAGAATTCACTTTGGGTCTTGTATTAAGATGAGACAAGAGAGGAAAAAATAAACCATTTGGTAAAGTCAATGTCATACATGTTTCTCTAGCTACCCATGGTTTATTACTACTTTGTGTTATTTTCAGTAGTATTTATATCAGAGATCATGAGGGGTCCTTAAGACATATTGCTGCCTCTTGGGTAGTTTCATTAAAAAGTGCATTTTATAATAATTCTGCCTATATATCTTATGTCTTTGGGACTCCTTTCTAATAGCTTTATTTGTTGTGTGTATTTTTGCATGATATGCATTTTCAGAGTTGTTGCTTTTCCTGCTCTAACTCAGAATCACACATTCTAAGGTAGCCATTCTCACAGCCAAGAAAAGATATGTGAGGTGTATTAGAGAGCATAACCAATACATACAGTTCAAAGAACCAATGCAACCTTGCCAAAATCTGCTATCTCTTTCTTTATTAGGCATATTTATTGTTGCTTGAGGATCCCAAGTCAACTAACTATTTGGACTGCGTTTTAATGATATAGATACAGGGGTGTTCACTGCACTACCAAACAGGTGCATATTATGCATGGGCTATATAGCACATCTCCTTACAACAGAAGTTATATTTCAGAATCAGTGAAGTACAAGACTTTTTATTTCATATCATTTTATCTTCCAAGCATATTAGCATACATGTGCTTATGATCAAGCTTTACTTTTGGCTACCCCCATCTTGAGTGAAGTTAAGGAAAAAGTTTCAGTTACCTTTTATTTTCTTTTTCAATTTTTCAGAGAAAAGTACATATCAAGACTTGCCTGGAGTGTGTATAGTTTTATTCCCATGTTTTTAGAGCAGTGCCAGTGGCATTCTTTTAGGAGTGAACATGGATAGCCCATTGTAAATGCTGTTGAGTGAGTCCTTGAGCAGAAGGTCATGTATCTGCAATATATACATGAACATGTCCTTTTAATGAATCATAAAACTGTAGTTTTCTATGTTTCAAGGACCATGGATAAACACACTGCACAATTCCTCCTTATCAAACTCAACTGCTTACTGATCATAGCACACTGCTGTCTCCCCTGGTTGAAGATGCCAACCAGGTCAAGTCTTTGAGGTATTTGCTTGATGCAGTGTGCTTTCCTCCCATGGCTTTGAGCAGCATGCCCCAGTTCACACCAAAACATCTTCCTAGGGCTTCTTCTGTTTTGGCAGCTAGCTACTACAGCAGCTCCTGGAATACTTTGCAGTTTGTGGCTGATATAAATAGCACTGCTTGCAACATTCATTTATATACATTCTGTAATGTGCTGTGCATGTGTTAGGTGTATGCCTAATTGTAAAACCCCTTCCTTATATGTCTTATAGACATTTACAACTGTTAAGATGCTAAGAAAAGGCTTGCCATAGGACTTCAGAAACATACACTCTTATTAGCAAGACTTCCTTGGGCTCAACCTTGCTGCTATGGAGTTTTCATGTTATCCAGTCCAAGGAGTGATTATAAAAATATCTCATTGTGATTTTTAGTTTTCCTGTATCTTGGTTAGTTTTCTATTGCTGTGGTAAAACATTACCAAAAGTAAGCTGGGAGGAAAAGTATTTATTTTAGTTTACAATTCCTGACTGTCATCCATGGCTGAGGGAAATTAGGACAGGATTTCAAAGCAGGAACCTGAAACAGAGAACCATGGACTAGTTCTGGTTATTAGATTGTGTCTCATGGATTGCTCCACCTGGACTACCTGCCTACAGTAGCCCTGCCCACAGTGAGTTGGGTCCTCCTAGATCAATCATTAATCAAGAAAGTGCTCTGATCTAATCTGCTAGGGCATTTTTCCAGCTGAGGTTACTTTTTCTCAATGACAATAGCTTGTGTTAAGTTGACACAAACTAGTTAGGTGTTCAGAAGAATACCTTTTATGGTTAATGATAGTGTTTACTTTATCTTGTTGTTTAGATACTCATTTTTAAGGAAGGTTGTGTGACTTGTAGTGTTGTTCTCTGTCTGTTCTTCCTCTGTCCCAGCTATGGTTCTCTGTGTGATATGCATGGTATACATAGCTTCCATACCATCCTGACACATTTTTTCATGTGGTGAATAATATCATTTGATAAAAAGAGGCTCACAGTTACAATATGGTCTAATGTATTAAAGTTTTTAATCTCTATTAAGAATCTTTGGTCAAAAAAATAAAAAAGAATCTTGGGTTACATTGTTTTTCGAGAAGTTTCATTGCTCTCTATTTCAAATTTAAATTTATGAGCTAATAATATATACAGAGGATAACAAGCCTTCCATAAGAGGGTTTATAATAGGAATTCAAATGTGATTTTACAATCAATATAATATACCATATTACTAGGGAAATTGAAGAAAATTATAAGGCCATATTAATAGATGTTTAAAAATGTGATAAAATCCAATATTCATTATAATAACACCATACATTTTAAAACACATATACTCTTTTTGCAGTCTAAAAATAGAACTTAAGCTGATATTTATGGATGAACTTCACAAAATTTAAGATGAATTTTTAAAAAGCTGTTGGAGGGGAAAATAACATGGTTTTTAAAACTACTCTACAGACATAAATAGACACATGTGGACATACATGACAAAAATGGAGGGACAGCCCCTTCAGATCAGGGTCACAGGGCAAGGATCCTACCACTTCTTCCCTTCCCACATTGTCTTGGAGGTCCCTTCAGTTTTGTAAACCACAAAGGCTTATTGGAAAGAAAGTTATAAAACTGCCACCACTCTTCTTGTTATCTCTAAGAAATTTAAGTGGCTCAGTAACTTAGTATACGTGATACAGAACTTCAACAAGGACATCGGACATCCTATCGATCCATAGAAAAGATATCAGAAACAAAAGAAAATGAATTTTTAAAGATAACTACTCGCAACCAATTAAGGAATACTCAATATCAAGAAATAAATTAAGGTGCAGAGGAGATGACTCCATCAGTAAAGTGCTGGCCATGCAAGCGTGAGGCCCTGAGTTCAGATACTCCATACTCATTCAAGGCTAGGTGTAGGAGGCAGGCATGCTTATAACACTAACACTATGGAGGCAGATGCAAAAATATTCCTGGGTCTTGTTGGCCATCTGCCTAGCTAAGTCAAGAATCTCCATGTTCAGTGAGAGATACCCATCTCAAAAAATAAGGCAAACATTGATTAGCCTACACAGTTCATGCATATGTACATATTCACTCCCCACCCAATACAGACCTGTTCACAAATATGAGTGCACACACACACACACACACACACACACACACACACACACACAAAATAACACAGAAACAAAATGTATAATTCCACTAGGTTAAAAGCACAAGAAGCAAAGGATATAGAAGCATATTCACAGCCATTGGAAAGTATGACCCAAAATTACTTATAGATCTAGCTCAAATATAACTTAAATGGTTTGAAACAATAAAACTTGCTGTTAATATATTTGAAAGAGAAAATATTGAAGAAAAGCCAGAACAGCCTTGAGGGGTGGTGAGAACTAAATAGCAGATATTTCACTGTGACAGAGAGATGTAACATTAAGCTAGCATGTCATTGGATCAAACAGAGCCAAACAGACTACCTAACACAATAATAATAGCACTACTGCTACTGCTACTACTACTACTACTAATAATAATAATAATCTCAGAAGATTGTCTTATGGTAGATTAATGATGGAGCCAAGTGAAAAATGTGTGCTATGTGTCTTCAAAAGCTGATGAATCTAAATCCAGTTGAGTAGTTATATGGAAAAATAAATTAATTTTGACTCTTATATGGATGCTATACACATGCCAAAACACTTTGCTTAATTATTCAAAATAAATACCTATTCTAAATAATTAGCATGCTTTTCTCAGTTAGAGAATTATATTTTATTAGTGCAATTGATTTTGGGTTTCTGTCTGGAAGCTAACCTTTGTAGCATGTTTGATTACAGTAATTTCCTTTAGTCTAAGGTCTGTGGCATTGTTTCGTTTTTCCTTGTATTGGGTGGCAATTGTTCTTTCGGCCTCGCCTTAATGATTCTATTTTGTGGTTCTCTTTTTGTGTAATATATTTTGAGTCTTTCTTTGAAATAGGCAGGGTAAGAGTAATGAATAAATCAATCAATGAGGCAAGTTAAACTTCACTCGAAATTTGAAGCTTGACTGAATTGTCAAAAAGAATTATAGCTCATAGAACAATCCCAGTAATTACACTTTGATGAAATTACAACTGTCCAACATCATCTTGCTAATACATATTGCAGGTATAAATATTACATAGGATGTTCTTTAAAAGTTAACGTATGTGTCAATATTAAAAGTAACAGTATTGCTTTCCCACAGAGAAAGAATCTAATTTTATACATTTTATAATTTTATAAATATATGTTCAGACAATGGGTAGTTTCTTCTTTAAGAAAAATAGTCTGAGTATTGAAATATCTTGCTCATATGGAAGAAATACATAGAAAATATATTGATTTGGAGGTGGTAAGGTTAAAGGAAGGAAACAAGTGTGCACACTTAGTGTTTCTGGGTCTTAGCTTTAGATTTATTAAATCTATCTATACTGGAATACCAGTTCTGACAATAATGACTGTGTCACCTTGGACTAGTTTTCTATGTCTTTCTTAGTACACCATTGCTTTGGGCTAGAGAGATGGCTCAGTGGTTAAGAGCACTGGCTGCTCTTCTGGAGGATCTGGGTTCAATTCACAACACCCACATGATAGTACATAGCCATATGTAACTCCAGTTCCAGGTATGAAATGCTTTCTTTTGCATCTTCAGGCACTATGCACACACATGGTTCACAAAATCCATGTGGGAAAAACCATACATACATATAAAGTAAAAAAGTAATTAAAAGACCCCAACTCATGTCACAATCTCACAGGGACTGGACTCAAGATATAGCTAAGTGTATAAATATTGTATGCTTTTTGCAGTGTAGTTTTTCTAAATTTTGATAGCTTTGGTGATTATTTTTGACATTTGGCATTTGGACACCTATATGCAGCAGGCTGATTGAATATGCAATATCTTGGTTAGAGAACAGGTGAAAAGCCCAAATGATATGGATCAATCGAGCAATTCAGAACTCTGTGTGCAGGCCATGAGTTGTGATGGGAACCTGGGGAGTTATAACCTCTGCAACTGTGGAGGCTTTTTCTCTACTGCAATGCACTCCAGTGCTTGCAGACTCTCATTGTTCCTGTTGCACCTAACACACTACCTACAACACCACAAGAGCTTAGTTACCTTCTCAAAAGCATAATAATAGTGTCTCTAACTGACAATGGAGAGGATGGTTTGGAGCCTTGGGTCTTACCTTTTACTAGGTGAGGACATTTTCCCCAACATATCCCAGAGAGCATTTTGCTAGAATTCAGAATGCCCAGAGGAAACCATTGATCCAAACTGCAAATGTGGCAGGCAGAACCTAAACTAGGTGTCTGCACTGGTATGGGAAATCTGCATGTATTCACAACTATGGATGATGATAATTTGTGTCCCTCACTATGGTTGAGCTGAGATGCTGGCACTTTTAGATTCCATCATTTCAAGAATAAAATATTCCTTATTAGCAAAGTGAAACTGATTTTGTGTTGCGCCCATTTATCTTTTTTTTTTTCTTTTGATGCCTACATCTGTTGCATTTGATTTTACTCAGCTTTTTCCATATCACGTGACCAGATACACAGTATCAAGGTATAAATAAGGGACATTGTCAGGATTTTAAACTCCAGGTAACCCATCCAGTCCACAAAAACTTCTCATAGTAAGACTGTTTTGTTATAGGAAATGGAGAGAAATGAATATATATTTTACTCTGATGACACCCGAGCTCATGAGAATTCTGTGCCTCTTATATTTGAATTATATAGATTATTTGGGGTGGACAATAGAGACCCGTAGTCATTCAGTGAGTCAGAATGAATAAAGGCTACAGTCCATCTGAAAACCTCAGTTCCGACAGGAAGACAGCGAAGGTAATGGAACAAACGCACCAACATGTTCAATTTCTTTGTGAGAAAGGCAGACACATGCAAAGAACCAAATTAAAAATTCTAGAGAAAGGTACAGTTCAAACACGGAAGTGAAGCCTCCCACACAATCATGCAGGGACCCGTGAAGCTGAAGCATAAGTTATTTTGGAATGAATTTGCTCTATAGCATATGCACAAAATGATCTATTGCTTGTTCATGTGAGCTGGTTTCACGTTATGAAACAGGAGAGGGAGAGAGGCATTCCTCAGCTCTGCAGGCACATTGAAGCCTCCAGATGAATCTTCACAGGAGTGGCATAGTTTGTCGCTTATGCTTTGTAGGTCAGTGACTGTTAGCAGAATCCCAGATATGTAGCTTTCAGAATCTTAGTTTATCATGGCTTCAGGAACCATAGCCTGATGTTCTGAGACTGCCACTCATGTGATTACACTGCCACCGTGTGGTTTAAAGAGCTCCTTCAATTAAGACATGGTCTCCTAAGGAAAAGGATGTGAAAAAACTACTATAGCTATTTGTGGTGTCCATTTATCTTTCGTTGCCCTTTGGATAGGTTTATGGAGCAATGAAGGTGTACAGTTAGGCAATGGCAATGTGAAGGGGGAGGAGCTGACAATTAATTCTGCATAATTCTTCAGGGATCCATCTTATGCCCAGGGAGAACCCAACACCTTTGCTGGCAAGAGTACTTTGAACACCTTGCCAGCATAGTCTAATTGATGCCCGGAAGAATCTCAGAAATTTCCCCATAAATCTCCAGACGTGTGTGCCTCAAGCTGACACCCCCAAGTCAGAAGCAGCCACATCACCCAAGGATTCAATGGGCCGGTGGTTCTCAACCTTCTTAATGCTGTGACCCTTTGATACAGCTCCTCATGTTATGGTGACCCCCAACATTATTTTTTTCTACTTCATAACTGCAATTTTGCTACTGTTATGAATCATAATGTAAATATATGTGTTTCCTGATGGCCTTAGGTTACCCCTGTGAATGGGTCTTGACCCATACATTGAGAACCACTGAATTAGAAGCGCAAACTTTTCAACTCCACCTCAATTACTAAATGAAAATCTCTGGAGAAAGAGACCAGAAATCAAGGTTTCAAATTACTGGGTCTGGGGAAAAAAAAATGGCTCAGTAGGTGAAATGTCTGCTTTGTAAATATAAGGATCTGAGTTTGAGCACCAGAGCCAGTGTGAAAGGCCAGGAATGCTGATTCATGCTAATTATCACAGTGCTGGGAAGTGGAGAAAAGGGGATTTCTCCAGAGCTTGCTGCCCTGCAAGCCTAGCATCCTCAGTGATTTCCAGGCACTGGGAGACTCTGCCTCAATAAACAAGGTGGACAGTATTTGTGGAACAACACTTGAGTTTTTGTCGGGGCCTTCATCTACATATGCACACACCTGCACCTACAGGCATTCACATAGCCATACACACATACCGGCACACACACACACACACACACACACACACACACACACACACACACAAACACACTTTTATGCAGTTCTAATGATCTAATCTATAAATAATCACCTACCTCTTCTGTAGTGTATTACATATTCTTTATCATAGAAAATATTAAATTGAACCACTTACTCCAGGGTCCCTACAAAAGGCTACACATATATGGAAGTCTTGGGTTTTATATCAGGATGGTCACTCAGTGTCAGGAAGGTCTGCCTGAGGAGGAACATGTGTCCATTGCCATCCTCAACCAGGGCATTCTTTCCCTCTCTAAATCTATCTGAAGTTGTAGTGGACAACCTAGAATAAATCTCTTAACCTTTGGAGATCCGTGGAGCACAAGTCAAGTATGAGCAGGTATTGTATAATCAGGCAGTTGCTTAAATACTGAAATTACAGTTTTATGAAGGGAACCTAAAAGTGCAAAAGACGCTGGAGGCTCTGAGAATGTCAGGGAAAGTGGGATGGTATGAATGGGCAGAACCTCTAACCTGCTTCCTTACTCAGTGGTAACATGCAACAAAATTGCCTATGTTAGCAGAGCTTCTGAAATCTCCAAAGATGAAGACCCAAACCGAGAGATTTAAAATGGAGCATGCTATTTATTGTGTGGGTTCAATAAGCATATGTTGAATTAAAGGAATGGAGGGTCATTGCCATCTAAGTCTGTTCACTGAATCGGGACTGTATTTCTTCAGATGGACAGTGAGTAAAAGTCATGGCTAATACTATAGCACCCACTAATGGTGCAAGACTTCTACTGAAGCAATTTGTCCTGACATATTTTCATGTCTCTGTGAAAATATATGTTTGCAAAGCACCACATCACAGAGGGAAATAACTTTCCTTAGCAATGAACTTATTTTAAATGCAGCTGGAGTGAAGAATTCAAAAGCACATGCCCAAAGTGTGGTATGGGAGAAATAAAATGGTCCATCATCTTGGTTTCTGTGATAAAATAAACTTAAGGAAGGAAGAGAGTGTTTTGATCACAGTTTGAGGATGCGGTCCATTATGGTGAGGAAGGCATGATGATGCAGGCTGTGAAGTAGCTAGCAACATTGCATCTGCAGACTAGAAGCAGAGAAAGATGGATGCTTTTGTTTAGATCTGTTTTATTTCTGTCTGGGACTCCAGAGCATGGAATGCTAGAGGCAGTTAGTGAAAGGTGGGTCTCCTGCCTCACAGCCTTGTCCAGCGGTTTGTCACCCAGATGACTGTAATGCTTGACAAGGTGACCTCAATATTAACAACTGCATGGGAAACATGCCTTCACATTTTAAAATCTTACAAAGACAACATAAACAAGATAAAAATACTAAGGCTATCTACAAACTTCTTATCATGTTGTTTATTCGTAGTGACATATAAAATACTAAATACAAAACAACAAATTCTAAGTACTAAAGTACCAGACCCAGGTGTAAATTTAAGGTACTTATTTGTAGCAAAAGATCATTAATTACGTTTTATTCTTGGCTTTGAAATGAATGTTTAATAAATAGCTGGTGTATTGATAGAGTAAGTATCCCTCCGATTTCTCTTTGCTAAGCCTACTTTTGTGGTTGAACCCTCACTATTCTGGCTACATTCAGGATTCAAAAGGGCCATCTTACTGTATTCCCACATGTAGGTTAGCTGACAGGACTTAAGGACAAATCAACTCTTGTTCCGTTCTATGTTTTCCCTGAGACTTCATTTTTCTTGTACATTTGTAGGGAGGTGCTCTGCCGCTGAGCCACACTCCAGGTCTCTTACACCTTTGAGAGATTTTATAACATCTTACAAAGTAACAGGTTTTGTATTTTGTCCGACCCTCCCCCTACTCCTGCTGTCCACCACGTCCTCGCTCCCTGTGCCTGTGTACACCCTTCCACACGTAGGACCCTCTTTCAATGTCAAGGAGCGGCTGTTCTATTACTGTTACCACACTCCTCCCAGGCCTCCACGGCATATAGTCACTCCCACTTAAACACAACATATAAAATAAAAGCTACAAGCAAGAACATGCTGTACTTGTCTTCCTCTGCCACTCTTGATCATGTTTCCAGAGGGCAGTATGTCCTTCTGCAGAGATACTTGCCCATCCATGTTTATTGCCACTCTCTTTGTAATAGCTAATGAATGGAATCAGCACAAATGTCCATAAACTGACAAATGCTTAATAAAAATGTGGTACATGTATGCCATGGAATTTTATTGGATCATAAAGAAAAATTGAAATTTGCAGGAAAATGGATGGAACTGGACATTTATATTATTATATTATATTTATTATGTAATGTTATATATTTTATTTATTATATTATATTATAAATATTACATTTATTATATAATCCACAGTCTTTATGACTTTCTTCCAAAACTAATAAAAATTTATGTGGCTGCCCTGATGACAGTATCTTTGAGATGATGTGATAGGAGAGATAACTGGCTTAAGTTCCTATACTCAGAGCTCAACATGATTCTGGCCACCAGGGGGCCATGTTTATATGTTCTTCCAATTCTCTGTGAGACTGAAGTTTGAAACAGGCTACCAAATGTACAGGAAAGGCCTGGACAAAGTATGTTTTTCTGTACTTGCCATCATGCTTGCAGCTCTGTGTGAGGTTATTTTAGTTTTCTTCTTGCTGCATCTGAGGTTGAGAACAATTTCATTAAAATAAATAATCATTTTGACAGGGATAAACACAGCAGGGTTCTCTTGTCTGGAGGCATTGGGACAGGAGGCAGCTTGGTGGAGACTTGCACATGCTTCATCTCCAAGAGGAGGCCAGACACCCAAAGACCAAAGAAAGCAACTAAACAGAGTGTCATTGGTGTCTCACCTCCTTCTGGCCCTGTCTCAAAAATCAAAAGGGGACACACACACTGGGGATAGAGTTCAATGGCCCTACACTTATTTGATGAGGGAAAACAGTCATTAGATAGGGAGATTTGGAGAGGCTCGACAATGAATTTTCTTTATGCAAAGTGAATAAGGTCTAAGATCTCCAGTTGAGGCCTGAACATACAGACAGTACCAAACCCTACATGGATGTGTAAATATCTATAGAGCTATATAGTCCTATATATTCATACCCATGGTAAAGCGTAATACATATGTGTGCACATTAGGAAGTTAACAATAATAATGAAAACAAATTGGAAAATCAATATACTATATTATAACTTTAATTTTTTAAATATTTCTAGCATGTTTCACTTATAGCATGTCTCAGACCAAGACTCCAGGTAGTAGCACAGACAACAGAAAACAGAACTTTGAATACGGGTGTACTAGTGTAGTCGATTATTTGTGACTAGAGTATATGTCACCTCATTTATTTGAAGCGTAGAATCTGGTCACTGTAATGAATTCAAGAGTAAATGAGTGTGAGGTAGGTGTGTAGTTCTATAGAGCAGTGTTTTCCTATCATAATCAAAGTCCTGGTGTGATTACTTGTCAAAATGCAAAATAAATAGAAAAATGCTGAAGGATTTGTATGCAAATGAGTGGGACAGTGTGTATGTTTGAATAGATGAGATAAGACTGGACAGACTGCCAGAAACAAAGATCTTCAAACCAACACCAAAAAATGTCACTTAGACGTAGAGCAATGTACCTTGTGCACCAAGCCATACTGAGAGTGTTTAAAAGTTCAGGTTCCTGAACCTGGAGTTAAAGAGTGCTGAGTCAACCTCATGGGATGGAGTCAAGGAACCAGACTGCCCTGAGGTTCAAGAAAACACCTTTTCTAGCCTTCGAAGTTTAAAAATGATGTTTTTAGAAATCTCAGAATTTTAAAGGATTTGTTTAAGACAAACAAACAAAACTATGCAGAGCTCCCTAGGAAAAAAGATGTGTGCACATCCACTTTTGCAAGCTCTTCCAGAGGGGGATCACAGACTTGTGGTCTCAGACTAGGCACTGCTGAAATGATGCTGGCTATCAACTGACTTAGACAAAGCCAGAAAAGCATGGCTGTCAGTAGGAATATAGCCAGCAAGGCTTTAAGACAAAGTTAAGGAATACATTCAGCCCCTCCTAAGCAGCTTTGTTCAGGACCACCCCAATCTCATCTTGTCAGTGTGTACTATGAAAGAGACAAAGAGACATACCCATATTCACAAAGAAGAAATCATGCTGCAAGCCAGGAATTTTCTAGGTCATTTCCACCCTAAGTAAAGCATTTATTGAAAAATTGCAGTGTTTCAAAAGCCGAAACAAAACTGTTTCATGACCATTCAGAAACATATATATATATACATATATATATATATGTATATATATATATACACATACACACACACACACACACACCCTGTTTCAAATAACAAATGAAGCTTCTGGCATTCTGGAATGTATGAGTTAACTTCTTAACTGTTTATATACTTAATGTTCCACAAACTTAGATTGTATCTAAAAATGTTGCTATCTACCTGATAATCTAGTGTTTGGGAACCACAGAACGGCTCTGTCTCCACAAGATTGAGAGCAGTATCGCTATCTGCAAATAGCAACTGAAGTGGTTGTTGCTGGGGATCTGTCACGTGAAACTTGATAAACCCTATGAAAACAGTGCTTCAGGAAAGTCATGGCTGAACTCAAAGGACCTAGATTACTTAATGCAAACATTGTGTGTGACTTTGGAGATCAGGGCAGCCTTCCTCACAGTCAATGAACACATGTTGTCGGTGTATGTGAAACCAACATGGAAAGAGTTCTGAAGCACAACTTACAATTATTTGTATCTGGGGTAAAAATCATTGAACTTAACTCAGATTTGGAGCCATGTCAGGAAATAGGTGAAGCAGTTTTGACTTAACAATGAAGAACAGGCTTTGGGAGGCTACGATGTGATGAAATGCTTAGGGACCCAGAGTGTGGGACAGTAAAGAGCAAACTGTATATTCAGTTCATAAGCTGGACTGTTATTCTATTTGATTATAATCACTTATTAACAAATAACTTCATCTTATGATCTTAACTGACAGCTCCGGTTTTGCTCAACACTTCTTTGTAAATTTTGTACTGATTAATGTTAGCTGTGTCCATTTTTTAAAAATGGGTTAAAAAGTTGAGTTGTGTAAGTTGACAGTACACTAGTTTTTTCATTTTCCAGACAGAACTATAAGCTGTTTCCCATTTTTTTCATATCAGCACAACACAAGCTTATCTTTCTACACATCGCCTTGTACAAACAAGGCAAGGTTTTTCTATGGTTTGTTTTAATGAGCCCACTTGTTGGGTAAAAGTATCATATTTTTCATTGGCTTTATTAAATAAAAAACAATTGATCCCCAAAGTTGGTAAACCAGTTATTTGAGCATTATAAATATATTATTCTGTTATCTCAATTTATGTTGGGTTTTAAAGGAAATATTTTTAATTTCCTGATCACTGCAAAGTTTTATATCTTCTCAAAGATTATCTCTTCCAATATACTTTCCCCCATAGATTATTGATTGGTATTCTAATCTACTTTCTATATGCCAAGTATTAATCTTGGAATCAGTTGGGGTCTATCCATGAACAAATTGGTGCTTATGTTCTACCTAGAATAAACACACCACAAACAAGAAATATACCAAAAACATTTACAGCCTAGTGGATGGTAACTGCCTTTGGAAACAGACAAAGTAGAAGAAAATACAGATGACAATAAGTAGGATCAGGCAGGCAAAATAGACACACTTCACTTAGTAAACAAACTAGTTCAGGAAAGCATCTTTGGAAAGGCAAGATTGGAGTCACAGTGAGAGATTAAGAGTGAGAGGCCAGGGCCAGTAGTCAGGGGAGAACAAAGAAGTTTATGGAGATGAAGTCAGAATAACTGAGGGAAGACCTGTTCTGTGGACTTTGAGGGTGCTGTGAAATAGGCTTCCACTCAATGAGAGGGGTCAGTGTGTTGAAGAGATCCAAGCAGAGGACAGACACGATGTTATGATACTATTGCTGCCTGTGTGTAGTGGCTTCTCAGTAATGACCAATTTGGCCAAGGATGTCTTTTGAGAGCTCTGGTTATAGCATTTAGAAAGCTAGGAATAATGTCTAGATGAACAACAGTCAGCCTTAGCACTTAGATAAACAGGACAAACTCGGGTAGTGAGTTTTCTACACTTCCTTTGGGCACTGCTGCTCTCTCCCACCTTTGTTCTTTGTGCCTTAGCTGACTCACTCAGTCACTCAAAAACGAAAACAGCTCCTTTTGCCAGTGCTCTGCCAGGCCCTGGCCCAGCTGTTGTGCAAGCCTTGTCTTTGATGCCTGATGACACGATGAGTGGTAAGTCTTGTCGTCTTCATTTTGCAGAAGTCGGATAGAAACCAGATCTCGCCTGGACCCTGAGTGTTTCATTACACTCTGGTGCCTACCATGTGTGGGGAGGCTGTCTGTGAAGATTGAAACAACATGCTTGAACTAGATGCTGCCTCTGAGCGTTGAAGAAGGCTGAGCTAAGAATTCTTAAAGTAGCAACTATTGAAGTGTTGATGATTCTCTGAAGTGCCTGGCCTCCTTCATATTTGGAGCTGGCATGTGAAGAGAGCTACTGTCTTCCTTTCCTGTTTGGTTTGATAAATTAAACCAAATGCATGGGATGAGTTATGGGTCTCCAAAATACTTTAAGAAACTGAGATTTAGTAAACTAACATGGTAACTTAGCACCCCAAACCAGTACAAATGAATAGAGATTGCTCGTATTCTAAGAAATTCAAAATTTAGAAAGTAATTTCTACCACAATGTAGTTTTAAGAAATTTGTATATCTGTGTATATGCCATGTGTGTACATGTGTATGCGAATATTCACATGTGCATATGTGTGCATGTACTCATGTGTGTATTCATGTAGAGGTCTGAAGTTGAAATTGGGAGGCTTCCTCAATTGCTCACTGAGGCATGGTCTCTCACTTGAATCTAGAGCTACCTTAGTCAGCCAGCTCAAACTGGGGATCACTTGACTCTTCCTTCTGAGAACCAGGATAAGTGTGTGATCTGCTATACCCACCAGCCATTTATGTGAATCTGGGGATCCACTGAGTCACCTCTCCAGTTACTCAGTGTGTTTTTAATGACAAACAGTTTTCTTCTATCTGACTTAAGAAGACTCCATATGCGAAAAGGTCTGTTCTCATCACACATTTTACACACTCATCTCCATCTAAAGGTAGCACTCACGGTCCAAGCCCCACATGAGTTTTATCATCTGGAAACCTGAGACAACAGTCTGAATCACAAAATTAAGTATTGTTCAAAAGCACACTTATTTCAGTGACAACTGTTACTTTTTTGCAACCATGTAAAGGCCAAATAATAGGAGTTGTCTTTTTCCTTGAGGTCTGGGGTAATTATGTTTTGCCTGTAGGTACTGTTCACTATGAACAAGGTCAAGATAAATTATTTCAAGGTCTACTTCTGACAAATCAGTAGGTATATCACTGTATGCTGTGAATAATCTACATTTATGTGTCTAACAAGGAACCCAAGCAATCTGCTCCAGGCCAGGCCTAACTTCCAGCTTTGTCTTCAGGGGATTTTTCAATTTCACCTCAGTTGCATGAGCGAATTGATTCTAGAGATTAAAATATTATGAATATATGACCATGTCCAGTTGAAATAACATTTCCTTTTTTGATGATTATTCGTTGTAACGAAAGTAAGGCAGAGCACGTGAAATAATTTTGCTAAAAATCATGTGTTTTTCTACTAATATAAATTCATCTATTAGAAAACTCAAGAGGGTAAAATGTTTGTCCCAATATACAACACAGCCTAAGAAAGACACAGAACAAGCAATCTCTACAGCTGGTCTGGAAAGTGATTTTCATTGTCGCTGTTTCCTAGGCTAATATAACTAACATTCTTCATCTTGCCCTTGGAAGTTCAACTGGAAGTAGTAGGAGCCATTCTCACTCACCATATCTGCTCAGGAATATACAAAACAGGATTACTGTGTACATTTTTTCTTAGATTTTCTTTTGCCTCTGTAAAAACACGAGCTCATTCACTCAAGAGTTTAAAGGGTTAAGTTCCAAGTTCATACCACTACCTTATCCCTTGACATTCCCTCCCCCTTTCACCATGAAAATATACTCATGTGAAGTGAATTCTGAAACCGAATCTGCTGAACATGCTCTGCATTTGGTACCAGATTTGTATGGCGACATTCAAACTTCTGCCATGGCCATTGCAATGTAAATAGGAAATTCTAAATGTGATTTGAATTGCCCCTTGGGGAGTTTTGCAATGAGAGACGGTACATTTGCAAGGTAGCCAATAGTTAATAGAGAGCAAGCCTCTGCTGTGGGCTTGGAGACTGTTCTGCATCAGAGAGCAAGTTGACAGGAAGCTCTGCACGCCTTCTATTGGACCGAGGGAACTTGGTGGTTGACATGGCCATATATAGTTCTGAAATATTTTCTCTTTTTGGAAATGTTTTAGATCAGACCAAGAACACCAGTGCCTTCATTACTCAGGGAAACGCTTCAGTTTTTGAGGTGGCAAAGGCCTTCGTGCATTCTAGTTTAGAGACTGGTGTGACCAGTGATAGTGGTAAGCAAGGAACTTGTGCAATTATTAAGTGTCAGCACTTGCCACGATCTGTAATAGAAAGTTGGCTCTAGCAAAGAACGCAGTCAGTGTTGAACATACATTATGCAATCACATTTGCCAAGGTATTCCCAGGATATCTAAACTAAGAAATATGGTTGGTATGGCTGAATTGTGTGTATAATTGTGATGCTGCCTAATGCAAATTTGAGTTGATTCTATCCATGTATAAATGGATGGAGGGTTGATTGAGTCCTTTTCAAAATACAAATAAATAAATAAATAAATAAATAAAAACTGATTGTAGGGAAAAGGAATTGCTAAAGTTGCCCACTAGAGGGCATAGGTTCCCTCCTTACTCATTGTAGATTGACCAAAGTTTAAAAAGAAACTCAGACCTCATTTTTATTATATCACATAGGCACACATATATCACAAAAATATTGTAAGAAAAATAATGAGAAATGTTTGAAATGATAGTTCCAGAATTGTGTGCCACAAAAAGAAGCTTCTCTAGATTCTCACCCTAAGCCCCAGACAAAGTGTCACCTTCCACGTGCAAGCAGACATTTCCACTTAACTGGAATTGCACCAAACACCCTTCCTGTTGCTTATGTACTCACTCATTAAATTGTGCACACACATGCTATATCAGTCTACCAAAATGTGCCTTCCTGTCATTCTGCTGCATGTCTCTGAAATGATTTGCTTAATAAATCAACTACAGCTAATGTCCAGGACTTCCTCAGTACTTTTCTATTCAGAACATTGTGGCTGAATATTTTCATAGATTTCCTGTGACTTTGTAAATTAAATTTCCTACACTCATTTGAAAGGCTTAACTAAGATTTATTATATTAGCTATAATTAATGAGTAACTATAATCATTATTATAAATCATGCCGCTGCTCCAAACAGATAGTCTCACCAGTCTATACACATACTAGGTGTGTGAAGTTGGGCCTGTGAGGCCTCACCTTGACAAACAGGGAGCATGTCAAGCTACTGTGGTATCATTTCTGAAAGTTCCTCGAACAACAAAAATAACGACTACTGAACTAGCTATTCTGCTATTAACTTGCAAAAACAAAGAAATTCAAATTTTTCCAGTTTATGCAGGTAGACTTATGAAAATCCTTCGTTAGGCAAATGGATGTGAGGTCCACAAGCCAGTGATAATACACCCACTTATATATCTAAGAAAATACGTAGTAATTCCCCAAATACCTTCACATCATCTCAATTTTCTTGTTTATTGTAAAAATAACACAAATTAAGCTGGTGAGACACCATTGCCACCCACAGATGAGATAACTATTTGAGCTTCTTTTTGATCATTGGTTTAACATGCTTTAAAACTGAATTTTATTTACCTTGTTCAGCTTCTTTCTCCCTTTCTCGAAAGAGGCTGTCAGTTTGTCAATTCTTTTCTTCCTATTGTAAAAGACAACACTGGCCTTTGCTTTGAATTTTCAACAGCAACAACAAATGTCCTTAGTAAAAATATCAGGTGTTTTTCCCAGCAAAGCATTTTATTACTGGGTTAAATATCCACCAAAAGCTGCAAAAAACAAGACAAAAGTTGGTAAGGATGAAAGAGCCTTATTTATTTTCTTTTAAGGAAAACCTGCTTCTTTGTAGAGAGTCTTATGTATCCTACATGATCCAAAATTATCTATCAATGTTTAAAAATATGAAGCAGGCAATACTTATCTCCCAACTCCCCCAATAATAACAGTATGGTTGCCATCTGATTCCCATGGTCTCCTTCTATCTGCCCATCACCTACTATGTTCAGCTTTGCCAGGAGCGCTCACAGAGGAGGAGATATTCTCAGTTCTTTTGCTGGCTGAACTAACAAAGTATGAAGAGGGATGTTGAGAGACTCGTGGAAACAGAGAGAATAGGGAGCAGGAGCTATTCCTTTACAGGCTTCCTCATAGCTGGGCTCTGCCTGCTCATGTGGAGAGGCTGCCAGACTGGATTAGTAGCATACAAATGTAGACAAAGGACAGAGTCATTCATCATGACAGTTTACTTCTTTTCCTGTGGATCTTTAGTGTTGATCTTCTGTTTTATTTTCACAAGTATTTAAAGCTTTAGAAGAGACTTTTAAATTCCTATTCCAGCTTTTATGAGTAGAGGGGTTTTGCTCATCTTTGGCTGAATCAGCCCCTTCCTCCTCTGCCCCATATGCCAAGTAGATAGGGATCAGTGCAACTTGAGTGCTTTGAAATTTAGGTTTTCCTTTGCAAGTTCCAACTTTAAGATAATTAATGAGTTTAGAGTGAAGGAAAGGGACAGTGTTGTTATTCAAACCCCAGCTTTTAGACTAAGGTGTAGGGTACTGTTCACTGGCTTCTGGTCTAAGCTGTAGGGTAATGTTCACTGGCTTCTAAGGTGTAAGAACTAAGGCTTATGGCACTGTTCAAAAGGACTAAGGCATAAGGGACTGCTAAAAAGGAACATGCACATGGACTCAGGGTGATTATCTGTGGAAAACAGATAGAGTCTCCATTTTCTGGGGAGGGGTGCTAGTTTGTGGAAAGTTACAGGCCTTCCTTATCCTGCAGTACCAAGAGCTCATTGCTTTCCTACATGGCTTCTTGCCCTTTATCCATCTGAGCATCAATTTGGAAAGGCTTAGAGAGGTGGCTGTCTATTGTCAGTTTTACCACTGACGTCATCAACATCATCTGGTTTGTCAGCATACAGGATGAACTCTGTATGACTGTTGTATAACACAACGATTTAATAAAAAAAAAAAGGTACTTACACACAGCAGAATGTGTGGATACACAGTGTGGATACGTTACATTTACACCCGCTGTATACCATATTTTTCTGTGTTGAAAGTATGTATGATTTAGGATTACAAAGTTCTCGTTAGATTATAATTTCTTAGTAGTTGTAAAATGACCTCTGGACTTAATTCATTAAAATTATTAAATTGGGGCTTTGGGGATGGATTCACATGTAAAGTGTTTTCATAAACATAAAGACCTTGTTCAGATCCAAGAATCTAAGTGAGTTACAGGCCAGTGACTCCAGTACTAGGAGCAAAGGCATATGGATTCTTGGCATTTGCTGGCCTGCTAGTTTAGCTCAGTCAACAAGCTCCAAATTCAGTGAAAGACCCTGTCTCAAAAATAAAGTAGAGAGCAACAGATAAGAACCCTGGAGCAAAACTCTAGGTCCCCACATATGCATATACAGGTGAGTGCACCCACAAAGATGAATATACCACACACAAAACAAAGTATTTAACTGTTGCATGGTCTTCTTAATAGAAAGTATCAATGAAGTCCCCAATGTGACACATCAAAAAGACAGTGAGTAGTTTTATAGGGGTCACATGATTTTAAGCCTGGCTGAAAATGCAAGATTTACAGGTGCTTGAAGAGCTTCTGTCCAGATGCTTAAAACTAGAGCTGAAGTATTTGCTGGACACTAGAACAGAGCACAGAAAGAAGAGAGTAGGGAGGATGAAGAGGGAAGAGGAAGTGAGAGGACAATTTTGTTCAGCTTGATCAGAGAGATCTCTGTGAGTTGAGGCTTTGAGCAAGTGCACAGGTTCCAGCGCCTCCCTGCATGGGTTGAAGCTAGAGACGACAGTGAGAGTGGAGGGAGTGACCTGTGGCCGTGCTTCATAGACACAGATGTGGACACTTGCAGGCCCCCAGTTTTTCACTCATTCCCCACTTTCATTTTTCAGGAGATGTTATGGTCTTAGTAGCGTATATCCAAATGTTGTTTTATTTTGTGGGCATCTTGCAGAAGTGCCCAGTTAAAAATAGCTTCCCACTGTGGAATGGAGAAAGGAGCTTTAATGTCCAGTCTCTGGAAGTGATGCAGGTTTTGATCAACTCAATAACTTGAAAGATAAAAAATAAGGGCCAGGGAAGATAGGCAAAACAATCAGACTAGACATTGACATTTTTTCATTTCAATCAGCCCATTGATGGGGTTTTGCTTAGTCCCAGTTAGACACATTGACCCCACAAGTATCAGAGGGTGGTGAGTGTGACTTGTGTCCTTGGGTATACGCAGGCCATTTGGATCCTTAGAATGCCCATGGATGCCACTTCCTGTTAAGTTGTATTCCCCAGAACATCCCCCCACCACACTCCAAAATGCTTGTTTCTTTTGAAATAACCCACTGATACCACACTTATGATCTTGGAATTCATAATAAACGACAGAAATGCCCATAGTATTTCTGGGCTATGTTGTCTTTTGTTAGAAATGTGACCACAAAGCACTCTGGGAAGAACTCTCCTAGGAGCTTATTTGCTCTCTGTGTAGAAAAGTGATGATTTTTTTTTCCTTTATAGAACAATTTCCAAAAAGATTTGATTTGCAAAACCAATACTTTCATGGAGACATCAAGAGCAGCAATATTGAGTTATCATATTACCAAAAACTGATGAAAGGGAGTTCAACACTTTCCAGATTTGAAGAAGCAGGGAAGTAAAACTATAAATATGACTGAAAACTATTAGGATTGGTGCTATAACTTATCAATGTTCCATTTTTAAAAGGCTTAACTTTGATTTTGCTTGATATCAAACTGGATTTCTTAGGATTAAACACACACACACACACACACACACACACACACACACACACACACACATTTTAGTTTCTATTTTCTAATAGAAACGTAGAGAAACAGAAAAGTCAGTATTGCAGACCAAGAAAAACATGGCCTGTCAGTTCCTAAACTGTCAAGTTTTTTTTTAATTTCCCTACAAATGTAGATCTACAATGCTTGAATTCAATTCAACTGACATTTAATAAAATTTTCAGTCTAACTCACAACATGAGATTTAACATACCCTTAATTTTTTATTCAGTGATATTTGGCCCAAATGTGTGCCTTTCTTCTGGAGCAAGTTCTTTTCCTGTGTCTTCCATATAATGGTCTTTTTAGTCTCTCTGAGTATCTTTTCCTCTTTAAATCTGTAAGTGGATCTGTTGAAAAGAAACTCATTAATTTGATTTGGTTGCAGCAGAGAGATTGAGATATTACCAATCATTTTTGTACTCATAATCTCCAAATACCTTTGCTCCTAAAAGCTTAGTAGTTGATAAACTCCCAAAGTGAAGCTCTTTATTCATCAGACTCTGTTAAACCATGGCTAAGCTGGTCCCTCTCTATTTTATTAAAGTCAATTAAGTAATGGAGACCCTTGTAATCAAGCTCACCTTCATCTTCCAAGAGAAACCCATGGTGCTCTGCAGTTCATATGATGCCGAATGTTCATGTCCTTGTGGTGCTGAAGGAAGTTTGATTTATGTCTTGTCCTAGTTAAGATGCATAGGTCCTCAAGCCTATGAGTCAGAGGCTGAGGTCAGGTTGGCAATACTAATCTGTCTGTTTGCAAACGATGAATCACTGTTTGGGTGTTAAGACTGCATAGTAAGCTTTAACTGGGCAGCTTGGTTCAAAGTTGTCAGCAGAATGTATGAAAGTGGCCTGTGTCTAGAACTTCCTGTCACAGATATCATGGATTCCCTGATGAGGCCACCAATACTGGTGTGAATAATCGGTGATAAGAGGGTGTGGCTAACATGTGTTAGTCCCATGCCCAGTTTGGACTGAATTGATTTGACCTAGACTTAATAATATTAAAAGCGCCTCTAGGCATTCCCAGGTCACAAATGAAAATGCTTTCCAACTGTTAAGGAAGGGTGTGACTTAGTCAGAACAATCTGTAAGAAGAGAGTGATAATAAAAGAAACAGTTGGTTTCCACTTCCTGGACCAAATGAGTTGAACTTAGAAAAGGATAGAGCTTCAAGGAGAGACACAATATATTATTTCTAATTAAAATAGAATTTGTTTTTTGGAAAATTGACAGTTCAAGTAACTAGAGTTAAAATGAATATTTCATAAAGCTTAGAGGCCAATTTTTTTCAAGAATTCTGTTTTTCTAGTTTTCTGTGAATTCAGACCAAATAGTGATTGAAATAAAGAAAACACAGGTTGGCTCCACTTTGAGATTTTCCCAAATAACCTTAGTTAGCATTGACCTGGTATTTACAAATTTGAGTGCATATATCAATAATGGATGATTTTGAGTAACTATTTATATAAGTATTTTAAAAGAAAAGGGTATTCACTTTCACCTGCTGTTGAGTAAAAGCAATGATTCTATACTTTTACTTGACAAATCCCATTTACTTTCTTAAAGGTATTTGACTTTATTGCATCCAAAATCTAAGCTTTCTCACTTAAGCGTGTGTGTGTGTGTGTGTGTGTGTGTGTGTGTGTGTATGTGTGTGTGTGTGTGTATGTGTGTGTGTGTAAAGGTTATACTTTTTCACACCAAAGGTTGGCCTTTCTCACTTGGTTTTCCACCTTCCACCTTAGGCTTTGATTCAGGGTCTCTTATTGAACAACAAACCCATCATTTCAGCTTGACAAACTAGCTCTAAAGATTCATTTATTTCCATCTCTGTATTAAGATTTCAGGGTCATACTGTAACACCCAACTTTTTGTTGTCTTTTAACATTGGTGCTAAATCCAAACTCCATTCCTTACACTTTTGGAGAAAGCTCTTTACTCATCATCTCCCTATTTTCCCTTGCATTTTTAAAACTATAATCTGTTTTTCCACTGTTTCTGCTTACTTATCTGCATGATAAAAAGGGTACTCATGCTGGATAACAGATACACACTTTTGGTGTAAGAATATACTGTGATCCAAGGAAGGGTGTATGTAAAAAAGGGGGACTGTGTATTGTGGCATTGTGAAAAGACTGAAAACAGCTTCTTGATTTCTAAATATGATAGAGAAGTCCATGAAAAGAAAACAGAGAACCTAATTATTCACATGCGCTGTTTGAATAATCAAGGCTAAAATATGCTTTGACTGGTGAACTAGAAGAGAGCTCTAAGAGCTTTCCACTAAGCCGAGTGGCCTTTTAAGCTTATGTAATATATTTGTAGCTTTAGTCTGTGGTCTTGATATACATCACAATATGAAATATTACATGTTATATTGCATGCAATTGTCTATAAAGATGTTTACTAACATGACCTGTTGAAAACGGCTGAACACTCAGTCAGCAAGGATCCCCAAAGTCCTGGATAGTACTGGTTTCAATGTACCAATCAATTAACTGACTTTAGGAATACTATAGAGATACAGTAACTAGGAAGTCCTGCTTAAGTGCTTACAATAATTTTTTAAACCAAAATCTTTTTGCCTTCCCATGACACCTTCACTTTATGGATTTTACCATCATAGTCAATATTTGATTGCTCTCGGTATACTGATTCGTAAAATGAAGTAAACATTCATGAGAAAAGAAAAATAAAAGGATGTATGGTGACCATTGAGATAAAAAGTTATGTTGTAATATCACTCCTTGACTTTAATGTTGATTTGAAGGAATATTTTCTAAAAGATTGTTTAATTTGAATACTGAATACCCCAATCAGCACATGTTGATTATAATAAAACTTCAGGTTTCCATTTTTTTGACAGTAAGTTTGAAAAGAACTATGAGTTCTGTTGTTCTTACTGTCTGGAGTCCACAGATATCTTGGATGTCCATTTAAGGGTGAGCTTGTCTGCTTGAGAAGAAGCACACACACCTACGGATTTTGAGTTTTTGTGTTTCTCGACCACTACATGCAGAGCTCCCTTCTAGGTTGTGGCCTATTTGTCCCACCACCACATCACTCTCCCATCTGTCTGTGATCTGCCAGTTCTCATTACCACCAAAGGAGAACTCTTGAATCAGCTAACACTGGCATAATGCACAAACTTGAGACATTTTACACGGCTGTGCTTTTTCTGTGTGCATGTCCGTCATTTAAATCCTCCAGTTTCCAAGGAAAGCCAGGATTAGCAGCAAAGTATCTCAATCTTAATGCCTGTTCTTATTAAGGAACAGAAAAATTATAAGACAAAATCTGATTTTTAGTTTCTATGGTTTTAAACATAGCACAGACATTTTAATATACTATGGCAACATGTACTAGATTCCAGTTATTAGAAACACTTAACTGGTCATTTTCATAATAAAAATTGAAACATGAAATTTTAATGCAAAATCTAATATTGGCTTCCAGGTGTAACTTTTTCACTAAGTAGCATGTGTAAGGAGGGATGGCCTAGTTCCTATTCCAAATGACTTCACAGATTTTGTTGACCCCTCCTAGAAGGCATCACCCTCCCTGTGGAGGGGAGGGTAATGGGATGGGAGGGTGTCGGGGGGTGTGGGGCAGTTGGAAAGAGGGAGGGGGTATGGAGAGGGAAATGGGATCTATATGTAAAATAAGAAAAATAAATTTTTAAAAATGGAACAAAAAGAAAAATAATGAATGATTTGAAGAACTCAGTCCAGATGTCTCCAGTGCGACATCCGATTCTGTGAGGATAGAGGAGAATGTGAACTATGGCTCCCTCAAGCCTAGAAGTCAATGTGACATATCCATACTTCCCAGATGTGCAGTTAATTTCTGGGAATCAGATTGATGGCATGACTCAGAATGCTGACTCAGCAAAATAAATGCACATTGATCCCTGAGATTCTTCTAAAAATAAAAATAATAGTTGCTCCCATGGATTGGCTTTGATTATCCAGCAAAAGAATGCAGAACAGGACTTAGAACAAGTGTCTGGCATATCACAGGCATTCATAAAATTCCATTGTGATCTCCTTTTATTTCCATATGTACCTTGTGTTCCTTATTCTGAGCATCTACAAAGGTCAGTCATAACCACAATATTTTTAAATGAAAAATTATGTATATGTATGTATGCACATATGTGTGCAAGCATGTGCTAAAAGAGGGTATCCCAATTCCTCAAAATTGTAACTGATTACCTGGGTATGAGGATCTGAACTCTGGTGCTCATGATAATTGCTAAGCCACCTCTCTGGTCCCCAAATCACAGTACTTTAATTGTGCTTCTCATCTTATATATTACTACAAAAAAATCCTCCAACACAACAACAAAAAAATCTCAATGGAGCAGATGAGACATCAGCCATGGCTAATTAAGCCTTTTTTTCTGAGGAGATACTTGTCTTAGGAAAGTATTGTCATATCCACTGAAGTTAATGTGAAGGCTATGAAGTTGTGATTCTTTGTTTGCATTTTGTCTGGAGCACTAAAGAAGAGGAAGTCTGGCTGCTCTTGCTAGGTATCTGTTAGTACCAGCCACACATCTGAAAAATGGCAGCCATTAAGTTCTCCAAAGTGGGGAGCCACTGTGGAGTATGACCAGGGAGACACCACACTAACACTGGTATTAAGTACAAACAGACAACGAAATACAAAAGAACTCAAGCTTGTCCTTTGGTTTTATGGAGAATATGTGACCCATTAGATTCTACCCTACTTTATAAAGATATCTTGGGAAATGTCCCATCTCTTCCTTTCCGACAGTCAGCCAAGAATCTTAGTGTCTCTGGTCTGAATATCTTTAATCCCACACAAGACTCCCACCTTCCATTTTTCACATGCAGATTGTCATAAGGCTAAGATTAAATTTACAACATGATTGACACAAAACTCCTTATAAAGACTGGTTTCATGGTTTCAATCCTTCAACTTGCCCCAACTTCTGTCTTTCAGCCAGGAAGGAAAATATAACTATTGCTTTGAATGAAAGACTTCTCATACAAAGTATTCCTTCTGACTCACTCTTCTGCCCACCCTGATCCTCACAAGAGCAGTCATTATTTGTTTGGATGGCTTAACTCTTTTTATATTGATTTTAACAGTTATCGGCAGATTTTACTGTTTGTTTTATACTTACTGGTTCATGGAACATATAAAAAGAGATACTAATATTCTATTATACAACATCCATAAGCATGGGACCTGATCGACAGTAACTACCCATTAATGAGAATCTCAATGTATAAACACTCTTCATGCTGCTGTGCTGCTCTGTCCCTATGTCGGAGCAGCCTTGCATACAGTCTGGTCTACAGTAACTAATAAGCAAAGCTTTACCAGGAATTGAAATGTGTAAAGGCACTTTGTGTTGCAGTGTTATTCTGTGCCTGTGGGGAGCAGCCTTGCACACAGTTACACTTGGGCTTTTGAGCATGGAAACTGAGTGATCCTTTCTTACCTTCCAATGTTCTGGGTTCAGTATGCAGTGTCAAACCCAGACAAGATAGCAAATGAGTCCTTCACCTAGGAAGTTCTTCTCAATAATAATTTGAAAGAAAGGTATAAGCTAATCAATTAGTTTGGGTATAATAACATTTAGCAGGAACTCTACCCTGCTTCTTCTTAAGATGCCCTCTTCTCTCTCTGAAGGCCAGATACTGAAATAACTTTTGTGGGCAGATGGTCACATCTTACTGTGTCATGGCATCTTGGAACACCCAGAAACTATTGGTAGAACACTCTTTTAAGTGATACTGTGAATACCAGAGAATTATATCTGATGAGAATAAAATGTTCATTAACTTGTGGGTCTCAAGTTGTAGAATCTAGTTCTAGCTCTATTTGTCCACAAACCTTAATTCAGGGATTCCTTCTATTAGATACCCGTGTGTTCCAACAACTGAGCTACCTTCGAGAGCAATGGTTCTCAACCTGTGGATCACAAACCCTTTGGGGTCCCATATCAGATATTTACATTATGATTCATAACATTAGCACATTAAAGTTATAAAGTAGCAATGAAATAATCTCATGGTTGGGGGTCACCCCAATGTGAGGATTGGCATTAAGGTTGACAATATTAGGAAGGTTGAGAACCATCATTCTAGAGCAATAGCTTTAAACCATAAGTCCATACTAGATTTAAATGTTTTATTTATTCTTTAGTAATTTCACACATGAACAAAATATATTTTAATTACATTCTTCTCTGGAACTTCACCTCCTCTTATACATCCCCCTACATTCTTTTTCTAATTCATTGACTATAATAAGTGCTGCCATATGCACATATATACAGGGCATCATCACCTGGGACATGGGAAAACTACAAGAAAGAAAAGCAGCTGCCCTTCTCATCATCTGTCACCTGCCAGCAGCCTCTCAGCTAGAAGTGGGGCCCCATGAGATTCTCCCTTCCTGTACTAGAGTGGTGATTGCCTTGATCTTGTGCAGGGTTGTCGTTGGTTAACAGACCTGCTGTGAGTTTATGAGTGCAAAGGGACAGAAGACAATTGTCCCCAACCACTAGATCCAACAATTTTCCACAATGGTCCCTGAACCTTGGGAATGAATATGGTAGTCATTGAGGTAATACAGATGTCCAATTTAGGATGGAGTACTTTCCAGTCACCTGCCCTCTTCACTGTGAGCAGTTGTAGGTTTCTATTGACCTTTGCTTAAAGAAGCTTCTCTGATGAGGGATGGGACTGCTCTAGTCTATGGGTATAAGGATAGCTATTTAGAATGCACTTTGATACTATGCCTCTTTTAACAAAACAATTGCAGTAAGGCCCTATTATCTTGGACAGGGGTTCTTGGTCAGATTTATAGCATGAAGCACAGGTTCCCTCCTATGGAGTGTGCCTTGAGTCCAATTAGAAAACTGTTGGTTGCCCCTATGTCACTGTTGTACTGATGAACATATTTTTGTCAGGCCAGACATTACTGTAGTTGATGGCTATGTTGTACTATCCAGCACTGTGCAAGCTAGCAGGGAGAATGGCTCCCGGTCAGCATCAGCTTGATTTCTCTGTTTGGTGATTATGGTATATAGTAGTGTCTGTGTCAAAAAAATTCTTACCATCAAATTAATGTGCTATGACAATAGCCTGTGTTGTCTAGGGAGTCTCTGAGATATCCCCTGAGCAGCAACTCAATAATAGATATGATGCAGTACCTGACACTGGACTTCTGTATAGTAACATGTGTTTCTAGGCAAGCATAATTCCTCCATGTAGGGTTAACTTTAATTAAACTTAAAACATATATGCTTCTTTGGGAAGCTTATAAAATAGTGGGTTTTTTCTTTATGGCTTTTTCAAACCAACTTGCTGATATTTATCTTTCTCCTACCCCTCCTTTCCATATGCTTTATATGTAGTATATATGTAACATGTTACTATGCATATGTAGTTCCCATACAAAATTCACTAAATTTGAATCTCTCAAGAGAACTTGTGTCATATGTTTTAACATCTCCACTGTTCTAAACTCTGAGCCACATCTGTTCCCAATAGTTCATGTTACAGGAGGTCTCTGTGACTTTGTGATACCATGAGAGAGTCTGTCAGGTCCCAACCCAGACTAAACTACAGTGACTATCAGCACACTCTCTTCTCTCTTCTCCTTTAATGGGCTGTGAGAACTAAGAACATTGTTTCAAGGAACAATCACACCAGTTGACATCATAGGTCTTCCTGCAAAAGAGGAAAGAGATGTGGAACACTGATAAGAACCACCCCCAACAAGTCTGCACATACTCAAGGACTGCTGGTGATCCCAGGCAGTGGTATCAATGCTACCCTCTGTTCTTGAACTTCAAGAGGGACCCAGTTGTTTGGATGTCCTGACTCCCATATATTTATTCTCTGAATGAGGCAAAAAGGTTCGGGTGAGATCATGCATCAACCTATGAAAAATGAACAATTAAAACAATGAAGTTGTCAGTTCTTTATAAGATTGCAAATCAATAACCTTCCTGTCAGGCTGGCTGCTCCACTGCACCATTAGTTTAATACAAAGACATTCCGAGGAACTGTAGATGACAGCTGATCCATCATTTGGTGGTTCTGAGCTTCTGATAGAGACCTGAGCAAAAGATGCTGCTATAAAACACAGAGGTCAGTCTCAACCTGTGAAAACCAATGTTTAAGGCAAATTTTGAATTCTTAAAAACTGACATGGTGGAGGACACTTCTTCCTATAATGCAAGGCACACATGCTTGTGTGTGTGTTTGCGCGCGCACACATTTATGGAAAAACTGATGTACAATACATGGTCAAGAAATTTGTGACAGCCACAGTGAAGAGACTGAGGCTATAAAGACCCTGCAAGTTGGACAGGTCTTCCTGAAGAAGCTGCTATGTAACATGCAGAAGGCTATATACAATTACTGAGCAAATGCAAAGTGAACACAATGCATTCTCTTACACTTTTGTTTGTGTGCCATCTTAGGAAGCATTTGCCAATCCAAATAAAATGACTGAATACAAACAAAAATCTTTAAAATCTTTAGCTGGTATCTCACTTGACTTCTGCTTTCAGGAGAAAAGTATGGAATTACTTTCAGAAGTCATCTTAAGTGAGAGACACATAGGGTAACAGTAAGACATGCATGAGAGCACAGCTAGGGCAGGAGGGCTCAAGAAATCCTGGACTTTAATAATTCTCTGATTTTGTTCCAATTTGAATCTTATCAAAGTTGACCTCTTAACATTTAATAACAATCTGGGATACTGCCAAAATCAGCAAGACAAAACCAGTACTTCTCCTTCACAATGGTTTGGGCATTTACTTTACCCAGATTATAGCTTCACAATCAAAATATGTTGTTATCTGTAATTCAAAAAGCCATTGTCCATTCATTTTTTTAAAAACAACTCTCCTTGGTCAATTCAAAGAGCAAAATGTAGCTATCATCCACAAGAAAGCCACACAATAAAGGTTTTCTAGTTATTCTCTCATCATGGATGATGTCATCTGGAAGATGAATCGGCTCCACTGGTTCAAATATGACTGACCAGTAGTTTCCCCAGCCCATGTGGCTAATAAAACAAGAATAAGAACATTCTAGTGTAACGATGTTTCTGGCTGACAGCTGCATTTATATCATGGTGTCTTCAAAGTTTTGGGATGTTGAACTATGTCTTACTTTTACTGAAACTCTGACAGAGAGAAAGGGGAGACAGAGAAAGAGATAAAGAGAAACAGAGAGAGACAGAGACAGAGACAGAGACAGAGACAGGAGGGTGAATGAGGTATAGAGACAGATACACAGAGAGACAAAGACGCAGATTGGGACAGAGAGAGACAGAACAACAGAGTGTGTGGGGTCTGGGCAGTCCTGAGTTTATCCTGAGAACAGTCTGGGTTGTTCCTGGTTTCAATACTCACATATCACATTGTCATAGGAATTACTGTGTATATAACAGTCTTAAATTTGTTTAAAGAAGACTATATGGAACACTAGGATGATAAAGAAGTTCATGGTCTGGAAGTTCTCCTGGGATCCTGGGGAACTTCATCTGAATTTCCATTGTCAGTGTCTCTCCTCACAGCTCTCCCCCTTGGTCTCCCTTGAAATATTTTCTGGAATCCCAAGATGCTTCCACTGTTTTCTGGGCTCTGACCTCTGAAGAATCTCAAATCATTCTCAATGTGACATATTAAATGATATATTTGGGTTCCATTTACTAAGTGAAAATATCTTTAAATTATTGGCTGTAGTCTTTCCATACATTTTGTCATCATATAGTTAAGAATGATATGGCATTCATTTTTAAGGAGGTTGTACTTTAAACTGCTATTAGGAATGTGACCATATATAATAACATGCCTCCTAAAGAGTAAGTTCAAAGTCATGTGCAGTGGTAAAGAATGCAGAAATAGTAGTAAGCTGAACAAAGATCACTCAAAGATGTCCATGTCCTAATTCTTGGAACCTGTGATTGAATAACTTTATATGGAGAAAAAGCATTTTTGTAGATGTCATTAATTAGAGCATCTCAAATTTTGAATTAATTGAATGGGATTAATTAAATCACAAGAATTATTATAAGATCAGAGACCCCAGAAGCTGTTGCTTGAGGACATGAACCACAAGCCGAAGATTGTTAAGTGGTTTCTAGAAACTATGAGACAATTAAATCCATCTCTCTTCTAGCTTCAAGAAAGAACATTTTGACTTTTGTTTTCTGTCCTCCATAATGATGTGATAATGAAACTATGTCACCTCAAGTTAGTAATTCATAAATGCAACTTTGTTATAATAGTCATGGGTCACACTCCTTCAGAATCACTCAGCCATTCATGATGGCCATTCCAGGTCCCCTATGGAAACGATTCTTCATACTTTTCTCTGTCCTCCTTCCCTTGATCTACACACACTGCCTCTGATGTCTTATCAGATCAGTTGCATAGTGCCCTCTTCACAAAGAGTCTCTGGAGTTGTACACTCCTATCCCACACCTGCCACTCCTAGTCCTAGTGTTACTCCCCTTGTCACTCCTGCACCTTCACAATAGCTGACATTTGGCATTTGCTTGGATGGCTGTGTGATCACGTTTATCATCTTGCTACTGTTAGCTTGATGACTACACAAATCTGGTTTTGCTTATTCTTGTAAACCTGGTGCCTAGTGGTATTCACAAGCAGCTTTTTGGTGGGTTTAGAATCTCCAGAATTCTGTAGGTCATGAGACAATGTGGCACAGTTCATTTGGAAGTGAGAAAGGAAACAGATGGACTTGGCTCTGTTCTTTGCACCTTTGTTTGCCGAGAAAGTGAGCGTGCCAGCCTCTGCATTAACTCACATGCTTCTGAAGTCTTGGATATAGTCACCATTTATCTTTGTGAGGGACAACTGGGAGAAGATGCTGTGTGGTGAATGGATAGTAGAAAAAGTGTTTTCAGTTTCTAAAATATTCTTTTGTGTAGCATTTAGGTCTTTTTTTTTTCTTTTTTAACCTTATTTCTATTTCCATTTTAATTTTATTGCCTGAGAACTTATCATAAGACCATTAAGAAATCAAGCTTCTCTTGAGCAGGGCATTTATAACTTTTATTGTTTTGAGTTCTCTGGTTCTCACAGTCAAATCTAATGCTTCCTCTAGGCTTCCCCTAGAATGGAGAAGTGAATAGTGCTTCGGCATAGTTTCATTAAGCTCCCAAAGAAGAAATTGCATGAGATATTACATGTGTTTCAGTCAATTTCAATGTGAGGAGATCAGAGGCCACTTTGGGTATCCTTTCTTAAGAACAGTCGACCTTGTCTTATTGAAGCAGAGTCGCTCACTGGCCTGGCATTCACCAAAGAGACTATGTGGGCTGGTGACAAGCCTCAAAGTCACATTTTATCTTCTTTCCCAGCACTGGGATGACAGCTGTGCATTGACCTTCCCACAAGTTTTCTATTGAGGGTGCTGGGGGTCAAATTCAGGTCCCCATGATTTCTGAGAGAGCACCTTTACCTACTGAGCCATCTTCCAATCCCTCAATACTTGTTTTGAAAAAACAGTTTTCATGAGTAGGAGAAATATGTATAAAGGATCTTTAAATAGTAGACAATCCCCCCCCCAATAGTTAGGCTACATTTCTCTGCATAGTTTGCACAAACATACCTCTTTTATTTAAATTGGTTTTAAATTCGAGTATTCAAAAATACTTTTATTGTTGAGAATTTCATTTGACTATATCAACCTCCCATTTACTCCATTTATTTATCCCCTTATGTCCCCAGTAAGTCTCTCTCTCAAGTTCACTATTTCTTTTCCCTCTCCTCCCACTCCCACTCCTCCTTCTTGATAGTCCACTAAGTCCAATTAGTGCTTCCTGTACAAGCATTCCTCCTTACAATGATCTGTGTCAGAGATTCTATTCATCTTCCTGTAGGAAGGACGTTTGGTTTTAGAACTATACATACATTAAGTTTTTTAAGGCCACCGATAGCACATAGACAGAGTATCTAGCCACAGATAGAAAATGTGGGCCCTTGGTCCACATACGCATATAGTCCCCTAGATGGCAAGTTTACCAGCCACTTTCACACAGCATAATTTTTTGATGGGTCATTCAAATCACACCAGCTCAGATTTCTCAGTGCCATTATGGCCCATGCCTCACAATGGAAACTAGGCAAATAAGTTGAGCTGCTGTAATTCATTACCCAGGTCCTATAATGTTCAGAATCACCTTAGCACCTCTCTGTCTAGTCGATTGCAGTGTGCTGTGGGCAAGCTTTCACTGGGAAGACCAAACTTCATTACCATGTAACTGTCACAGCAGGTACAGACTACAAAAGCCAGAAAAAAAATGTACAATCAATTCAACTTTGACTTCATAAAACTTTGTAAGACTCTAATGAAGACAAATTATTGCATTAGTTGATTGTCAGCCTTCTGTGTAGATACCTCCCCTTAAGGAGTTGATAGCATGTCACATTGGGGGAGAAAGAAGGCTCCCAGTTCACTAACAATGAAGTGGAAAAAGCAGGAAGGTCTCCTACATCCACCCCTAGCTGTGGTTGGCTCTTCTCCCTCAGACATTAATCAGTCCAGTCAATAAGCTTTGCTGACAGTAGAGCCAAGTGTGTCTTTTCGAGTACCTGGCAGATTCACGATGAATGCTTCATGAACGATATTTGAGTAATCGATATTTCTAAATCAAAGAGTGTCTGTTTCCACAGCAGAGTCTGGTAAAGTTGGAGGGCACATTGCTAGTCTGTTTTAGGTCTATAGATCCTAATGACCAACTTGCCTGCTTCTTTTTCCACTGAATTTGTTTGAATTGCCATGTGTCCATAACCATGAAACCCAAGCTGTCTACTTGATTCCATGTTCCGTGCAGAAAAATACCCATATCCCTTTTTCCTTTTTGATGTGATTTAAAAGTCAGATGAAGGGATTTCACTGTTGAGACTACATAAAGAAACAGCAGAACACAGCTGAGGGGCTGACAAGCGGCACAAATACAGTACCTGCTAATGTGCAGGGCGAAAGCACCTTGAGACTTTAAAACAGCTACCCCAGAAATAATATCTTTATCCAAATACAAGGTCCCATATGAATTATACTATTATTTTAGCTGATTTTCCTTGACATCACACTATGATTTTTTTTTCTATGACAAGAAAATTGCAGCCAAACCTTGACAGTCAATCACAAATTGACTGAACAAAACAAAATCAAACAGTGAAGTAATCCCCAGGCAAATTTAATGAAACCCAAATCCCAAAGGGCTGTGCACTTCTGTAGGCAACGGTCTTATTTAATAAGTTGCCCCTGCTTTCACTTTTAGGACCATATTTACACAGACAAATTCAATTCATTTTGGTTTGCTTTTCCTCTTCCTCTAAGTCTGCCCACCAGGCACGTATGGGAAAGACTGTAACCAGGTATGTCAGTGTTCAGCAAAGAACCAAGACTGTCATCCAGTCACTGGGAGATGTACCTGTCTGCCTGGCTACCATGGGGACCGCTGCCAGCTCCGTAAGTACGGTCTGTACAGCCTAGTACTGCACTAGGCTGGACTATTTATTGTTCAGAGTAAAGGACGAAAGTGAATGGAAGCTTCAACCCCATAACAAATTGTGTGCAATATTTTACTTGAATAGTAGAAAGCATTATCTTCTAGTTTTTCTCTGTCGCCTCTTCTCCATCTCTCTTTTGGTCTTTTCTGTTCAAACATTTCCCCCAATTCTTCACAAGTATCCAATATAAAAAGAGATGAAGAAAAAAATATATGAAATTATGTGCTTACCATTATACATCAGCAGAGAAGAAATGACCACATGTTTAAAGTGATTCAAATGTAAGTTGATCCCATGCTTGCTTCAAAACAAAAATTAAATGAATTTTTATTCTCTAATGAGAACAGTAACTTGCTTAAGTGACAAAATGCCAGTTGCTCTTGGCCCTGTAATAAAACAGCACTATCCCTAGACACAGAACTTTATGTTGTTTTGCTGGAATGATTTAACAACCAAAAAATAGTTATCTAAGAAAGAATACACTAAAAAAAAAGTCCAAAAAATCATGTGAAAATGTTCAATCAACTATGTTGTTTTTAAACTTGCAATTATTTATAATGCACATTTTATGGGAATAAAAGTAAAATGATTTGGCCTCTGTTTCATTCATTTTCCCAAGCTGGCTGTAGCTACTCCTACCTCCAGTCACTCTAGCCATTTTTTCTAAATGCAAGGATCCCTGATCACACCAACTTTCTAAAAGCCATAGAAAATATATTCCAAATATCATTAATACTTTTTAAACATGTGCAACTAAAGCCACAATTAAACATATATGAAAACTGTTTCAATTAACACCTTTAAGATCTATAAGTAGTGCAGTCATTCCAGTTGAAAGTGAATAACTAAAATACAAAATTTCTCTAAGTTTGTGGCTATGGTCAATCTTAAGCATCTTGTCCTAGAAAGCTATTGTTATATATCTCAGAAGAACTTCTTGTCCTAGAAAGATATTATTACATATCTCGGAAGAACTCCTTTCCTGACCTCAAGGATATCTTATATTAAGAAAATAGTATCAGGTTACATACAACATGGTGGTATTTTCATTTCCAAAGGTGAGCTACATTGGGTTAAGGGAGGCAGCCTCACCTTGTTAAAGTGAAGCTGGTTGAGCCAGGAGCAGCTCCATGACTCTCAAGTGGGCTTAGCTCCAAACAACACGTGGTTGGATATGGCTGCAAGGGTTCCTTGGCAGCATCCACTGTAATTACAAAACTATGAAGAAAGATTCAAGAAAATAACCATAAAAGGTGTAGCTGGCTCCAAAGCAAAACTTCAGCAGCCAAGAACAACTGGGCTTTCGTGTTCTCAAGTTCAGAAGGGAGAATCAAACGTTTCTTTCAGCAGAGGTCAGAGGAAGCAGACAAACTCACACTGAACATCTCACAGCTTTTCCATAACTCAGAGATGGGACACTTAGCCTGAGTGTGTGGCTCTCACATAGGAAAAGTGCAGTTAGCGCCAGAGGATGTGGACTCACGGTCCCATGGATTTCATGACCAACGAGAGGGCTCACATTATTGTAGACCTTGGAAAACTTACACTCTTCTAACTGCTGCCTGCCATTTACAAACACCCTTATTTGAGTTCTCAGTAACTAGTCAGTTATGTGAAAGGTCTTCCATGTTTCAAATAGATGCTTTTGGAAATGTGGTAAGAACAGCTTTACCAGGAGGATATGAAGGCATTCATAGAAGCTTGTCATTGATGACATTGCCCATGGCCATAAACATTCATTGTGAGAAGATTTTAGTTTTTCCTTTTTCAGAATAAAGCCAAATTGTGTCACAATGCCTTGCCCATATGTGTGTAACCTTTTCAAACACTAGGCAAACGGACTGGGGAAAAGAGATTAATGCTATTCATTTGCTTGGGAACTATGTGCCTCGAGATACAGTAGCAGCCTTGTTTGTCTAAGTGAAATGCCATTCATACAATTACATTGTGCAATGACAGAGGGGTCTGCCACAGAGCCTTCAACATTTAAACAAATCAGAACGATAAATTCCAAATCAAGGGTTTTTTTTATTAGAATGAAAGAGGGGAAGATTATGGATGGGGGAACATGGTCATTTTGTAATGGAAAATAACCCAATACCCCTTGCTGGGGAGAAAGAATAACTGCAAGAGATGTAGCAAAAGCAACGCCATGTTAAAACAGAACATCAGGGAATGAGGGAGGGAAGACTTGACTTTATTATGAGAAATTTAGTAAAATCACTTTGTCCAGGGTGTGTCTTGCTAAGTTTAGTCAATCTCTGGGATGTGTTCATGAATCAAGAAGTCCAACTTGCATGTCCCACAGGAGTGAATGAGAAAGTGGCATTGTCCACAAAACAATTAATTCTTAGGAAAAAAAACTACCACAACTTCCATAAGCCATACACTATACTTGGGATGTAAATGTAAATAAGTCAGTGAGCCATAGATTTATGCATATGTTGTCTTATTGCTGATGACATATTCTTTAGCAGATAATTAAGCTGAAGGGTAAAAGGATGTGTTTTTTTTTCTATTTATAACAAAGAAAAAGTAATAGTGACTTTAGTAAGTACAAGTCAGTGATAAGATAGCTGCAGTGGTGTATGTCCTGGGTGGAAATGGCTGTCTCATAGCTTCACCTCACTGGAAAAGCAATTTAAAATCTGACTTTGTGTCTCTTGGTTACTTAAATTTGTTAGATGCTCACACTAGGCCATTCTTCCTGCTCATGGGATGTGGTATTTCTTTATCCTCAGAATGGTAGCCACAATAATGTATATATTTTTATATAAGAAAGTCTCTCTTTTGAAAGAGGAGCTCTTTTCCTTAGTTGCACAGAAATCCACACCATGACCCACTTCTGAGTTATGACTCTGGAGACTTCTAGAACACCTGCTACCACTTTAATCTCCCTTTAGGAAGCAGCATGCCTGGCCACATTGGTTCTATCTGTATTGCCTCGGTTTCCTTGTTTGTTTTCCTCCAGTTGAGCCACCATACATTTTTCAGCATCATACATTTTTATGAATCCTTAATTTTTGTAAAATTGTGAAAGTTACATTCTGAGACACAGTTAGACATGCATGAAAATGATCGTCTCTTAATAAATGGATAAAGAGGAAAAGGGTACATCTTATTAAGGTACTAACTCTATGTCTACCATTATATAGTACATTTTAGAATTGAAGGTGCCTCAGAAGCACTGAACACCACTAAGAGTGCTGGGAGCACTGCTATGCCTTGGAAGGAGGGACCAGCAGAGAGGACCCAGCACAGGGAGGAACAGAGTAACATAGTAGCTCAGACAAAGGAGCAAACTTGAGCAAGAACAGTGCTTCAGGGTTCACTTTAGTTTTCACCACACTCGATTTTATTTTTTAAGCTGGAAGGCAAAAGGAAGAAGATGCAGCTGCTTTCTGAGTCTATGGTCAGATCTAAGTCTCCAAGGAATGGCTATGGGTTTGGAGATAGAATTCGCATAAAGACTGTAAAAAGTGTGACTTCATGAAAGCCCCCTCTGACTAGTGTTGTCATATAAGATCTGCATCAATTATTTTTCTCTTGTTGTGATAGAACACTCTAACAAAAAGCAACTTAACCAAAGAGAGGTCTTATTTTAACTCAAACGTCCAGAAGGGGACAGTCAATCATGGCTCTGAAGATCTTCAACAGAACCATGAGAACAGCCTGACAGTAAGCAGAACAACTATATTTCATGCATGAGAGAGACACACACACAGAGAGAGAGACAGAGACAGACAGAGACAGAGAGAATAGGAATTGAGACCAAGCCACAAAACGGCATAGTCCATCCCCATGATATACTTCCTTCAGCTAGGCTCTACTTCCTAAAGGTCCCATAATCTTCCCAAGCAGCAACTAAGAACCAAGTATTCATATATATGAACATATGGGAAAAGTTTCTTCTTCAAACTACAACACAGGCCTGTGCAGGCATTGAGGTAAAAATAGAAAATAAAAACTAACTAAAAATGAAAAGTATCCTCTACACTTGGTGCCTTTTGAATTCTTACATTTATCAAACACACCAATATTATTTGGTCATGACAAAATATATTTAATCAGTAAGGAAGGGATGAATTTGAATTTGCCTAGGTTGTAAGAATGCTTCAGAAGGTGATGTCAGAGAAGCTCATAGGAAGCCTAAAGATTTATTAAGGGACAGTATCTCATATGACATCTGTCTGTCTGTATATACACATGTACATATATGTATATGTGCATATATGTGTAGATGTTAGCTATTGTCCTGTATTTGTTATCCAATAATCTGTATGTCTTTCTGTCTTCTTGGGTATCTATCACCATGTCATCATATGTTTGAATCAGTAGCTTGAAGGCAACCAAAATTGCCAATGAAGAATAATTGAATTATTGAGTTAAGAAAGGCATGGGCATGAGTTTGAACACCTGAATGCTTCAAGTTGCAACAACATATGAAATTGTGCTCTCCTGGAACAGGGTGCCCAAAAGACACTTATGGTCCAAACTGCCAAGAAACATGTAAGTGCCTGAATGGAGGTCAATGTGGAAGTCCACTTGGCACCTGTACCTGTCCTCCTGGCTTTTTTGGGGCAGACTGCAGTCAAAGTAAGTTATTCTTGCCTGGGTTTTCAGTCAGTATACTTGTCTAGTTTATGCTGTCTTTGAACTTGTGGCAATCCTACTGCTTTACCCTGTACTTATGGGGAAGATAGGATAACTATTCCAGTCTCCAAAGTGTGTAAAATACTAAGGCATACTTGTTAAGGGCCGCAGGTACGAGAGTGAATGGTGGTACAGTATTTTACTTGGGGATTTAATATAGTTACAGTAAATGCAAGTTTATCTAAATCACATGTTGAGAACTAGTAATGTCAAATTTGAGTTGATAGTTGAAGTCATTAACATTAGCAAAAGAAATCTTTCTGCCATAAACTCTTCTACCCATAAATACTGGACTCGAGTTGGAACTGGAAAAGTATGTTAGGCAGGGTCAGCTTAAGGATTTTTGTGTTCATAATGTCAACCTTGCCCCAAGTTTCAGAATTTTGTCCATATTCAGAAATTTTATGCCTCAACAATAAGTAGTTTCTCTATTCATCAATAGGGAGTGTCATAAGCCCAAACACCTTAACTGTACATCACAAAACTTATTAGCATCAAGTATAAGAAAGTTGAAGATCCTTTAAAGTACATGTTTGGACACTGTGAGTTTGTACCTAGAAAATGCATCTCATTTATCATCAGATCTGCCATTTCTAAATAACTGGATAGTTTCTACTTTCACCCAATAACTAGGTGAATGAATACCCTCTGATGCCTTTGGCCCACATGGTAATGATTAATTATGAAACTCTAGTGTTTGAACTCAGGATCACTGATGATCTTTTCAGAAGATAGATGAATCAGTGAAAAGAATAGGCTAATAGAGAGAGAGAGGTTAGAAGCTGGGCTAACTATCTGTTTTTTAGGCAAGGGACCTGAGATGGGGTTATTTAGGTTATTCACTTTTGAGTCATTCATGAAGGTCATATTATCTTCAGTAATCATTAACTTCACAACTAAAACAGAGAGGCACCATCAGTATGCTTATAAAAGTAGATGACCTTCAGTAACTCTCTCATTCATGCTTGTACATGTGTACACATAAATATATACACATACATAGATGCATATATACATAGACACATATGCAGATATCCACATATGCATACATAAAGAAACGTATACACAAATGTACATTCACAATACACATCAAAAACATTTACATTTACACATACATGCATATACACATGCACACATACAACAGATACAAATACATATATACACACATGTGCACATACACACACACAGACACTGCACACACACACAGACATGCACACACACACACTCACACACACTTCATTTAAGGTCTTGCTGGAAGAGGAGTGTTTGTGCTTATTCAGGCCATTAAGCTGGTGTACACCAAAGATAATTTCTTTGCTTGTGTTTCCCACAGTGGCTGCTGCCTCTGACTTACATAAGGACAGTGTTCTCTGTTAATTGTCCTGTGTCAGCATGGCATTGTACTAAGTATAAAAATTTAATAGGACAAAGTCTCAAATCCAAAGAGCTGATGATAGATGCCTTCGGGATAGGGCCTCTGCTTCCTCAACTGCCAAGTGATCTTTGAGTGAAAGCCATCCCATAAACACTTCCCGAGGAAGGTTCTGGCTGGCTCCTTTATGTTTGTTCTTCAAAGAGAGTCAATGGGAGAAACATCCCTACACAAGAGCATGTTCAAAGTCTATGGCCCCTAAACACTGGGAATGCGTTGTCTTAAGAAAGCTGTGATCTCGTAGGAGCCATTTTCCTTGCCTTGACAGATTGGTAGGTTAGAGCCAAGTATGCAGCCTGTCTCTAGCAATGCCAAGGGTTTCTCATGCTTATTTTCACACTGTTAACACGTAGCCATCTCAGTTGGTTTTTATGGATGTTTCTTTTATCTTTGTTTCACACACTCATCTCAAAACATTTTTGGAACAATGCAAAATAGATCAGTTAGTGCAAAGTTAGTAAATCCATTGATAATATTTGAAAATGTGAGTATTATGGTTTTTATATTGAGGTTAGGAATATAAAATAAGATTCCAGAAAGGAAAACATATTTAATATTTTTGCAAAAACATTATGTCCAAAAAGAACAAACACACACACACACACATACACATATATATGTACACATACTCATACACATATGCATACAAATACACACATACGTACTAATTCATATTCTCTCTCTCTCTCACACACACATGTATGTATGTGTTTATATATGTGTGTTTGTATGTGTATGTACGTGTATGTAACATAAGATTGGAAGCTTTTGTTTTTCATTTATAAGTTGAATGTACCAGACACAGGTTTTGAAACTAGATACAGGCATATATTCCACATTGGAGATGAAACTGCTCTAAGAAAGCAACAGCTTAGAACTTACTACTTGGTTACTTTTTAAAATAAACTTTTAGGTTGGAAATCATACTGTAGGGAAGTCAGCAAAATATGATTTTAGGAAAAAGAGCCATATATTCACAAGTGTCTAAAAGTCTTGAGTGACAGATTTTCAATAAGAAAAATAAGCTTTGTGTGACTTTAATTTGTTTGCTCCTTTTGTTTAGCATGCCCTGGAGATTATTATGGGCAGGATTGTGTCCAACGGTGTTTCTGTGGCTCAGGAAAATGTGATCCAGTGACAGGAAGGTGTCATTGTCCACCTGGCCTGATGGGATCAAAGTGTCAGCAAGGTAATAAAGTATGCTAAAGATTCACCATAATCATCCAAACAGTAAACATGTTGAACTGTGATCACAAGTCTGGTGTCAGGACTGTGGCATGATTCGCCATGCTTCTTTTAAAATGGAGCATTAATTACATGGTAGCATGTTTGCCTATTGTGCTGTTGAGGCAACAGACTCTTGGAAGGCCACAGAAATTGGTGTAGAAATTAAGAAGATTTATGTATACACTTTGCTAGGAGGAGCAATTTAGGCAACAATAGTGGACACTCTTGGAAAACTATTAAAATATGTTAGAGAAGTTTAATTACAAGATGATAGAATCTGACATCCTCCTCAAACTACAGAGGCCTGCTGTGAGATAAAAAAGGGTATATGCATGCAAATATTGCATTGTCTTAAACTATAGAATTGCTTCCCTGGAGCCTTCATATTGATTATTATCATACAAAATTATAAGCACAGAAGAACCATCAAGTCATCCATGCATGGACCTATTGCGAGAGTGCTGGCCATGACTCCTAGCTGTGACATTTGAGCTGGCATTCCCCTTGCTGTACGAAGAGGGGGTAACCTACAATTATATGTTGATAAGGACTTTGTAAAAAGGCAGGCTGGGTGGGATCATCCTTAATCTTCCCTGGTTTGTACAGAGTGGGACATACTGGAATCTATAGATGATGGCTAAATAGTCACACACACACGTATATATGAACACAAATGCACATATAAACACACATACACATATATAATATGAACACCTACACATATGTATGCATGGGGTTACAAATACCATATAAACACACACACAAACACAATACAAAAACATGCATATACATATGTACTCACATAAGTACACACATGCATTTCCCACAACTTGTATACATGAGCTTCATTCTAGATTAAGAAACCTTCCAAATTGTTAGTACCAGTTTTTCAGCCTGAAGCCACACTACCCCATAAGAAAACGTCTGGTGCATAAAAGCTAGTCAATAAAACAAACGCTCCACATTAAAAACTAGAAAACAAAGTGTTTAAAACTCTGTTTGTTTATTAGTGTTGATGCCATAAGAAGAACCTGAAAAGTAAAACATATGAATCTAGATCATGAAGGTTTTACTTTAGAGCACAGGAAACTATTAGCCAAAAGTTCTCCCAGCATCCAAAGGACCTGTGAAAGAGTGTTTCCTATAAAATGGGATGCTAAGACAGAGATGCAAGGGTTCATAGAATAAGTTACAGAACAACACAAGAGAATGGATACTAAACTTAAGAGCTCAGAAAACAATGAAAATGAAATTTAGAGCCCACATCATGCAAATGCAGGGCACCTTAACAGCAGAGAATGGGAAGACTGATGGCTGCAGAGAAGGCATGGAGTATGTGATGAAAATGAGGAGAATGAAAGATCAGCTTGGAAATAATAGTGTAAAAAGAGGGGAAAGAAAAAAATGTTCAAATATATTCCTTGGAAATAAAAGAAGATTGACTAAACCCCCTGTCCTCGAAAGGAGGTCTGAAGCCGCTGTGAGTGTAGCTCTGAGGAGTCCTGTGCCTCACAGCAGTGCTCAATGCTAGCATATGATTAATCAATGTCTATTCCTATCTTGGGGAGAAAATGTGATCCAAGTATTTTATTCACAGTTAAACTGTTTTTCCGATATAACATGGTGGTAAATCAACAGCTATTTTTTTTTAAATAAAACGTTAGTGGAAAAACGATATCTTTACATTTTTAAAGGGACAATTGGAAGATAAATCTGAGCAACAAAATGAATAATGAAAAACTGTAGTAACAGGACAATTGATGACATTAAATTGTTTATGTTTTGCCAAGTTTAAAACAACTGCAGACATTATGACTACATAACAGAGATAGATGTTCTAACAATATAGAGGTTTTATCAAATGTTAATGATTCACAAATTGAAAGAACCAAATGAAAGAGTGTAAGTCTACTGGCCCTCCTTCACTGTAGTTTACAGGGTTGAAGGCACAATTCTCTATTAACACATATGGTTTAACTATGACAACCCAAATATTGTAAGTGTTTAATTGAAAACTCTAGAAATTTGAATGCTGTAACTGAAAATATAAGAATAAATTTTATCCAACTAAAATTGGAAGAAAAGAAAAACAGAATTATCTTGTTTACATTACCATCAACACTGGAAAGCAAGCATAATTAAGACATTACCATGTTATGTAAGACCACATGCATTTTCTAAAGACTCCCAGATTATAAGACTCCATTTCACAGTGATGACACACACTCACTTTTCTATAAGGTACTGATATAATAAAAACATGACTCATAAGTGAATCTAGAATCATGGGTTTCACACAAGTAGATGATGTAATGATTATCAGAGGTGAGGTAGTTGTAGCTTGAATGGAGGAAGAAAGGGGTCATGTTGATCATAGGACACAGGCTTACAGCTAGGTGTAAGCAGTAACTTTCAGGAGGTTCCCTACATAGTAGATAAACACACTGATTACGATGGAAAATATTTTTGAGCAACATAAAGAGAATAGGTGCTATATGCTATTGCCAAAATGAGGCAACTAAGGCTGGTTTAATTGCAAAGGCCAGACATTGTGGTTTACACACAATGTATGTGATGGTTTAAATGAGATTTGTCTTGTACAGGCTCCAGTATTTAGATACTTGGTCTTCAGTTGATGGCATTGTTAGGAGGTGGTTTGGAAGGACTGGCCTTGTTGAAGGAAGTATGTCACTGGAGGTGGGCTTTGGAAACTTAAAGTCTTGCTCCATTTCCAGTTTTCCCTCTCAGTGTCCTACTCCTGCCACAATGCACAATGCTAAAGTGCCTCTGTTCCATTCAGCTGGACTCACCTTTTGAAACTGTAAACAAAAATAAACCCTTTTCATAGGCCACTTCTGATCATGGTGTTTTATCATAGCAGCAGAAAATATGCAATTGTAAACTGTACCTAATAAGTACATAAAAAGATGATAGATGATGAAGATAGACAATAGATATTATAGACTCATTTTGAGCCCTTGAACAAATGTCCAATAATCAAACATGGTGACACATGCACAATCTTGGTAGATGAAGACAGAAGGATCCCTGGAGTTTGCTGGACAGTCAGGCCACCCTAACGTCAACCTTCATTCAAAAAAGAAACCCTATCTAAAGATAGAGGGGTATGGGCCTACTTCAGACAGGGTCTGTGTTGATAGCCATGGCCCATGTTAACCTCCAAAGGCCATTGACATGTCCAAGGTGTGGGCTGCAGCCTGAGGCCATGGTGATGTCTAGATTGTGCTGCCACTGAGGGCCGTGTCTGGATCCTAGATCTATGGTCCTGCTCTAGCTGGGAGCTTTGTTTGTGGTCTGTGCTGTCACCAGAAATCACATGGAAGCCCAAAATCCATGCTCCTGCTGACTATAAGGAACAAGGAAACTACTTTTGTGGAAATATTGAACTGCAGACACAAAGTTGAGGGAGAGGGACAGGACATGGAAGGCTTATGTGACTCTGCTCCCACACTCCTCCCAAATGGAAAAAGAAATGTAATAAATGTAATAGCCCAGTTGGGAAGCCTAAACTTGTGGTGGGATGCTGCAGTTTAGCTCCCTGCAGTTGATGGCTTCTGGCAGGATGTTTTTAGTTTTGTGAGGGTGGGTCATGGAGTGGGGTGAATATGAAAGGACTGGGAGGTCATTGTGTTTAGGATATATGATGTGAGGTTCCCAGGGAATCAATAGAAATGTTGTATTGAAAGGGGAGCAGGATGAGGATGGCTCTTGAAGTACAGCACTCTGTCCTCCACATACGCATGCATGGGAGTACACAAGAACCAGCACATGCATGAATACCACACTCTGTTATCTGCCTAACAAAGTGAAAACATTCCTCTTTCTGACCACTAAAAACTGGTCCTTTAAAAGATCTACACAGGGAAGAGTCTTCACTGGATTTAGCCACACATTCTGCCTTACCTTAGCTGAAGCCTCATGCAAATTGGGTTAGGGGTTTTACTCTGTGTGCTTGCTTGTTTTTCTCCTTTTAAATCCCTCTAAGGTTTTAATGCTAGCTGTAGTTAAGAAACACACAACAAGAAAAAGATATCCTAAATTTCTCTCCTGCTGCTGAAATTTGAAGTAGGCTTGGTTAGAGGTTAGAGGTTTCAAATTTGAGCCTTGACTTCTGGCCTTATTGGTTATCTGAGTCTGCACCAGGCTTTAGTCTCCAAGCCTCAGTTTTTCCAAGAGAAAATTAAGAACACTGTTACCCACATCACAGGGGTGTTTGGGAGCATTAAATGAGATAATCCATGTGTGAAATATCATTATGTAAAAACTCCATGAACTAGAGGTTATAAATGGTAGGCCTTTGGCCAAATCTAGCCACAAATGTGTTTGAATTGGCTTCAGAATATGCCTTCCATGCTGTTATAAAATGATTTTAATTAGTTGCCAACTCTCAAAGATTGAAGAATTTTATGTAATATATGGATATTGAGTTTTCCTTAAAAAGTTGTATTAGATAGAAGCATGGGGTCATTTTTTTTTAATGGCAAAACCAACTAATTATTAGAATTATCCTCATCTTACAGGAGCTCTAAACTCATATTGATGGTACTTGCTATCACCCCATGACATTCCCCTGGCATGAAGGGAAAGGCCCTTAGTCCCTCTTCTCTTCACTCACTGGTTTCTTAACTGCTGTTGGCAGTATGTTTAGTTACCACCCTCCTCAGCTCAACAGTGAAGCACCAAAGCATTGTAGAAATAACTGCTCCTCTTTCCTATTGATTTTGAGATGGTATATAAACCATATTGGTTACTTCTTCTATTACTGTGATGAAATATTCTGACAAAAACAACTTAAAGGAGAAGAGCTTGCCTGGACCACCGTTGTAGGGGACAGTCCTACCTGGAGGAAAAAGCAACAATTGTGGGAGATTCATGGAGCTGGTCACAGTGCTCTGCAATCAAGAGCAGAGAGTGGAGTGTCACTGCTCAGCTTGCTTGCTTTCAGTGCAATGCAATTTCCAAACAAAAAGATGATGGCACCCTAAAATCAGCTAAGCTGATCACTACATTCCTTCACTGTCTAACCTACCCTAAACCATCTCTCAGGTGTGCCTACAGCTTGTCTCCTGCCTGCTTACAGTTCCATCTGAAGTTGATAGTCAGTATTAAGCCTCCTACTTCTTGACCCAAATTACTGCTGACTGTTCCATAGGCAAGCTCTATGTGCCAGTTTACTGGGCACACAGAACCAGCCCACTAAATGTTCATGGAGTGACTGTGACCTGAGTGAGCCCATGGCAGTGCTGTACATGTGACCTAGAAGACACACCCATGTGGTTGTTTTCAACTGAAGATTTTCTAATGTTTCTACTGTCTTCATGTGGAAACTTACTCAAATGATAAAAAGATGCTGACTCATGACATATTCATTTAATGTAATATTTTCAAATGTTTTTCTCTAGGTTGTCCACAGACAAGATATGGCACCAATTGTGAGCTCAATTGTATGTGTAAAAATGGTGGACTCTGCAATCCTGTGGATGGAAGCTGCACCTGTGGCCTTGGGTGGACTGGGGATTACTGTGAGAAAGGCAAGCTGATGGTCCCTTCTTACCCTCACAAAGTCCACTTCAGGGCTCACTATTATGAGGTGTCTATGAAGACACTATTTTCCAGTAACCTGTTTACACTTATGATTATATTTCCAACAAAATTATGCAAATATTGATCATTCGTCATTATCTACTTTCTAGACTATCGCAGGAAAACTCTGAAACATCTTAAGAAATTGAAATAGTATTGATGGGAACAAATTCCCCTGATATCTCAATTTGCACTTTTTACCCTAAAGCCCAACATCATTGTGGACATCAAAGTGGCTGAGCCTAGAGGATCTAAGCAGGGACCTAAAGAAAATCACATTCACAGAAGACTTGACAAATGGTTAGAATATGTTGGTCTTTGGGAGAGGAGTGAATGGGTGTACTGGGACTTGTAGTTTATGTCTTTGGTCTCAGCACTTTGGTGACTGAAGGGAAGCTGGTACCCAAGTACCAGCCTTGGTATTGCCTTGGCTTCATAGCAAAACATGAAACATAAAATGGCTATCCCCATTACTGTTACATATTCTATGGGTTTTATTGTTATTCTTATTTATTTGCTCTTCCAAATGAATTGTATAATCATTTATCTAGGGAAAACATATTTTTGTTGCTTCATTGTACTGTGTTTCCCCAGGAAGAATCATATTCTTAAGTTAACTCACTGTATTCAAGAACAAACAATCCATCTTTTGTTCATATTTTACTCCTTATCAATAAAAATTCTGGCTTTAGCATTCACATTAAGATATTCAAGTTAAAGAGCAAGTAATTAATTTTCTAATCCATAAATAACCTACTATATTTTAATGAATATATTAAAAGGCCTTTTCCTCAATTATACAATTTATTATATGACTTTTCTCTTTAGTCTGATTGCATATGTGATGTAATATTAATGATTTTCCAATACCAAGTGGCCTTATATACCATGAATAAATACTGTGAGACCATGATTAACTATTTCATAAAGTGACATTGGATTCTATGATTTTGGCATTGATATCCAAGAAGAAAATGGAACTGTTTTTTTCCAGTTTTTAAAATTGTTCCATGCACTCAAAAAAATATTTAGAAATGTTCTTTCTCTTTAAATGTTTTTGAATACTCTAAGTCTAGATGGTGCCCTGCCTAGTGAACATCTGTAGAATCCCCTGTGAATCTGAATAGCACTTTTTTTTTCTTTTACACTTATTCATATGTAAGAACTTACTACAATTGTCTTATCTAGGTTTTCTGGCTCAAATTAGGGTGTTTTGGGTAAGTTATTCTCTATAGCATTTCCCATTTCATTTTGGAATTTTATTTATATCACAATTTTCATATTTGCAAATTGGATTGTCATTTTCTTCATCTTTTGATAAAAGCTAGTGTCTCTGTGTGTAGGAGTTTTTTGCCTGCATGTATATCTATTTACTGAAGGGTAGAAGAAGGAATTGAATCTCCTTTACCAGGAGTTACAGATGGTTATGAGCTGCTGTGTGGGTGCTGGCATCTGCACCTAAGTCCTCTGCAAGATAAGCCAGTGTTGTTAACCACTGAGCAACCTTTCTTTCCCCTTTCTTCACCTTTTAAACAAAGTTGGGTGTTTGTACTTTGTTAATTTCCAGGTTGTTAGGTTGGAACTTAGCCTCATATATATGATAGGCACACCATCTACTGCAGTGATCCAATCTTCCTAATGTTGTGACCTTTTAATACAATTCCTTGTGTTACGGTGATCTCAACCATAAAATTATTTTGCTGCTACTTCATAACTGTAATTTTGCTGTTAGGAATTGTAATGTATATATCTGATATGCGGAATATCTGAGATGGGGGGTGGAGACCTAGAGATTGAAAACTACTGCTTACCACATATCCAGCCTATGAATTGGGTTAGTTAGTAATTTATCTATATGATTTTCTTCATTAATAACACTTTTTTCTTCCTTTAAACTTTTCATTTTTACTTGTTTTTGGTGTTTTCTTCCTCAGCATGCTCTCCTGGTAATTATGGCCCAGACTGCAAATTCAATTGCTCATGTCAGAATGGTGGTATTTGCAACAGGCTTTCTGGAGGCTGTGAGTGCCCCGATGGGTACTATGGACAAGGCTGTGAACATGGTAAACAGCAGAAGCTACTGTGTGTCCTGTATGGGGTGGTTCTAAGCTTCAAAATGACTTTAAGTCATAGAGAGAACATATTCATATTATATCAAATTACACAAACTTCTAGTGTATATTACTGTAAGTGAAGCAAGTTTCACAGCTCAAATTAAAGTTTAGATTTTAACAATTGACATGATTTAAAAATTGACTTTAAAATTCTTTAGGCTTTTCTGCCAATAAATGGCTTGACAATCCCATCATCACTTGGAGATACACTCTTCAGACAGACACCCTATGAACCAAGTGTGAGACTGTCTAGGATGCTCTTTGCCCAGCTGCCTTTGGGCAATAATAGATAAAATTGCTGCTTATATTCCATGTTAGTCATGACTGCCTTCACCTTGTCTTTCTGAATAACTTCTAATATTGTTGTCATATTTGTGCTCATTGTTTTCAGCAAAGATTGGAAAATAAGAAACTTAGACAATGAATAGACAGTATCTCGAGTACAGACCTATCCTAGATAGGCTACCTCTGCCGGCTTTATCATCTGCATAGTGGGTTAATAAGGCTGGCGTGAACACTAAATAAGAAATCATGTTTAAGCATGGAGCATGGGGGTGAATGGCAAAGGAGACAGCAATGACATATGGGTAGGATGGTAGAATGAAAACCCAGTGTCTCAGTCACTTTCCTGTTGCTTCAGATTGTCAAGTCCTGTCGCTGTGATGCACTTCTTCTAGCAAGGCTTCAACTCCTACAGGTCCCATTATGCCCCTGAATAGCACCACCAGCTGGGAAGCAAGTATTCAGAATCCACATTCAAACCACAGGCTAGGATGTGAAACGTAGCTGGACTAGGATGAGAATGGAAATGCACACATTGGAACACATTGGGATAACAATCCACTGTAATAGTGACTAAAGATGAAGACATAAAAGATGCATCTAACTTTCCAAAACGAGCAACTTAGAAACATAAGATTATTTACTGATACTTTCCTGTTTCTTTATGTTTAGGCCATGGGACTTCTCTCCCAGGATTGCAAATACAAAGGCTATATAAATAACTTTCCACACACAATGTTCTATTTGTTTAAGGAATCTAATCAATGTTAGGATCACTAGATTTATCCTGAATCAGAAGTCTATCAAAGATTGCTATTTTAGGGCTAGGTTTTAGATGCCTTAATTTCTTTTCTGTTTGTGTGATAAAGTAATTGAGAGGATAAAGTAATTGTGGCTCATAGTTCCATAGGAATGTTGTTTATCCCAATAGGGGGGATGTGAGATTAGGCAATCAAGGAACAGGGGGCTGGCTGATCACATTGCTATCTACACTCAGGAAACAACGAGTGAGCAAGAAAGGGAACCAGACTAGGAAGTCTCCCGGCCTCCAGTAGATTCCACCTGCTAACGGTTCTACACATTCCCAAACAGTACGATGAGCTTGAGACCAAGAGTACAAATATATAGGGGACATTTCATCTCTAAACTACAACAGGAGGGTTGTACTGCCATCACTGGTCAGCTAAAGTACATCAAAGCAAAATGACATTATAAAGATATTTCAGATCTTCTCATGGGCTTTACTAGTTTTAGGCAATAATATCAACCCACTGTTTTATGATTAATCTCTTGTATGATTCCCTATACATCTAATTCTTCCATTTTGTGTCACTTATGGACTTGATAAACACATGAACTAGATTATATCCTTTAATCTTTCCTTTCATTTTGTTTTTAAGATAAAGATAATAATTTGTCATTTCTGTCTTTTAGAATGTCCTCCTGGATTTCATGGTTTAAATTGTGTTCACATCTGTGACTGCCAGAATGGAGCCAGTTGTAATGTAACAAGTGGACTCTGTGTTTGCCCAGCAGGTTTCCATGGCAACCATTGTGAACAAGGTATGGCAAGGATGTTTTAAAGCATATGTCTTTGAGAGTTCTCTGAGAGCATGAGTTCTTTTCTATTTGTGAACATGAAAACTGGTCACTTATGATTTCAATTTATACATTACACTATAAAGAATATTTCCAGGGATCAGGATAATCAGATTCCTCTCCATTCTAATTGGTTAAAATATTGTTCTTTTATGTAATATCTCAAAATGAAAGCTGTAAGTCTGTATAGGCATGGATTAAACCTATGAGTAAGATTAAATATTTCACGAAATGCCTAGCACAAGAATGTGATCTGGCTTTGTGGTGCTAAGACATATCAGAGGAGTTGTGTAAATATTTAAAGACAAGAATTGGGCATTTATCACAAGAATAACCACAGCTATGAATGTGTATAAAATATGAAAATTAGAATAAGGGCTAAGCAGCTTGAAATGAAATATCACAAAGTCTTAAAAGATTGGGTCAACTAAGAATGATTCCAGAGACCTGAGAGCATCACATCAGATATAGACTTCTGTATAGAGTTGTAACAATGATGGTGATGATGATGATGATGTTAAAGATGATAATGTTAATGACAAAGATGACCATGATGATTTAATTTTATATGGTGAATCAAAATTCCTGCCTATGAACGTTTCAAATAGTTCATCTATATTTTAAAACATTACCACAGCTTTACATATTTTTTTCATTTTTTATTCATTTATTACTTAGTAGTTCAGTAAGGTATTTATTATATTTCTGTGTTATATGGTAGAAATACAGTGGAAGGGATGAGGCATACACTATTCTAGAGAGCTGAACAATAAATTATACATTAAAGAAATAATAAGAGTTGTATACATGATCTGACTTCTTAAGATTTTTCAGAAAAGCTTGCTTACTTTCTAGAACATTAGTGTTAAATAAAATAAGTTTAGAGAACTGATTGTCAAATCAGTCAGACAGTAGATCTTACTCCTGAGAATTCCCAAAATGTCCTCTCCTTCTGAACAGAAAAGTCCCCTTGGTCACCTTTGTCATCTGTAGCTGGATCTTAAGAATATCCTTTTAAGCTGGGCTGTAGTGTTTCATGCCTTTAATCCCAATACGGGAGGCAGAGACACAAGTGTATCTCTGTGAGTTCCAGGCCAGCCGAGTCTACAGAGCAGGTTCCAGGACAGGCTCCAAAGCTATAGAGAAACTGTCTCTAATATATATATATATATATATATTTATATTATAATATAAAAAAAATATCTGTTTAATATGAATTTGCATATTCCCTCAGATGTTAAGCCACAAAAATGTTGATCTTTAGCAAAGCGGAAGATAAGACAGAATAGTCTGGAATTGTTAAGATAGCTCTATTTTCTACTTAGGAGGGTATCCAAAGAAATTTTGCATCTGTCATAAATTGAAGGTTAATGTTTCTATCCTGTGTCTCTATCCTGTGTAGAATGCCCACTTGGAATGTTTGGGGAAAATTGTCATCAACTTTGTGATTGTGAAGGAGAAAGTTCTTGCCACCCAATCACAGGAAAATGCCTCTGCCCACCAGGGAGGGCAGGAACAAGATGTGAAACAGGTATGACCAAAAAGCAAAATCCTGAGTGACACAGGGTTCCACAGACACCTCAATACTGGAAATGACAGTGTATAAAAGGACACTGTCCAGCAATGTTTTCAACTGTCTTCAGTTTGAGGAATCACAGTCTGTATTAGATACATCATAAGCATACCATACAAATACCTTTGTTAACAGAATTCCTCAAAGAGACAAAATGAGCAGACAGTAACTCCAAAAACCACTAGAATACAGACCAGCATCATGTAGGTGGTATTCTCTAGACCCAAGAACCCAGATTGTCTCCAATAACTGATATTTATACTTTGTTTCCACACACAGAAAGAAAGACCTAGAATGTAAAGTTGAGATAATTTAGCAATTGTCCAAAGAAGAGGGGAGAGTGGATTGGGTCAATTGGTGACAAATCTCCCACAGTGTGACTTGATGAATGTGCAGTAGATCAAAACGTTTTATATAATTCACCTCAGACCCAGGACTCTGAGTCACCTCAGATAAGACCCCACATAGAATGTTTAGTCTCAGAATTTACTTTGCTTATCTTCAAAAGATTAGGTTTGAGGCTACATGTAGTTGGAGTTCTGTTCCCTGGCAAGGCAAGATGCCACTACAGTTACATATTGTTAGGATCCATTCCTACATTAGGCAGCTATGAGCTTTGTGGCCTCTGTAATAGCAAGAGAGTCATACTAGCCTTCTAGGCTACAAAAGATTTCTGTTTACCCAGCATCACCTCACATCCCTGCTCTCTTCTCAGCAATATCAATAGCAGCAGCTTTCTGGGGATGCAAGGCAGCATTCTAAAAGTGGTGCCTTCTTTTAATACATTACACATAAGAAGTTATCTATGTTCGTAATTTTGATTGATAAAGTAGGATACTGAGGACCTAAGTCAGTAGACAATAGAATACACATATATGTGTATGCACATGTACAAGTATATACACATATATATTTAGAATAGATTCTGGCATATAATAGATAAAGTAATAAACATTTGTTGAAAAAATTGCTTCTTTGGAGACACAGTGAACTGAAGTTGCTGCAACCTGTCATATCTGAAAATATTCTGTCAGAACAAATATCTGTGATGTGTATGTCATCCATACAAATGGTCATTTAAAAAGACACAAAAATAGCATTTGTGGTCCAACCTGAATATTTAGGAAAACTACTAGTGTTCATTGAGTGCCCATTATGTGCTATGCATAAATTCCCTTACTGCTATCACCCTTCTCGTATTTTAGAGTTTGAGTAGAGAGTCTGTGTTTAGAGACAGAGTGTTTAGAGTTCCATACCAGCACCTCCTTTTTGTGGTGTATTTATATTGCACCTCTAATGATGAAAAGCTTTGAGGAACTGATGTTGCTTGTCCATCTGCATGTGAGACACAAGAGTCATGAACTTCATGGCATTGCTTATGTAACTTAAAATTCACCTGTTCCAACTCACGGGATACATTTGGCATCCTCAGATAATTACTGGCTTCCATATTGGATAGTATAACAAGAAACTGGCCACCATTGCAAAAGGTTCTACCAGATAACACTTGCAATGGTTTAACTAACTCTTAGGGTTCAGAAGATGGCTCAGTGGGTAAAAGCATTTGTACCACCAGCCTGACAGTTTACAACCTATTCCTGGGTGCAAGTAAATATATAGATACCAAGTGTGCATCTCTAGTTCCAACACTCTTTTGGGAAATGGGAGGCAGAGACAGGAGAACAAGTCTAACACGGCACAAAGAAGAGACATCCTGCTTCAAACACAAGTGGAATGACCTTCACATATCCTGTGGGGACACATGAGTACTGAACTCAACAGATGATAGTAATGTCAGGGCCAGGGCGAGCAAGATGGATTAATGGGTAAGGACACTTGCTGTTAATCCTGACAGCTTGGGTGTGATTCCTAGTCCTACATAGTGGAAGGTGAGAACTGACTCCTCTAAGTCGTTCTCTGACCTCAAGCCATTTGTCTCCTGTCCCATCCCCTATACACACACATACACACACACAGGTGTGGCAGAGGGGAGAGAATAATTAAAAATGTAATTTAAAAATTAGAAATGCAAAATAAGCCAGGCCTTGGTGGCACATGCCTTTAATCCCAGCACTCTGGAGGCAGAGGCAGGCAGATCTCTTGAGTTCCAAGCAAGCCTGGTCTACAGAGTGAGTTTCAGGATAGGCTCCAAAGCAATACAGAAAATCCCTGTCTCAAAAAAACAAAACAAAAAAAAAAAAAAAAGAAAAAAAGAGAGAAATACAAAATAAAGCTAGGTGCTAAACATGAAAACTTAAGGATTCAAGGTAAGGATGCATACTGCTTTGTGTGCCCCAAGTGCTGTGTTACAGAGTCTCTTGCTATGTGTGAGGAAATCACAAAGCAGCAGGGTTCAGATGTGGTACTGTATCTGTTTCCCATGGAACCTTGAGAGTCCCTCTTGTCAGGGACTATCGAGGTACCAGGCCTATGTAGATGTACTACAAGGTCTTTTATTTGCATTTTTATTTTCAATTAGTTACAGTTCATCTGCAATATTAACTGTGAGCAGCTGTGACTATCGAGGCTCCATAAAGATAAAAGGCCTCATTTTAACTTAACTCTGGTAAAAGGCCTATTAAACAGCCATAATATTAATTCATAAAAGAATGTAGCAACTTTTTATTGGCTCATTCACCCCTCCCCTTGGTAAATTAACATTTGCAGACATTCAAACAGATGTCTTAAATACACATGGTTATTAACATGAAAATGTGGTATTTTTATAAATTAAAATCAGATTCTCCACTGCTCAGGAGAGATCCTGACTAATAACTCTTTTGAACAAAAAAAAAAAAAAAATTAAAAAATGTGGTCTTACCACCAAACTACATAATCTTTGCAAGACTCTGGGCAGAGCTCTTGTGTTGGGCTCAGTTAAAATGATGTATTTTTTTCTTTAACTTTCCACAGACCCCAAAGTTTAGAAACAAGATTTATCTATTTCTGTTGCATTTATTTATTATTTGTGTATGCATGCATGAGCATGTGTGGTGATATGGTGGGTGGACATAATGATGTCAAAGGACAAGTTCTGGGTTAAAAATAAGGTAATCAGACTTGGGAACAGAAACTTTTGAGACTTGACCCATCTTGCTGGCCCCAAATGCATTTGTGAGCAGCATTCACATTGCTGGCCCAGGGTCTTCCTGAACAGACACTTGGCTCTTTGGCTTAATGCTGAGTCACCATGAAAATAGTTAATTGAAGTTTTAGTTTATATTCCTACTTCATATTTAAATTCCTATTGAGCAAGACAATCTTCATTCCGAGAGGGAATATTGGTATTATTGGTATTTCCAAGTTTTGTTTTGTTTTTTTTTTTCCCTCTCTCCAGTCTTCAATATCTTATTTAAGATTCCTTTCACATAGTTATGCAAAAGAAAGGTAACCCTCAGAAGCACTCAGAAACTCAGCTCTGTCACACTTTGGAAGAGTATGACAGTCAGAAGTTACCCTGAACCACACCAAACCCATTCATTTCTTTCCAGAGTGGAAGAGTTCCCTCACTGTCTTACCCACCTTGTAGACATTTGCTGAAAGCAAAATGAAGTAATGTGTTAGCAACCCACTTAAAAGTATTTCTTTTGTATTTTGAGATTATAATGTAATTGCATCATTTCCCCCTTCTCCTTCCTCTCTCCAATCTTTCCCATATATCACCCTTGCTCTTTTTTCAAATTCCCACTTTTTACTCTGCAGACTGGGGCAGGGCGGGGTGGGAGCTGTTACAGTAACAAAATGAGGTTCTCTGGCCCTTGAATACTTGTCTGTTCTATGGAATATAAATCCACTTCCTTCCATGGGCTTTCCAACACTTTCTCCTGCAGAAAATTAATGTGCTCATTCTCTGCTAATTCTCTCCTGGACAACACACCAGGTCTCCACAAACTGGCTGGCCCCCTTTAAGGAATCTCTTTCTACAGCTCTAGTAACACCCAATCCACACCCCTCCCACCTCCTTACCCGCCATACTCTGTGTGCCACAGAACAATTCAACTTAGAGAATCTTTGAGCCCTTTTAGCACATACACAACCCCAGACACACTGGGGATCTACAGCCCCTTTGACAGATCTTAAGAGACAAGAGTCGAATATAAAGCCATTTCACGTTCAACGACACATGCACACAAAATCATGTTTTTAACCTAAAGACAAACCTCCCGCATTGTACATTCGGAGTGAGCGCTGACTTTTCCTGACCCCAGGCAGCTAATCCATTTCTGTGTCCCGCTCAGTGCCAGGGCTGCAAATGTTATGGAGTAATCAGTTTCCGAGAAAGCTCTTTCGAATAGAAGTTGCTATCCTCACTTTCCCTCTTCCAAATGTTTTCAGTAACTTCCTCCTCAAACCCCTCCTGTTTTCCACTGGGGAATTTTCTTAGTTTTATGACATCACAGCATGGGGGAAACATACTACAGAAGAAAACAGAATTTAGATTCTCATTATCTCATTCAGTTCCAAGAAGTAATAGTGTATTTGAAAGCATATTTGAGTTGTTTCGGCTTTTCATTCTTCTCCCACAGAATGTAAGACAGGCCACTATGGACCCGACTGCCAGCTGCTATGTGAATGCTCCCAGGAAGCTCACTGCAACCCTGTAAATGGCAGCTGTGTTTGTCCCAGGAGGAGGATGGGCCCAACCTGTGAGGAGAATGCCTTGGCTCCTCTTCAGCCTTCGGAAGGCGAATAGAGCCTCTTTTGCAACTCCTCTCAGCTTATCATCTTAACCCTGGCCGGGAATACAGTCACTGATCTCCTTCCCAATCTGGAACATCACAAAGTGAAAAAGAGACGCCTCAAGTTTACCACACCCATGCCCGATTCTCGTTCTTCAGCCCAACCTTGTGAACTTCCTTTCCCTGAAGAACACACTCCAAAAAAAGAGTGTTTGTTCAGGATCAGAACCACAATAACATCTGAACTAATAAAAGACGCTTTTAAGAAAATATGTGCGGGAAGTATTTGAATTTGGAAGGGATAACTGCTTCTCAGTGCAGGTTGGGCTGTACTGAAATATTCACACCTATTCACTGAAAACCTCAGTGCCCTTAAGTAGCTGGATCCTCTTTAGAAATGGCTAGAATTTCATCCATTTACTCTCAGAACCCACTTCCCAGTAACTCGGCAGCAGACTTCAAATACAGTGCATTTTGGACATGGCTTTTAATGTAGGCAATCATTACGACTTTAGCAGTGGTGGGGGTATCAGACTAAAAACATGGCATGCAGGTTAACAGTGAGTCATGAAAATATCTAGTGATGTTTTCCGTTTCCAGCCAGAACACAGGAAAACGAAGACAGAGCTGATAGAGGCCAAGGTCCGGCTGACCCTGGAGATGCTCCATTTCCTGTAATTCAGGAACGGATTGAAATAGCCATAAAATCGAAATTAGTCAACATTTCCAACAGCTCCTAGATGTTTGTGAGTGGAAGATGGACTGTCTTGTTTCGGCTCTCAAGGAGTTTATATATGCATTTCTACTTTCAGAATCCTAGTTAATTCACATTAGTAAATAACTTTGTTGACTGAAAATGCTGTTAACTTTGACCAAGAATTGTCAGAATAAAAACAGAGACTATTGAAATTATATGACTGGATTTCATTTGTGTCAAATTTCTAGAGTGGCTTTTAAAAATCAAAACAGATTTTGGATAAAATTGCTAGAAAGATTTTTGAAAAATACTAGATATTGTAAATCCAGTGCAGTCATCAGTTTGCATGCAACCCTGACTTCGGTACTATTGTTTTTCTGGTAGTGCTGGGGGGAAAAGCCAGGGCCTTTTCCATACTAAGCTTGTACTTGCCGCTGAGCCACTATGGTCACCCTTCCTCAGCACATTCAACACACATGTAACACACTAGCTGAAGGAAGAAGTGATGAATTGAATGCTACTAGGTGAAACAGAACATTTAATGAGATCTAGCTCTTAAAATATTCTTTACAAAAACAATCTGACTCTAAAAGAGACACATTTAAACTTATTTTCTGTTTCCTCTGCACTGTCAACTAAATATCTGTATTTGCATGCATGGAATTACTTATATCAGCAGTTAATTCTATAACTAATAGTTCAAATTAACAGAAAACTGTGCTCTATTCTGAATGCTCACCCATTTTCCTTATCAACTGTTTCCAAGTCTCTCAAAAAATGTTACGTTCTAATCTGCAGAGAAAATAGCATAAAATGCAGCAGGAGGGCTTGGGCATTGTCTGAGCATCATCAGCATCAGGACCAGAGTATGGGTTCTCAAAAGCCACATAAATATGACTCTGTGGTGCAATGGGTAACATATTGGACTTCTAGTGACAAAAACCCACCTTAATGCCAGCTGTGTATGGTGGCTACATATAATTCCAGCACAACATGGTGATGGGGATCTTTGAAGAAAACTGGCTAGATAGCCAAGACATATCAGTGAGCTCTGGGTTCAACTGAGAGATACTGCCTCAAAGAATAAGGTGGAGAGCAATCAAGGAAAATTTCCAATGTTAACCCAGACCTCCACATGTATACCATATACACAAACAAGGGCATATGCTCTTGTGGACACTCACATACACTGACACATACACTCCTGCGTGCGTGTGCATGTGTGTGCATGCACATGCATGCTCACACACACACACACACACACACACACACACACACACACAAGCAATGATGTTTGTTTTGCTTTGTTTTTCAAGTCAGCAGTGTGCAGTATTGAGTTAACATCACTCTCCCACTCTGGGATCTTCCCATTTCATCATTTGTTAAAAAGACAGTGACTGTAAAAGGGGAGATTGCATTGAATTACATTTCTTGTCCTTACTTGAGATTTTCTCTTTATCAACAGAGAAGACAGACTCTGAAATTAGTAAAGAAAATCAATGAAATTTCTTTCTGCTTACATATGTTGTTGATACATAGTGCCCATGTCTTTGAGAGAAATATGTCTTTAGTAAAATGATAAGCATAGTCCTGGGCAAATGTCAGATGCTTCCTTCATATATTATCTCTTTCCACCCCATTCCACTTCAAAAGTCAAAATAAATAAATATAAAAGTTTATGGGAGAAATAGGGTCATGGCATGAATTTGCATGAGTGCTGTTGTTGTTATTGTTGTTTTGAGACAGCATCTCACTATGTAGCTCTGTCTTTCCTGGAACTCACTATGTAACCAGGCTAGCTTCTTGCCTCTTGGGTACTGGAGCTAAAAGCAAGTGCTACCACAACTAGATTGTATGACTCTTAAAGCAAATGGAGTTTCAGTTTCCTTCTTATTGTACCAGTCAATAAGAATTTATACAAATTACTATAGCTCCCCTTCTTTATAAAAATTTACAAGTTACCTCTTTCACATTAAAAATTAAACCAGAAAAGTCTGAAATCAACATGTTTTCAGTGCACTTTTGGTCACCTTGAAAAAAATCTTTGGTTTTTTTATTAGATAGCTTTATAGCAATACTGAGCAAATGCTATAAATCTATAGCAAATGATATAGTAAATACTAAGACCATCAACTTAAGAAGAAAAAATGTTTAATGTATTTGTTCAGTTTTTACTCTTGCAACTCATTGGCCTAGTTGCTTTTAGGACTCTAATAGAGGACTGCAAATTATTGAGGACACATGGCATTACACATTTGTGCATGGCATTTGCTTATTTGTGGCTGGGGCAGGAAAGACAAGGAATGAAAGCCTTGAGGCATCTCCATCTTCTTCAGGAAGGCCACATTAGTGACATGAAGACTGTAGGCCCTGAATCTTAAACTTTTATTACCTCCAAATAGCACAATCATAGCATCAAGATCTTACCACAGCCAACTCTGGGGACCACTTAGGATGGCATTCTGCAAATGAGTACACAGTAGTTCTCATCATCTTTCCTAAAAGCCACAAGTCTTCTCTTGGACGATACCATTTCTCCTCTGGAAATTAAGAGTGAGATATCACAAGTGTACTAACAGTCAATGGATATTAATCTGATGAAAAGTCACAGTTCAAAGTGTACAAAATCTAATTTTCCTGCAGATAAATTTAAGAGAATTCAAAAATGTTTTTAATGACTACCATTTTAAAAAATATGTCAATTAATAAAATAGCCTATTGAAGCTCCATGTTTCCTGAACAAAGAAATATGCCATTTGATTTTGCATTGTAAGAATTTACCTGAGGTTTCTTGACATAAAAAGCTATGCACTGGATAGATGGCTCAAGGCTTAAACACATACTGCTTCTGTGGAAGGCATCAGTACCCAGGTCTAGTGACTAAGGACAGCCTACAGTTCCAGGTACAAGAGACCTGATACCTCTGGGCAAGAGCACCTGCACGCATGTGCACATAACTTTTCTGACACATACACATATTTTCAAATAACTTCAATCTTTTAAATAATCTATACAATTCAAGAGAACTGTGATTTAGCTATCAAGCTATAATTTCTATAGTGCTATAAAGAATCTAGCTATTGTTTAAAGGGACCTATAATTTAATAGACATGTCCTTCTTAAACTAAGGTTCAAGGGAAAATTAGATCCTTGTTTTTGGAATAATTTATGTATTCCACCTCCTGATTTTCTTCACTGTATAACCTGTGCTTTGAATACAGAAATGCTGTTCCTCAAATGAAATATATCCACCCATAGTATTTAACCTCTTTACAAAAATGCCTTGCTGTAATGTTTCAGGCTTTTTCATTTGAAATACAAGATCAGAGTGGGGATTATTATGCTTTTCTACAATAATATAGCTCGAGTTTAAAGAGAAGTAGTCAGAAGTATGGACATGTGTTCACTAATTCAGCATCTCCATCGACATGCCTGTGCTATACCATTTCAGTGTAACGCCTAACTTTCCCCATACTCTCTGACTTTTACATTCTTTTATTGAGTTTTCCAGAATAGACAGCTATTTGACACAGGTTAAATTATTTTTAGAGAACTTGGAAATCATTCCAAAACTTAGTGGCAGGAAGGCATTTCCTTTGTTAGAAATAGGAAGGAGGTTTGGCCTCTTCTGGGCCTCCTTCACCTCGGTTTCTTCAGGATGCAGTAATACAGATGTAGCAAGAATTTAAAAGAACATTTTGATGAAGTGAACAAATAATAGCAAGTGTCTACACTCTAGAAGTTATGTTTGCAATCTGGTTGAAATAACACTTCATGGCTCTGTAATAGGAAAAGAAAAAAGCATATAGCTGAGCTTTTAAAATAGGTTTCAAAGAGATTCCAAAAATTTCCCATTTTAGTTAATCATGTGGAAAGTGTGTTCTGCTTTTTTCTTGACATTCCAGTGTTTCTGAGTAAAAGGATTCCAACACAAATAACAAAAGTCTAACCTGTATGCTTAAAGGGGGTAGATGCCACCTAGATTTTTAAATTAGTTTTAATTTTGTTTATATGTGGGTGGGTGCAGATGTCACATGAAAGTAGATGCCCAGGAAGCTGGGGGCATGGGCTGTCCCTTGAGCTATTACTACAGTTAGTTGATGTATGCCTGAAGGAGGTGTTGGAAACCTAACTCGGGTCTTCTGGAAGAGTGGTAAACATTCAACCACTGAGCTTTCTCTCTAGCCCTAACACACCTCTTCTTAATATTCTTCCAGATATTGACCATATGCTCTCATTACTAAATCTTATGTCAATATTTTATGGAATATTTAACCTGTTTCTCATTTTAATGTCATAGGCAAATGCTCAAATTTTAAAACATTTCAATTCAAATATAATAACATATTAACCTTTGAAATACTGTTTTCTAGTAAATGTCTGTATAGCAGACTGTGTATTACGTCTTGTAAATACCAGGGACAGATACTTGCCACTTAACCCGGTAGCCTGAGTTCAGTTACTGGAACTCCTGGTAAAAGGAACAAACCAAGTCTGAGAGTTGTCTTCTGATCTTCACCAAGTGTTTCATGGTGTACACACACCCACACACATACACATGTGTGAATAAATAGAAGAAAGTTTTAAAAATTTAAAAAAGAAAGTTGTGTATTGGTATCCTTACCTCAGAAAAAAGTGCAATGGTTTTTATTACTCAGATTTCATTACAAAATGTCAACAATTGCCCCATAGACAAAAAGATCTAAATGAAAAATTGGATACGTGCTTAAGTTCTGACATTGGCCTATTGAAATACACAGTATTTGTCTTATGAATAAATTCTGTCCATGAGATTTGGATGAATTTGGAAAAGACAGGCAATCCTGGGATACATTACTGATTGAGAATTACACAGCTAAATGTTAATTGGTGGCCATTCAAATAATTTCTGACTGAAGAATGACTTAGTTGTTGTTGCTTTGTATTCTTTACCAGAAGAGAAGTTTTCTTCATTTTAACTACATTTTGAATTTTATCAACATTTTGTTTAACCTTTACTGAATGCCCTCATAGACTAGGGACAGGAAACAGTCATATACCATGAGCAATGATTTCAGACAGCCTTAATAATGCAGTCAGCTCTGCACACTCTCAATACTTTTACAGCTCAGTATTATGCCTTTCCCATGAATTTCTCAATTTTCTACATTAATGTACACTTTGCTGCCTCAGATACATTCAACATAAACTAAAATCAAAAGGCCAATGTTCTTCTTAGTTATTCTAGAGGAATTTAGATATTTTTCTGCAAAAAGAAAAAAAAAAGATACAACTCAGAAAATACTCTTCACATTTTATTTAAACATGCATAACTCTTCACATCTGCAAGTTTGTAAGTACTCCAATGTGATGGCAATTTAGGAAGCCTCAGGGAAGAGTAAGAACAGAAAACATTCCTGCATCCTGACAAAGGCTTTGTCATTACAGTATGATGTACCTAAGCCTTCTCTTTTGGTGGACATCAGTGTTCACCAGTGAGTGAGGTATTGGGAGTCACTGAATTTGCAACATTTTCACCTCCACCAACTCCTGTTTCATAGCCATCTTTTCTATACTTTTTACTAATCAGTTAGTATTGACCACTTAGGATTGGGTTCTTGTCCCTAAAAAGAAACAAAAACCCATGGCTTTAGCTGCTTCAGTAGCCAGTAAGTGCCTGTAGCTTCACCTCAGGGATGAAACACTGAAATTTTCCTCCATCCTTATTGACATGAGGACTGGTGTAGTCTTTTGCAGTTCGTTTGCTGGCAGTCATGCTGTTGAGAATTCAGAGAAACAGACCTTTGTCCTGTCCAGTAGACACTATGCAGTGACAGAGTCCAAGTTTTGGGCTCTTATAATCTTTCTGCTCCTTCTTCTGTGATGGTCTATGAACCCTAGGTATAGAAAATGTGATTTTGGACATGTTTAAAAAAATCTTGCTTCATTTCAAGGTAAGTAATTTTTTAAAAACATTTTTAAAAGTTAGGTTGCTCCTTCCACTACTGCAGTGCTGAGGACACTGTGACAAGAAGACCATGATATGATGATGGTATATGCTGTGGGAGCCTGCAAGGAAAGGCAGAAAAGGGAGAGAAGTAGGCTAAAAGGAAGGACACATGCACTCACATACACACACACACACACACACACACACACTACACACACACACATACATATACACATACACACACACAAATACATACCCACATGCACACACATTTACACACACGTAGACATGCACATAGCACACACACAGACACACACAAATACACACATATAAACACACACATACACCCTCACAGACACACACACAGACACACAAAGACAAACACACCTACACATACATATACACATACCCACCCACCCCCCCACACACAGACACACACACACACACATATACATATACATACATACATACATACATACATATAGAGAGAAAGAGAGAGTGCCTAACCGGGCTTTACCAGTTCAGTAAATGAAGGTAAATTTTAAGTGAGGCCTCAGAACACTATTGACCTGAATACCCTGCTCACACTAAAATAAAATAAATCTATTAATATTTATTTTATGGGTTATGGGTATTTCATTTTCATATATATCTGTGGACCACTTTTTGGTTGTGAGCCTAGCCTTTAACGGCTGAGCCATCTCTCCAGTCCATGTGGACCACTTTTTATGCAGTGCTTTTGGAAGCCAGAAAAGGGTGTTGGTTTTCCTGGAACTGGCACTCACACCTGGGCTCTCTGCAAGAGCAAAGGTGCTCTTAACCTAGCCATCTCTCTGGTCCCTGTTAAGACTTTTCTATATTGTGTGCAGTAACTGCCTGAGCCAACTGTAAGGAGGACCCCCAGACAGTCCTGAAATACAGCAAGAACTTCTCCAAGTGGGACTTTAAATACATAAAAAACTGGTGAGATCAATTTTTATAAAAATTTGCATTTCTTTTTTCTGATTAATTGGAGAAATTGAGGGTTTTCAAACCATTTGAGGTAAGAAGATATGAAACAAATTTATTGTGCTTAAATAGAATATTATAAAACTATACAGTAGTAGGTGTCAGGAAAGAAAGTATTACAAACACAAGGCCATTATAACATATAGGTACTTTATAATTTTACATATTCTATTTTGAAAAAACTGGTAGGCATTATTTTAAAATTCCAGAGAAATTGTGTTAAATATCTCAGTAGACTGATATGACCTACACATTACTATGTAATGGACATAGTTCTGCTACTTGAAGCATCATCTCTATTTAGCAGAATATTAAACAATAATTTTGTGAAAGTCTTGAAGACATAGCAAACATGCACACACAGAGAGCAGGGGAGGGGAGAGAAAGAAAGGCATGCATGCACATGGGACACATGCACACAATGCACACCCATACACAAATGTATTCATGGCAGTGCTAGTGAATGCTGGAGAAGAATTATCTTTAGTAAAATAAGTGTGAGATATCTTTTGTCAAAATGTCATAAGTTATAGCAAACATATTTGTACAATGCTGTATAAACAAACACCTTTCTCACAGAAACTTTCAGTTATATCTGATTTTATGCACATATATTCAAATTTAAAATGAATATTAAAATGAAATAATAATGTTTGCCCAGACAGAGCAGAGACTCCTGGCAGCTATGGTCACAGAAGGGGAGAGATGAAGAATCCTAACTCCTCAAAGACTTTCCTTTCCTTTTCCAGGCAGAGAAATTCAAGTTCAGAGAAGAACCCTTCAAGGAGAAAGTTATAGAACTTTCTGTCTTATATCTCAGGTCTGCTCAGTTTTCCTTTCGACGAACTGTTGGTAAAGAGTCAGTACACTTTACATTACAGAAACTGCACTGAATTACAAAAGTGTGGTCACTAATATAGATACCCACACTGTAATTGAGAGCAACAGACAGAGGCTGAACTTAGAGACAAGTTTGTGGCCACATGATTATAATTCGAATTGTAATCACTTAAAGGTTCTTTGGCATATATTATCCAAGCTTTGAATTTTAAAAAAGTCTTTTGGAGATTATGGATAGATCAGCACTTAACCCACCATGCATATTATTGCATCATGTCCTACTGTGGTGGAAACTCAGGCAAAAGTGTCACTGAGAGTTCAAAGCCACCATAGACAGGGGGTTCAAGAACATCCTGGGATATAGTGTGAAACCCTATCTTAGAAGAAAAACTCTTTCATCAACATATTATAATACCTATTTCTCTCTGCTATCAATTTCTGCAATGAATGAGAAAGGTAAGTCACAGATTTACTCTACAGCAATGAGTTTTTCTTTGAAGTTATTATGTGTCAACGGACTCTTTGAGAAACAATGTTTGCTGACATCCTATTTCTAGCCATAAGGAAAACTACATCAAGTTTATCTTTTTCCCATTAGTTTGAAGGAATTTGTAATGGAAACCACAGAGAGTGTTTATGAACCTATTCTGTGGAAATATGACTAAACATGCATGCTGCTCCATGTTTCCTTTCTTCAACAAAGATCTAGTAAAGAAAATTCAGGAAGAATCAATAGAAATAGATGCTCCAGATGCTTGTACACTTTGAAAGATGTGCTTTTAATCTTGATCAAGAGATGTCCTATCTGCACTCCCTGATGCTCCAGTAACTGGAATATTTAGTTTTGTATCAGCTGGGATTAGTACTACTTAGATAAGCATAACTTTATGGTGCACATTTTATATAAAATTGTAAACATTGTGTAAATCACCACAAAAATTCAACAACTCAACACTTTGCCTATGCACCATAAACTTGCTGAGAAATTCTATTAACATATTTTATGATACTTAGATCATGTCGAACTGTAGAGTTACTGGGCATTGAATTTTGAAGGAAAGTTTATTGGTAAGACTATTCAATAAGAAACATCTAAGCAAATGCAAACTTAAGAGAAGGTTGTCCAAAACAAATCAACAAAATAATAAGGTCTTTCTCCCTAGTTTTCAGTGTAGTATTTCATCACTTCAGGACAATTTCTCCAAAATCTATTTTTAAGTTATCAATCAAAAGCTAAATATGGGAACTATATTTCAGTATATACATCTATAATTTAAAAAATATACATCTATACATATTGTGTTTCTGAAACAAACCTACATTATGAAAATGATTCTCATTTGCACTGAATGTGCCCATGATATTTTTACTGTAACAATGTATATTAATATTAGTTACAAGCATAATCCAAGTATTAATTTTCAGATGAATTGCTTGATATTGGGAATAGTTGTATATATTATAAAATATATTATTATAAAAAGATTGAATAACATTTATTTTGGATTTTTTACTGCTGCTCTTTGGATGTATTTGTTGTGAACATCTAGTATTTGTGATTTATTTCACTTACCTACTTCATCTCCTTAATCTATGTTGGCATGAACTTTTGCAAAAGCTCCTATGCAATGTTTTATATATTTTTAATTTTTTCATTGTCTTCCTTTTCCTTATGAACCATAAGAAAAATTTTCATTTTGTAATTCACAGAGAAGGTGTAAAAACCTAAGTATTAAACTTAGATACTAAGTATTATAATTAAGTATTTTATTGTGTTAATATTATCCTTTTAATCATTGTTTCACCTAGCAAATTATGTTGAGTCTGCTGACAGGCATATGAATAAATTTTTTTTACAGATCTTCTTTCTGCTGTTGATTATAATATTTATCTTTATGATAGAATAACTAACTGTAAGATTTATCAAAGTCTTAATATATACCATGCCCCAAAATAACAAACACATACAAACATTTTTAGTTAGTTAATCTTCTCAGCAACTATTGGATAGATGTGAGTAGGAACCTCATTTTTCTTTGGAACAGATGATGAGGTTGTGCACAAGGAATTTAATAGTTTGCTGAGGTCATGCTGGTGTTGAGTAGAGCACAATTCAGGACCCTGACTCAGATGCAAATCCCCTGTCATAGTGTGCATGTAATTCTAAAACACCATCATATAAGATGAAGATCTCTAGCTACATGCTTGCGAAAGTACACTTTTATAAAGATTTGGGTTATTTTAAATGTGTGTGTGTGTGTGTGTGTGTGTGTACAACATGTATGAATGTATCTGAGGAGGCCAAAAGATGGTATTGGATCCCCTGGAACTGTAGTTACAGGTGGTTGTGAGCCATTAGGTGAGGAGGCTGGTAACCAAACATACATCCTATGGAAGAGCAGAAAGGACGCTAAATCACTGAGCCATCTCTCTAGTCTTTAGAAATATAAGATTTTGTTAAATCTATATTAAAATGGAACCATAAAACTACAAAAATTTAATACTGCATATTGAACACATGAATAGTCACATTTTTACTCAACTTTATTTTTAGTGCATACAAATATTTGCCTGTGAGCTTCTTGGTGGGGTGTTTTTGATACAGCTACGAATACCGATTAAATGATGGTAAGTTTGATCAAGTGGTGGTTCACAGTTTTTGTATGTGTGATCTGTCCTCTGTCAGTCACCAGCCAAATCACCAACACTCACAATGAAAGGGAAGGGCTACAATGGAACATTCTGCTCTTGGTGTTCTGTATTTGGATTCTTAGCTTCTCTATAATATTTGCAGACAGATTTTGTGCCTGTTAATTATCCAGTTAGCTCAAGTTATATATTTATGGTGTGACAAAGCAGATAATTCATTTTTTCCCTGTGTGGGGGAGTGCTATATGCTATTTCTCAATTTTTAGTAATATAAAGCAGAGGTACCTCACTGAAAACTTCAGGTGGTGGTTCTTCATAGTGGAAACACGCTTCTCCCCTGTGTCCTTTCTCTCCAACCACACAGGGCTTAAATGCTGAACTTGCCATATTGTCATGCTAGTGTTTTGTTTTGTTTTGTTTTTCTGCTTTAGATACCCTGGATTCTCTGCATGATGAAGACTTTGGTCCTTAAAGATTCATTTAGTATAAAGAAACTGTCCTGGGGACTTCAACAGCACTGACATTACTGTGCAATGGGAGGGGAACTGATGATTTATGAAGCTGGCTGTTGCATTCAAAATGAGTTAGAGACTGATCTACCCATTAGGAGGCTCCTTCTCTCCCAGAAAATCCAGACTTCCTTGTTTAAAATTCAAACACCTACTCCCCTTGTGGCTGTAATTGGCTTGGACAAGCCATTGCCAAATGAACATATGTGGACAGTGGATGCCAAAAAATGTAACCTTATTGCAGTATGAATGTTGCCTTCTTTTTTGTTCATAGCTGAGTATAATTGCTATTCCACCATATACACTTAGTGCAAAAATGTAGCATAAGAAAAATGCCAGATCCCATCTGCCAGGCAAAATAGCTATAAAGTAGAAAAATCAGTTTCCTAATGAATCCATTGAGAATAACTCAAGTTATTTTTTAATGTGAGGGCAAATAAACTTTTGAACAAGGCTGCAGAGCCATGTAGCATCCTTTTAATTTATGGCTAGACCAAATCCAAACCCTGAATTTAGGTATTAGAGTGTCCCCAGAAGTTGATCATGGAGGCTTGTGCTGACTACCATCTAAAAGCTGACTTGAACCTGAGCAGCCTATAATTCCATTTCCAAGGCAAGTGAAAATATTTCTCAGCAGTGTGACACTCATGGAACAACTTGGCAAGGCTTTTGTGTTAGCCTTAGCTTGTGTTCACAGTAACTAGATTGCTTCTCCCATCTTCCAGTCTTGAGACATGTAGAAGAAAAGCTAACACCTATTACTACTTTGTTTTGCTACAATTTTTCTAGTTCGAATTTAAAATTTCCTCTTGTTGAAATGTTGTTCCTTCCCTACTATTGGGGTCACTTGAACTAATAGCTCAGTTACAGGGTTTAAATATTTACAAGTAAAGTGTATTACATCAAGAAAAATAAGTTGAACATATATGTAAATACCAAGATATTACCATAAGGACTTGAAGTTTGTTATTTTTGAGGATCACTGTTCTCCAGAAAAGAACCTGTGTTTGGTATGAACCAGTCTGAACCGGCTTAATACTGTTTGAACTCGCTCAAACTAGATTGAACTGGTTTGGTTTAATCGGGCTAAAATGGGGTTGAATGGGTTACACACCGGTTTAATCCAGTTTTAACCGGTTTAATCTGGTTCGAACCGATCTGAACCGGTTTAATCTGGAGCAAACAGGTTTAATCCGGTTTTAGCCAGTTCTGTCTGGTTCGAACCAGTTTGAACCAGTTTAATCGGGCTCAAACTGTATTAATCTGGTTCAAACCGGTTTGAACCGGTCTGAACCTGTCTAATCCGGCTCAAATCGGTTTAATCTGGTTTTATCCGGTTCTAAATGGTTTGAACCGGTTTAATCCGGTTCGATCCAGTTCGAACCGGTTTGAACTAGTCTAATCGTGCAAAATTCTCCCCATTTTCCCTCAAGGCTAAGAATCTATATGGAGAGGAGATTATAAGGGTAAAGACCATGCTGAGGAAACCCTCAGTAACAGCTGAACTCAGCAAGTGGGAGCTCATTGACTCCAGTCTGACAGCTGGGGAACCAAACCAGAAGCCAAGTCTACTGGGCCATTGGCAGTGGATCCTATTTATCCCTAGTACCTGAATGGGCTTTGGGAACCCATTCCCTATGGAGGGATACTCTCTCAGCCTAGATACATAAGGGAGAGCCTGGATCCTGCCCCAAATGATATGATAGACTTTGATGATCCCTCATGGGAGACCTCGCCCTCTGTGAGGAGTGGGCAGGGGGTGTGATGGAGAAACAGTAGGGGGCTCAGAGGGAGAGGGAACTTGAATTGGTAAATAAAATAAGATTGTTTTAAGTTAAATTAAAAATTAACTAAAAAAGTAAAAGAACCAAAGGAGATGAATGACTTCGAGTACTCGGTGTCCTCCAGATACAACAGAACTAACATACACATGAACTCACAGAGACTGTCACAGCATGTGCTATATAAGGCCTGCACATATTCAAGCTAGATGGGATGCCAACACTAAGAGAGGAATTGGACACAGACTCTTACTCCTAAGTAGAAGTTATCTGAAATGGCACACACTTGAAAAGAAAACAATAATTTTCTTCAATGGAGTCTCACTGGGTATATTAAGCACATTGCATAGTAGCCCAATGCCTAAAGGAACTCGATGGTATTTTTGGAGGCTCTGACTCATATTGCTTTGTTTGGACTTTTTAAATTTTTATTTATTTATTTATTTATTTATTTATTGTCTTATTGGTCTTTTACATATACATATGTAATGGTTTCAGATTTTGTGGTTTTGTGAGGTGGTGTGTGTGTGTGTGTGTGTGTGTGTGTGTGTGTGTATGGGTGTGTGTGTTTTATATGGTTTTGTTTGTTTGTTTGCCTGTTGTTTTTTAATGGAAAAAGAAAGAAAAGCATAGAATTTGGAGAAGAACTGAGGGAAGAGTTAATCATAACCAGAGTGTATTGTATGAAAATTTCTTTTTCAATAAAAAAAAAATAAAAAGAAGAGCACCTGTCTCAATCTTGGAATCAGAGACCTTAGTCTGTATCCTCACTCTCCCTCAGCACTGACGTGAGCAGCAAGTAAAAGAACTCCTCCTGTTGTCTCTTCCATCCATCTGGTCAGAGGCAAAGGCCCGTATTCATCGAAGAAAGTGATTTAAATGGAAACAGATAGCAATTCCTGGGGCATATTGATGCTTAAGAAAACAAGGGGCTGGACTGTGCTGGCTAGCTTTGATTGGATCCTTGACTCAATCTAAAATCTCCTAGGAAAAGTCTCAATGGGGGACTGTGCACATCAGCATATCTGTGGAGGAGTGTCTAGATTCTCTTCATTGATATGAGAAGATCCAGCCTGAAAGTGAGCAGCAGCACATGCTAGGAAGCTAACAGAGTGACATGCTTGGCCGTGGATGTGTTATTAGTCCCTGCCACCTTGACTCTTATCCAGCAGCAGACTGTTTCCTGAAATTGTGAGCTCAGACCAACTTTCACTTTGCTAAGCTGCTTTTTGTTGGGCCATCTTACTACAGTAGTGGAAAGGAAGCTGGGATCATGGAAAATAAGCTGCAGGCCTTACCTATTAGCAGAACTCCATCAGTAGCAGCAGTAGTGCATGGACAGGCTTTGTGTGAGTGGCTGGGTTCAGAAAACAAGACGTCTTAGGGAAAACTGCAGATGTGCATGAAGTTTTTTGCTTTCATCTTTATCCTGTTTGAAGACTCTCCTGTCACGTGTCCTTCCTGTATTTGAAAAGAAATAATGTTCCTAGGTCCAAGAAGACTCAGAGCTAACAGTCTTACTTTCTCCTTTTGATCTGAAATCACATCTTACTCTGCGTAACAGTCCCAAAAATCTCCTTTCCTTAATGTCTGGGTTTCGTTTCTGAAGTCCATGTCTCATATAGCTTTGATTAAACAAACTTGTCTGCCTTTCTCTTCTGGATCTACCGATTTGGGGATTGTAGAGGGGTCCTATCAATTTACCTAGCAATGAATGAGGAGACATTTTCTCCATCTACAGAAAGTCAGCCTATCACAGGCTGGGTGTTGCCACCTTTGGCTGGGTGTTGCCACCTTTGGCCACCATGGAGAAAGTTATTCTTATTACAGCTGCTCCTGTAATAAGTAGTTCATTATCAGTACTATCTCAAGGAGGACACTGTCCAAATCAAGTAAACAGAACACAGAAAGGGACAATAGTCCCTGAGCTTTAGAGGACTGGTATTTCTAAACTTATAAATTGCCTAAAATTAGAAATATTTTTGGTTTTAATATCTGTCTTAGGTTTCTATGGAGAAATACCATGACAGTTGCAATTCTTGTAAAGGAAAGCATTTAACTGGGGCTGCCCTATACTTCAGAGGTTTAGTCCATTACCATAATGGTGGCATGTAGGCACACATGGAACTGGAGAGGTAGCTGGGAGTTTTACATCTGGATCAGCAGGCAGCAGGAAAAGATGATGGACCTGGCTTGAGCATTTGAAACATCAAAGCTCATACCCAGTGACACACTTCCTCCAACAAGGCCACACCTACAAGACCACATCCTCCTAATTGTACCACTCTCTATGTGCCTATGGGGGACATTTTCATGCAAACGACCTCAATATCTTATGAGCATATATCTCTCAATATATAATGTGTTTAATTTGGGCATTTTAATATATGTCCACAATGTATTTCATAAAGTTATTTTTATTAGAGGATAATTGATCAGTGGTGTTTGGAATAAAATTTTGTACTATTTTGGGCTCTTTTCCCAAGGAACACTATGATAAGAATCTGTACTACTAACTTTGGGCCAGTGAGAAGGGAGAGGGTCACCCACATCCTCACACTACTAGAGTGCTGTGATCTGTAATATTGGGCAGGGCTTTCAGAGAACATACTTGCCAAATAAAATAATCTAGAAATGGATAGAACAAAGGAATAGATGATAGCTTGGCTCCTACCTCATGGTTTGAACAGAGAAGTCATAGAAATCTTAGCATATCCCATACTGTTTGTCTTACCCCCAAGATACCATTACCACATACAGCATAATGTTCCTGCATTATGATAGACCAGTCACTGGTTTCTGTCACTTCCAACTCTACTTAAACCAGATGCTTCATTAAGAGCAATTTCCAGCTCTCTTAACATTGTTCTTCAGGCTATCAGTCAAAACTTTCTTTTACAGAAGGAGGGGGGTGGAGATCAGGTGATGGAAGAAAGAAAAGATAAAGAAAAGCAAGACCGGTGATGCCTCAAGTATGGGACAAATATGTGAAACGCCTATACCAATACAATGTAAGAGTTAAATGGTAGCCTCAAACTTCTATTTTTCACTTCCTCATTATTATGCCTGGAACTTGACTTAACCCCATTTGAATTTTTTCAATCATTTTGGAAGATCAATCTGTCCCATTGTTGAAAGAAGTATCCTTTTAAAATTCAGGTGTGTGACATCTTCAAAGAATGCCAAATCTCTGGGGAAAATCTTGTTCCTACGCAATGGCCCTTCAAGTTTCAAAGCTTGTTTCTGAGTTTCAGTGTTCATTTTCATTGCAGCTGAAAAGACATCAGATAAACGCTTGTGGTGAATCTTTTTTTTTTTTTTTTTTTAATTCAGGAGTGTGGCCATAGGTAGAGTCCTCACTCCAGATCACCCACTGCAGTATGAACTGGACTCATAGGCTTGAAAATGCATGCATACAGCTAAACATAATAAAAGAAGAATGCACAGTTAGGTGGAAGATAGATATAAAGTATGTCTGGAGGAATGGGAGGAGGGAGGAGTGTGTGTGGGCGGCAGGGGTGGTGGTGGTAGTGGTGATAGGATCAAGATACATTGTATACATGTATGAAATTTCCAAACAATAAATTATAAAAGTTGAGGAAGGCTGCTAATGCTATTAACATCTCTAGATTCTGCTTGCTAAGCCATTCTGAAAATGTCTCTGATTAACAGTATTTTGTGTAGCTGCCCAGTCTGCAGCACTGATTTAAACATGACTACATCATAGCATCATAGCCATGTAAGGCACCCGGCTACTTACCCTGACTGTCTAAGAGGTATGCTATTTCAATGAGTTCACCAACAATTCTGCCTTTGAGACAACCATGTTTTCCCCTCCAAGTGCTTCTTGTTTTCTTCACGTGCATTTTATCTTTTTCTGTTTGTTTGTTTTGTTTTGTTTTGATAGACTATTGAAATAATTTGACTGTCTGGTGTTGTTCTGGTATGAACAATTTCCTACCTTATTAATGTTCTTTGAGAAGGTATTTCCAGCACCCCTCCTCAATCCAGGAAAATAAGTCCTATCCCGATAAGATCTTCCAGACTCTTTTACTCTAAATATCTGCAGAGACTCTTTTTGAATCACTCCGTCAACATTAAGAAGATGGCTAAAAGACTGAAGCACTTGATATGGAGTTCCTGATAACCTACACTTCATGCACAATAAAAAGCCAAAGATTTTTGTTTGGAAAGTTAGCTCAAATGAGAACACTTCTCTCTTGTTGACTAAGTCTTCTTTATTGAAAAGACACTTCTTAGGCAGATAAAGAAATGTACACTCTCTATTCATTAGGTGTTTAATCTTTGTATTCTCCTGGTGACAAAGAAGTGCCATTAGCACAAGGGGACTCTCTCCTGATGACAGAGGTGGATCCTAGTGAAAGCAAACCAGTGAAGGTGAAGTAGCAAGGGCTTTGTAACCATAGTTACGTTAAGTCTGAGATTATAAATGTGTTGTCTCTGCTATGAAAGATGCATTAACATTCCTTTAAGTCTGCTCTTGGAAACCTTGTCATCCTGGCTAGTCTGTTTACTCCCTTATCTCTAAAGAGATGGCTAGGCTTAATTAACACTTAAACATTAACCTGGAAGCTATATTATCACAGGGGTAGGGTGGAGAGGGTAATGTGAGTGTGAACCTCTGGAAACAGCCTAGCATAACCGTGATCATTATGAAATGCTCAAATTCTGAGAAGCAAAATTTATAATTATAAGAGCTTGCTCCTAGCGGCTCAGAAAAGCCTGGAAATGATGCCCCATGACTTGATACATACACCTGAAATAACTGAAGGGTGAACTTCAGAGTTTTGGAAATCGAATCTTAAAATCAAAATGGCAACTTAGTCTGCCACTAATTGTATATGTGGTACCAGCAGATATTTGCTTGTCCATGGTTAAAGAACCTCCACAGCAAACCACTGGAATGATGGTGCATTTGTAATAATGAGGTAGGCTATTGTCTTGTGACTGGACTGTCACCATGGTTAGGGAAACTACTGCCTCAGCTATTTTTTTCCTTTGAAACAAATGTTCTGACAACCGTGGAATTTTATAATTTGCTTTGAATGGCTGGCTCTTACAAACTGCTGTTTCCATTATAGAAGCGATATATGATTTGCCTTTCTATGAGTCTCTCTCTCTTTCTCTCTCTTCCTTCCTCTCTTCCTCTCTCTCCCTCCCCCTCTCTCTCCCTTCCCCCCTCTTCCTTTCCTCCTCCAAAGGATATAATATGAGTTCTCCATTATAACACATTTTAAAGGGCAAGGGTTTTCAGATGATTTTCTCAGTCCACTCTGAACTCTACTGTTATCCTCAATGGGGACCTTTCTAAAACTCCTCTGCCTTGTGAGGCAGGGCAATTCTGACCACCACTAGAGAAGGATTCTGCTGGTTAAGATGATCAACTTCACCAAATTGACTGGCAAGTTTTCCTGACAAATTTTTATTCTTCTGATTTTAGTTAGTATATAATTTTCTTCAAGAAAACTCTAGTGCTCTGCAAAAAAATTCTCCTCAGATTCTCCTGTCTCCTCGTTTTCTTTTAATCTCTCAGTACAGTTTAATTCTCACTCAAAGCCCATCTTCACCATATTTAATAGGGTCCAGAATCAGATGCTTCCAATAACTCCCCAGTTTCGTCAGGCCCATACCAAGTGCCTCACACACTGGTTCCATTTCCTAAATGCATAGAAAAAAATCTATTAACTGTATACTGCTATCTGGGTGACACCTGAGCTTTCTGTGAACCCACTTTAGTAGCTTTATCTGAGACAGGATATGAGAAATGTGGTTTACATAAATTTGGATCATCTACCTGGGTATACCCACAGTTAGTGGCACAGTCTGCCATCTTGGAGGAAGTTCAGGGACCTCTCCCTCATTGCTCTGTTCCACTTCAGGAATAGTGTAAATGTGATGGGTCCTGTGCAAGGTCAGGGTGTCCGCCATATGGCGATGGATGATGCTTTTGCTCCTTTATGTTTCTTTTTTATCCAGGAAGAGAAATCTTACATGAAAAGAGTATTTTGTTATTTCTCAATTTTACTAGGTTTTATTTTTCAGAATATAGAGGAAATACTAAACTAAAAGAGAGGAAGATTCTGGATATATGAATTCTGGAATCAAGATTTTATGTAAGGTAGCTCCTCTTCATTATCAGTATCATTGACTCTGCATACAATACACTAACAGTGGCATGATGGAACCCAGCATTGTACAAATGCCTGGATACCCTGGTTCTTTAAGAATGTGTGTGAACATTCTCACAAAGGATTTATTTTCTCATTTGGAAATTATTTATAATAAAGGCATAATATCAAATAAATACTTGTTAGACAAATAATAAATTGCTTTTCTTGAAGTGGATAACATTAAATTAAATCCAGATTGCTTATAAAACCAGCATGTTGGAAAGAAAACCAAACTGAGGCCAGAGTTCTAGCACACTTTTTTGTTTTAAATCATCATGTGCCTGCCTGAGATTTAGTTTCAACACAGCAGCTCTGAGGGGAACTGAGCATACGTGAACTGCTTGACATGTTCAAAAATTCCAGCTCCTACCAAAACTGCCTTTTCCATGGGAAGGAAGAGGGGCTGCTTAAGCACAAGAGATGATAAGATGCACTGTGAGGAGGCTGAAAGCTGTGGATTAGAGGAGAAGTCAGGAAAGGATGTGTACCCAGTACTGCCCCACAAAGTGCCACAAGCTGGGTGGCTTTTAATGAAGTCAAAATTTATTTGTAGCATGTGGCCTATGCTCCCTCTAAAGACTATAGGTGCAGGGGGTACATTGCCAGGTTTTGTTTGACTTTCATTTAAAAGTTTTCATGTAACATATTTTGATCATGTTATTTCAGCTCCTCCAAAGTCTGTCTCCCAGTTCTTCCCACTTCCCTGCCCACTCAACTTTTATTCTCTTCCTTTAACCCCACCCCAAAATATGAAAAACAACAATAGTCAAAACAGACAAGTATTTTCAGTTTTTGGTATGAGGACCAAGGTAGGACATTCTGCTCTGTCTAGCTGTCCCTCAAAGTGAGAGTTCCCTTTTAAGGATACTGCCCACAAGCCATCAGGTGTCCAGCCTATACAAGTACTACCTAGCCTTGATGAGCTATACCTGTGAGACTCTGCTTTCAATTTTAGGTCAGGTTCAGGGGTACTAGGGATCAGGTTCTCAACACATAGTTTATGGTGAGGAACATAATTTAAGATGTTGAATTCAGGATATTAGTTGCATCTGAGGCAAATTATCGAGTAGTTTTTCTCAATTTTTTTTAACCCGCCAAGGAGCCATTTTGAAGTTTTTTATTTCAACTGCTTCTCCTAGAAATGTTAATATCATAAATATGTGTGGTGTATGTTTATATTCTCGGGGCCTTTAAATGGCCATATATGAATGTAATAACACTTAGAAACTTAAAATGAAATCTTTTGTCATTAATGATAGTAAAAAGTGCAAGGTCTAAGAGAAAGTAAGACAATTTTGTTATGGTATAAACTTCACCCCAGCCCTGGGCATCCATGTACCCAAAGAGTCTGGGATGTTGTGGTAGAAGCTTCACCCAACACCCCCCCATCTCCCTCCAAACCCTGCTGCATCTTATAAAGCCCACCAAATGATGACCCCTCCCCAGAGATGCTCAAGACCACTCCCAGAGGGCATTTAAATTACCCCCCAGAAAATAGACATGTGGTTTTCTCATCCCTTCTCTGGGGGTGCTAGAAGGCCATCCAGAAGCATTGTATCTATTAAACATGGGCTTTTTAAAAATTTGGCTTTTATTTGCTCTGATTTGGACTACTGCATCAGCAGAGAAGCTTATCAGGGTATAGAAATTTTTCATATGTTCACAGAAGAAACCTTTTGTTGATATATAGCTTTGTTTCTGTCTGCTTAAAGTAGAAAATTTGCAGTATTATACTGAAATTATTTTCCTTGTTTAGAGGTAAATTATGTAAACAATGATAATATATGTTCAAAACAGAAAAAATAAAAAAGAGAAAAATCTAGAACAAAAGATATTAAAGTTTTCACCAAAAAGGAATAATACATGTGGTGAGAGAAATGTGAACAATATTATAACATTACATAAGACACATCAAATAATAAAAAAATACTCACATCATTTTTAAAATTAAAAATGAACTTATGATGCTTTTACATCATAAATGTTTTGTCCATGAATTCCTCCCCTATGTCCTATAGTGAAATGATTACTAGGAAATCACCCATCTAGATCACTTCTTCATCACCACTCACAGTTATCAGACACATCACATGACTGCACATACCTAACAGAGACTCTTACTCTTTCAATTTTTTATCAGAAATATTAACATTTGTGTTGAATGTTAGTTACAGATTAAAAGTTTAAAATTGAGAGCATGCAGTCTGGATTTCCTTGTAGTTCCCACTTGGATTCTGGTTTCTTGAAACTGGAAGTCAATTCATTTCATATTTGGGTGCATAGGAAAGAGGCATTGGTTGAGAGTGCATACAACTCTGGGTCAAATTGGAGTTCTAAGAAGAATACATTCAAAAGGCGACATTAGCCAGGCATGACTGCCACACATCTGTTTTTCCAACAATTGAGTGGCTGGAACAGGACTTTGAGAACACAAAGACAGCCTGAGTGACATGGTGAGACTTTGTCTCAAGAAGAAAAGAGACAAGGATGCAAAGGAGGAAGACTATTCCCACAACGGGAGCCGCTGCTACCCAGATGAAAAGTGCCCACCAGAGTGTATGCAAAAGCCCATTTCTTAAATTAGGACAATCTTCCCATCCCCCTACCTCTGCTCTACACACATACATACATACATACACACACACACACACACACACACACACACACACACATTTCTCATGGAACTGAAGAGATGAAAATATTAAGAAACATCTGGGGGAAATGTAGCTCAGGTAACAGGTCCAATAAAAACATGAAATTTAATCATACAACTATAGAAAACTCCCCTCTCTCTAAAATTTTACTGCCATGACTCAGTATCCTAACAGTAGACTTCAGTTTAGGGACCTTGAGGAGCAGACTGCCCTGGGTACCTTGAGATAAAGAAGGACAACACTGGAGTTGTCAATATCTGTCACCACAGCTTTAGCAAACATTAACCATTGTCAGATTAATGAACATCTTTCACAAAGGTCTATTTAACTTATTCAGATCACACAATATATTATGAATAAAGTTTTCACAAAAGAAATTACATTCATCCTAAAAAGTCAGGAAATGTTTAAAATAATCAGGGTATACATTTAGGCACAGATTCTTTATTAGACAGAAAACTACACAATTACCTATAATATACTTAGAGACTGAATATAATCCACAGTCAGGGCCTTGTGTATTATCTAGAAGAAAAAAAAATTAAAGGAAATTCTAGCAATCAAAAATATGGCAAGACATGAAAGAATGCTGTCGTGGACTTGTTGAAAAGGAAAACAAACAAATAACAAAAGCAAGCTATATGCCTCTGAAGACAAGTTTTAGAAGCTTTATTTTGTTTGTTTGTTTGTTTTCAGACAGGATTTCTCTGTGTAGCTTTGGAGCCTGTCCTGGAACTCACTCTATAGACAAGGCTGGCCTCAAACTCACAGAGGTCTACCTGGCTCTGCCTCTCAAATGCTTCTCAGTGTGTTAACAATTTCTTGAACTTCTGTGCATTGGAGGGCTGAATGATGAGGAAGAATCAGAAAGGAATATCCAAAAACTGTAGGAAATTTTCAAGCTGTGAAATAGGTATGGTGTTCAAATACCAGAAGAAAACAGGTAAACAGAAATGGAAGAAATATATGACATGAAATGACTGAGAATTTAAAAAACAAACAAAACAAACAAAAAACAAAAAAAGGAAAAAGAAAAAACCCTAATAATTACAGATTAATTTAAAACAACAGACTCATTTAATCAAGTAAAAAAAAAATCCCTAATGGTTGACCAGAAATTCAGTACCAACAAGTCCAAGCTCAAGTCCAGAATCAAACCTCTCATCAAACAGATGAAAATAACAGCGGCCTGCTTACCACCTCCACTGAAGAAGATGGAATACCAGGAGGAACTCTTCAGTGTCCCTAGGTGACTTGCTTATAGAAGACTCAGGTAAAAAGGATTGCTACACTTCTCATCAGAAGCCATGTTCACTATGGTAAGGAGCCATGAAAATTTTACTGTTGAAAGGATGAAAAGACTGGCTTCAAATTCTGTAGCTACCAAAATGATCCTTCAAAAGTAAGGCAGAGAGACTTCCTCAGACAGAGTAGTTTATCAGCAAGAAAACTACCACACAAAAATGAAGGAAAGATGTTCTTCAAGGAAAAGCATGTGTTAAAAGCACATGGAGGAAAAAAGAATGCTGAGGACAGGAGGTATGAAGGGAGAATAAAATTATTTTATTTCTTCACCATCTTAATAGTCACAGTAATAATTTTCAGGTGTGGGTGGTCACAGGAAGCTACAAGAAATGGGACAAAGGATCTGAGGCTAAAGCAGGATACTGAAGTTTAATGTGAATTAGCTAAATTTATACTGCAAAATTTTAGATAATCACTAATTTTTTTTAATAGAAGAGATAGTTATAAAAGGTTCTTTGTCCTAGCTGGGTCCCACCACCCTTGAGCTCCCAAATAAACACACAGCTGCTATGATAATTATGAAACTGTTGGCCAATGACTAGGGATTCTTATTGGTTAGCTCTGTCTTAATTATGAACCCATTTCTATTATCTATGTATTTCCAAGTGGTCTTATCTTACTAGAGAAGGGTCCAAACCCCTTACTCCTTCTTCGGTTACATGGCAATGCCTTCACTTCCCTGAATTCTCCTTGTTTCCTAGCCCCACCTATCTTTCTGCCTGGCCAATCAGTGTTTTATTTATCAACCAATAAGAGAAAAATATACAGAATAACATCTTCAATCGATGATAAAAGGAAACAATAAACAATTTTCCATCAGAGAAAGTAGAAGAAAAAAAGAAAAGGAAAAACCAGTCCCAACATAGGAAGCACTTCCAATGTGATAAATATAACTACAACTAGGCCATCAGTTACTTACGAGTAGTCTGGATGTACAAGTTAAGAGGCTGATAGTGCTGGGAGTGGCTCAGTAGGCAAAGCAATTGCATCCCATGTCTGAGGACTTCAGCTCAGATCTCCATCATCTACATAAAAGCCAGGTGTAAAGGTATACCTATGTAACCCCAAAAAGGGTTGGGGAGACCTAAGAAGGGGCTCCCTGGTAAGGTAGTCAATCTAAAATAGCAAGCTCCAAGTTCAGTGAGAGATACCACCTCAGACACTGTGGTGAAGAAATGATTGCAGACATACTAACTTCTAGCTTCCAAGCTTCCACATGTGCCTGTACACACATGTACAGCACATATACACAAACAAGACAGACCCTGTGATGCAGATCCTTCAACAAGACTCCATTGTATTCTGCCTCTCATCTGAGATTGGTAATGGGTGGCCAGTGACTACAGAGGACCTTAGATGTCAGTCTTGTTAGCACAATACTGTAAAGTCAGTGTAGTAGTTTGAATCAGAATGGCCCCATAGGCTCATATATTCTAATGCTTAACATCAGGAAGTGGCACTATTTGAAAAAATTAGATGGATTAAAAGGTATACTGTGAGAGTAAGAGCATTGCTAGGGGTAGGCTTTGTGCCCAGGCCCAGAGTCTTTCCTTCTGTCTGTAGATGAGGAGGTAGTTCTCAGTACTGTTCCAGTGTCTGCCTGTTTGCCACCATGCTTCGTGCCATAATGATAATGGACTAAATCTTTGAAACTGTATGTGAGTCCCAATTAAATATTTTCTCTTATTCTAGTTCTTCTCTTCACAGCAACAGAACAGTTACAGAGATACTCAGCTACTCTGGAGCCGTGTCAAGGCCAGGGTAAGCTACAGAATTCATGGCTAGCTTGGGCAACTGAGTGACACCAGTATGAAATAAGATTTAGAAGGGTAGCCAGGACAGTGTCACACTTCTTATCAGCATTCATAGGACAATAGTTTTGATCTGCAGTGCATAAAGAAATAAAGAGATTTTTGAATTAAATAACTAGTGATTTGGAGGGGAAGTTGCATTTCAGACTTCAGTTCTTTTGCACTGATGTGAACACAGATAAATGACACACATAATATTGAGTACCTTCTTCAGTTGACAATAACGGGTAAGCCTAAAAGAGCCTTGTATTAACCTTTATTCTACCTACAAAATTTTTTGTTCTTGCCCTTGGTATGCCTCTCCATCTTGTCAAAATACTGAAGTACATTCACTCACAAAGCACAGAAACTGGTCAATCACAAAGAATTTTTCTATACAGATTTCAAAGAAATATGATCTGTCCAATCAAGTGCTTTGCTTTAAAGAATTCATGGGGAGTCAACAGAGATAAAATCTACAGAGTAGATTGTGGACCCCTCTACCAACCAGATTTACTAACTTACTAACATTTTATGGGGGCATTTACACTTTCATCATTCTGCCTAATAAGTTACACCTCTAGGTGTAGAGGCAGACTTGGCTCAGGGAGGAAGTGCCTGCTGTGCATGGTTCTTGTGCATGTGGGCTGGCCTGGGTACCTTGGCAGGGAGATTGCAGCTTGGTTAGGCTGACCACAGTTTCTCCTACAAGGAATTGTCAAGTTAAAGTAGCATATAAGAAGGATTAATAAAAAACAAGAGAGCAATTGAACTGGGTATAGGTGCACCCTCCTGAAAAATTATCTAATGGAGCTAAGAATAGACACTTTGCAACCTTGTAATTTTACTCTTCAACATGGAGCTAAAATGTTATTGATCATACACACCCAGAAGCAGGCACAAAATTGTTCACAGCAGCATTTTACCACTGTCAAACTGAAAATAATCCATCATTATTAATAGTAGAATGCTTAAATACTTTGTGACATACCTATAAATGGGTTCATGGAATAAGCTAAAAATTGTGTGTGTGTGCATGTGTGTGTGTGTGTGTGTGTGTGTGTGTGTGTGTGTATGCACATATAGCCATTAATTTAAACAATTTGGAAATAAGGAAAGTGAAAAATATAATATTTAACAATGCAGGCATACAAGGTATCAATGAATGTAGTGAACGTAGCCCTAATTGGGACATCTATATTGACATCAAGGTTCTGGAAACATCAAGAAAAAGGAAATGAGAAAAGTATAAGAAAAGAGTGCTGTGAAATGTTACCTTCTCTATACAGCATGGCTAGCACAATCACAAACTCAATCATAAAGAATGTACCACTGTTAATGTGCTTAAGATCAAGCCAGCCAAAATCCCCATCATCCCACTCCACTGAGAAGCTATCAACATCAGATAGTTACTGAAAATTTTCTACACCCTGATAAGCCTCTCTGCTGATGCAGCAATCCAAATCATAGTAAATTAGAAAAAGCTCACATTTAATGGATACAACACTCCCAGATGGCCTTTCAGTCCCCCAGAGAGGAGGCAGAAAAGGGAGAACAGAAAAACCACAAGTCTATTTTCAGGTTTAAATACCCTGTAGGAGTGGTCATCATTTGGTGGACTTTCTGAGATTCAGCAGGGCTTGGACAGAGATAGGAGAGGGGTCCTTGGGTGGAACTTACACCAAACATTCCAGACTCTTTGGGTGTATGGATGTCAGGGGCTGGGGTGAAGCTTCCACCATAGCAGTTACTGGGGGAGTGAGAATTTTCTTTGGTTGATGTTTCTGCTCTTGTAGGATTCCCTTATGTTAATGGATGGCTCCAGGACTTGGTGGGTTATTTAAAAAAATAAAATAAAGAAATGAAGTTGGGAGGGGGTATATTGTAGGACTTAAGGGGGAAGTTGAAGGGGAGAAATGGAAATACATATGATTAAATTTCACTCAAGATGTACCCAAGATTTTCAAAATTGAAGACCACTTTTAAAAGCAAAAGAAAAGCAATGGAACAATTATCCATCAAATATGTAATTCAAAATGTAGCACCTTCCAAGGTGAGCTGTCATGTGCATGTTGGGAATTGAGCCTGTCCTCTGGAAGAGCAAGGAGTGCTCTTAACCACTGATACATCTCTTCAGTATCTCCGAACTTCCCTTGTAACAAAGAATTACTTTCCAAAAAGAAAACTGATTGAATTGGTGAACTGGGAGATGAGGGAATACAATTACGTTTTGTTGCTGATGTTTGTTATAGTCAGTTTTAAACAAAAAGCTGCCCCCTTCAGGGTCATGTGATGTGTTGCTTTTGATCTTTTGCTTAGAGCAACATCAAAATTGGTAGAAATGTATCACAGAATAAAATAAGTACACCAATGTTGTATAAGCATTTTATGCCAAGAATAAGACAGCAAAATCTCTTCCTTTTGCATGACAATCTGCTTTGATTAGCATTCTAATTGAGTTCAGCACTACCCAGGAGCCCTGGAAAAGACACTCTTTTATTTCTAAAATGTAGACTTCCCAACAAACAGACTAGATCTAAATCCTAACAAAAGGCAAAATAAGGAAATAAAAACGGTCCAATTAAGCCTGGACATCCAGATACGTATGCCCATGCTGTGATACAGATTTAGCCTTCATTTTGCTATCCAGTCTGAGTGATAATGGGATGAGTTTATTCTGGATGGGATCAGAATGTAGTGGATTAGGGGGTTAAGGAATGATTTCTCAGAATCAAGAAATGAATAGGTTTCTCCTGGGCCAAGGAAAGAGGAGATGGAACACAGAGATTTTCCTTAACATGGCCTTTTTGATTTATAAAAATAATAGCTATTGATTTATGACTTACTGGGAAATATTTGAAAACTTTATAAATAGCACCAGTCTGGCACTGTAAACCTTGGCTTCTGACTTCAGTGAGGTCACTAGCTAGGCATGTGAGCTCAGGCGTGTTGTTTTCTCCTGTGGACCTCTCTATCTGTGAAGAGAACAAAGATGGCTTCTGCGTCCCTGTCTACTCTAGAGTCTAAAATTCTATCACAGTGCCAGGAGACAGCTCAGCTGGCAAAGCACTGGCCACCTAAGCATGAGGACCAGTGTTCCATCCACAAAATCCACTTTTAAAAAGCTGACAGTGTGGCATGTTCCTCACATGCAACATGAGGAGTCAAAGATAGGAGGATCTCTATGACACTGCTGGCCAGCTAGCCCATCCCTAGTCAATGAGCCCTGGGTCAGTGAGGAAGTATATCTCAACAATAGGACTTGGGGGAAAAAGAAGGGAGGATGGAAGGAAGGCAGACAGGAAGGAGAGGAAAGAGAGAAAGGGAAAGAGGGGAGAAGGGAAGGAGAGAGAGGGGAAGGGGAGGAAACAGAGAGAAAGGAACCCAGAGGGAGAAGACAGGAAGGATTGAGGAAGGGAGAAAAGAAAAGCTGACAGAGGTAGATGGAGTCTGAAGAGGAGGACTCTTGAAGTCAGTTCTGTTTTGACCTGCACACATACATTCATACACAGATAATAAATAAATGATAATGAAAGTAATTCTGTGGTGGAGACAGTTTAATCAAATAGGAAAACTCCAAACATTAGGAGTTTATTGCATTTGTGACATTAATTACTTAACTTCTCTGGGACTTTTAATTATAAAATGAAGTTGATAATAGTTTGTATCAGTTGATTTTGGAGAGGTTTGGAAAAGAATTGAAAATTTCAATAGTTCAGCCTTGTGTCTAGAACGTAATCAGTTTTTGAAAATAGTAAGTGTTCATCAGGGTTAGAACCATCAGCAAGAAGCTCTCTGGAAGGGGGATTCAGAATTTCCCTTTTTCTGACCCTGGCAAATTGGTGTCTCAGTCACCACTCAGTACTGCACCATTTCTTCCATTTTGGCCATCTCTCTAACGTCTGCTTTAAATACAGCCTCAAAATGACATTGTAGTCATGATGATGCTAGCCATTTACCTGTTACCAGGCACAGTGCAAGGTCACTACATATAATTTCCAGAGCAACAATGTGAGGCAGGTGTTTCTGCTTGAGGGTTAGGCCATATCATATTTTATTAAATGCCCCCCGTGACACCTAGCACGGTGCCTTGGATACACCAGGCCCTCATCACACATATTTTGATTGACCGAGACTCAACAGTGGGTTCCACTCCCTTTCTTTGTAATGTATGTAGTACTTTGATTTATAAGAAATTTCTGTCCCTGGATGTGGTCAGCTATTGAATTTATGTGTGACAAGGAAACCATAGAGTTTGGCAACTCTACAGTGATAGATGATGTGTGATTCATTTGGGGGATGATAAACATTTTCTACTTAGATTGTGAATACCTGGGCCTATAGTTAGTTAATCAAGCCTATGCATGGCTGAACATAGGGGTTCAAAGGACTTTACTCTAAATTACTCCATTGTGTGTTTTCAGATACGGTCCTGTCCCATATTGATGATGTTTTCTGTACCCACTGCTCAAAAATAGGAGACAAACAAATTCTAGAGCTTATTCCTCTTAAAAGAAAATTTGTGAAGTATGAAGCCAGGTCTAAACTAGAAGAACCAGGACACTGTGACCCTTTGAGCGTCTAGGATACACCCACAATAAGTCACCTCTCTCTGTAACATGAGGGAGAGGGACGTTTGAGGTTTTGCACACAGTGAGTGATTCTAGAAAGTGTGCATTTCTGTAAAAAAAAAAAAAAAATGTTGAAGCAGGAATTAAAGTTGGTTCTGGAAGAACTAACAGACAAGTTGCAGGGCAAGAACCAGCAGATGTCACAGGGGCCATCGACCAGCTGCTCCCAGCCATCTCCTACATGGTCCCACTCAATTGTTTCCTACTCAAATACAGACTCTTTGCCTCCTGACCTTGGCTTTAAGTTCCCAGTGGATGTTTTTCTTCACTCCCCTGCGAAATCACATGAGTCTATGCAGAGGTGGGGGCAGGGGAGAAGTATGGCAGGTTCTGAACAATTCCAACTTCACTAGTGGGAGAAATGGTCCCGTAAATCCTTTCAAAGGGCGCCCACCATGTCTGAGAGTCGGAAGGGGCAGTCAGTGACATGAATACGATTATTGTAATGGAGCAAAATGTGTGACCCGACAGGATTCCGTTAAACCCAGCAAAAGGGAATGCCACAGTTAACCCGCGTCCTGGGGGAGCACTAAACCTCAAGCAGACTTACTAATTAGGGCTTCTGAGGGGCACGGAAAAGGAGGGGGTTTTCTCCATTACAGAGACAACTCCATTCTAACCAATTGCTTTGCACGGGGGGCAAGTCCTGCTTCTTTCTTTCTTCTTATTTAGCCAAACAGTTTTGAGTTACACGTTCACAAGGCCCCTGTTGTGCAAGCCCTTTCCATCCTAAAACAGAGCCGGTGGAAGGAGTTTAAATGCATCAATAGGTGGCGCTCGTTCTTTTAATTTAGTTTTCACTGTTGGTCCCATATGTAATGAAAGACCCAGGTTTTTGAAAGAAAGAGTAGGATTTTTAAAATGAAAACACATATACAATGTTCTTTTCTAATTGAAAGGGTATATTGTGAAATCATTAATGTCACAGGACATTTGTGTTTCAGGGAACTGGGCAAATATATATATATATATATATATATATATATATATATATATATATGTCCCCAAATTGACTTTAGCAATTTGAAAGTGATAGTGCACATCTGTGTTCAATAACTTCTTGTTGGTAACCGGTGTTTAATATTTCATGTCAAATCAGGAAGAGTGATAGAAAGCTCTGGAACACAGCAGCGGCTGGCATTCCCGCAGCACAGCCTGCCCTTTGTCATACTCACCATAAAGAAACATGCTGTAGCAAGGATGGAAACTGCACCAGAGTGACTCCTTTCTTGGACCTTACATAAACTTCCAGAATACACTGTCTCTATTTTCTTTTAGAAATATGTCTATAAGCAAAACGGCTAAAGGACTTCCCAAGCTCATTATTTATTTAAGTGGGAAAGAGGGGGAGTGTGTGTTGCGGGGGGGGGGGGGACTCTTGGAAGAAATTACAGCAGAATAAATCATCTTCTAGAACAAATCTTACCTTTGTTTTCATCAGTCCTCTTTCTTGCCTAGTTGGTATGCTGTGATGTGAAGGAGCTCGGTTGCCAATGGAAACATGCCTTCGGATGGCTCACAATGAACTCTGGATGGTATTTTAATGTTAGTAGTTGAGCAGGGTGAGATAGGGAGTAGAAAGTGTGATGGACAACTTTTGAGTAACTTTAGGCTTCTTTCTCTGCATCATCTTCTGTGTGCAATCTGAACTCTAAATACAGCATTGACTTTACCACAACAAATGTGATAAAACACCTTTACAAATACAGTGGTTCTCCTTCAGCTGTCTACAAGACCAGCCCGGAAAATCCCCACATTGATCTGCTGCTCAGGGTTGGTGGGGATGAACTCAACATCTTCTATCCCACTCTTAATAATGTGGGGCCAGACCATTGGGTTTGCTTTGACTTGTAAATGATGTAAGAGAAAGAGGATGTTTGAGATCTAGATACACAGACACAGCTACACTTGAAGGACTGTGCAGTTGGCACCTTTCACATAGGCCAAGTGATAAATGTGGTCCCTTAGAAGGGCCAGTCCTTATGTGGGCAGGAGCTCTTCTATATTCTAAAGAGAGATTTCTAGGTCTTGAAGGAACTTGGAGGGTGAGTAATTTGCCTATGGCATCAATTTACCTAACTTATGCTCAAAAATGGGAAAGCTAAGATTAAGCAAGCATTTTATTTTGTCATGGCCTCAAATCTTAGTAATTCAGGAGAAAACAAAGGAGATGAAACTGCAATATGTTCTGTGACTTATATATTTTAATTTTATATCCCTCCAAATGTGTATCTACAGGCAAACATTAAGTAACCAGATAAAGTCAGGGACACATAAAAAGTGTCTTCCCTTGGTTTCCAAATAACATTGACATTAGCCAATAGTGTAGTTCCTCATATTTTGCAAATATATGAATTTGTTATTACAAAATTCCTGTGTTACTTGAGCTGTCAAGGAAGGTCTTTCTTATTTGAGACAGAGAATAAAGTACTATGTGGTTATGTTTGCCCCAAAAGCCAAACACAATAGCAAAGAACCATAGATTCAGTGGCCTTGGGAACACACTCTAATAATGTGTCTCTTCTCCAATGGAAGGAAACTATGGTGCTGTGTCAGACTTAGACATTCAATGTGTACCAGGCAGGCAAGCAAACCAATATTTCTGGCAGATGTTAAAACAATAGAAAAATGCAGATAATAAACATGGGACAGTATAGCCTTCTCTTTCTACAGCTGCCAGGGTGATAAGCTGTGCGGCTTAGCCTGTTTCCTATATAAGTTTGAAGTACAATACCAGCTAGGAAGGAGGTGGTATTCTTCCCAGATTTACAGAGAAGGGAATATTGGTACAAAGAGTCACATTCACCTATCACTGCACATTAAACCTTCTGTCAGAACTCCCATTGGAGTTATTTGGAAATTTTGTCTTGGAATCCTTACACTGTTCCATTTTATAGCTATTTAAAAGGTTAAAAAAAATAATAGCTTCATACCTCCAAAAGGCAAGAAAGCAAAGAAACCAGGAATTCAACATGCTATCCAAATTCCCTAACCTCCAGTAGAGCTACCTTGTCATTGGCCAATGGAAGCACTGCTTGTTTGGTCATTAGACAGTATTGTCAACTCTATCTGCTGAACATGTTTCTTTTCCAGGAAGATTTGTGGTGAAAATAAGGAATGCACTTTCTCTCTAGCAGTGGTTTGGGGATGTCAACAGTACACACAGACAAGGTAACAAGGACCAGTGTGTGAAAGAGAATATTACCTGGCAACTAGTTTTAAGTGAATGGACTCTCCCTCAGTTTTTAAGATTGTTCTGGGAGGTTTTAATAGTCAACTTAGTATAACCTAAAATCACTTTAGAAGAGAGTGTCAACTGAGATATTAACTAAATAAATTGACTTATGGACATATCTGTAAGGGGTTGTCTTGATTGTTGTTGATGTAGGAGACCCCAGCCTACTGTGGCTGGCATCACCTCTAGGGAGGCAGTACTTTTTTAAAATAAATTTTTATTTTATTTAAATTAAAAACAATCTTATTTTCCATACCAATCCCTATTCGAGTTTCCTCCTGTCCTCCCATTTTTCTCACCAAACCCCCATCTCACCCCTCCATCCATTCCTCCCCCATGTATATAGGCTGAGAGATTATCCCTTCATAGGGAATGGGTTCCCAAAGCCAATTTGTGCACTATGGATAAATACTGCTTCCACTACCAGAGGCCTCATAGACTGTCCAAGCCTCACAACTGACATCCATGTTCAGAAGGCTTGGTTTGGTCTTATGCTGATTCCCCAGCTGTCAGTCTGGGGTCAGTGAGCTCGCACTTGCTCAGGGAACACAAGAGATCAGGAAGGTAGAATTGGGGAGTCAGGGAAAGAACAGAGAAAGACAGCAAGGAAAGATATACCTTAATAGAGAGAGCCATTATGGGTTTAACAAGAAATCTGACACTAGGGAAATCTCCAGGGATCCACAAGGATGACCCCCAACTATGGATATAAGCAATAATGGAGAGGCTTCTTTAAATGCCGTTCCCATATAATGGAGATTGATGACTGTCTTAAATGCCATCATAGAGCTTTCATCTAGTAGCTGATGGAAGCAGAAGTAGAGATTCACAGCTAAGCCCTAAGCCAAACTCCTGAAATCCAGTTGTAGAGAGGGAGGAGTGATGAGCAACTTGCAAGCCACATCCTCCAGGGTTCCCACTGTACTTGGAGGTAAAGTGACTTCTTGTGAAGTGGGTCTGTCTTGAGCCCTGACCTTGACTTCCCTTAGTGATGGACTGTGACCTGTGATTTTAAGTCAATAAACAATTTCCAATCCCAAGTTGCTTTTGGTCATGGTGTTTGTCATAAACTTAGAAAGGTTATGCTAGAAAAGGAGCATGCTGCTTTTCATGATCAAGCACACATCTGCCATTCTCACTGAGAGCTATTTAGATGGATAGATTAATAGAGATAGATAGGGACAATAGAAGAATAAATGTTAGATATAGAGATAGATAATATAGATGACCGGTGAATAAAATAGAAATGATAAATGATATAGATTAATGTTTTATATACAGATAAGTGGCAAATGACAGATCTGCATAGATGATAAATACCATGCCATAGGTGATATGGTATGTTATAGACAGACAGATAATAGATAGATAGATAGATAGATAGATAGATAGATAGATAGATAGGATGGATGATGGTGGATAGATGATAGATATAGATGACAAACTGAAAAATCTACCAGCCAATGACATAGCTGTGATTTTCTTAATGGTCATGGTTGTAAGAAGAGAGTGCCAATCTCTGGAAGGCCTCTGTGCCTTGTCTCTGTAACCCTTTCTTCTCCTTTCTATGTGTCTTCCCTATAAAGGCATACAGTGGGATTTATATGGTATGCAGCTTTCCCTTAGTCAGGTGGTTTTAAGTGGTGTCCCTGTTTTTTCATGGCTTGATACTCCATTTCCTTTTAGTGAAACAGAAACCATTGACTGGACATTGCATACTCTAGAGCTTATACACTCATCTGCCCAATGAATGATCCTTGACTCTGCTCAAAACATACACAATGATAAATTAAGGTGCTGTGAACATTTGTGGCAAGTCTTCTGTTTTGTTTTGGTTTGGTTTGGTTTTGGTTTCTCTGTGTAACAGTCCCGGCTGTCCTGAAACTTACTTTTAGACCAGGTTGGCCTTGAACTCACAGAGATCTACCTGCCTCTGCCTCCCAATGCCTTGTATTAATGCTGTGTGCCACCACTGCCTGGCTTGTGGCAAGTGTTTTGTGGAGATGTAAAATTTCAGCAATTTGGATAGTTATCAAGGACTGTAGCTGCTGGGTAAGTGTTTAGTTTTATAAAGAGCCATCACAACCCTTTCCTCAGTTTTAGGCCATTTTGAAGTGAATTCCTACTAGCAATGAGGGGCATAATTATGTCCTCCATAATTGGTATGCTGACCTCAGAACTAAAACCATTCAGGTGTGTCCTCTCCCTGATGATGCATGACAGATATCTTTTCAGAAGCTGATTTCACTGTCCACACTTTCTTCTTGGTGAGATGTAGAAGAACTTAGGGGTACTTTTTAATAGGATTCTTGGTAAGTCTTACAAATAACTTCTTTTGGGCTATGGCTTTTGTTTTAATTGTATTGATATTGACTTTCCCCAAAGCAAATAATAACAAGTGCTTCACTGAAGACCAGTTCATCAAATCATTTTTTTTTAAGTGCACCATGGAAATTTGTCTGTAGAAATACTGCCTAGCTGTAGTCCATGTGGATGTTTCCCTGCTTTTGTCTAGCTGTTTTACAATTTTGTATTTTTCATTTAGTTCTGACATACTTTTCAAGTTAATTTTTGTGGTGGATGGAAGCTCTGGGTCTACATTTATTTGTTGTGTGGTTCCAGAGTCCATTATTGAATAGATGACCTCATCTCCACAGTGTATTCTTTGTTTCTCTTTGGAAATGAGAAAATTTAAGCTCATTGACTCTGCCAATGGAGGCTGAGTCTATTTCTGGCTTCTCTATTTTGTTTCTATATGTATTTGATCACTGGGTCTTCAATCCTTTGATTTTGTTGAGTAGTATGAATCTTTCAGGTTTGTTCAAAGTTGTATGCCTGTATTCCACCTTTTGCACTTTGATTGTTTCCTTGTGTAGGCGTTATATGTCAGTGTGTGTGCAGGTGTGCACACAGCTGTGAATGAATTCCTGAGGCCGATGTTGAATATTCACCTCTATCATTCTCTGCGTTTGTATTTTTGAGACGTAGTCTCTCTCTGAACCCAAAGCTCATCAGTTTTTCTAGGTTGGCTGCAGATTGAGATTCAGGTCATTCAGCAACCTGGTTCTGCTCCCTCCACCAGCCAGAAAGCACTGGGGATAGAGAGGTGTGCCATTGCACCAGCTTTTAAATGTGGATTCTTGAGACTTTAAAGTCACGTTTTCATGTTTCTGTGTCAGACACTTTACCAATAGCCATCTACAAGACTACATTTTTATGTTTACATACTTTTTGGTTTGTTTGTCAATGTCTGAAAAATGACCTTAAATCAGTTAGGTTTGCTTGCATGATTATATCAAAGTGGAAAGAAATAACATAAGAAACTATTTTTTTTTTTTTTATTATCAATGGACATGAAGTATGTCATCAGCTCTCTACTTCTTCCTTGTTATCTTTTGTGAAAGTTTAGTGAGTTTCTCATGTGGATAATATAAATAGCTTTTTAGATTTATATCTATGTAATTCAATTTTATGGTACTAATACAAATGGCGTTTAAACCTCAAATTCTACTTTGTTACCATTAAATGCAGAAAAGCAATAGCCTTTTGTGTTTTTAATTTTCACCTCAAATTTTTTTATCATAGCTTATTTCTTATATAAGATGCTTATATTTTAAGTCTAGGGTTTTTACACATAGACTTTCAGTAATTTGTGAAGAAAAACACTTTGAGTCTTAGGACTCCACCTACAATACTGAAAATTAGTAGTGAGAGAGAGTGTCTTTGTCTTGCTCTAGATATTAGTGGGGGATGTTTGAATTTTCATTATTAATAACTATATTAGCTATAGGTATATGAAGTTAAAAACATTTTATATACATCTTATTAAATTTGTCTCAAAGTACTTCCTGTCTTTAATACTACTATAAATGCTTATGATTTAAATTTGAAATCCTTGCCACACTCCTAAAGGAAACAGACTCTCCCTTCTGTAGCAGCCATCAACAGTCCATAGCCTGAAGCAATCTGTGCAGCTAGGGTGGGGCAATGCACCCTTGCCCCGCCCTCAATGGATTATCAGCTGACTTGATCTAATGCAGGTATTATGCAAAGCTCCTGTGAGTCTTAACAAGTCCAGGAGACATTGTTTCACTGAAGTTCTCCCTCAGTTCATAGCCCCTTTGTTGTTTATCCCTCTTTTACAATGTCCTTTTGAGCCTTGATGGGAACAATAGAGCTGCCCCATTTATGACCAAGAAGGAATGATATAATTGTCCCATGTACGACCAAGAACTCAACTGACACTTATTCTTTATCCTTTGTCAAGTTTCCCGTCCAAGACAAATCACTATCTAACTTCAAAATAATTATTTGACCAGAGAAACAGAAATCCATTTGTACTAAATTGGCTTATCCAGTTTTAAGAGGGTATGGCATCTAAGCTCAATGGGGGAAATTCCTGGCAAAAGACTCAGAGGTTAACTAATATTATATGAGCTGATATTGCTTTACCCTTGTTCTATAATTTCCTCTTGTATGTCAAGAGGGTCTTTCAACCTTTTTTGTTCTTGTTATATTTAGGTCTTCAATTGAGTACATGAGGCCCACCTGCATTGAGGAAGACAATCTACTTAGAACACACTAATTTAATTATTAATTCTACTCAAACATTTATCTGGGAGACATACATAATAGTGACTGACTACATAGTACACTCAAGTTGGTGCATAGATGAAATCAGCCATCAAAAATCAACACCTTGATAACTTGGTACCTACAAGCATTTCCTTAAACAGTTTTTGACCTCCAAGAGAAACAGATGCCACAAAACATGTCCATCTAATGTAGCAGAGCTATCCCACATACAACCCAAGCTACACTGACATTGTTCTTATAAGAAGATGCACAATTTTGGGGTGAATTTGCTCTTTCCCTCAATATTCTATGATCAAATACTTGTTACATGGAAAGACATTAAGAGATGGAACAGAACAAAGATGCTTGTTATACACACCACACACACACACACACACACACACACACACACGGGGGGGGGGGGGGGGACGGAGACTAAGAAATAAAGTAGAATACAATTTCAAATTTTTTTTTAAAAAAGGATTTAATGTTCCCAACCTGGTTGTGGTTCTTCATTTGATTAGTGACCCAAAACTTAATTTCTGGATCCAAAGTTTGTGTTTTTCATTAAGTTCAGTCATGGGTTATGGTAACTATATGCAACCACTGTATGGTAGACACATTCTTTCTTACTTCATCATAGAAGATGAGTCCAGTTCCCATTGTTAGACAGGGTCATGCCAACAGATTAGCTACTCCATACTTAGCCTGTGTATTCTGAGCCACAAGGAGCCCATATGGAGCAAGAAATAGACTTTGGGAGGCAAAAGCAACCCTGTCTTCAGTCTGACTGGAAGAAGGAAAAATATGAAAATTCAGAAAGAAAATAACCATCCAGCCTGGATCCTCCCATGCATTCTTGCCTAGTACTTATATTCAGGTATTCCTATCTTTTATCTTCCCAGATGTAGCATGTCTGTTTAAGTTTACCCTTGTCTCTCCCACTACCATCTTGGTACATGATACCACTATCTCTTTTTGAAAATTCAGGTGTAATTTTTAAACAAGTGTTTTTGTGCCTATTATTTCCCTGAAACATATTCTTCAGGGTGGGTCATTCAACTTCTAAAGTCACAATTCACAATACTTCCTTCCTGATGAATTTTTCAGTGATCCTTCCCATTCCAATGAAAAGTTCAAAGTCCTCAAAATGGTCTGCTATTCTCTGTGACTTCATGTGCATGAATACAGAGATTCTATGTGTTTTATTTTTTTAAGTCTTGTTTATTGTACCTGGGCACACAAGGAATGTAGCACACTTAAGAATGTGCAAAGCATGGCAAGAAATAAACAAGAAATCTTGAGTAAGCAAGTGTGACTTAATGTATTCTGCTAAAAATAATGGCATCACCCCAAATGCTTCTATCTTCACAGTAATTATTTATTCTCAGTTTGGCTCATTCATTGTTTTTTTTCCAACCTGTGATTTTAATTTTGAAAATTAAAATAGATATATTTTAACTCTATTAAATATAGTATTGAATCAACATTTCTAGAGAACAAAACCATAGCTCCAGGAATGTTGGCTCCTAATACCTCAAAGCTCAGCCTCTGACAAGATAGCAATAAAGACAGCACTCTTGTAGCCTACAAATTCTGTTGATTTATCTCTCTGAAATGGGTGAGCTGAAGCCAAGGCTGTGTTGGAGATTACAACAAAAGAATAAAAGGAGAATCTGATTGCTTGTTCTGTTTCCTATGTCATATGAGAAGTATAATAAATAGTTCTCAACTCTGTAAACCTCCCACCAAGTAGGTCTCTATGACATGTTTAAAACTCGAATTTCAATGGTTTGACACTATTTTAGAAATATTGCCTATTAGTATAGACAAAAATTCTAGGAATAAATCAGTTTGAGTTCAAGTAATTAACTGTATTTCTAAGAATGATTTTAGAAGCCTTGTAATAGATCCTAACTGTATTCCTCCGTTATATAATATCACATTATATTCATATGCTTATGATTATAGTGAGTTGGGCCCATCACTAACTCTCAAAATATTGCTAACATCTACAGGACAGAGAGACAGAAAGAGAGAGAGAGAGAGAGAGATAGAGAGAGAGAACAGAACCCTAGATTATACCTAAAGCATAAGGAATCCTTGAAGAACAAATTAATAAATTGAATTCTGTTCTGTTTTATAAAAAATAAAACAAACTGGAATGATTAATCATTTGATACATTTTACAAAGCAACAAACATTTTCTTTTTCTGGGCTACCCTTAGCTGCCTAACTCTCAAACTTTTTCAACAAAATATAATTTGACTCTTTTTAATAGTACACATTTCACAGATTAAAGAAACAGAGAAAAACATTTAATGAAAAGAAATGTGACAAATTGTATTCTCTAATTAAATTCAGATAAGAACAGGATAAAGTAACTTCAATGTTTTCTAAGACAGAGAGCCTATAGCTTCCCCCTCCACTCTGTGAGTATACATTGCTAAGACTGTTTGTTATCTGTAAACAAGGACCCTACTTCTGCAGTCACATTGAACTTGTGAGACCCCATGATTATGAGAAAATAATCATTGGCTAAGCCAACCAGTGTGTGCTAGTTCATTGCAGCAGGTTAAACTAGGACAGGGTTAAACAGCACAATTTTGTTAATGTACTAAAGATCATGGAATATACTTTCTTGGGGGACAGGGTTTCTCTATGTAGCCCTGGCCATTCTGGAACTCATTCTGTAGAATGAGCTGGCCTCAATTTACAGGCATCTGCCTGCCTCTGCCTCCCTAGTGCTGGGATTAAAGATGTGGGCCATTATCACCAAGCCCTAGAATGTATTCTTCAAACCATTGAGTAATACACATTGGGGTTATTTTGTTTTTTGTTTGTTTTGATATTTTGTTTTGTTTTTAATGAGACAGGTTCTCTCTACATATCACTGGCTCTCTTAGAACTTACTATGGAGAATAGGCTGGCTTCAAAACATAGAAATCTGCTTGCCTCTGCCTCCAAACACTAGGATTAAAGATGTGTGCCACCATGATTGGCCTCATATCAGGCATTTTTTTTAAAAGTGATTAACTATGATTGGAAATATATACATATATGTATCCATAGCTCACATATATATTATATACAAAATGAAGCATATGATAAATAAAATAATAATCAAAGTTCATTTCACACAGATTCTGGAATGGACCTCATTACGTATATGTATGTGAAAAAAAAACTGAAGCCTTAAAAGATGGTACAAGGCCTGTAAACCAAATTACTTTGATATCTAAAGCAAGAGGATCAATTGAAACCCTGGTTTTGAGAGAGACCTGGTAAATAAAATGAAACACTGTCAACATAAAAGGGTGAACAAAGGCACAATAATATCAATAAATCCAACTTTACATATGTGTATGCATGTGTGTGGGGGAGGGACATGTCACAAAAACACTTATGGAGGACAGAACAAAATGCTTTAGAGTCAGTTCTCTCCTGACACCTTTATACAATTTCTGGGACTTGAACTCAGGTCATCTGCCTGCCATGTTTGTGCTGACAGTCACTAAGCCATCTAGCTAGCCCAAATAGTCGAGTACATTATGAGACTATATCACAAGTTGGTAGAATACTAGACACTGTAATAATCAATCACATTTTTATATTTTATAGAACAGTAAGAAGAAGAAAATACGACTTTTTAAAAATACCTTTAGAAGAAATTAAGTAAAGAGGCATGCAGAGTATATTAATTTTAAGATAGATAAATTGAAACAATCCAGAAAGACTTAATCTGCCAGAGTGACAACTTTTATGTGGATGAAGGCAAATGGTATCAGGTGTCCTCAACTTGATCTAGAGATTAATGCTGAAGCAAGAAAATTCTGTTTTATGTGAAGCTTCTATTTAGATAGAAAAGTGCCAAGATACACTAAGATTCTGATGAGAAGGAAGAAAGAAGGTGGCCTATTAGGCTTGGCCTATTAGATGTTAAGAACCATGATAAATCCTTTGGGTGGAGTGCATATGCCTCTTGTAGAGGACCGAAGTTCAAGTCCTAGCACCCACACTGGGCAGTTCACACCTGCCTATAATTCCAACTCCAGGGTGATTCAATACCTTTGGCTTCCATGTGCAACAGTACTCGCATGCCCATACCAACACAGATACACATACATATGATTAAGCAAACTTTTTAAAAAATGTTATGATAAATCCATAGTAATTAAGAATGTGATTTTGCCATATACTCTGATTGGTCAATAGGACAGAATTAAAACTCAACCATAGAAGAACATGATAAAGAACTGAAATGCCATTGCAAGGAACTGGAGAGTTGGGAAGTTCAATAAATATAGCCTGGAAAGATATCAATTCATAACAAGTAAGTTGACCCCTTTCTCATCTTTTTAAAACCAGTGACTGATGTCTTAATGCTTCCTATGCAAAATATAAAACTAAATGTTTCGAAAAGCATGTAGGCAAAATCAAGGCCTTGAAACCTTTGCATATCTATAAGTCTAAAATATTTCACTGTTTTCCAAATGCCTTCTACAGCACGTCATCTCCTTTGATTCTCACACTCACCCTTGAATGTCTTTAGCATATTTTTTCTCCTCAGACTGTACAGACAGCATAATTTAAACCAAACCTAGAATTAGCTATCTACATATCAGATCTTTCTGTTAAAAATGTGTAGATAATCAAAAATACCCATGAAATAACTGTGTTTTCATTTCCCCAGCTCCATCTTTTCGTGTTTGATTTGTCTAAGAGATAAGTAAAAATAAATACTTATTTTTCAGAACTGCTTGAATGGGGGATATTTGAATGAATGGATGATGGATGGATGGGTAATAATAGGTCTAGTTTTCATCCATCTGCTTTATAAAAATGGAGAATTTATAGCAAAAATTCCACTTGTGTCACATGTAGCAAGGAGACAAAAGATTTCCAAACATTTCAAATCGGACATTGCAGTCATATTGAATTGTGTGATTTATTTAAGTCTCATTTACAAAAAATGATTAGAAAGCCTCTCCCTGTCTCCCTCTCTCCCCTTTTTTTCTTTCCCTCTCTCTCCTGCTAATATTCACACAAACTTGCCAGGAAATGGTAGTCTGGTTTACAGGCAAGCTACATCTCACATCCCATTAAACCCACCTGCTCATACTTGGCAGGGTTCGGCCTGAGTTGATGCTCATTAGAGCCTCTGGCAGCAAGAAAAGGTGGGTGGAAGATGCAATGAAACCCATACCTGGAAAGTGAAACAGGTTTGGGTTTTATTTGGGCTTTTATTTGGTGAGTGGGCATGCTGCTTTCCATTACACCAGATAACAGGTTGCCCGCAGCATGTTTAAGAGATATGGAACTTTTAAGGGGCTGAAAATGAAATTAAAGCTTGATGAAATACATTCTAATCTATGTTTCCCATTCATGTGCATGCCAGGAAATGATCACCCTGATGTTTTAATTGTAGCAGGGCTGTTCCCTAAAAGGCCTAACCACATCTACTATGTTGCACATGGAGAACCCAGAAACAAAGCCGTTAAGAATTTATACAACACCGTATGCTCCACTTTCTTTAGAGCATTACCTCAGTTCTACAGGCATTTTCTGCCCCATTTACCAAACAGGGCTCAAGTCAATGAAGTTTTGCATTATGCACCCCCAGGGAAGAAAATAATGCAAGGGTTTTACTGTCCATGTTAATACCATTTAATACATTACTCAAACACATACTCAGAACCAACTGTTCTAAGTACACAGCTTTGGTTTATCAACTTTCAAACTGGCTTCTTAACTGGCAACTTTTCAGCAGCCCTTGTCTTGCCCAAACTTCTTGTTGGAAGACTTGAGGGTTAAGGAAGGAGGCTGAACAGCTGTGAGTGCTGGGTATAGTTGGGGACAGAGAAACACTGGTATCCAGACTACATGTTTGCCAGTTTGTCTCTTAAAATGTATTTAATAGTTTCTTAAACTGGAATTCATCTTCACCTACCTCTTGGGAGGCTTTGTCTCTGAAAAATGGCCCAGCGTTTGGAAAAATGTCATGAGCTCAGAAGTTGAATTTGAAGTGTGTGGTGAACAGCAAGGTGGTTATTCCATCTCTTTGGGCAGAGTGTAGGGTTTGTGGGGGGGAAGGGGGGTAGCGCTTAGCTTTCTTGGGTTTTATTCCACTTTTTTTGAGTATGAAAAAACATATCTGTCTTCTCTGCTTGGATAAGCAAAGGAGAAGGCTTAAAGAAAAAGAACTATTTTCAGCACTAGCTGTTCTCTGACTCAAGTTCTTTCCTGAGGTAGCAATGTTAGGACAAAATACTCCACAGAGCAGAAAATAGAAAATGAACCAGTGGAGGAGACAGGACTTTTCTTCCATTGTACATCTTTTTGGAGGATAACAACTGTTGGCTATGGGATCAATGAACCACATTTAGCCCAAAATCATGATAAGAAGGTAGGTACCCAAGGGCAAGAGATAGGTGAGTGTGTAAACTGTTTGCAGCACAAGCATCAATACCTGAGTCGGACTCCCCACATAAAAAGCTCAACATAGTTGTCTGTGTTGGGAATCTTAGAGCTCGGGGGCAGAGGTAGGAGGAAAGGTTTTAATCAGTGGCTATGTAGCCCATTCTAATCAGAGCATGTCAAACCCATGAGAGAGTCTGTCCACTAGCAGTAAGGTGGTCACTCCTGAGAAACATCACTCAAAGTTTACTTCTGGCCTATACCACAAACACACACACTCACCCCACATACCACCAGCACCACCACCACCTTCACCACACACACCACCACCACCACATACTACCGCTACCAGGAGTATCAATAAACTATCTCCAGGATGTTTGCAAAATTTATGTTTGATAAACTCAGTGGTTTTCTTCTTTCAAGGCTTTCCAACATGCTATAGCAGACATCATCTGCTATAAGAAACAAATAATGCCATTTCAACACTAAGCAAAAAGCCTTTCTATTGGCTAAATCCAAGCATATTGGATAAATATGCTATACATAACTAATTTTAAGACAGCTTTAAGATGATCTTTAGACAAAAAGTTAACATCTAGATGGTCTTTAGGAATTCTTCACCAAGCTGAAGGTCTCATTTAAGCTTTAACACACAAACATTGCTAAGTAATTTTTCAAAGAAGGTTTAAGATACATGTGTTTAGGTTCAGATGAATACGTCAGTGTAAGTTTGAGTGAAACTCAAATGAACAGTATGTCAGGTGGAATTTAAAAACTCATGTCTCAGTACAGCTATGTGCTTTATTTATTTTGGCCACTGACAATATATCTGCTTTAAAAGACTAAGCAGGAGCACCAGACAATTTTCTTTTACTCTACCCATTCTTTTCTAACAAGATACTTATTGTAAAATGCATTTCTTTCTTTCTTTTCTTTTTCTTCACTGTCATAATGAGATGCTTCTTCAGCAGAACTTCTATTTCTTTCAATGGTATCAATTTTCTTGATTGGTCAAAGAACAGTTTTGTGCCCCCAACCCCTCATTCTAATATAGGACTATTATTTACTCTATAGCATCCTAAATTCTGCCATGTGAAATGTCAGGAATGTGTAGAATGTATATAATAACCAAGCTTACTAAGTATTCATTAAAAAAACCTTCAGAGTAAGAGTGGCAGTTTCCCCTCACCTAATGAAAGTGACTTGCAGGAACAGTATAAAGAGTTACTGCACAAAGGTGGCTTCTACTCATCAGAGCTCTTAAAATGTGCATGAGAGAGACTAAGAGATGGTAGGGTGAGGACAGACTGGATGACATATACTATTGTCCCTCTCAAGTACTTCCCCGTGCAGATCCTGTGGAAGCAACAGATGGCCCACAAGAGAGCTGGGGGAGTCGTTGGACAAAGAAGCCCTTGGCTCTCTTCTCCAGTGACTGACTCATTTGGGCAAAGGAAGTGGTGCCTTAAATGCTGGGACTGCGTGAGGGGAAGTCAGGCCGACAGGCTGTGTTGCCTTTCTTGTCCTTGGCATTGTAGCAGTGCACAGTCTTCTGTTGTTCCTGGAACCACTCAAGCACATAATGAATGGAGTACCAGTGATTGGAAACGGTCGACCTTAGATGATATTTCCTCAAGTTGTTTTTTTTCCACGACTTGGTAACGGATTTTTCTAACTTCAACAATATGGTTGAAGTGCTTCTTGATTTTATTTGATGTTGTCCACTCCAGATCCAAATCTGTCCAGTTATCATGTCATTTTTTTTTCAACACTGAAAATCGATGACTCTCCGAAGTCTTACACATTTTCCTTGGAAGGTTATATGATCCTCAGCCAACAAATAAACTAAAGAACCATTCTAGCTTTTCTGAGGAAATGGAGATGTTTTGGTTACTTTTGAACGATTTAAGTTTTCAAATCTGTAGTTTAGGTTCACTGAATTCCACATAGGTCAGAGGAGAGTGAGGGATGTTTGAAAGTTCTTGGGCATAAAAGGATTGGTGCTATGCAAGGCTGATCCACCATGGTGTACCAGTGTCTAGGCAGTCAACTGAAGGGACAGTCAGAGAGCTCCAGCTCACACAGTGATGCATTGTTTCTGTGATGAGAGTTAAGCCCGATATAGCCAGGTTAAAATCCCAGTTACTCTGGTAATGGGGTGGATGAACCCAAACAGATTTCTACAAGTCGAGTGCTTCAATTCTTACACCTCTGTGCTAACAGGAGGATTGACATGTGTGTGTTTCTATGTGCTGACCACTAGTCTAAGCACAATGCTTATAATACCACATTTAAATTTTGCTACATCCCTAAGACATATGAAGCAAAATACTATTGTTTTGCTTTAACTTGTGGACTCTGATAGAAAAACAATTCTTGGTCAAAGGTGATATAGTAGCAAATGTCAGAATTACAGTGTAAACCTAGATAGTTGCTTCTGATGTACATGATATTTGCTTTTCTTTGTTTAGGTTTGGTTTGGTTTGGTTTTTGCCACTGTGGTGTAATAATTTATTGCCTGGTACAGAAGTACTATTTGCTAGTAGATTTCAATATGTCCCTATAATATAGAGTATTTACAAGCTTAAGTGTGTGTTGGATATGTGATTTATTTCTATATCTAATGTGAACTATATTAAAGTAGCAATGCTTTGAGAATTGTTTAGTTCTAATTGTTAGCTCCATTAGTTGTATATACAGGAAGACTTTTCTAAGTACTGGGCTCTAAGTACTGAGCATGAACTTAGGGAAGTATGAAACGTTCTGGGTTCATTGTAGGTGCTAAGTATTGTCTCACTTGCTGCTTGTTCATGCACACACGATCACCCTCATGTAAAGAGTAAAGGAGTTTAGTTGCTCAGATACAGCTCTGGCTAAAACGTTAACCCTTGTAAACAGAGTGCCCCTGCCCTGATTTCTATACACACAAGCCAGTGTCAACTCTTAATCATTTTGTTGAAGGTTACTGCTGTTGTCCATTATGAAAGTGACATTGTGAAGGAACCACAGGGCCTGCCACATGGCTCCCATAAACACCATGCACTCATTTCCTACTCTTTAGACAAGCAAAGATTTAATCTGATAATTTCACAACACTAATACAAAACTTAGAAAATCAAAGTGCTACCCTTATTTTCAGAGTTTAATTCAACTTAATTATTGTTTTGTTTTCATACATTCCTTGATTTGGGGACTACCCTTGACCTTGGTCAACTCTCTCCAGGTCTATGAGGAACTAACTCCAGTCTTGACTTGTTTCTCAGCCTTCATTGCTGCTTCTGCTGGTCACATATTTGGACTGTTGATAGCAGATGTGTGTGTAGGAGTGTCTGTGCATGTGTGGATGCATGTTCATATGTGTGTGGGCATACATGGAGGTGGTGCATATGCACCTATATGTGCATGCCTGTGGGGGCTAGATTTTGATGTTGAGTGGATTCCTCACTTTCTTTCCACTTTTATCTGCTGAGGATTTTTTCACTGAACCTAGAACTCACTGATTTGACTAGCCTAACTAGTCAGTTTGCCTTGGGAGCTCATCCCAAATACAAGGACTACAGATGGATCAATTTATCCACCCAAATTTTACATGGGTTCTATGGATCTGTACTCCAGTCCCGACTCTTACACAGAGACCCTTTCTCCACAGAGGCACCTCACAGCCCTTGTCACTAGGTTTTATTATCTGTTTTTCATGTGAGCTTGTCCAAAAAATATATTTTCCTGAAAAACTTTATCCTGTGACAGTTCTTTATTGCCTAAGGGTAGAAGATATGTTCTGAAAGTTGTTGATGGCTGATGGATGAGTTTTGAATCTTTTTAATAAATTAGTAGTGAGACACATAGGATGTAAGATGATTGAAATGCATGACATCTTTATATCACCATGTCCTGACATTTCAATTTTGTTTACATTATGATTCTAGAAGGGTGAAAAGTTGGTTTACATGTCATTTCCACACATCTTTTTTGTTGTTGTTGTTGTTGTTTGTGTGACCTCATTTTGATGGAGGAAAATCATTTTAGATTTATTTCTTTTAGTTTCAATACTTCATTATTGATTAATTCTGATCTTTTCTCAAAATTATCCAAATTAAAAAATTCTCCTGATTAGTTTTTGTTGTTGTGTTTAGTTTGCATTATTACTACTACCAGTCTAATGTATCTATCATCTCACATAGTGACCCTACTATTTTGTAGTGAGAACACCTAAGACATGTTTTCTTTTCAGTTATAACACAGGCATTATCGACTATAGTCACTATGCTGCCCCTTAGTATCTCAGAACTGATTCTTCTTGCAAGACTGAAAGTTTTGGCTTTTAGTATGTTGATTTTGTATCCTACAACTTTAATAACTTGACATATCTAAGTGTGTATGTGAGAGAGAGACATAGAGAAAGAGAGATAAAAGAGAGAGGGAGGGAGAGAGAGAGATAGAGATTACAGCTTTTCGGCTGGCTTTTCTCTTTGGGTGTCTTATTGCTTTTTCTTGTGGCTAAGAGTCACAGTGCTACATAGAATATAAGATAAATAGTGACAGTGTAAATCACTGCCTAAGACTAATAATGAGAAAACCTATCTAACCTATATCTAAAATGCGAAAAATGATGACGTATATCACCTAAGTTTTAGTAAGTGCTTTTTCTTTAGGTGTTCCATAAACCAACCAACTGATGAACAATCAAACAAATCAATAAATGCGGATAAACAGATCAAGTGACTCATAAAACCCTTCAGGTAGGGAAATCCCAACACTATTTGGAATTTTTTTTAGAAAACCTTTTTTATTTACTTATTTTATCTTAATGAATTTTTTCTATATACATATGTGTACATCACATATCTACCTGGCTCCTGTAGAACTCAGAAGGTATCAGAATGCATGGAACTAGAATTACGGATGGTTGTGAGCCATTGTGTGGGTCCTGGGACCATAACCCAGGTCCTATACAAGAGCAGTCAGTGCTATTAGCCATTGAACTGTCTCTCCAGCCCCTGTTTGGACATTCTTGAATGAACTCACATATGAATTCCAGACTCATACAATAAATAAACTGAGCTGAGCAACAAAATCCTAACATCCTGGCAATTTTAGCAGACAAGCAAAAACTGATATTTCTCATTGAAGAAATAAAATTTGCATTGATAACTCAAACAGCCTGACATTCCATTGCATTGACATGGTAAATCTGCAGACAGCATACTAGCTGAAGAGCATGCTCATGGGAAAACAACTGTAGTGTCAAAGTAATAAGCTGTTTTCCTTGCTCCAATGTGGGTAGCAGGCAGCATTTGGCTCTGCTTAAGCATTATCTATTCCAGCTTATACGTTATTTACTTTCCTCATTGTAATAATAATACTAGGGCACCAATGCATTTTTTCCAAGTGAGATAATTACATAAATTAAGTTAGTCCAATACTCACACCTAGCCGAGTTCAAAACAATTTTTTAATGTTTTGATTATAAGCAAGTAAATGAACATATGTCCAATTACACTTTGGGTGCAATAGCTTTGGACACCACATCTTGGCATTATATTTTATTAGCTAAGAGTTCACATATGGTTTCCATGTCTCCAAGCTGTCTTTAAGGACATGGAGTTGTATAACCTAAAGTTGTTTTCTTTCCTTCCCTCTCCCCAGCCCCTCCCAATGGCTTACATATGCTCCCTTACAGAAGACCTCTCAGTTTAAAGTGTGTGTGAAAATCTGAAAATTTGCTGATACATCGAAGAAATGAAGAAAACATTGCTTCTTGCCTTCAAGTTTTTACACAATAAAAGATTCCTAAATGAATACCAACATGCTCACTTTGAAATAGGACTATTCCTATGTGCACAAAGAAAGCAGGAAAGCTCACCTTGGTTGTGACATTTACTTCTGTTTTTAGACTGCTGCCATGACCCTGTCATTTTGCTCCTGAAGACCCCCCTCAATGCTTTGGGATGTAAGAAGGGGGAACCTGGAACATGTAGGAAACAGCCATGCTGGTGAAGGACACTGGAGGAAAGAGCATAAAGCAGACATTCAGTTTCCTCTGGCTGCAGCATGCTCTGAGTATCTATGTTACCAATAGAGTTAATGATTTGGAAAACTGCAAGCTGCTATTCAAGCCAAGGCTTACAAACTACATTTCTGGACATTAACAGCTTTGTGACTTTTGAAGGTTGTTGCCTTAAGACCTCAAGAACCTTGAATTATCCAAATCTCCTTTTCTTTTATTTGATTCGCCTATATATCAGGGCTGTTATATCCAGCCTGCAGATAAAGTGAGAAGGTAACTGTATTATTGATTCACAAAGGTTTCTGAAACTTCAGTAAGGGATAGTAATTAATCAGCTTGGGCACTTGGAGTCCACTATATATTTCAGTTAAGGAGAACACAGTGAGATCATGATACCATCAAGTATGTTCAGTATTGAGCTGTGTTGAATGTTAAATATAAACACACACACACACACACACACATACACACACACACACACACACACACACACACACATATATATATATATATAAAATTATGGCAGAATTTTATATATATATATATATATATATATATATATTTATGGCAGAATATAAAAAGACTGGCTTTCAAGAACCATAAATATAAAGCATTCCTGGGTTTGTAAATAACTGTTAAGAAACAAGACAGTGGGGATATCTGCTTGAACATATGCTATCTTCTTTGAGAGGCATGCACAAGTTGGGTGTGCTGATAAGATACAAAAGTCCAGTAGGTTTTCTTATCTCAAGTTTGTAGGCATAGAAGTTTTTAATTGAAGCTCAAAACCTTTAACTCCTTGTAGAAAATGGACCATAAAAGAAATCCAGTTGCTTAATAAGTAGCTTGCTTTAATCTTTTATTTATAAAGTTACAAACAGTCTCAAACGGCCACTTAGTTTGTTTTACGTTATAGTTTCCTGTGTTTGAGTAGGTTGTACTTCACTAGTATTATCTAAACATTGGATTTACTATCTTGTCATAAATGTTCAAATGTAAATTGTGTATCACCCTGCAGCTCTGATACATGGACCTAATCATTACCTTTTTGATGGTTTGGGCTGTTTGGAAAGTTACTTTTCACAACAAGTTGTCAACAAAAAGTTAAAGGTTTTGTTGCAAAAAATTTGCAACACAAGTAACAATGATACAAATTATTGAGTCTGGAATGTCAGCTTCTTTTAAATCTTGCAAAACCTGCCCAAAACTATACTTTCAGGGAACAGAAATGATTGTCAATAATATTCTAGCTAAGCGGTAGATGTATCCTATAGTTTTGAGTCTAGCCACAAAATGCCCATATCACATGATACAATGCCTGTGATGGTGTTGTCAGCAGAGATAATCTAGAATAACCTGGAAAATGGGCCTCTAGACATACCTATGGGGATAATCTTAATTAACTTAATTAGTTTGGGAAGGCAGTCCAATGTGATGGCAGGGTTCCATGGCTGGGGCCCTGGACTCTGAAAACGGAGAAAGGGTGCTAGGTAGCAGTGTGCATTCCTTGCTCTCTGCCTCCTGATTTTGGATTCCATGTGAACAGCTGCCTTTTATTCATGCTGGTGCCACCTGGACTTCTCAGTCATGGTGAACTGTAAACTTAAACTGTGAGCCATAATGAAGCACTTTCCACTTAAGTTGCTTTGGTCAGAGTATTTTATCCAAGTCACAAGAAAACAGGAAAATGCCTACAGAAAGTATGATTGAAGATAGTGTTTATGTGGGCATTATTTACCGACTTCCCTGCTGCTGTAGTCTTTTTGACGTTTCCAGTCATATTACTTTCAATATTATTTAGGGAAAGTTCACAGCTTCATATTAATATTCTCAGGAAGAAGGGTCCCTGTCATAGAAACAGAAGCAGAAAAGACCAGGTATGAAACTGTGTTCTGTATGTAGAACTGTGCTAAGGGCTCTGCGAGTGTTCCCCAATTAGTGTTGCACCGATAATCTCATCTCCAAGATGGACCTGGAAAAACAACAGAAAGCCATGTATATACAGAGAACAAAAATGATCACTTTATATGTCATTTATAGGTGTAATTAACTTTTAATTTCTCCTCTCTCTCTCTCTCTCTCTATATATATATATATATGTACACACGCATATATATATACATACATACATATGTATGTATTATATATGCGTGTATATTATACATATATATATGTATATATATATGTTATTGCTTCTTGACTACATCTAAGCTGTAAAAGCTATTCATGGCCATTTCCCTGTAAATTCAAATCTTTGCTCCTCTTTGGTATTCACTTTGTCATAATGTATGAGGTAGGACTGAACATTATTTTCTACCAGATGTTTGTCCAGTTGTTCTAACATATTTATTGAATAAATCCTTGTCTAACACCTACAATCCCATCTTCCCCATATTGCTAAATGCTTCTATATACCTGAGGCTCTCTGTGGCCTTTTGGGACAGTTGGGTAATCAATCTGTCACATCTTGTGCCAGCATGACAGTTTTACTTATCTGAGCATTATAGCATGGTTTCACATTGGGCCCACACCTTCCTCATTATATTCATTTGTCAGAATTGTTCTATTTTGTTTTCTCACTCACTGTTTTTCCTGCACAGACTTCAGAAATAATATGTCTGCTTCCAGACAGTTCCTCTTCTTTAGAAATTAACATTAAATGTAGAGACTAATTATGGAGAAACACTTAAGGAAGCATATGTTATTACAAGACATGAGAAAACTCATTTAAATCATGGTTTATTTGGTAGTATTTCATGGTTTCTTTTCATGGACCTTATGCATCTCTTAATAGGATATTCTTCCATATTTCACTTTATCTTATGTTTATATTATACAAAGTGCTGCCTAGTTTCTGTCATATATTGTGTTTCTAAATATATAAAGGCAGATGAATTTAGCATGTCCACATTTCTGCTAACAAGTTTACTAACCGTATTTATTCTTTATGATGACCAGCAATTCATTTTATTGACATTTCTAAGTAAACAAACATAGCATTAGCAAATAATGATACATTTCGTTCTTCCCAGAATTTAAGGTTTTTTTCCCTCTTTTTATCTTATTGGACTGGATAAAGCATGAGTCCCATTGTAAATTAGAACTCAGTGTTAAGTGTTCTTGAAATTTTACTCCCAAACCTCATTTCTGATGTACTTCTACACTTGCCCTAGAAAAGATTAGATTTTTCCTTGAAGATGATAACAGTCCTTTAAAAACGCATTGTAATTATTTTGAATGGGGAGCAAGGTAGCAAACGAAAAAAAAAAATGAGGATAAACAAAAAGAAAACTATATAAAAAGCAAAGGGAATTGTAAAGTGATGAAAATATTTATTTACTATCAAGCTTAAAAATATTATCTTTCTAGATAGTATTTACTCATGGCCACAAAATCAATGCAATGAAAAATTCTCCCCTGGGGTATAAGATTAAAATATTGATTGAGAAAATTCAGCCAATTAAATAGATGTTTCCATAAAGTATAGTTTTATATAATTATGTTCAATATTTTTTATTTTTTTTTATTTTTTTCTTTAATTTATTATTTTACATGCCGATCCCAGTTCCCTCTCCCTCCCTCCCTTCCTCCCTCTCTCCTTTCCTCCATCCCTCATTTTTACCCTCTCTGCCCTCTCACATGCACCCTAACCACCCTCCCCTCCTATCCCCCCACCCCAATTCCATATGTAGGGGAATGCCATCCAGTTGGGGTCATGTAGATCTGACAGGTCATGTGAAGTAAGGACTAGGACTTCTCTCCTGTCTCTAGGTTAAGGCAGTTTTCCCTTCATGGGGGATGTGTTTGCAAGGTCCTTTTGTGCACCAGGGCTACATCCTGGCTCCACTGACTGAGGTCCCTTAGACTGCTCAGTCCTTCTGGCTGAGACCCATATTTATTCAGGGGGGCCTGAGTCAGTCCCATGCTGGCTTCCCAGCTATCAGTCTGGGGGCCCATTAGCTCCTCCTTGTTCAGGTCAGCTGTAATTATGTAACATAAATATTTTATATTAATAACTAGATACTTTAAGATCACAGAAGAAGGAAAACAAGAAAAGAAAAAAAAAAAGGGAAGGGGCGCCAAAACGGGAGGGGGGGGGGAGAAGAAGAAGCGGGAGGGGGGGGGAGAGGAAGGACCGCAGGGGGCCGGGGGAGGGGACCACGGGAAAAAGAACAGGAGAAGGAAACAGGACAGCCCCCCCCCCCCCCCCCAAGCCCCCCCGCCACCCAGAAACCCCCCCCAACCCCCACCAAAAAGGGGAAGAAGGGGAAAGGGAAGAGGGAGGGCCACGAAGGAGACCCCCGGGGGAGGGAAGGAACGGCCCGGGCAGCGGCGGCCAGGGGGGAGAGGGCAGAGGGGCAGGGGAGGGCGGGAGGGGAGGAAGAGAGGGGGAAAGGGGGGGGAGAGGGACCGGGGGAGGCCAGGGGGGGGGGGGCCGCGGCCAAAACCAGGCCCCCCCCCCAACCAGGCCAACCCGCCCCCCCCCCCCCCCCCCCCCCCCCCCCCCCCCGGGCCCCCGAGGGGGAGCCCCCAGCGGGGGGAAAGAAAAACCAGGGGGGAAAAGGGGGAAGACGGAAAAAGGGGGGGGGGCCAGAGGCCCAGGCACCACCGGACAGAAAGAGGGGAAACAAAGAAGGGAAGGGAGGAAAAGGGCAGAAAGGAAAGAGGGGGGAAGGGAAACAAGGGGGAGGGGGGGAAAACCACGAGGAACCAGCCAAAGGGCGGGCACCCCCCCCAGCAGGGGGAGCCACTCCCCCCCCCCCACAAGCACGGGCGCCGGGGGGGCACCGGGGGGAGACAGGCCCGAGAAAGGCAAAGGGGGGGACAGGAGGGGAGAAGCGCGGGGAGGAAAACCAGAGGGGGGGGGAAGGGCCCAGAGCAAGGAAGGCCAAGGGGGCGGGAAAGGGCAAGCAAGGGACAAGGAAGGGGGAGAGGGGGAAGGAAGGGGGGAGAGGGAGAGCCCAAGGCAGCCCAGGAGAGCCGGCCCCAGAAGGAAAACAGGGAAGGGAGGAAAAAGGCAATTCGCCAGGTCTACCGTCCAAGCCCAGGGCAGAAGCCGAGGAGGGAGCCGAGGAGGGGGGAGGGGCAAGAAAAGGGGGAAGAGGGGGGAGGGGGAGAACGAGAGGGAAGGCAACAGCCACCACCAGAGGGGAGGATCCGCCCCACCTCGGGGGGGGGGGGGAAAAAACCCGAAGCGAGAACAGAACCACGCCACCGAGAACAAAAGGCAAAGGGCGCGAAAAAGGAAGACCAAAACGCCACCGAAAAAAACAAAAGACGAAAACACCCGGCGGAGCCCCACACAGAAGCAGCGCCCCGAAAAAAGACAACGGATAAAAACCAACCCAAACCCAGACACCCAAGAACGGCCACCAAAAACAAGAAAAACAAAAAACACCCAAGGCCCAACAGGACAGAAAAAACAAAAACAAAAAACAACACAGAAAAAAGAAGCCAACAAGAAGAAAACAAACAAACACCCAAAAAAAAAAGGAACCCCAAAAAACACAAAAAAAAAAAAACAAACACAAAAAAACACCAAAAAACCCAACCCACCCAGGAACACAGCAAGAGGCAAGAGAAGGAGGACGCGAACCACGAACAAGGGAGAAACCAAAAGGAGAAACCAGAGAAAAAAAACCCACCACAAAAAGAACCTTCAAAAACACGAAGAAAAAAAACCAGAAACCCCCACTATATTGACTGAGAGTTGTGGAAATACCACACCAAACAAACACACCAACAAAAAGAAAACACAGAAAAGGACCCCACCAGGGACCACCACAGCCCCAAGGAAAGCCGAGAGGAAAGTTTTAGCACCAGCGCCCCACCCCAGCAAATTCCCACCCACACCAAAAAAACCGAGAACACCAACCGCGCCGAGACCCCCACCGAACAGGAGCGGCCGGCCGAGCCCACCAACCAGCCCCCAGGGCCACCAAGAAAAAACCCACCAACCCGACCCAAAACACCCACCCCACAAGACAACCGAGGGCCCACAAGAGGGAAACAACCCCGCCCCGCGGGGCACAGGGAGACCAGATCTGTGTACCAGCACCCCCAATTCCAAGTGGTGTCTCCCCCCCCACCCCCAATCAGACAAAGACAAGCGACCCGGGCCAACCAGAGCCCCCAAACCGGAGAAGAGGACGAGGGCGACAACGAGAAGGAAGGAAAAACGCCCACGAGACGCCACGAGGCAAACCCAGAACCAAACCCGCAGAGGACCAGGGGCCGGGACCCAGCAGAGGACGGAGGCGGGGTCAGGGACCAAGCCGGGGAAAACAGGGGCCCACGGGAAGTAGGCCCCCTTGTGGGGAGTGCCGGAGGCCCCGAAGGGGGATGTCACCCAGCAACAGAGCAGCAGGACCGTAGGTGGGCCACTAGATATGTTTTAAGTTAGTAAAATTTAGACAGAATTGTCAAGTGTTGACATGTTCTGAATTGTTTTTTTAATGTCATATTTGATATTCAAGGGACAGATGTGTAGATGGACAAAAGAATAATCCATTCCTATATGAAGAATGAGCATATGAAATAACAACAACTGCATCAACAATGACCTAAGTTTATTTACTGTGGTGAATGCCTATTTAAAATATTAGTTTCAAAAATAATTCCTCAGTGAATCCTTTGCTTAAGAAAGAAAGAAGGAAGGAAGGAAGGAAGGAAGGAAGGAAGGAAGGAAGGAAGGAAGGAAGAGGACAGAAGAAATGATGTGAGCAATAGTTGCTGAAAAACAGTTCAGAATGGCACTTCCAAACTCTTGGAAGATTATTAAGCCAATTTTCTGAGTCCACTCTAGTTGTTGGAGGGCCTGTGATTCCCAACTGTTTTACATCAGAAAATGAAAACAAGGAGGGCCCAGCCAAGACCACATTGGTGACTGCCAGCCCCTTTATATGCCAAACATAAAAGCAACAAGTCCAGATGCTTTGATCCTTGCATTTTTGGACTCAGCCCAAAGCTACAGAAGGAAAAAAAAAAACACAGCTCATGTTAGGACAACACACATTATAACTAGAAATCAATCAATAGCACTGTGACCTTCAAACTCAGTAAACGTTTGGAGTTGGTTTCAGAGCATGTAATCTAAATTGAGGATTGGAAATTGGAACTGATCCTAAGCTAACAGAAAAAAAATGTATATTTTTTAAAATAGAGAGATTAAAGGAAGAAACAGATGAAGTTTTCATTTATATGTGTATGTGTGTGCGTGTATATGGACATATGTATTCATAAAGAAGGGATTCTAATTTAAACTACTCAAAATGGATAGACAAAGAAACCCACCACAACACAGACCTCTTTCCCTACATGTAATTAAAAGAGAAACTGGATTGTGGTGGCAACGTCCATTGGAAGGAAATTATGAGCTTTCTACCAATTTCTAGATCATTTAAGAGGTGAGTCATTGGTTGCTAGGACACTGTCTTGACTTATAGCAGCACCCTTGGCTTGCCAACTTATGAAATGACTAGCCAGGGCTTTGGCAGGGTTGGGAGTCCAACACAGGTATCTTGGAGAGTCGGCAATGGCAGAGTTGAGCCAAAGAGAGGACAGCCAAGCTGTACGGACACAAGCAAAATTGTGCCCCAATTCTTGTATTGTAGGTACTGCCTGTGACCAAGTAAGTCACTTGAAAAACAACCTTCAAGAGAGAAGAAATGTCAGTTTAAAAAAAAAAAAGCTGAAGACGCTGAAGGATCTGGCACCAAGAAATAATTGAAAGTAATTTTACATCAGTCACTTCGTTTCTTTTTTAAATTTTATAATCACGGTTTGACTGCATTGTCACAAAATTTCTGTCTAGACTGCATTGTGTTCAAGCCTCACCTTTTGTATTGTAAGGTTTGAATTGTCCCTGGCACCAAACATGCTATTAAAGCACAAAAGCCAATTTATAGGAATGCTGATTAATGCCCAAGAACCTATCATTAAGATCTCTCCTCTCCCTTTGCTTGATTTTTTTAAAGATACACATTTCTTAGTAAGAAAAGCAAATTAATAGTGCAGATAATACCCAGTAATCTCTACTGACATGAAGAAAATTTAACTCTTTCAAATCCTCCTAGGACTGGGAGAAGTCAATTGATGGAAACAGATGGTCTCAGTCCACAAAACAAACTTCATTTCTGAAGTATGTACTGACTCAAAATGTCTCACATCTCCAAGAAAGTTGAGTCTGGAGAAACGATCATATTAACTGTGTTGTCTATGGGTTAGGATGTCTACAAGAGGTACATGTATAAGGTAGTGCCTATTTATATAGTAAATTTTTTAAGACACAAAACCAGAAGTCACCCTGCTCATAAGACAGTCTACTCAACCACTGAGAATAACTTGATTCAGAACTTAGAAGTCTTGACTTAGCAACAGGAATCTGTGTGAGCCTTTGCTCTGAATCTGAAGTGGTTTTCTGAAAATCAGAAACATTTTTAGGAGATGCAGCCTTACAGCAAGCTCCCTATTCCCCTTAATCTTATCATCTTTCCACTCTCTCTTGCAAACTGTTCCTTGAGCCTTTGGAATGGAAGTGTTTTTAGGTGTATCAGCAGAGACTAAGGTCTACGGTTCTGCATTTTGTTTGGTTGTATTTTTCTGTAATGCCATACTGATTGTTATGGTTTACAGGTATCATATATGGGTGGGACTATTGGTTGTCTTCTTCCTTGGGATGCTTGCATGGAGCCTTCTGGTACCATGACAACTAGGCCTCAGGGAGGAGGCTGTCAGGTCAAATCAAGCTTAGAGAACTAAAGCCAACTAAGGAATGCCAAGAGTAAGAAAAATAGCCTTCTACAAGGAAAAGAAAACTAATTCAATGCCAGATGGTCAGCCCTGACAATATATGTATAAGCAACATTATATGAACTGAACAAATTGTATTACTAATGTAGAGATACACATATGCATATAGGAGATGTGTGTATGTGTGTGTGTGTGTGTGTGTGTGTGTGATGCCAAATATTGAAAAAAGGCCAGGAATTTAAAAGAGAGCAAGGAGGTACATGTGATAAGGGTTGGAGGGAGAAATAAAGGGACTAATGATGTATTTATATTCTAACACCAAAAAAATGAGACATTTAAAATGGAGAGGAAATAATGTATTGACCGAGTAGGTTGTATTTATATATTTAGGTATCTTTCTATCACTCATCCATCTGTCTGTCTGTCAGTCTATATGTTCACAAATGCAATTAAAGAAAAATGGGCATGAATTGGAGTAAAGAGGCAGTATGTGGGAGGGATTGGAGGAAAGAAAGGGAGGAGATAAATGAATAATAATTAAGAATTTTAAATGGGAAACAGCAGTTTAAACAAAGGGTCAGAATCTTTACAGTAAGAATGTTAATTCATTCCTTGCTTCTTCACTTAATATGACCTTAGACACATTTCTGATACTTCTAAAATTTATTTTCATTATTTTTCTTGGTTTTCATTTTTAATTTGCAGTGTTGGGAATCAAACTCAGTATCTTGTCACTGCTTAGCCAAGTGCTCTTGCTTGAGCTCCATCTTTTATCATCATATTTTAATTGGAATAAGAATATTATCCAGCCTTAAAATTTTAAAAATCAAAGAAGACTGACTGAAGCAGCTGACAGTTCTGTGCACATTGTAAACAATGTGTCAACAAAGAAGTAAAAGGACTGGGCATTTTAGCACCATGAGTTACCCGTTGCTATAGACACAATATCTTTGCTGATGTTCACACTACTTAAGTGTTTGTGATTAATTGTTGTCAACAAAAAAAATTACTGTCTTAGTAATTACTTTACAAAATACATCAAGCAAGACAATGGCAATTAGAGTCTTCAAGATTTGTAAGATCACCAAGGATGGGTATGATTATAATAGGCAAGAAAAAAGATAAAAGATAAACAATGATTCCTGTATAAAATATGAAAGTAGATATGTAAAATGAATATTCATTCAGTCAATGGAGTGGTTACATAAATTCCTTTGCTTAGTTGGAGAGGAAGGCTTAACTGAAATGATTTTGAAGAAAGCTGGAGATAAAATATAGAAAGTTCAGTTCCTTTTCATGGGCCATGGATAGTTGTATATCTGAAGCGATTCAGTCCTCCTAGAGAATCCAAGACAAAGAAGTGTATCTGAGAGGAGAGAAGATGAGAGAGGAGAACAGGGAAACTCTGTTTCCACTTCTCTAGCCCTCACTTGCCAAGTAGAGAAATGACACCCAAGGCAGAATATAGTGATGTATTTTGGAGCAGCTCCTGGTTTTATCCAGGTCCTGGAAAAACCTGAAAGGGTAGTTTGGATTGTGTATGTGGTCTACTTGGGTTGGCATCTGAGATGTTGTTCTGAAGTTAGGTGAACCATTCTGTCTTGTCAGAAGGAGGCAAATCTGGGTGTCAGGCAGACAGCCAGGAACACCAAGCAAAGCTTGAGGAAGAGATACAGGTAGATGAGAGAAAAAGGAGCAGGCTAGAGCTGAGGCCAGCTGGAGTCTACACAAGCAGGGCAGGCAGCTCTCCCCTCAGGTCCGCACCTCAAGGAGTAGTCTGAATCAAGGCTAATGTGTTACCCCCAGAGACCAACTGGTCATGAATCTCTTAAACATGTTTGGTGATATACCAAGAAGTTACAGACACAAGAAGGACACAGAAGGAAACATTAAGAAAGGAAGAAAACAGAGAGGTAACTTCAACACAAACATGGGTGCATCAATTTTACCTTCAAATCTCCTCTTTCTCCACTTCCCCAGTTCCCTTTCACTTCCCCACCTTCTGACTCTCTATCTCCTATCTATCTATCTATCTATCTATCTATCTATCTATCTATCTATCTATCTATCCATCTATCTATCTATCTATCTCTGATATCTTTTTTCCTGGCAATACATTCTGTGGACACAATTTTAAGTTCACATCTGAAGCATTTTATCCAGCACCTGTAGAAGTACCCTTGACCCTTGAAATACTGACCTACATTGAGCAAATGTTGGACCATAAGGCACAACTTGGCCATTTCGAACTCTGAAGCCATTCAAAATGTGTTGTTTTTATAGCAGCTGTAGTAGAAAGCTAAAAGTCCGCAATAGAAATGAGTTCTTCAGTGTTTGAAAACTAGAAACATATTTATATAGAACCATGGGTTAAAGCAGAAATCACAATGGAAATTGGAATGATTAAGTTAATGATTCTAAAAATATAAAACATGTGAAATGAATCAACTACAGTCATTCTTAAAGAATATGTGTATAATATTATACGTACCAGAAAAAAAGAGTGAAAGTGCTTTTAAAATCTAACCTCAAAAGGTTAATTAAAACAGAATAAGAAATGAAACTCAAAGAGAAGAAATTATGACTATATTGGAGTAGGAATTAATGAAACAGAAAACAAATACTGAGTAGAAAAATTGACCAAAAGAACGGTTTGCTAACTTATAACAAAGCAACATGAAACAGCAAAGAATAAGAGTTGGACATCAACTATCAGAAATCAGACACAGAACTGCCATCTTACATTTAGACAAAGGGAAAAGAAAATGTTGCATTCTATTTCATGTGGATAAACGAGCAAGTATTAAGGAAAAAACACTTTACATATTGTTGTCTGCTATGGTTTGAGTAAGTGTCCACAAAGACCAATTTGTCAAAACATTGACAACAGTCTGTAGGGCCTCTGGTAGTGGATCAGTATATATCCCTAGTATATGAATGAACCCTGAGAGCCTGTTCCACATAGAGGGATACTGTCTCAGCCTAGATACATGGGGGAGGGCTAGGCCCTGCTCCAAATGTTATGGCAGACTTTGAAGATCCCCATAGAAGGCCTCAACCTCCCTGGAGAGCAGAAAGAGGATAGATTGGGGTTTGGTGGGGCAGACAGTGGAGGATGGGAGGGTGAGGAAACTGGGATTAACATGAAAGACAAGCTTGATTCTAATTTAAATTAATATATATATATATATATATATACACACATACACATACACACACACACACACACACACACACACACACACACATTGACAACACCCAAGGCGCTAGTGGGAGGTTATTGAATCTGTAAAACTTGAGGTACAGGCCTGGACAGAGGGCTCAGCAGTAAGAGCACTTGTTGCTTGTCCAGAGGACCTGGGTTTGATTCCCATCACCCACAGAGCAGATCACAGTGCTTCACAATTCTAGTTCCAGGGAGATCCAAAGCTCTCTCTCTCTCTCTCTCTCTCTCTCTCTCTCTCTCTCTCTCTCTCTCTCTCTCTCTCTCAACTTCAATAATAATATTTTTATTATTTTTTCTTATTTTACATATCAATCACAATTCCCTCCCTTGCCCTCTGACACCCCTCCCATCCATCCCATTACCACCTCCACTCCACAGGGAGGGTGATGCCTTCTAGGAGGGATCATCAAAATCGGACAAGTAATTTGGAGTAGGGTCTAGGCCCTCCCTCCTGTCTCTAGGCTAAGATAGTATCCCTCCAAGGGGAATGTGCTACCAAAGTCCTTTTGTGCACCAGGAATACATCCTGGTTCTGCTGTCAAAGGTCCCTTAGACTGCCCAGGCCTCCTAACTGGGACCCATGTTCAGGGGTCTGAGTCAGTACAATGCTGGTTTTCTAGCATTCAGACTGGGGGTCCATGAGCTCCCATTTGTTCAAATCAGCTGTCTCTGTGGGTTTCTGTAGCCTGGTCTTGACCTTTTTTCTTATCACTCCTCCCTCTCTGCAACTGGATTCCAGAAGTTTGGCTCAGTGTTTAGTTGTGGGTGTCAGCTTCTGTTTCCATCATCTACTAGATGAGGGCTCTATGATGGTGAATAAGTTAGTTATCAATCCCATTACCAGGAAATAACCTTTAACATTTCCACTGTTGCTCAGATTGTTAGTTGGGGGTCATCCTTGTAAATCTCTGGATATCTCTCTAGAGTCAGTTTTCTCTTCAAACCTATAATGGCTCCCTCTATTATGGTAGCTCTTTGTTTTTTTCTCTCTCCTCTATCCATTTCCCAACTCAATCTTCCTGGTCCCACATGTTCTCCTCTCCTCCCCTTCTCTTTCTCCTAACTCCCTCTCCACCCCACTCCCAATATGCTCAGGAGATCTTGTTCCTTTCTCCTTCTGTGAGGAACCTTACATGAATCTCTTAGAATCCTCCTTGTATCCTAGTTTCTCTGGCAGTGTGTATTGTAGGCTGGTGATCCTTTGCTCTATGTCCAAAATCCAAATATGAGTGAATACATACCATGTTCCTCATTTGACTGGGTTACCTCACTCAGGATGGTTTCTTCAAGTTCCATCCATTTGCCTGCGAATTTCAAGATGCCATTGTTTTTGTTCCGGCTGAGTATTTTGGCTTCCACCATTACTAAGCATGCTGTGCTTCACATACAGACTTGCAGACAAAATACTCATACGCATGGGTAACTTTTGTAAAGACCTGAGGTGCAAGGCTGTGAATGTGGCTCAGAGGAGGTAAAGTGCCTGCCTTCCAAGGACAGGAACCAAAGTTTGAAACCTTTATTTCATGCCCTACTGTGAAGTAAAAATAGCAAACTTTCCCACGTCCTCTAACCAAGATGTTTTGCCTCACTAAATGCTCAAAGGCTTTAATAGAGTAAATTGACAATGGACTGAAACTCAGAAAGTTGTGTCATTCTTCTTTCCAATCTGAACATCTTGTGTGAATTTTTATAGTAAAGAGGGCTAACTTAAACATTTCTCCCAACTAATTATTAGCTAAATCCTATCAATTTTGGATTAATATCTTACACATATAATAAAATATTTTAGGATTATTCAAATACTAGGAAAGTGTCTAACTGCTTTAGACAGAATTATCCCCTGTGACTGGAGATTAAAGGATGACACATAAATATGTAAACTAAGTGTACATCAGGTTGAATGTATTTAGGAGGAAGGGATGAAGAGTTAATGTTACATCCTCCAGTATAGGTAGGCCCTTCATCATCCCAACACTTAGTACACAGACCAGGTCTTTGTGGGATCTATAACAGACAGCAACAGGATAAGACTCCTGCAGATTTATCTATAAATACCTTCTAATGGAAAAAAACTAGAAATATTTGGTGTGGTGTCCCAAAACACTCCTCACTGTCTTCCTGAAATCCCGTCTCCCTGCAATCCTTTTCCGGGTCTCATCTCCTAGTTTCTCATTTTCTATCCTCTGTCCATGTGAATGATCATCCAAAGCTCCACCTTCAAGTCTGTTGCCTCATAAAAATGATCTTCTGTGTCTTTTATACACTGATGATTAACTGTTCTTTATGGATACTCTTGTGAAATCTCTAAAATTGGGTTCTTATTGAGCTCAAGAAAAAATTTACATATTCTCTCCATCCTGATGTCCATGTCCAAATCCTTAATCCAAGATCAAAAGGACTCTATGTCTCACTCTCAACTACTGTGATAGTGTGTTCACTGCCCTTAGTCTCCACTCCCCACATTGCAATCAGCAATTTTCTTGACAAAAGTAGCACATATGGGGCTAAGGAGATAGCTCTGTGGGCAAAAGAACTTGCTTTGCAAGCATGGTGTTCTGAGCTTAAATCTCCAGTATCTCCCTAAAATGCTAAACATACCTGTGCAAGTCCATAACCCAGCCTTTGGGGCAGAGACAGGCAGATAACCAGCGTAACTCAAAAACAGTGAGAAGTAGAAAATAACCAAGGAGGACACAAGACATAGCGTTCCCACATGTATTCGAGTGCACACACCTGCACATGTATAAGATTATACTAAACGTATTCACAATAAAATACAGATATAAATAAATAAATGCCACATATCAGAAAGTGTGGTCATTGGTGTATCAAGTTTACTCGAATTATTTATCTGCCCAAAGATGTCTTTTCTTTTTCATACTCAAGATCTAGTACAATTTCTATTTTATCTAAGTTTTCTAAATCCATTGATCATCTCTTTTATTTCTTTGGCTTTGCAATAATTACTGCCTTGATAGATAAGTGTTATTCATCCCGTTCATATTTTTGTCATCTGTCAAGACTAGATGGCCAGGGATCCTCCCTTTTCCCCAGAGGTCCTCCTGACTTCACTGCCTTGGCACTGAGCTTCTAAGCTTAAATACTGTCACATCTGTTTTTTATATGTGGTTTATGATGATCTGAACTCAGGTCCTCATGCTCTCAAGGCAAGCAGTCTACCAACTGAGACATCCCAGAAGCCCCAGCATAATTTTTGGTCTCCATTGCTTTCTCAGAATTCTTGGTCCACACCTTATGAATTATAATCAATTGGCTTCTGAACTCTCATGCACATCCCTTTCCTAAACTATTACTCCCACACCAGGAAACCCACTTCTTAGCTCATTCACTCAAAAAAGCTTACCTAAATAAATTACCAATAAAAGCTAAATCTTGGCTCTACACAGAAATTACCTACAATACTGGATGTCTAACACAGCCTGCTAAAAAGAGATAATTTCTTTGGTGCTTAATTTGTAATGTGGGAGTTGAAATTATGTAAACATATTTGGCATCCTCTTGAAGTACATTTTATCACAATTTTAAATAAATATGTATATTTAATTAATTGGCCAGATGCAGCAACTAAAATATATTTTAAAAAGGAATACCTTGGCCTTAAGATAAGTTTTTCAGCACAAGATTACAAATTTCCAAGGAAAATAGAAAAACTACTAGATTCTTTGGGCTGAGGTTGGTAGGCTATGCTTTGGGAAATTGTGAGTGGCTTCTACCATTAAAATTTCATTTCAAGGACTATTTATAGGAACAGGAGTCTACTAAGAATATATAGAATATATATGTGGGGTTGTCAGGATATAAAACCCCACAGGTTTATGCAAAGGCTGTGCTCTTCAAAAGCAAAACCTCCTAACTCCAATTCTGAGCACTTTTGATTCAAGTATAGTTTCTCATAAGTAGAGATGTATGCTCAGAAACTTAAAACAACTTCAGGATGATATATAAGTTATGCCATTTGATTATATTTTAATATCATGCTAGCACGATGCTAGATGGAGAAGAGTTTCACTATTTCTGTAAGTAAATATTCAACAGATGTTGTGTTCATTAGATGCATTGTGTATTTGTTGTTTATTTTATGTGTAGTTTATTTTAGTATTCTTTCCTATTTTGTTACTTTCAGCAGTAGCAGTCTTGGTTCTGAGGTTCATACCTGAGGTCCTTTGTCTCTGCTGCAGAGTATGAACTCTCCCACTGAGGTGTGTCTCTAGTCCCTGGCATTTCATTTTACAAATAGGCTGAGGAAGTCTAGTTTATTCTGCATTGCTGTTTGCAAAAATGGAGGAACTGCATAACAGAGATCATAATAAAAGGAAAGACACTTTCCTCTTTATTGACTCTCCCAGCAGATTTGGAAAGACTAAAAGTATGCATGAGTATGTGAGAAAGGTTGAAACAGGGTAAAGACTTCACACACTGATAACACAGGAAGCAAGTAGTGAGCCTTCTCTTGTGACCTGCAAACACTCTTCACAGGCAACAGCAGTGCCCATGCCAAGCTGAAGGCAATGAAGGACTGGCATATTTGCATTTTGTTTCCTCACCTGGGTGTGCTTCTAAGGTTTAGAGATTGTGATACCAGTTCATACACCATGTCTACATGCTGCATATGCAAAGTAAAGTACACGTTTCTTTCAACAAGATAAGTTGTAGTCTATCTTGTCAATCCTATAGACAGACCATGATAGTATGATTATTTTTAATCATCTGAAAAGTTTTAAATTCTGAATTTTAGAGTGTAATAATTCTGTATTCATAAAAGTCAGTTTTTAACAGGGAAATAAAGCATTGTAGCTGGATAAAAGAAGTTTGTTCTTTTATGTCAGGCACAGAAGAAGAACAGCCATCTATTCCAGGGTGACATGGAAAAACTGGATGTTACTATTACAAAATCAGTTAAAGCCTACACACTCCAATTTAAATAGTTAAAGAGATCTGAGTCATTTCAAAATAAGCTTGAGAATGCTGATTTAAAAACTGAGGTAGGGTTGGTTTTATTTCCTAAGTTTTCTCTGAAATACATAGCTACAAAGCCAGATGCCTCCACAAGACAATCTGTGTGAGTATTGCTGATGGAATAATTGTCTTTAACAAAAAGCAGTGATCATCAGAAATTAGCTGGTTATATCCTGTGTAAACTTGGTGCTTACTGTTTTCCAGGGTGGTCTGAAACAGTCATTTAACATTTTCAATGACATCTTCAGACAGTTTTACTCACTCATAATTTAAAATGCCATTCGTCATGCAGTGGCTGTGGAGCAAATGTTGTGTTGTGCTCTCATCTGGTTTAGTTGAGATTTAAAAAATGCATCCCTGGCCTTGTAGAGAGTCCTTGCCATGAGAAGACAGCCAGTCTGCAGACAGTGGTTCTCTTGATTAGACTATAGAAAGAACCTAGTGTTTTTCTCAGCTTCTCTTATACTGACTCCTACACTCCCCTAGTGACTCTGTTGGGGCATACTTTGAATTCTAGTTCTTAGGTCTTGAGTCTCACACTTCCTGAAAGTATCTTAGCCAAAAGAACTGAATTTTGTTCTCCTATCTCAAGCAGAGCTGAAGAACAGCTCTGCTCAAGAATGAATTGTGGAAAAATTGAATGTTGTTATTATAAATAACATGGGATAAATTGTAATTTATATATGTCTTTGAACCAACCCATGTGGTCATAGAAACCAATTAATACAACAGTGCAGATCTTGAATCTCACTGAAAAGCCTCCCTGAAGATTATATTCCAAAGGAGCCTATAATATTAACAAAGAAGCTTTGGTCCAGGCTTGGCAATAGGAAAGGCAGGCAGGGCAGAACCATCAGACTAAGTAGCTACAGAACTGTTTAAGGAGTAAGCAGTGAATTTGATATCTGTCTCATTTACAAGCTCCATATGGGTTTGTACAATGCTCTGTCCTTATAAAGGGTGCACTACTTAGCGGTGATTTACAAGTGAAAGAGAATTGCCAGTAAAAGGAATGCCAAACTCCAGTCCCCAGCTGTGTGAGGTTGAATACCTCTGGCCCTACATTTCTCCAACCATACTGTATAGAAGCAGTGCTGAACTCATCTACTGCTGTGGGGAAGCAAAAACATATACAAAGGGTGTTCATCACTAAAGTTAAAGGTTTGAGGTAGTATCACCAAGTATTTGCTGCATGTGCATATAAAGGCTTTAGGTACATTTGAGTGCAAATTGAAGAGAAACGGGGGGGGGGGGACCACATAGACAAACAGGCTACAGGCATTGAGCAAGAATCACTCAAAATTAAAGAAACCTGTGAGGGTCTCAATGATCCTGAATTGCTTTAAATAAGGCACAGAGACTATGACTAAGAAGCAAACTCTCAAAATACGGAAATAGTTTTCAGTAGAGTTCACTCTTGTGATTTTAAGGGGCATCCCAGAAAATGAACTTGGTGCATCTTTTGTTTGAAAACTTCTTACTATTTGCATAATTATTAGGTATGAATAGATTTGGGAGAGAGGGTGGGGCAAATGAAGGTGATTACTGATATGGTTCTATGGTTTTTCCCAAGCATATAGTAGGGTGAAAGTGACTAAGAAATGGCCTGGATCTAGGTTCTTGCAGCCATCTAAATGAAAAGAGCAGGAGGCAAAGCCCAGCTACTGTCATCAAGGTGCTGGTAGGATTGTTCCCTGTCTCTGCATCCTGTTTGAGAGCTCACAAAACTTAAGAATCACAAGACCAGCAACTTAGAGTACCACACCTTTTAGGCACTTCAAAATACTGAAGATATTAAAGATATCTCCTAACATGTCAAAGGCAAATTTGGTAGAAATGGATTCTACATTAAATACAGTTGAACTTGGTATCTCTAACCCAAACATTTATCAGCATGTGCCCATGTTCTTGATTTTAAATGAGACATGGGCTTGGAATTCAAGCTAACTTCCACCAGTGTGTGTTTGGGTTCTAACTCCTGGCCATGAATGATTGCAATCCAAGAAGCTTCTGGAATAGCCTGAGGTACATACCACCATCTCGTTCTTTCCTCCTTCTCTGGAATTTATGTCAGCACAGTGGTCAAGGCAGTCAACTTGTAGTTTACTGGAACTGACTTTGAGTTAAAGCCTGTTTGTCATCCATAGTTGAGAAATTTATCAGCCTAACGGCAGGTACCTGGAACAGATGCTCTCTAAAACCCATGTCTCCATTCAGGACATTCATAGACCTCTCAGTTCCAATAATCTAATTAGGAGAACAAGGCTATGATTGTGTATCAAAGTGTATCAAAGCCTTCGGTAAATCAAGATTAAGGCAATTTATGTATACGGCTGCATTCATACCTTTATCTTGCTGTCCTTTCAGTCTTTTTATTCACATACATGTTTATAGAATGTCTCCATAGTCAACTTTACCTATGTTCATATTTTAATTCCATCATTTTGATCCTATATTTGCTTAAGTTCATAATCACTTTCTCTAAGTTTTTGTTCTAATTGTTGAGTGTTCTGAATTGACTCATAATTTAGTCTGAATTCTCCTGGTTACTCCCCTTGGCAAAAATAATCAGCCTGAAATACGATGACACTGAAATCCTCTGCAATTCCCTGGCTTGTTGACTGATGACGCTTGAACGGAGCAGACCTGGCTGAGCTCTGCTCAGCACACTGACTTATTCCCAATAATTCAAGAAGAACAAATATTTGCACATCAAGTAGTTCAGATTTTGAGGTAGTTTATGATCTTTCTATATCTTCTTTCTATATTTAAAGGAAAATATTTTTCTTTATTCCCCCTCTTTATCTCATAAGGATGTCTGGACCTCAAGGTTGTGATGTGATCACATCGTAATATACATTTGCTGCTCACTTTTGCCTTCTCTTTGTTCTTGAACTTTCACTCATTAAGTACTTTCTATTTTATTTGCTGTTTTGTGCAATAGTTTCCCAAAAGTCAAGTTTAAGCAGAGAATAAACACAGAAGTTCCACTCCACATCTGGCAATCATGATCCTACAGAAGTTTCACACAGACCCCAGGTTATTACCATTACCTGTGTTGGAAGAGCATAAGTTTACCTTACCTAAATCCCACTCCAAAATTAAGATTCATTTGAAAACATTCTATGGCCCTTTTGGTACATTTGTGGAATTGCATTGCAGAATGGTGGACATTCAGGGACTAAGAAGTGTGGAACATTTTTGAGGTAATGGGCAGATTAGGCTGGCATGAAAAAGTGTAAAAGTGAAAGCATTTAAGGAGCAACATAGACTGTCACAAAGTCTAGAATCAGTCAATTGCCAAAGGATATTACAAATTTCAATTTTGTGAAGTCCCAAATATCACACCCCCTCACAGAAAAGACCTAGATAGGTGTCTTTACAGTATGTTAATTTGCATTAGGGTGGGGGAACTTGCTAAAGTTTCTCCAATTGGTCTTAAAATTCAACCCTCCAGAAACTGTTCATTAACAACTGTTGAGGGTCATTCCGAACGCCTCTGTCTTGGAGATTGATACTCTTTGATTCTGAGCCAAAGCATGGTTTTCAGATGTTACAATTACCTGTTCAGCTTCTCAGGGGCAATTATTTGAAAGGAGTAAATGCTCTGGCTACAGTGGCCTCTGTGGGAGCCACCATAATTGCCATTCATCAGGGCAGCAACCTGCTGAGGGCATCAATTCAGAAACCATGAGCCATCAATAAGCTGAGACCTGGGCCCCTGATGCCAACATTCTTCACACAATGAAATATTATTTCTGGCCATTAGGTAAACAATGAGCCAACCAGGAAAGGTAAGAGGGGTTGCCAATGACTACATTAGTACTTCATTCACATGTCTTAATTCATTTCCTGTAAGAGAAACACCTTGAGAATAGTATATACCACCCGGAACCAACTTGCTTAAAACACTGCACAGACAGGAGCCAGAGTTAACAAATGGGGTTGGGGCTTAATGGTGAGATGTGGGGAGGGCACATAGGAGTCTCATAACGTACATCTACAGCCATCATAGAAATCTCTTCCTGGAATAGTATTTTGCCTTTGCCTGGCAGCACAGTTGCAGCCTTTCCCTTCCCCCAGCATGAGATACTCTGAGGAAACTACAATTCCTCACAGTTCATTGTTTCCATAGTCTGATATCTGAGGTGAGGGGCAATGTCTCTTATTAGAATATCTTTGCTATTGTCCAGAATGGGTACAAGAGGGGTACAAAGGGACAGTGAGGCATATGTCCACCTTACCTAAAACTTCCCATGAGAGCATGTTTGTGCCAGCTCTTCTCCCAGGAAGGAAGCTACAACTATGGAGAGTGGCAAGAAAATGAAGTCAAATGCCTGGCTCTGGGTGTCTGAGCTGAAGACTGGAGGTAAGACCTCAGGCATGAGGTCCAGACTAATCAGAAATATGGCCATAAACCTAATTAAAAGGACAAGCACAAGGCCAGGCTGAGGTGTAACCACAGAGTGGGTATCTAGTAAATGGAGGTTAAAAGGAAAATCACCCAAACCAGATAATTTTCATCATTTTCCTACTGAACTTGGAGTTTATGAGTCCCTCATCTCCACTCCTGTTGTTTATACCCAAATAAATAATGACAAAAGCTTCTTGTTGGGATTATGTGCTGATGGAACAGGTTTAAAACATCTGTCAGCAGAAAAGGTGGGAGGCCAGAGGTGCCTGAAGCAGTCTACCAGGATTGAAATGGCATGGCTTAAGGTATGCCCCTTAGGTTGCGCATCACAGCCCGGTTAGGCCCTTCTAAGTCACAACATCGGTTTTATATAATCTGTAAGTTTACTGAGCATGCTTTATAATCGTATAAGTTCAGGATCCATAAACACAGTACTAAAAAAAGAAGCAGAGTGGCATACTATTCATCACAATACTGCTGTTAAAGCATGGGTTCTGTGATGCTTGATGTCTAAGGACACTTTATTATAATGAATTGACAAATAAAAACATCACATAGTTAGATTAAGGTGGCCACTCAAACACTTACTATCTCAGACTTTGCATACCTCAGTTAACTTCTGGTCAGGTACTAGCTATTCTAACACCATGGACCTTTGCTTAAAAATTTGTTTGTTTGTTTGTTTGTTTGTTGTGTGTATGAGTGTTCTGACTACAGTCATCTATGTGCACATTCTTACATGGACATGAACACACATACAGAAAGACTACGTCTCCTTTGTCCAGAATGGGAAGCTACGCTTCCATAAAAGGGACGAAATCCCAAGAGTCACTCAGAAAACGATGCTAAGTAATTTTCTCTTGACTTCTCAATAGAATCTAGTCTAAGCCTGTTCCACACCTGTTAGGTATGTAAATAATTCTTACTTAAGACAAGAAACAAAGGTTAGAAAATAGCTATCAAATAAAATCCTCTCCAGGCATAGAAATCTTACTCTAGCCTAGGTCTAAAGTACACAAAACAAATTAGAGAAGGCATTACTTTAGACTTTATAAACCACATTAGAATTAATAAAAATTTGCACAAGAAAATATGATTTACCTTTCCATTGTTTTTCTGTGAATTCAAACACCTAACTATTTCTTCATTGTATCAGAACATTTTTGAGAGCACTGACTATATGTGACTTTTTTTGGTTTGGACTTTGTTTTTGTTTTGTTTTTTTCCTGTTGGATCTCCCACAAGCTCTGGGAATTTTTGAACATCTGAAGTATTTGAGACTAGTAACCAAAAGCTTTTTCCTTCTGGAAGTAGAAAATTCACCTTGTTTAACAAAAAAAAAAAAAAAAAAAAAAAAAAAAACTAGAAAAATAAAATCACAGGGATTAGACCATAGACCATAAAACTATAATTTCAAATGTCAAAATTATATTTATAGACATTATCCTATTGATCTTTATGAATGTTGTGAGTTCTTATGTTTTGCATGTCTGTAGCATAAATTGATGGAATCCACATTTTATTTTAATCTAGTTGTTGGTATTTTACAGTTCCTCTTGTTTAGTGTATATAACCTGTAATTTAAAGGCAGAATTTAAATGTTCCCTTGTTCATTTGCAGAGCTTGATGCTAATATGAAATATGACATGATTAGTTATTTCTATTTGGAGGCTTTACAGAAACTGATCAGGAGAGGTCCTAAAAAACAAGACCAGGTCACATGTATATTTAAGTGCTTTATTCTTGTGACCCTTCGAAACTTAAAAATCTAGCACAGACTTTGGAATTTATTATTCAAAGTTGTTTCAAATTATTGCCTGTCATTCATTGTTTACAGAATATGTGATAAAGTTACTACATGTAGCAGTCATTTCATAGAGTACATGGTATTTAACACATGCTGAAAGAAATTCCACTCAGCCCAAGATTTAACAGAATGATAAAAAAAATTAAACAAAGTTGTTAAATCACACTAACAAAATTGTATTTGTCTGTGTATATGAGTATCTGTGTGTATGTGTATGTGTGTTTGTATATATGTGTATGTGGGTGTCTGTGCAGTATACATGTGCTTGTGACTCTGTGTGTGCATTCTTATGTGTATATATGTGTGTGTTTGTCTGTTTTTATGTGTATATTCACATAGAATAATAGTATATACTGAACACCTGTAGATTCAGAACCACAGATTTTCATTGTGTTTTTCAATGAATCTGTTAATAGTCAATAATTATTCCCTGAACATTTCTCGTGTGATGAGAAAAGTTTAATTATATTTCCTACTCCACAGAAAATCATCCAACTCTTCCATACTGACCTGTCATAGAACGATGTGGTCATTCTGCACCACAAGGCTGGTATGCAGAGTCAACAGTAAGACAGAGTTCAGGAGAACACAGTCAATTCTCTACAACAATCCAACCAATGTCTACACTATCCAAGTCAATAGTAAAGTAAAGCTTTGGTGATCCCAGGGGCATTCATTGCTGGTTTTTTGTTGTTGTTCGTTTTTAACTCAAAATAAGTGGAAACATGTATAACTGTCAACTGACTAGCTATGGGTATAAGCTGAACTTTATTACAGTAATCACACAAAATTTTAGTTTTTCTTGTTGGCAAAATCTCATCATATAGTCTAGGCTGGCTGGTAATCCTCCTGCCTCAGCCTCCTGAGTATTCTCTTTCTCTTTCCCATAGAAGACTAATGGTTAATCCAGTATACTGTATTGGTAGGGGTCAGTGTCAGTAATTCCTTCACAAAAGAATTTAATTAGGTGATATTTAAACTTTATGGTCTAAAATTTAATTATATTTTATTACTGATGTGTTGAACACTTTTGTGGCTTTTACAGTCATTTATTTTGATCTGACACGTTTCAATTCCTCAGCATGTGACCCTCTGACTTTTGTTCTTCTCTGTGAATATAGATGCACAAAAACAGCACCAGAGTTTGTGACCAAGCAGAGCCCTGCCCAAGAACCTCCTCACAATGTATCTATGTGTGCAAAGAATTCAAAACAGTCCAGGGCTGTGCTAACATGGCAAGCACATTAGTCACCTCCACGGGACCCTGCTTCTGAACATCTAATATAACAAAATCAACTTGACCTTCATTGTTAGTTAACCTAGCTTAAGCATGTTCAGGTTACTTGAAGACAAAAGGACACTCCAAGTAAAGGAGAATGAGAAACAACAGAGACGTCACTCATGAGGTCTATTCACACTTCTGCTCCAGTAGTTGAGGTCTGTAAAGCTTTATTATATGAGTCAACAAATTTGCTGCCTTGAAAACAGAATGTGGTTTCTTTGTACCCCTAACCATTGAAGCTGTCATCTGATTTTTTCCTTTCTACATGGCTACCTCAGAACAAAGAGACCAGCACTGTTGCCTTTAACAATGCTCTCATCACTCAGGTGACTGTTGGAGCTCATAGCAGAAGACTTTCTTGTGTGCACCATCATTTGACTCATTGGTTAATGAATAATTCCCTCATGCTTTTACAATTACCAAGCAAATCTCAATCTTCTTATTTCCTTCACAGGTGAGCCCTTGCTGTGGACTACTAAAACGTACAGTGTTCATTCTCAAGCTTTGTTTGCCATTATCCAGTAAAGCCTTTCCACAGATTTGTTTTATCAGAACGCATCTCAAGAGTATTGTGGCTTCAGGTGACCTGGGTTTGAAGTCTGGTTCTTATTTTGAGATTGTAGGCTAGTGACAATTCTCTGGTTTTGAACTTACACGTTTGCCAAGAGAGAAAAAAAAAAACAGAATATATCTCATGAGCTTATTAGGAAGATACCATAAGTGACCCCAAAAAATATGGATGCAGAACACTATGCTATTCATTCAACAAACACATCCTTGAAAATCTCATATGGGTAAGACACTATCTTGAGTCTGAGATAAGGACAAAGTTCAAAAGGCACATTATCTTTCTGTCTTTGAGAAGGTAACTGGTTAATCTCAGAAAACTCACAAGCAAAATTACCTATATTGTCAATTTTTAGAACTTTTCCCTTAGGCATATGACGTTAAAAGAGGGAAGTTAGGGATGACTTAGTGTTGTTTCCCCCTGTGTCCTTACAATGGACAGTTGTTCTGTATTTTTCTGTTCCCATAAATTACTATTTTGCATTAGTTTTCTTGGTAAAGAATCTCAGGCTAACTTGCTTTGTACTTTTGTGTCATAATTGTTGCTAAAGAAAATGCAGGATCAAAACAAGCTGTTAACTTACTTCCTTCTCCAGTTTGCTTACTGGATGAAACCAGCCACACTTTCCTCTGTGATTCACTGTATAGCATAATGAACTAACTAAGTCAGAGAGATCATATCGTATACCCAGTCTTCACTTTAAACCCCATTGTATCTAATCCAATGTCTGGATTTCAATGATTAGTTTAGAACACTCACACACACATACACCATACCACACACACATACACCACACATCACAACACACACAAAACCATATCACACCCACATACACACACACACATACCATATTACACTACACACACACATACATACATACACACACAAACATACAACACACACATCACAACACACACACCACACAACACCACACTACACCACACACACATACACACACATGTACAAACATGCATATCATATCATACCACACACACACACACATGCATACACACCCTACACCACACATTCACACACACACACACACACACACACACACACACACACACACACACACACACACTTCTCAGAAATTTCTGCCAGAACAATTGCCAAAAGATTCCTTCTGTCTATTCTTTTTTTCCAAGCTGCTGGAATACTGGTGTGGAGAGGTCTACAACCATCTTGCTGCCACCTGGAGAAATTCTTGGAAGGGAACAGAAGAACTGGCACTTCAAAGAGAAACAAAGATACTTGCATCGTGCACCTGAGCTGTGCCACTTTGTTCTGCCAAGTGGCCTCTTCAGTTCATGCTCCAGTATATTGTCTTCACTCACAGCAAATTAAACTAGGATGCTCACTCACAAAACTCAGAGCAACACTCTTACGACCGTTGCTTGTATTCTCACTGGAGATTTGTTGTGAATAATTCTAAAGCATACTTTTATTTGCATACTTATAGAAGAAGAGTTGTTATCATTACCATCAACTCATCTCAAACAAAATTTCTAACACTGTCACTTATGTAGGGTTATACAGTTTACAAAGGGTTTTCTGTATTGCATTGAACCATAACTGTAAGTATCAAAAAGATACATTGTTGTTATTAATATTTTATGTACAAAAATAAGTTTTGGAGCAATTAAGATTAATTGGTATAGTAGATATTTTCCTAAAATCTGAAGTATTCCATTATATAAAAAAAATTCATACCAATTGACTTCAACAGTGACTAAGAGATATTTACCTTAACATTTTAAACACCTGGCAAATTCATATGGACAGAGATGTGGGAGAGAGAGAGAGAGAAAGAGAGAGAGAGACTGCAGAACATGTAATGGATTATATCCATGGAAACACAGAACAAAGAAAGTGAAATAAAAAATAAAATTGGTCCTGATTAATGCCTGAAGGCAGTTTCCAGGCAAAAATTCAGAAAGAAAAAATAAAAAATACAAAAAGTGTTTTATACTTGAGGATACTTAGTAAACAGTCAAAGGAGAACAAGGCAATTAGAATTTAGGGGGAGTACCCAAAAATGAGGGAACAACAGAAGCTGCTCACAGAGCTCTGAATCTACAGATGGACTCCTGAGCTCTTGAGTGAATTCAGGCTTGTAGAAAATAACCCAAGTTCAGTAAACACGGTACTAGGCATGGGCACAAGTAGAAAGAACAACTTCTGATTCTCATACCATTCAGCGAGAAGTCCATGGTCCCTTTAACCAGAATACAAATATCTTATTTTTGTAAAATGGTAAAATCCTCTGAAAATGGTAAAATCCTCTGAAAGGTCATTTGGTGGGAGTGGGCTTCATCACTCTTAGGCGAAAGTCCTGTCTGCTTCAATTCTAACAAATTTGCAATTCTCAAAATGATCCAATTTTTGCCAAAGCAAAGTATAACATTAATTAGTCATCATGATTATGACACCTATAATAGACATTTATAATGTCTGGTATCTTTTGAGATTTGATAAGTATGGTTTTAATAAACAGTAAATGGTCACTTATATTTAGTTGAACCATCAATGGAAACAGAATTAGGATATAGATAAAAATTTATGAACAAAGTCAAGAGGACAAGCTATAAAAACATTTTGCATATTCATGGAGATAGGAAGAGCACAGTGAAGAGAAAAAATGAAGATAGAAAAGATAATAATAAAAAAAAGAGAACCTCTACTGTGAAAAAGCAGGTTTTATAAGAGCCAAGGTAGAGCTAAGAATTCTGGGTCTTTATTTTTTGGAGGGGTTCTGTTTTCCCTTTTAAAACCAATCACTTTGAGCAGGAGAAGGTGATATTCTACTTACTTGGTTCTTGCTTAGGGTGCCTGGGGACCTGGATTTGAGCCATAGCACTGCAAAGGTTAAAATAATAATTATATGACACGGAGTGCATTTAAAAAGCAATGTGGATAATATAAGCAACCTTTCAGGCACAGCAGAAGAAAACATGACACTGTGCATTGCAGGTGAAACTATTAAAAAAAAATGCAACAGCTTAAGAAAGACTAAGAAACATGGATGAAATGCTATTAACTTATGAGATGACACAGTAGCATAATGCTATTGCAGTTTAGTCTAAAGAAAAAAAAAGAGTGGGGAGTATGGAAAAGCAGAAGGTAATACTACACAAAAAGTAACACTACTTTCCTCCCAAAATTTTATCCAAGCCACCAGTTTACTGGTAAACTGAGCACAAAGAATCTCAAACAGAAAGAACATGAACAGCTCTTTCAGCTGCTCTTTTCCTCCTACTGAGTTGTCTCACCCAGCCTTGATAGGAGGGTTTGTGCCCAGTCTTATTGTAACTTGCTATGCCATATTCAGATGATATCCTTGGAAGCTTGTTCTTTTCTCAAGGGAAACAGAGGAGGAATGGATCTGCGGGATAGTAAATTTCCTGACCACAAACAAAATAAAATATGAATGAAAAACAAAGTAAGTAATCCATGGTTCTAAGAATAAGTTGAAAGTATTTCAACGGAATGAAACTTGGACTTTTAAAAAGTTCAGATTATACCTTGTATTGGTGAATCTTGCATGGCTATGTAATTATTCTGGTATTACTGAATATTATTGAAAATGGTATTTAGATCTATACTATTACTGATTATTTATCCTATTCACTATGGAAAAGGGGTGTTGAAATAGTAGTCAAGTTTTACTAAGGATCATTTCAAGTCTTTTTTTTTTTACATATTACTTTTATTTGTTTTCTTATTTGTTTATCTGTGGGCACATACAATGGCACACATGTGGTAGTCTCAGGACAACTTTTAGGAGTTAGTTCTCTCTGTTTATCATATATGGGCCTCAAGAATTGAACTCAGGCATAGCTGTTAGCATCTTTACCCAAGGAGTCATCTTGTTAGCTCTTCACTGAGTTTTTGCTAGACTTCTGTTATTAGTCAAACACGCATTCAAGAATAAATCTTTGCCTTCTCCATGAATATATGTCACATCATTATGAAGCATTTCTCTTCTGTAGCAGGAGACTTGTGCAGCATTTGGTAGTGTTTTGTTTTTTATTTATTATCTATATTTTAGATATCTTAAATTTGAATTTCCTGGTTTACCATTTTCCTCCTTTTCCTTATAACTTGTTACTATGTTTATATGTGCTATGGTTAATTTTGTGTCAACTTGCCTTAGACAAAATATTTGGTTAAATAGTGCTCAGGGGATGTTTGTGAGATTGTTTGGGGAAAACAGTAACCAGAGCAAGATACACTGTTCTCCCTAAGATAGTGGTCATCAAGGCTAATAATCCAATGTCTGAACAGAAGGACTAGAAGGAGAATGGGCTATCTGCAGGACTCATGTGAAGCTTAGCATTTGGACTTAAATTTCCATCATCAGTGCTCCTGATTCTCATGTGCTCATCAGCAGGGCTCCTGGTTCTCAGGTGCTCATCCATGCTCATAGTTCTTGGGTGCTCAGACCAGGATGCCACTACTAATTTATGTGGCTTTCAGCTTGAGAACTGAGTGTCTCTTTCTAGTCTCCAATATCATATGAATCTATTCTTAACAGTAACACCAATAGCCATATATGTGTCATATTCTTCCTTCAGTATCTATATCTAATCTATCTACCTATCTATCTATTTATCTATCTCTCTTCAGAACTATATTTTACTATAAAATATACAAAATGTAAAATAAGTTTCCTGTAGATATAACATAATTGGATTTTGTTTATGAATTGTAATTTGGAAAGCTCTTACTTGACCTTGAATTTTGATATACTGCCTCTGTATCCCATGTGTTTTGACTATAGGCCTGTGCCATTATACTTGATGTGTGTATTGGGTATTGAACCAAGGATTGCATGCATCCTTGCTCTATCAACTGAGCTACAAACTAAGCCCAGAATATCTTTTTAGGTTTTAGTGATATCAGTATTTTCTCCTTCCTTGCTTGCTTCCTTTCTTTCTCTGTCCCTTCATTCCTTAACACTGAACAGTTTTCACTTCATTGGCAATTGGCATGAATAACTTCTAATCAAACACCTGCTGTAATTTTGTTGTTTTGTTTTTGTTTTATTTATTTATTTATTTATTTTTTGAGACAGGATCTCAGTGTGTGACCCTGCATGTCCTAGAACTCACTATATTATGCAGGCTGGCCTTGAACTCGCAGAGATCTCCATACCTCAGCCTCTAAAGTCCTGGAATTAAAAGTGTGTGCAATTATACAAGCTACTGAATATTTATATGTATTCATAGGTTTTGCTTCCAAGAGCTAATGTTATCACTATTTTGTATAATTTGATTTGTATATGCATTGGTATACTACCGTTCATGTTCTTTCTTCTTTCCTTTCATTTCTTTCTTAATGTTTTTGCTTTCAACACATCCCAAATGCAGTTCCCACTGCCTCTACTCCCCCTGGCCTCCCTCCTCACAATTAGGATAAACAATCAGTAATAGCACAGATTTAAATATTGCTTTCAATAAAATCGACTAACTTTTATAGACTATACCATGCTAAGACAGAAGAATTATATATCCATGCAAAACTCACCAAAACACGGTATATTCTAGACTTTAAAAAACAAGTGTCTGTAATTTAAGACAATTAAAATCATGCAGGGCAAGTTTTCTGACAGTAAAGAAAATGAAAGAGAAATGAAAAACAAAGAAAATAATCCCATGTTTCAAAGAATAATTTGAGCATATTTTGATGGAATGAAACTGAGGCAATGTAATTAAGGCAACATGAATGGGGAAGCTCAACATTTTCAATACTCATCCTAGAAACATAGGTCCAGTGTTAGCCAGGGTCTGCTGTCGAATCAGAATTACAGGATGAATGAATACTAAGGGGGCAATGTATCCAAACGGCTTATGTAAAATGACATAGGTAGTCCCACAATGGTTGGCTTCACACTGGTGAGGCTCAGAACCTAGCTATTCATTTCACTGAGCTAGATGTTCCAGCAGTTCTGGTCTACCACTGAGGACTCAGAGATACCTGGAGAGCAATGGAAATTGGGAGAAGCTGAGCCCAGATATAAGGTGTCAGCACGCCACCAATAAGATATCAATAGGGCAGATGAACTTGAACCGGTGTAATGAGAAGGCAAGCAGGCAAAGTTAAACTCTTCCCACCTCTCCTCCCCCCCCACCGGGGCTTCCTATCCATGGAGGTACTGCCTGAATCTAGGGTGGTTGTCTTCCTTCAGTTAAACTGATCAAGAAAATCCCTCATCTATGTTCTGACACCATGTCTGTGCACTTGACTCCAGATCTGGTCATCTTTACAAGGATGATCAGCCATCACAGGTCTGAAACAGTACTCTGAGAAACTAAAAATGGAAAAATTAAACTCATGGGAAAGCAAAGGAGAAGATGATCCATATAAAAGTAGACATGAAAAGGTAACAGAACAGTGACACTAGACAAAACCAAAATTCACATTAGGAAAACATTTCTTGGGACAAAGTTTGTCTTAACTGTCAAAGAAAAACAAAGACATTTTATTTGGTCTGAATTTGTATTTGTACCCCAAAACTCCAGTAGTGGTTTTCTGTAACCCTCTGTGTGTTGCAGAGAGAAGCATCTTGGGTGAGGGTTGGAGCTACATTTGTCTGTGAATATGAGGATAGGTATTTAGAGTGCAGTTAGGAAACATCCTGGCTTAGTGAATGGCAGTTGCAGGCTCTCTTCTAAGATCCACTTATATAACCAGTCCAGGTTATTCAGCTAGGTTCCCAGTAACCACTGTGATTCCTTCCTCATGAGCAAAGCATAAGTCCGCTTTGAGAACTGTTGTTTACCACCAAATGTGAGTGCTACAACTGCATTTTTAGAGGTATCTTGCCGTGATAACCACTATTCTGCCTCATTGGCTTCACAGATGGGAAGCACTACCACTTTTTCCCTTGGGCTCTATGAAAGCCAGTCCCCAGAGAGGAGGCTTTCAGCCGAGATCCAGCTCAGGTCCTGTGAGACCTGTGTCTGCAGGGAATGGTGTCTTCAGCAACAAGAACCCATGCTCTGGCAAGCAACCAAGAACAACAGCAGTGGCTGTTTTGGGAGTCACTTGGACAATTTTGACTAACAACTTAAAGAATGTTTTTATTAGTTGGGCTGTGGAACTTGGGAGAAACATTGTCATCCCAAGAGGCTTAACTTTTTAAAACTATATAGGTATACAGATGCATTTATATTTACTTTATGGCATTTTTAGTATTCTTAGTGTTATTTTCCCTTGCCCATCCCTCTCTTCCTGTATTGACCTCTCTTCCTCCTCCACAATTAAAGCCTCCTCCCATTTCACCATTTAGCCTTTATGTCACTTATATACTTATTCTTTTCTCTATCACTCCCTGCCCCCTGTTTTTCCTTGTTTCTATGGTCACTTCAGGTTAGACACTCACATAATGAAGATTTGAATCCACAGATATTAAGGAACATAGGGTGTTTTGCAGGAAATCATGGAGTTGGCCTGGCCTTGAGAGGTATGTGTCATAGGTTTGTCAGATGGCTTTTGGGGCCCATGTGCCTTCCAGTTCCAGAGAGACAGATGTACTCAGGCGGTGAAGTATTCAGGCTACTTTGTGTTTCTCCATATGTTCCCTCAGAATTCAAGGGAACATGGAAGCTCGACAGGACAATTGGTCTTAGACATTAATCTTGTGTTCCCTGTACAGCTTGCAAACTCCACTGTATGCTGACAACTATAAATGTATTGATCTGAGAAACTGCCATTATATTCTGTTTCTGATAAAGGCATAAAGTCTGATTGCGCTCAATAGAACTGTCATACCTCAGTCTTGCTGTGGCCCCTTCAACCAGCCTGGCTTAATTCCTAATGGCTGTATCAGGTTACCTTGGAGCATGGATGCTCACAGTGTTTGTCTTAATATGTCTGAATTACCTCACTTAATATATTATTTCTCACTTCTGTTCATTTACCTGCAAGGTTCATGCTTTCATTTTTCTTCACAACTGAATAGTATTCCATGGTGTATTTGCACCATGGTCTTGTTATCCATTAGTCAGTTAAAGAACATTTAGGCTGTCTCTATTTTATAGCAAGTATCCGTGGAATGTGACGCCAAATCCTTTGGGCATATGTCAGCCAAGTATTAGTATAGCCAACACATACGGTACATTTAGATCTTGCTTTTGGTTGTGTAGCGGAAGACCCATGCCACTGTCGGTGGTGCCAACCCCAGAGAGACAGTCCTGGTTTATACAGAAAAGCAGGGTGAGTCATACAGGGGAGCAAACCAGTAACTAATACTCCTCCACAGTCACTGCCTCAGTTCTGCCTCTAGGCTCCAGCTCTGTTTGAGTTCTTGCCATGAATTCCCACAGTAGTAGATGACAACATTCAAGACTAAGCAAAATAAACCTGTTTCTCCTGAGTGTCTATTGCTCAAGGTCCTTACCACAACAATAGAAAGCAAACCAGCAGCTAGTTTGTCTATCAACCAAAAGCTGCGAAGAACCTGAGTATCCATCTGTTGGCTAAACTAATTGTGACATGTATCTATAAAAATGAGCATGCTGGAGAGATGGATTAGCAGTTAAGAGCACTCACTGCTCCTGTAGCAGACCTGAATTCTGTTTGCAGATCCCACGTGGAAGCTTAAAACTTTCTATAATTCCAGTTCCATGGCATCTGACACACATCCCAGAGTGGAAGGGATGGATCATATGATAGTTCTACTTTTAGTTTCCTCACAAACCTTCCTATCATTTCCATAGCACTTTAGTAACTTACACTCCTGCCAATGGTGCATAGCTTTCCTGTTCCCCATCTCTTTAGCAGCATTTGTGTGTGTGTGTGTGTGTGTGTGTGTGTGTGTGTGTGTAGTGATATCCTCACACTGAGGTCTATCAGCTTTGCCTGAGATCAGTCTGCCCTTCTATCCTGGGGTCAGACTTCTGGCCTTCAATTCTCAGAACATAGCATGCTTTGTTCTGTTTCTGGGCCACAGCTAAGTTATGTATTTCTGAGTCATCTTTTCACATGTGACAGTCTTCTTCATCCAGAATTCAAACATCTACCCAGTTCTTATTCGTCCTGAAAAGTGACCCTAGATACCATTTCTTTCAGGTACCATTCGACTTTTCTTTTGTTTCTGCAGCTACCCAAACCTGCTCTTAACATTTATTGCAGCGAAACATTTTTACAATATTTTAAGCTTATGTCTTTCTTTTAGGCTTGTCTAGACTTTTGACAAGGCTACACAACATTGTAATCTACAATGTTCATACTTAAAAACCATGCAATCTAGGGTAATAAGCATAGAAACTCAAGCTCTTAAATAAGTAGATAATTTTGTTTGGGGTTACACTCATGGCTATTCTGGAGTACATGTGACCATGTGGCCACAGAGTCACTTGCGTGAGACCTCAAGTTCCATAATGGAAAATACAATTGCAGACTTCTCACCAGGCTTCCAGAACACAGCATGATGTTTTTACATTTAAAAAAGGGTAAGTCATAAACAATTATATAAGACCAATTTCTTGTTCCTCTATCAAGAAGCAAATCAATCATTGAATGGCCTGGCAATGATTTGGTGGGAAAGATTGCTTGCTGTTCAAGCTTTAGGACTTAAGTTCAAACCCCTCACTCTCCAAAAGAGAATGTGCACGAATGGTATTAAGATGTCTAAGTGCTTTCTTAGAGTGAGTTCCTACAAGTGAAGATGTTATGGCAGATGTGCAACTTGTTATGAGTAGTTTCCCCTGCCAGTCTGGTCCCACTGCCATGCCAGCCCCGATTAACACACAGAGATGCTGTATTAGATATAAAGCTGTTGGCCAGTTACTAGTTCCTCTTCAGCTAGCTCTGTATGAAATATTAACCCATTTCTATTAATCTAAATATTTCCAAGTGGTCTCATCTTACCAGAGAGAGGGCCCAGACCTCTGTTCTCTCCATCTTCCAACTTGAATCTCCTCCCTACTACTTCCTGTCTCCTTCTAGTCCCCTAGTACCACCTATCTTGCTTTCCTATGGCCAACAGTGCTTTATTCATTAACCAATAAGAGAAACATATTTATAGAATGACATCTCCCATCATCTTCAATTTTCTGTCTAAAATAAAAAGAATGGTTTTAACCTTAGCGTAGCAAAATATATCATGCAACAGTTATCAAATAAGAATCACAGTTAACAATAAGTCTCTGATTCACCTGTTCCATGTTGTACCTTAGGGAAGCTCTTAGTGCAGTGTCTGATCCTGCCTCCTTCACCACCACCTATCAACACTAAATGTCCCTCTTTTCATTCATCGCAACACCACTTGCATAGGACAGCTTACTATTTTACTTGAGTCTTTGTTTTGTAAACATTTTACTATAACATGCACAGTTTGTATGGTAAATTTCCTATCATTTTATTTTATAATAATTCCTTAATAGCATCATTTGTAGTATTTTATCACATTGATTACATTGACTGATTGATTGATTGATGTGTGTGTATGCATACTCATACATACACACTATGGAACGCATATAAAGTCAGAGGACAACTTGCAGAACCTTTCTTTTCCTTTTCCCCAGAGGGTACAGGGGATGGAAATCCTGTGAACATGTCTGCCTGGCATATACTTTTTATCTGCTGCCCCATTTTGCTGCCTGGAGATCTTCATTTACAGTAGTGGGATATTCACTTTGTCTCCTTCTGTGGCACTGACCACACCCATTAGGGGGTGGAGCCAGGGGCAGAAGTGACCTGGGGAACTAGGTGGGAGGAGGCACGGGAGAGTGCTCTCTTGCCAGCCTCAAGGGACAGGAGGAGATCCAGAGGAATTCTTGGAAGCAGGAACCTGTTGGTGTTCACCTGTCTATGTTGTGAGTTATTTCTCCCTAAATAAACATCCGTTCGGCCTAATTGTTTATCCTGATCCTTATTAAACCTCCATAATTTACAACTCCAGAAGCAACAGCTGCATGCTATTTTCAATTGTTTTTACTTATACTCAATTTTTTCAAATACTCTGACAATAGTATTTTAGTTTTTCATTTATTGGAAAGAGGTTATTATTGTAGTATACAAAGCTGTCCTTGAACTCAGTATTCTTGCTCCAGTGTCCAGCCCATGACCAACTACATTTTTCATTTTTGTGTATTTGAATTCATCAGCATTTTTGTTTCTGATTACTTTCTTTTATTGATCTTCTATCAAGAAATGATACATTTTTATCTGTAGCTTCTTTAACTTGTTTTTATTTTAAAACTATTCCTTTTAACATTATAATCCATTTGCAATTTTTACTGCATATAGATAAATTTTCTTTTTCCAATTAAGCAAAAATTTATGTGGGTTCCAACAGAATAAGTCAGTCTTTCCTGTTAGTTCAGATGGATTGTTTGTTGGTAAATGACTGTCCCCTCTTGTCATCCTTCTTAATTGCATTACAATAACATACATTTGTATACACTCAGACATGACATGAGTTTCAGATTTGCTTTATGTGGAATCTGAGGACTAAAAATTCTGGTGCTGTGAAAGCAGTGAGTCTCTTACTTTTCATAACTTCACTAACACCACATCAGAGTCTTTATTGACATTATGATAGTGTGCTATATAAATTTAAAATCATTTTTTCAGAACAATTTTGTTTATGTTCATTTGTTTATTCAGTCATAGATCTTTGAAATTTATTTTATTTTCTTTAATTACTGTTATTATTTATTACTATTGCTTAATTTATTTCACTAACTTTTAACTCATGCATGTATCTAGGAGGATGACATCTTTATAATAGGAACCTAATGTACTTCCCTATCATCCAACCTCTTAAACTGTGGTTTTGATCCCATATGAGATGAAGTTACTGAACACAAGGGTCACACACACACAAGCACACACACACACACACACACACACACACATACACACGCAATGTCAATAGCAAAGTTTCCTGAGTGCATAGCGATAAAAATAAAGTTTGAAATCAAATATGTGTTGAATCCAGAGTGTTTTCTACAATGCTTGTCCATACAGCCTCATATGACTTAATTGTAGCATGGTTCTGAACACGTGTTCTTTTCACTGTGCATGCTGGCAAAATGAACAAAACAAATGACCACTGTCCAAAATGCCTCAGCCCTAATGTAGACTACTGAATATTATGAAATTCAGTGTATCAAATGTGAGAACTCTTAGTACTCATGATCATAAAGTCAAAGAATCGGTCTACTCTAAAACAATTGAACATGCTCTTGGTGTTTTGGTATCAAAAGTTCAGACAAAATATAATTATTTTATAAAGTAAATAAGTAAACCCATCCCATCAGTATGCAAATTTCTTTTCTCTTTACTAAACAGTGAAATTATATGTGTGCTAAAGCATGTTTTTTAATAAAACCATAAATTCTTTATGATTTGTTATCAGTAAATATTTGATTTGTATACCTAATTTATATTCCTACCCAAGGATACATACAAATTTATTGGATAAGAGGGATCACAAGTATAAAAATTTAAGAAACATAACTTTCTGTTCTAGAGTCTTATTTCACAGACACCCAGTTACTTTCCCTACATCTGCACAAATCCCTAGGTATAATTCCATATCATTAAAAATAAACAAACAAAACCCTTCCTCTTTCTCTTTTTCTTTAGTTACTCTGAGAGAACAATTATTTATTATGAAAAATACTAACAATGCTCTCTTTAAAGTATCAGAATGCACATTTTTACAGGACCCAGTAAAGATCATGGAAGAACAATTTACAGAATACATGATGTGTACAGCAGCCTGGATGGCAACAGAAGGGGACCTGGGAAAGAGGTCCAGTCTGTAGGACACAGGTTCTTATTAGCTCTCACTATTGGTGTTAAGAATTGCCTCTGGGCTTCCAGTTTTATAAGAGAGGGGGGATCTGGATTTGTTTTTAAATAGAAGCTGAGCCAGGGATTCTAATGCCATATGCATACCTGGGCCAGCCTGTAAATTCTATGGAACAAAGGGTATGTAAGCCCAGCTGAAGGTGTGGATGTGGGTGAGAGCAGCTGAGTGGCAGAAGCAGTGAGAGCCTGCCTACTCAAGCCATAAGCAATCTTGTGCTAACAATCATATTTCCTGAGCATTTGTGTGTGATACATTTTGTGTTGAACAACAGCGATGTCACAGTTCAAAATGTGTTAACAGAATATCATACAGTGAGCGCCTTAAATAACATGTTTATTTCTGTGAGTTCTGGGAGCTGGTAGTCAATATCAACCACACAGCTCTCCCTCTGGTAAAGGCTCACCTCCTTCTGGTGACAGAAAATGGCTGTGAGAAAACTATCCCTGGATTTATCTTACAGGGGCACTAATGTCATGCATCAAGCTCACCATCCTTATGATCCATTCACCACCTCTAGGCTCTCCCTCCAATACCATCATATTGGTTTACCATGTAAACCTTGGAGGGCCCCAACATCCTGCACACAACACTACAAAACAAAACATCTTTTCCTTTGAAGGGGCTAGAAGTGAACTAGAAAAACCTGCTGTCCTGAACTAGAGGAAGAAATAAACATCAGTCGCAGGAAGTCCTGACCTGTGTCTTCAACTGCTGACTTGTGATCGCTGGGCTGTGTGGAATGCTGTAGCTGGCAGAAGTAACTTTGTTTGTCTTGGAGTTCTAGCCACCAGACAGTCTAATGATGCGGTTCTTGATAATGGCTTTGGATCTCCCTGCAGCAGCTCGGCTGTTGTAAAAGAGCCAATACTGCAGAGATCAGCCTGACCTATAAAAAGGATGAAAACTACAAAGTAGATTGCCACCGTAATTCAGTAGGAGCCAGAGTGAGTATTCCTGCTTACTGACAGTCCCCACACACTGTCAAACATCAATGCCAAGTCAAAGCACATGGAAGACTCTGCAGGAAGAGCAGCAGTTGTGCCTGGTACTGAGCACTGCATTGTTCTTACCTTCCTCAGTTTTAACCTGTACCTCCCCATGCAAGAGCCTGAAATGTCATAGTTTTCCTTAAATTATGGGAAACTCCTCATGAATTGTCAGACTTGAGAGTAGCCTCTTGTGGAGACTTCTGCAATTGGGCTAGCTTCTCATATTGGAGATTTGTGCTAAAAGTCATAAATGATTTGACACTTAACAAAGGATAGATAAGAGCCCACATAGAGCTTTTCAGTTTCCATAGATGATTCGATAAAAAACTATGAAAAGAATTGGGTCATTTCTACTCGGACACTGTATTTGCAAATAACGTAGATAAAAATAATATAAAGGCAGAAAATACAGAACAAGAGTAGAAATATATAATAACAATCTTAATTCTAAAAGAAATCTAATATTCTAAGCATGCTGAGTGTTTGTATTTATGTTTATGTGTTATTCATTTTTATATTTCTAACTGATATAACATAGTCATGAAATCAACCAGAATATGACAGGAAAATGGAAATACCCTCTCCATAAAACCCTTCCTGTTCCAGTATTTCTTCTCTCTCTCTTGTTGTATCACTTGTGTTTTATTGCCCCTTAGTGGAAATCCCACCATCCTTGGTCCTTTCCTAAGTTCTTGACTTCTATGGGCATTCCTAATTAAACACACATGTCTGAAGAGTTAAAGCTAACATCCACAGGTGAGAGGTGTTTTAAGTACTTTCCCAGCAGCCTGGTCCCAGAGCCTCTTCAGTCACAAAATAACACAGGAAATATTGTATTAATTATAAAACTGTTGGCCAGTTACTAGCATTTCTTATTAGCTAACTCTGTCTTAAATATTAACCCATAATCACTAATATATGCATTTCTACATGGTCTTATCTTACCGTGAAAGCCAAATTCACATCCTCTCTTCCCGAGATCATGTCTCAACTCAACTATGTTTCTCCATCTCCCTAGTCCCACCTATCTTGCTTTCCTACAGGTCAACAGTGCTTTATTCATTAACCAATAAGAGAAACATATTTACAGAATGACATCTCCCATAAAAAGGGCTCTAACTTTAACATAGTAAAATATATAACAAAACAGTTATCAAATGAGCTAATAACATTTAGTCAATTAACATTTAGCAAGATTTAAAGAAAATATTCCATCATCTAGCTTATATGTAACTTTTTTAAAAATCCTAACTAAGGAAAACTATACCATAACTATCTGTCTTCAACTCCATCAAAGACCACAGAAGGATGGCATATAAACTCTAGAATTGACAGAGACAACTCTCTTCCTGGTCAGTCACTTGAAGTTCTTCTGTAATATTCCATCTTCGGCCTATAATCCATATTGTGTCTGGCAGAGTCTTCAGCAAAGCAGGAAACTTTAAACTGTCCACCTGTATTGGCAGTTTGTCGGTCACTTTTCTCTGTGTCCTGCAGACTGTCTGGCAGACTCATCCATAAAGCAGGAACCCTGTAGCAATGTCCATCTTGTTTCAGCAGACACTTTTCTGTAGGCCCTGCATGTCCAGTTTAAACAGCATAAAGTCAAACAGTCCAGAAAAGAGCAGTTTCTTGCCCAAATGGCTAGTCTTGCCATATTGGAAGTAAACTACATAAGGAGCTTCTTCAATGTCCATCTTCCTTCCTAACCCAGGTGGTGTTGCCAGGAGCAGTTATGTCTCCCTGTCAAAAAAAAAAAAAAAAAAAAAAAAAAAAAAAAAAAACCCTAAACCATTTTAAATGCCATATTCTGCAGGTCTTTGAAAGGTTTGAAGAATATCCATCTCAACACATCTCTGTAAATCTAGAAAACCTAACTAACTTAACTATAAGTTCTGACTATCATAGGTAACTATCTACAATTTGTACTTCATTATACATTACATTTTAAAATGAGCTATATAAACACAATACTTAACAAGAGGAGAAATATACATATCATAAAATTGACCTTAAACTTGTATCAATAAATGAAAATCAATTACAAAACAAAATATGCATTTCTATACCATAATCCCCTTTTATCTTTAAAAAGATATTAGTTGTAATCATTAATTATTTATAATCAACCCCATATAAATGAAAACAAACATTTGTAGATAATATTTGGAAATGTGGGCGTCATTCTTTCTAAACTCTTTCCTGCTGGTTGGAGATGCTGTAATACCATGGGAATCCTAAGAAGATGTAGAAATCCTGGCTGTAGTCTGTAAGGCAGCCTTGTCCCAGCTGTTTTGAATGTTGGATCACCTGAGACAGTGCTTCAGAGGATCTTGCTTGATCAAACCATATTAGTCTGGAATGAATTCACAGCTTTTCATTTTCTGTAGAAACAAAAATAGAAATTCTTTTCCCCAGTAGCCTGAGCTTAGACTTAAATTTTGAAGTCAAAACATTTTTAAAATATATAAATTGGATTAATTCAGCATTGACAATCAGGTGTATTTTAGCAGTTGTTGTTCCTTCCTTAGCAACTGAGCAATTTAAAGGCAACACAATAGCATACAGTATCCAGACTCTCTGTGTGTCTTTAGGTGGCTTTTTTATTACTCTGTTTCTTTTACTTTCATTTTTTGAGACAGGTTTCTCTGTGTAACTTCAGCTGCCCTGGTATGTACTCTGTACACTAGGATGGCCTTGAAATCACAGAGATCTGCTTGCCTCAGTCTCCTGAGTACTGGGATTAAAGGTGTGTGCCACCACACCCAGCTATTTTCTTTGTTTGTTTTCAAAAACCACTTTATCCTGTTTCTTTTTTCTCCCAATCCTACACATATTTTAAAATACTCTGTAAACCTTTACAGGCTTTTCTTTATCTTAATCTGTCTTTACTGTAAATCTTTATCTTTTTTTGGCCACGAGTCTTTTATCTGCTAAACAACAACATTGCTAAAATTAAAGCTGTGGCTGTTTTAGCCAACTGATCATACACACTATTCAACTGTTAGCAGGGCCTCTTAAAAGAGCCCTGTGGTTTTTCTGCTTATGCAGAAATCTCCCTTAAAGGAGCCTCTCAGGTCTTTGATTGTCCTAGTAAAACAGCCCAACCAAGAAAAATGCTGCTACCAAGAAGCTTTGCTTTAGTATGTTCTTTTGTTTCTAAAATCCCTTTTTAAGCTTTTGTCAAATTTTAAGTGGAAGTTCTTAGTACACACTTGTAGGCACCATTTTGTTAGGAGCACTTTCCCACCAGCGTGGTCCCAGAGCTGCATCAGAGAAGAAACAGTAGATACTTTTTTCTTTCTGAGTTTGGGTTAACTCACTCAGAATGGTTGTTTCCACTCTATCCATTTACCTTCAAATTTCATTGTTTCCTTAATGGCTGAATAATATTCGATTTTGTAAATGTACCATATTTTCATTATCCATCGATGGACATCCAACCTGTTTCTATTTCCTAGCTGTTGTGAATCAATGAGCTGGACAAGTAGCTATCTATGCAGTAAGATATTGAGTCTTTTGGGTATGTGTTCAATATTGGTAGACTTGGATCATGGAACAGATCAATTTATATTTTTTGGGGAACTTCTACACTGATTCTCACAGTGGTTGAACCAGTATACATTGCCTCTAGCATAGATAGGTGTTTCCTTTCCTCAGACCTGCTCCAGTATTTGTTTTCATTTATTTGGAGGATGTGTTTATGAGTTCACCCCCCTCCCCTTTCATCTTAGCTATTCTAACTAGGGTGTGAAGAAATCTCAAAGTAGATTTACTTTGCATTTCCCTGACAGCTAAGGATCTTGAGCATTTAAAAAGAATATATTTTGGACCCATTTGTATTTCATCATTTGAAACTTCTTTAAGTTCCATGCTCAATTTTGAAGTAGGTAGCTTGTTTTCTTGATGTTAAGGGTCTCTTCTGTTTGTTTGTTTCTTGAATGTAGTCTAGATACTGACATACTGTCAGATGTGTAGCTGGTTGAGATTGTTTTTCTATGCCACAGGCTGTCTCCTCATTCAAATAATAGTGTTTTCCTTTTCTTACCAAATCTTTTAAGTTTCATGAGGCCCATATTGTCAAAAGGTTATCTTTTGTTTTATTTTTGTTTACTTTTTCATTTTTGTAACACAAGCAAAACTTCCCCTCCATCTTCTCCCAGTTCCTCCATGCATCTCCTCTGCTGCCTCTATCCACTCTACTTCATCTGTTTCTCTTCAGATAAGGCATGCCTCCCATGGATATCACCCAGCCATGGTAAATTAAGTTGCAGTGAGACTAGGCACCTCAGGCTGGATATGGCAATCTGGTAGGAGGAAAGGGTCCCAAGAGCAGGTAACAGAGTCATAGGCAACCCCTGTTCCCAGTATTAGGAGTCTCAAAAGACCAAGCTATACAACTGTAATAATATAGATGCAATGGGCCTAGCTCAGTACCATGCAGGCTCCCTCGTTGTTGGTTCAGTCTCTGGGAGCCTCTGGGAGCCCATGTTAATCGGTTCTGTGGGTTTTCTTGTAGTGCCCTTGACTCTGCTAGCTCCTGCCATCCTTCCTCCTTCTTTTATACAGGATTTTCCAAGCTCCACTTATGTTTGGCTGTGTGTAGTTGGAATTTTCTTTAGGCTGACAACCAGATTCCTCCCAAAACATGGAGACTTATTTGTAATTGGTTTTCTTTTCTCTTTGAGGGCTTGCCACCAAACTCCCCTCCCCCCCAAAAAATACACAGAGACTCATTCTCACTTTTGAATGCCCAGCCTTAACTTGGTTTATTTCTAACCAGCTTTTCTAATTTTCTATCCACTTTCTCTTTAACTACCTTTTGCCTCTGGGCTTTTTAACCTCTCTTTATTGTATATTTTGTTCTTTCCTTCTTATTCTCTGCCTAGATGTTTGGTTGTGGCTAGTTGGCTAGATGTGTGGGTATGTGGCTGTGTGGCTGGTCCCTGGTCACCAAGCACCAACTGGGATGGTAGACTCTGCAGGTCACAAAGGCACCAGAGCTGGTGATAACTGCATTTTGTTTCCCAATTGACTTAGACCAAATTGTTACAGCTGAGTATAAGGTACATTTCAGAGAAAACTCTACTGAAATATGTACAAATTTAAAAGCAAACTTTGAGTGTGTGGTGCTAAGTATGTGTTTCAGTTAGTAAAATAAGTTCTATATGGGTATTTGAATCTGAGTTCAGATTATGAACAATCACATAAAAAATCTGGGCATTCTAACACCAACTGTGGTGGGGAGGCAGTGATTGGCTGGCCAGTCAGTTTCACTGAATCTGCACACTCCAGCTTTAGTTAGAGAATCTGTCTCTAAAAATAGGGGAAAACAATTAGGTTGAATACCCATTGTTGATATCTGGCCTCTACATATATACACACACATGCATCTGTATGGAAACACATACAAAACAAAAATACAAATTGAGTGTTTAATGAAATGAACTTCAATTACCTACATGTATTTGTATGGGGCAGACCATTGTCTCATGATTTTATTAAACAACATTCTATTCAATTCCTTTACTATCTTAGTATTAGAAAGGAATTGATTCACCAAGCAGTAGCTAAGAGACATAGGACAGTAAAAGACTAGTCATGTCTGATTACATAATAAAGTGATTTTCTTTGAGATGTTTTCAGAAATTATTCTAATATCTATTTCATCATCTTCCTCAGTCATTCTGAACCGCATATGCTGAAGTGAGAATGTGTATTATCATCCTCTTTCACTGAGGTAGAAACCAACAATCCATCGGAGCAAAGCATAGCAATGTAGGTTAACCCTTAGAGAAAGCTAAAGATTGCACATTCCAACAACATGGCTCTCTTGGAGGAGCTCTCAGAAGGAGTACTTATTTTTGTAAAAACCCAAATGGCTGCCACTACAAGAGACTTTATGCTGAAGGCAAATTGTCAAATATGAAATGCAAGATGTACAAGGCAGATGTTGGACAGGTTAAAGAGCCCTGAACAAATAGACTGGTTTGCTGCTGGCTGAAGAGCATTCTCAGAATCTCATTGCTCAGTGCCAACCAGCTTCTACACAGAAACAGCATGGTTTCTTTCAAAGGCAAAGAAATCTTCAGAGATAAAACCCTGACTACAAAATCTGACACACTTCTAGATTTTTACTTCTAGATCTGTCAAAGATTAACTTGCATTTGCAGTTTTACTAACAAGAGTTTAATATAAAATTAGTGTATTTGTAGTATTTTATGAGGTGAGCTCTAGGTTGTCTTACCCAATAATTCTAGTAAGGTACAGCATTCTCTTTTAAATTCCCCTTTTAAACTATACAAAATGAGGCCTCCTATCTTGCACCCATTGTATAGTAAGTTTGGTTGAAATGTACAGGGGATAGAATCGGCTACTCTGTTATCATCATTACCTGCAGAGTAAGGAGATGATGAACATGTGGGAAACCTCTCTGCTGGAATCCAAATAGAAAAGCTTTTTAATATTTTTCTTCAATGTGTGGAAAAATCTGAGGGTGAGGAAAGTGGCAATTTCTCCATGTTTAAAATAGATACAATCTGGCTCTTTTCATGGCATATCATTATTATGTCATGGATAACAATGTGTTGTGTCTACACACACATACATGTATGTGGTTTAAAGACATGCAAGTAAAACTTCCGCATAAAGCTATTGCTCTACCTTAAACTACAGTCATCTGAAACTTACTATCAGTCATTCATTTTACAACTATATTACTGAGTGACATTCAAATGTCAGCAATAACCATTACATCATTGCCTGTCATATACCCTGAAATATGACAAGGTTTAATTCTGATCAGATAAAGAGCCTCATGCTGGTGCTGCCAATGCAACCCTAGGGACTGCTTTCAAAGCTGGGAGAAGTGGGAAAGATATTATTGATGATGATGCCAAAAAGCTAACAGTTTTCCCATGCCCGTCATGTTGGGCAAGAATCCAACACTGACACAGCTCAGAGCCATTTGTTCAAGTATCTTGGGAAAAAAAAATCATTAAAGAATAGGTGAAATTTTTGTAAAGTTTGAATATCAACTAGAACTTTTCTCAGCTTTGTGTAACATTTTTAGTTCATTAAACTGACTGAAGTCAGTTGGGTTGGGGGAGATAATGGTCTGAGAAGACTCAGATTCCTGTCTGGGCTTTGTGAAATTCTTGCTGTGCATCTTTGTGCTACACCATTGTGATGACGGGGAAATCGAATGATATCACATGTCCAAAACACTTGGGAACCAAGAACCAGAAGCTCTTTCTCTTGTGTCAGTTACCATTTCCTCACCTTCATAAAATGCTGTAGGTCTACTTTAAAATCTGTATCTAGGACAGGGTGTAGGGCCACTAATAAGAAAATGGCTTGTACCCAAGGTCTCATGAGCAAGAAGTGTGAAGAAAAATAGAGCCCCAGGCTCCTGATTTAAAATCTAGTCCTCTTAAAGTGTCTGTGAAAGCAAAGCAACCCTCCAAATTAGACTATAATTAGGCACTCCTGCACTTTAAGGCGATGTAAAATAGTGAATTCGTCTAATTACCTCAATAATTCAAGCCCCCCAAATATCAAAACACTTTCATGTTGTATGTCTGAATATCTCTGGCCAAATATCTGAATAATTGCACCAATTATTCATATCATTTTGAATATATGTATAAATCTGGTCTTTTTGTGGGACAGGGATGAGGGCAGGCCTTGAATTATGTCTCCAACTTTCCAACATAAATAGAGAGTATCATTTTTCATTTCCCCCTTCTAATTTGTTTCAAAATCCAGTGGCCTTTTTTTTTTATTAAATTGAAAGTTTATGGATAAATGGGAAAATCTTTACTGAAATATGGGACTTCCCACTGTAATTTTGGTTTGAAATTGGATGCTCACAAGTACAACTTCATATGAGCACAGCTTCATGTGACAAGACATGGCTTTCTTTGGGGACAGTGTTGAGAATGCGGGACACTTGAGAGCATGTTCTTTTCAAATCCTTTCAGGTTTCTTCTCCTTGCAGAGTTGAACTCTGATCCTGGATTAAATGTTTCACCTCTGCTAAAAAGGGGTGATATTCAAACCAACCCCGGACAAGCCTGATATCAGGAGAGGGTTAAAATTACAGTAACCCAAGACTATGAGAAAACCACCCCTTTTTTTCTAATCTTTACAAACCATTGACCTATTTCAAGGAAGAATTAAGTTCTTTCCTATTTTTACACCTCAGCTGCAGCCCCAAACTGCATGTGATATCAACATTAAAATAGACATTTACCACATTTATAGAACCACCCACTAAAGATTTTGAAACTATACATATATATCAATTAAGACAGATTAAGTGTAGTTAAAAACATAGTGTCTATGCTAATAAAAATCTGCCAGCCCACTGCTATTTATGCTTTATAATAAGCACAGTGCAGAGCAAAAGGTGGGAATAGCATTACCATGGATTGACAAGTCTATTGTGTTTTGAGCAGGTTCTACACAGAAAGCAGTAAGGAAAGTGTCTTTGTTCACTGTGGAGCCTGTGTACACCATGGTTCATGGAGACCAGGAAGGAAGAGACAGAGACACAATTATGGCCTCCTTGAAAGACTGTGCTCAGTCAGGGGCCATGTTTGCACAATCCCAGCGTCAATGTGTATTGTATACCTTCTCTTCTGGGTGATAGTAAGTTCTCTGCTCTTCTAGTCAACTTCCTGCCTCTTGATTTCAAACTTGCTTTATATGAAAGTATCAAATGTTCTCTCAAGCTATGCAGTAGAGATATACGAGGGGGGGGGCGGGTAGTGACTTTGCTCGCCTTGGCTTTTCCAGGTCCCATCGTTGGAATTTTCAGCTTGTGCGATGTGGAGTTTCTATACTCTCCTACTCCACGGAACTCTTCAGTATGTAAGACTGGAGGACAGTATTTCTACAGCAGAGACTCACGAGAAGAGTTTCATTGACTAGACAAGAAAAAAGTAGGAGAGATAGAGCTAGCGAGAAGGCTAGCAGGTAGAATCACTTACTGTGCAAGCCTGATGAGATGAAATGGATCCTGGAACCCATGTGATGACGGAAGGAGAGAAGTAGCTCCAAAGTGCTGTCCTCTGACCTCTGTATGTGGGCCTGGCTATGTTTGTGGATATCGATCTACCTATATCTACATATTATACCTTTATCTACCTATCCATCATCTATTTATCTACTCTATAGCTTTCAATATATCTCTATCTTTTTTCAGTAAACAAATAGCTCTTTAAAGAAACAGAAAATTATGGAATAAGTTGTAGCTATAGCTTAATTTATCAATTTTAAGGGGAAAAACCTCCCTTTTCCTTGTAGCAACCTGAGACTACTCATTACTTTAACCCAGAAAGACTGTCTTTGAATTAAATATGTTAGAAAAAAAAAGAAAAACCATTTGGCAAAGTATAATCACGAAAATGTAGATAGAAAGGTTATGTTTAAGTAGCAAGCCTTTCTATAATGTCAGCTCCAAAATTCTATGTACAGGAATATTTCCCAAGACAATGTTCAATGCACAAAAGACTTTTCTAAGGTCGTGTGTTTGAACAAGATCAAATTTAGCATTTATTTGATATATTACTATATGAATATATTGATATGTATTTAATAACTTACTTTATTCGATTATTAAATGTTATACATTTATTATATTATATATAACTCATATATAGAATAAAATGAAGCTATTAAAATTGTGTTTTTGAAATGTTTAATTTAGTCTGTAAATAATTTTACTATTCTAACAGTGCAACAGATCAAACTCTGGTAATATCATACAATCTTATATACTTTCACTCACCTCACAGTCTACCAGGAAGAAGAAAATAGAAAAATTTATTTGAATTATGATGTATGGTATTGTGCTAACTGAACAAAAAAACAAAATGAAAATATTGTGCTTCCAAAACATGCCTTGTATTTGCTGCTTATTGCTTTATAACACATCATTCCCAAGCAACAATCACTTGTAACCATTTGTGTATCACTGTAAGATAGAGATTAGTTGGAATACCTCTACTCCAAGGCTCCAAATCTTGTTCACTCTCCTTAAAGCAGCAAGTTGAGTATGTGGTTTAATTCTGATGTTAGAGATACAAGAGTCAATGAACATAGGGGGGACACTGAGACAGCAGACACAGGAGAGACATTGGAGACAGAGGACACAGGGGACTGGAGAGACAGGACACAGAGAAGCTTCTTTATGTCTTAGTTTGTGATTATTGAAAACAAGAATGGTCCTAAGACATGCAGGTGTTAACATTAGTTGTCTCAATTGTAATATTTACTGTAACTTTCTAGGTTGTTTTTCCCTGATCATTCTTTCTTAGTGTTTCAACAATGAAATCATACTTCTTTTATGATCTTATTACAATAAAAAGTTACATTGTTTAAAAAAAACATATTCAGACAGTTTATTTGCAACAGCAGATAGCCTGAATTTCATGTTCACCTAAACGCTAAGGGATTGGTGAAAGTAGTTCACATCCTAAGACTTGCTTTGTTTTTCTCTGATGTGAGCTGTTCCTGTGGCATATAACAGGAATGCTATCCTCTCTTCACTCTCTGATTTTCTCCTTCTTTTCTCGTGGACAAATGTTTCTTTCATTTCCTAAGGGAAGGCATAGGGAGCCTGTCCCCTCCACTTTTGGGGTGCCATGAATAGACTGTGAACATACTTCTAGTGAATCACTTTCCCAATTAGGCTAAAATGTTAAAGACAAGTAACTTGAGAAGGAAACTCACATTTCTCTAGCACTTTACAGCAGATGTATCCTATTTACTCTTTATTTTATTGCTTAATGACTGGATCTGAAGTAATTGCACCATTTGACAGATATTTATTTGTAAAATGTGATTCATTCAGGCAGACACTCGGAGAATGGTTTTCATGCCAACAGTTAAAATTGTGTAGGCTGGGGAGCTGCTTCAAAAGATGCAAACATGCATGTAAATTCCATGCATCAAGTACATCCACTTTCTGCTCTTTTAATTTTAAAAATATCCCAGTTGACAATGAGTGCTAGTGAGCCGACAGCGGGGACTTCTGGACCTTAATCAACCACAATCACTGGCACAGTTCAGAATTAATTTCCTAACCATGAATCACCTGCAGACAATGAATCACGTTTTAGAGAATTTTGCCAAGCAAAATAATCCATCATGCCCTGTACAACTTTTGAGGACAGGGCCATGGAAACTCATTTGACTAGCACAGTTGAAATAGTGAGAGGGAAGCGAATACTGCAGGCCAGTGGAGGAGCAAGTGATCAATGTCTGTGAGATGTCCTGCACAGCAAGCATAGACATTTTCACTCGGCTTTTACTTATGATCTCTGAACACTTCCCCTTAGAGTCTGATTCAGACAAAGTGGTAGGAAGAATTTAAAAAATGTTCAGAGTCTTCAACTGAAGAAGCATTTTAAAATAAAACAGTCATCTCTCTGTCTCTGCCTCTCTCTGTCTGTCTCTCTCTGTCTATATGTCTGTCTTTGTCTCTCTCTAACACACACGTGAATTATCAATATGATTGTCTCAAAATTCAATTCTCTTTTACAGGTTTAAACAAAGACACCAATTACGTCTATTTGTTTCTAAACATTACAAAAAATAGGTCATTTTGTTCTTAGAAAATAATAAAATATTGAACATTCTGCATATTTTGTGGTGAATGAGAATGACTCCTGTAGTTTATGATGTGATTGAATACTTGCTTTCCAGTTGGTAGAACTTCTTGGGACTGATTAAGAAGTACTGCTTGTTGGAGACAGTGTATCATCAGAGTGGGCTTTGAGGTTACAAAAGATTCCCAGTCATCTCTCTCTCCCTCCCTCTCCCTCCCTCTCTTTCTGCCTATGTGTGTGTATGTCTTTGTCTCTGTTTCTCTCTGAATCTCTCTTGCTCTCTCTCTCTCTCTCTCTCTATATATATATATATATATATATATATATATATATAAAATCTATCTATATCTCTCTGCTTATGGATCAAGATGTAAGTTTCAGCTACTGCTCCAGCACCACACCTGTCTGCTTGCTGCCATTCTCCTACCATGATGATCATGAACTTTAACCCTCTGAAACTGTAAGCTCCATATAAACTTGCTTTTATAAGTTGATTTGGTCATGGCATCTTATCCCAACAATAGAAAAGAAAAGCAACAAACTTCAAAATTAGAAATGGCCATTTATAAAGGAAAATTTTGCAAATCAAACTGAATTGTAGAGCTGGGGATATGGCTCACAAGATACTGTCTACTATACAAACAGGAGAGCAATAAGTGGGATCAATAGAACCCACATAAAAGTTGAGCAGGCATGGCAGGTATCTACTCTTACAGCACTTGGGAGGCACAAACTACATAGCTGAGTCAGGCTCTCTAGTTAGCATCACTGGATTCAGCAAACTCCAAGTACAGCAAGAGCCCCTGAATCCATGAATAAAGTGGAAATGGATAGAGGAAAATACTGGACATCAACTTCTGGCTCCATATGCATGTGCAAACACATGCATATGTGTGTTTATGTATACACACACACATACATGTAAGCCTTCAGAAATATGAACATGTGCATATAAACACACATACATAACACACACAAGCAATTTTAATTCCATTACAGTATGTTTTAAACTAGAACATTAAAATGATATACCAAATATAAAAATAAAGGTCTTGCTAATACAAGTTGTTTGCCATATGATGCTGAGTCACATGAAGAAAAGAGTATTTGCGTTATCAACAAGAAAGAACCATAAATAATAATTGAGGATTCATTATTAAAGAAATACCAAGAACTCAAACCACCTTAAATGTCCTTTCTTGTTATTGATAGTTATCATGTAAGAAATTGTCATTATAGATTCACCCACTGTTGGCACACAGAAACGAGAGAAATAAGATCAATGTTATATGGCACTGAATAATGTTCTAGATAAGCAATTCACTGTCCATTTTAGATGATGAAAATGGGCATACCAGACTGTAAAGCTCCCATAGTCATTCAGTTGTTAGGTAGGTGAATAAACTACATTAAACAATAAGGTAATTGAGTATGGCCAGTGGTAACATCTATGATCTCCATGCCATTGATTAGACCATCCTCTGCCTTCACTACAGACTTCCAATCTTGATACATGTCTGTCATTTTAGATGTCATTAATGCCTAGGTTTACATTTTCTTCCAGGGTTCCCATTATCACAGTGAGTGCTTTGAAAGGTCTGTGTTCAACCCAAACCAACCAAGGCTCTCAGCATATTGAATACTTGCCCAGTTTCTTTTAGCTTCCTGCAAGATGCCCTCAGATATTCATAAGCAAGTTGGAAATTATGTACTTTGGGAATTACCTAATGTTATTCCAGTTTCAAAGATACAAACTCAGCCTCTATGATTATTTGAGTCTCAATTCTTATTCTCTGCCTATTGTTCTGATGTCACACACTTAGCTGTTTGAAGCTATATTATGCAGAGCATTATAAGGTATTCTTTTACTCTGTAGGGTCTTCTGTTACTCTGTAGGGTTTTATATTGCTCTGTAGAGTTCTATGTTACTCTGTAGGGTTTATGTTACTCTGAAGGGTCTTCTGTTACTCTGTAGGATCATCTGTTGCTCTATAGGATCTTCTGTTATTCTATTGGGTTTCCTGTTGCTCTGTAGGATCTTCCATTACTTTGTAGAGTCTTCTTTACTCTGTAAGGTCTTCTGTTATGCCATTGGGTCTCCTGTTATTCTGTAGTTTCACCTGTTACTCTGTAAGGTCATCTGTTACTCTGTGAGGTCTTCTATTGCTCTGTAGGGTAATCTGTTACTCTGTAGCATCTCAGTTGCTCTGGGGGGGCCTTTGGTTGCTCTGTAAGGTCATCTGTTACCCTGTAGGGTCATCTGTTACTCTGTAAGGTGATCTGTTACTCTGTAGCATCTCAGTTGCTCTGTGGGATCTTTGGTTGTTCTGTAAGGTCATCTGTTGCTCTGTAGGGCCATCTCTTGCTCTGTAGGGTCATCTGTTGTTCTAGACATTTGATTTTTAGAGAAATGCAGAAAATGCAGATAGTAAAGATGGCACCTTCATCAAACTTTTCCTTTTGTTTTGGACAATAGAGGATAATGGCTCCATGGGTCAATAACTTCAATTCCCTCACTTGTTTTTTCTACTGCCTTTGTTTTTATTTTTGTTTGTTTGTTTGATTTTTGTTGCTGTTCGATTTTTTTAAATTTTTTCTTATCTTACTTATCAATCCCAGTTCCCTCACCATCCCTCTCTCCCTCCATCCCACCCTGCCATACCTTCTACTACCCTCCCACCCACCCCCACCACTCCACAGGTAGGGTGATACCTTCCAGGAGGGTCAAGTCATTTGGAGTAGGAACAAGGCCCTCCCTCCTGCCTCTAGAATAAGGGAGTATCCCTCCATGGGGAATGTGCTGCCAAAGTCCTTTTGTGCACCAGGGATCTTTGACCCCCATTGCCGAGCCTCTGACTGAGACCCGCCTTTGTTTTAATATCCTAACTTCCCTAGTCTCTATACTGACACAATCCATGCCTGAAGAAACCCAAACACTTTTCTCTCACCACATTTACCTCAGGAAATGAACATAATTCTAAAGAAATCTCCCAAGTGTGTATGCAGACACCACAATAATCATGGTTTCTACAGAAGCAAATGGGTCCTCATTATTTCCAGGAATCCATTCTTCTACCCTTTCTAGATCCTTTTCCAGCACTGTCTGGCATCACTACAAACAAGCTTATTTAACAATGTTGACAACCCAAAGCCGCCAGCCTCAAATAGATCCACAGGTGAATTCACTGTTGTGTGGTTCTAGTCAGTGCAGAACATATGGAGTCATTCTTCTGTATTTATTCAGAACTCAGAGAAGGAGGGAAATAGAAAGGTGTCAGGTCTCAGCTGAATGGAATAAATCTGTTTTGCCAGGGAGTCAAACATTTTGGGAGCATTAGCCTGAAGTATCATTCAGCTGCAACAGTTAACATAGTATGTCTACTAGAGCTCTGCACACAGAAAAATGTGCATGGGTGCCTTCCTTGAGTGCCTGAATAGAAGCATAATACAGGTGATCAGGAGACTGGTAAACTCTGTGGGACTTGAGATAACTGTTTCGTGTCATTTTGCTTTGTGTGTGTGTGTGTGTGTGTGTGTGTGTGTGTGTGTGTGTGTGTGTGTGTTGTGTGCCTAGAAATGCTTATAGCGAGAAATCTATGGACTTGTGAAGAAGACTTATTTATTAAGGGATGATATGGACAACACACTCACAAATACAGTGGGACACAACACTGTTGCCTCTTCATCCACCAAGGAAGAATGAAGAAAGGTCATTGTACAGGGCGTTACGGGGCGTTATAAAGCCTTTCATGTCCACTTCTCAGATAAAATCATGCCCATAGGGATTGTTGTCCCAAATGCCATTGACTAAACAGATAAGAACTCCCACAACACACGATAATTTAGCACATTTGGGAAGATTAAACAGTATGTGTGAAATACCTGCAAGAGTATCAAGTACCCACAAACACTTGGGAAATGTTAATTGCGGATCTCATTTCTATATCTAACTCTCCAACACTATACTTCCTCACAATGCTCCCAGGGTTGTAGTTTCTTTGTTTTCATTTCTTTGGTATCTCTTCCCTCCATAATTCCATTCAACTCATTCTCTCCAAAGATATCAGTGACCACAAAACATAAAATCTCCTAGGCTTTCTCTTATTCCTATTTGACCCATTGGAATCACTAGATAATACTGACCATGCTGACATAATCTTCTGCACCCCTCTTGGTAGAATTTGTAGAAAGTCTCAAATGCTAGACTTTTCTCATGAGTTGTACCTTCTCATTCTTTTTTACATTATTCAGAGCTGTATTTTCAGTTGGTGTTTGGCAAGAACCTATCTTGGTCTTCCTTTTCCTACTCTTTATACTTTGCCTGGTATACGGAGTACATTTTCATGACATCACCACTTCTGTAGTTTAGGATGAAAAGTAAGATAATATGAAAAAATAAAAGGCTTAGAAATTAATGTTGCTCCCCATCATGCCACAGATTCAAGCTCCATGGGGTCCAGGACAATAGGCAGCTCTACAGCCCAGAGCCATTCAGAGTCTCCATGTCATGCTGTATCTCTGCCCCATCATGTCACCCATGTCTGTTGTCAGAAGCTACAAGGCTATTAAGTTTGGGATCTTACAGAAGGAAAAATGAAACCAGAAGTTTGAAGGTGGGACCTGATATTAAATCAAACAACCTGGCAACAATATAATCCAAACACATGCATAGTCCAAGGGTGCAGTTAAATCATTGCACAGTTCTGTTAGGATGCCTGGGAGACACAGCTTTTATTTAGCCAGGTCATCAGAAGAGGGAAAGGATAGATTTAAGTGGGCAACCAGCAGTTTCCATCACAAAATCTTAAACCAAAGAGATTCTGATCAAGCATTTTACCTTCAGGCTCATATATCCAGTACTTATTGTATATTCCCACATGGATCTCCCACTCTAATACTTTGAGTTGGGTGTTCTAAACATCATTTATTACCTCTTCTGGAGTACTTTCATTACATTCTCACCCAGTGTATGATGTCTGCATCCATGTTCCTCCCAATACTCCCTTCCTTCCTCTTTCCCTACCCATGCATTTAGGGCCCCTTGTTTCCCTGGACAGTTTTCTTTTTATTTTCATGTCATATGTGAACACATTATTTTATGTATTTATATAAAATTGATGATCCATAACTCATAGCAAACATGAAATATTTATCTTTCTGAATTGTCTTGATTTCTTTAATATAATCTCTGGTTTTGGTCATTTTCTTGCAAATGAAATCATTTTATTCTTCTTTACAGCCACATTGAATTTCATGGTGTGCTCATATTATGTTCTCTTTTTCCGTTCCTCCATTTATGGCTACCTAAGGTGATGCCATGAGTTAGTGGTTATCAACATCACTACAGTAAGCATAAATGTGCAAGTAAGTATCTGCTTGATGTGAGCACCTGGATCATATGGTGGGTTCAGTGTTGGAAAGATCCTCCATACTGATATCCATTGTGTCTCTGTTAACTCACAGTCCCACTAGCAGCATACTTTTCCATTTTCTCTGCACTCCCCACTAACATTTGTTATTACTTTATATACTATAGTTAACATATACCATTTCTTCCCAAATTGCTCTTGCCCATCTAGTTTCTTATCACAGTACTATAAGTCATTATATCTATTCTTGACCCCATGCCTCCACCCCTCTTCATTCATGTATATCATGTAGGAGGTATTTCAATGGTTTCTCCTCAATGGCTTATCTCAAATCCTCATTCTCATCATTCTCAAAACCTCAGGCTTCTGACATTTGATGGTTTCATTATGTTTTTGGACTATAATTTACCCCAAGTAAACTTACAAACATCCCTTATTCTATGAACCTTACTCCTAAGTTTTGATAAGCTTAGTTTTGACAAGACAGCTATCTAAAGCTACCTGGTATCACAAGAGAGATTGGAGGTTATCCAAAAGTTTAATTGGGCCATTTCACTCTTGTTTAAAACTCCAAGAACTCTTACTATTGGGTACTGTTGTATGACAAAACTTTTCCTGGGGATTTGCAACATGCATAGCTTCTCACTACAGATAGGAAGCATGATGGTGTATGCCTATAATTTCAACACTTGGGAAGTAGAAGCAGGAGAATTAGAGGTTCAAGATCATCCCCTCCAACAACCTAACAAGTTCAAGGTCAGCCCAAGCTACATGAGACTCTGTCTCAAAGAACAAAGAGAAAGAAACAAGAAAAGAAGGGAAGGAAGGAGAGAGGGAATGAAGAAAAGAGGAAAGGGAAGAAAGAAAGAAGAGTTGCATGTGGTAGCACACACCTTTAATCCCAGCACTCAGAAGTCAAAGGCTGGTAGATCTCTGAGTTCAAACCAGTCTGGTGTACAGAGTAAGTTCCAGGACAGCCAGGAATACACAAATAAACTGTCTTGAAAAATAAAACACAAAACAAAGCAAAAAACAAAAAAAAAAAAACAAAAAAAAAAAAAAACAGAAGAAGGAAAAATGACAAGCAGGAAGATTCTGTTTGGAAATAAATAAAATTTGTTTTGATAAGAAGTAAAATAGTTTTTACTTCAGAATTTAATATTTTCCATTTTCATCTCACTCTAAAGCAGAATTTGGAGCCTGGTGCATTTCTGAGTCCTTTGTTCACATTTCTGGAGTGGTCACACAAACTTAGAGTTTCCTTCAGTTCCCCTCATCTCACAGGAATTGCCCTGACACAAGTCTGGGCCTGACCCAGGCAACATCTTAGATTTATGGCTTTCAGAGAATGTGTGCCTTTCTGTATTCTAAGACTGTAAGGAGTAAGGTTTTTCTGCCCACCACTGGTCTGGTCCCGCCACCGCGCCAACCCCAAATAAGGCAGAGACTCTGTATTTGATATAATTTTGTTGGCCAGTTACTTGTTTCTTATTGGCTACCTCTGTCTTAATTATTAACCCACTTTTGTTAATCTGTGTATTTCCCCGTGGTCTTACCAGAGAGTCGGCTAGCATCCTGCTATCTCCAGACTCTCCATTTTGACTCCTCCTTACTACTTTCTCTTTCCTCCTTGTCTCCTAGTCCCACCTATCTTGCTTTCCTATTGGCCAACAGTACTTTATTCATTAACCAGTGTGAGAAACGTATTTACAGAATGACATCTTCCATCATAAGACAATTCCCACTATTCGTCTTTTTTGAGTCTTCTTTTCATTGCAGCATGGCTATAGGCCTGTGAATTCCCCCTATTCATGATTAACCTTCATGTCACTAAATCAAAGATATGTTCTCCTCTGCTTAAGGCTCAAGGATCATTGGAGAAGAGGAGGTAAGAACAGTATTAAAGGCCTGGGGTTGTATATGACTATAAGAAAATAGTATTTTCTGGACATGACAAGGCAACTGCAAGTATACATTCACACTGGTTGTTACAGCACACACAAATCTGTACAAGTCCAAAACAGAACAAATGTCTGTGTGGAGTGGGAAGGTGAGCACACAATGCCCCCTTCGTCCATGGAGCTATTGGAAATTGTTAGCTGCTAGTAGAAAGAGAGGGATTTCTCTGTAAGAGTATAGCTCCTGGTATGTCAACCGCACATCAATGTTAAACCACACATCCAAAAACATTTATGTAGCACAAATTAGTCTTGAAGGAAAAGAAGACACAAAATTGAATGGATAAGGAAGTGGGGTGGATATGGAAAGATGTAGAAGAGGAGGTGAAAATAGTAAAAGCACATCATATGAAACTCTTAAAGAACTAACTAGACAGACAGACAGATAGACAGATAAGCCAATTGACTTAGGAAAGCATTCTATGACTAAGCTGTACCTCATGCCTGCTGGAAGTTTCAAAAATACTATTTGAATAACTCTTAAAAAATAAAAAATAAAAAAATCAGTTCTTTTTGTCTTTGAATCCTCAGGAAACAGAACAATATAATGGTAAACAAAACCTGGAAGTGAGATCAGATTATGTGATACTGTGGTTTTGGAGCCTGGGTATCCTCTCGGACTCATGTATCAGAGCTGTGATTCCAGAGTGGCAGAGTTGGGAGGTGGGGTCTAGTTGGTTGTTTTAAGTCATGGCACATGCATGGAAGAGATTGTGTGATTCTCATCTCTTACTCACTCCCTCACTTTCAGTATAGCAACCATGAGGTAAGCAATTTTGCTCTTGCCTAACTGTAGGCCCATGAGCAATAGGGCTTATGGATCATGAACTGAAGACTCCCTACTTATGAACCAAAACAAATAGTTTTTCTTGTTAAGTTCCTTATCTCAGGAATGTATAACAAGAATGGAAAGTTCACACTCCTGATTCACTCCATATGTGACTTGAAGCAAGGTGTAACATCTTGCTTCATCCACAAGGTAAGGATGACAGTTGTAGGGGACAAGTGCTGGCTCAGCAGTTAAAGCACTAATTCTGTAGGCAACAGCCTGATAACCAGAGTTCACATCCCCAAGAAGCACATCAGTGCCAGTGGAGGTACTAGCCTGCTTGTACTTCTAGCACTCAGGAGACAGAGATGACAAATCCCTTAAGTAAGTTGTATAGCTAGACTAGCTGTACCAGCAAGCCCTGGATTTAACTGAGGAACCCTGCCTGGACACGTAAGAGGAAGAATGATTGAAGAAAACCCATGATGTCAGCCTGCAGCTTCCACATACATACACAAATGTCTGCGTGTTCTCCCACAGCTATAGATCTACACAGATGCAGATATTCACAGTGAAAAGAAAGAAAAAAGAAAGGAAGGAAGGATAACAGTAGTATCTGCATCATAGAATACGTGTGAATATTTGATGAATTAATATAAGCAAAGACCTGAGGAAATAGCTAACATATTAAAGCAACAATTGGTATAGGATATTAGTTAACTTTCTACTTGTTATCACACTACTAATTTTTTCTTCTTTAATTTTAATCCTTTCATTGAAAACTATGCCTCCCACTCAACTTATAAGTCAACTCCAGTTACAGCTCTCCATCACAGGTCCTTTCTTTGAAATCTTGGTCTTCATGTACAGCTTTCTTCTTTATGTGTCCATTTTGATGGCTCACATACCTCTTAAGCTCAATTTCCCTCTACTACCTGGTTATATCTATACTATAGATTAGATATATAGATATAGATGTAGATGTAGATATTGATATAGATATAGATATAGTACAAGCAGCATCTGGTGTGCTGCTTGTAGTAGAATGCTGAGAGTAATTGACACTGTTATTCGAGTCCTGAGAAGTCAACATCCCATCTCTCTGTGTAGCTATAGTCTTCAGATCTTGTAAATGGCTGTCATCTGCCATGTGGAAGGTTTCAACACACTTGCATCTCAGCACTCTGACCTCTTTAATTCTGTTGTCTCTGCATTTGGGAGAACAATCTTCCTAAAGATGAGGAGGTTATATGCTTAAAGAATCCTGATTTTCTTTTCTTTTTTTTAATTTTAATTTGAAGCAAGGTTATTTTGCATGTCAATCCCAGTTCCCTCGCCTTCCCATCCTCCAGTATTACCCCCACCAAACCCCAGCCCACCCCCTTTCTGCTCCCCAGGGAGGGTGAGGCCTTCTATGGGGAGTCTTCAAAGTCTGTCACATCATTTGGGGCAGGGCCTATCCCCTCCCTCATGTCTCTAGGCTGAGAAAGTATCCCTCTATATTCTTTTAATCTTTCATAGCAAAGATGGGCTAACTCCTTGGCAGAACTCAGAAGACACACAGTACTCAGTTTTAAGTTACCCTGAGCTCTCTTTGCTTACTTACACTGGCCATTGTTTTATATTATGAAAATCATTCAGTCTACTCAGTTCAGGGCCTGTGCACAAACCTCATCTGTTCCTGCTTTTTGTGGCTTCTTTACTGTGGCATCACATTCTCTGGAAAGCGTCATCTGATCTTCATGACCAGACATGTTTTATATCCCTCTTGTATATGATGTGTAACATGATTATGTTTTTATATTTCTTTATGATACTCTTTGATTGTGTCTGTCTCATAATAAACTGCAAACTCTGTGTGGCTGTACCTTCGGGAGACGATGCTGCAACTAGGATTTCACATACAGCCACAGGATGAATGATCTTTACCCTTGAGTCCTCTGAGCCCAGCTATATGACTATATGATAATGCCTGGAACAGCATGTGCCTCATTTTGGAGAAGAGTTACCTGGGTGATGGGTACAAGCTAGTTAAAACCACAGAAATTGAAATAAAATGAACTAGGGCTTTGTTAGACAATTCATCACTTAACCGACACGACTTCAGAAAGAAAGCATTCCAGAACATTCTTTCCTCTTAAGATTTCTTACAATACAGCACCTGGGTCCTCCATACTCCCACATAAACACTGTAGGGCACAAAAATGACAGGGTGACTTTTATTAACTGTGTCACATTTTCACTCTAATATAAAGTTTGTATTTGAATGCTGTAGAGAAGTAGCTGTTTCAAATTATGATGACTAAACACAAAATACAGATACTCCCAAAAACCACAGTAAGAGAACAAGCTGGGAACTGCATTATTTTATCTTCAGAATGGCCAGAAATGCTGCAATCTTCCCTCTTTTGAAGACTTTATAGAGAAATACTATGTGGTTGACTTTACAAAAAAGAAAGAGAAAATAAATTAAGAATGAGAGAAAGAAAGAGATAAAGAAAGAAAGGAAGAAAGAAAGGAAGGAAGGAAGACCCCTAGACCCCTAGTCTTTTTTTCTGAATTTTTCAACCGTATCACAATGCCTAATAACAAAATAAATTGTTTTCTTTTCTCGCTTTGATGTTCAAATGTCAAGACAATAAATTTATTCCATTACAAAATGATGGCTTCCTGGAAAATAACTGTCCTATTAATATAGAATTTTTTAAGCCTTTGGACAGTTCATTTGAATGGCCACAAGAGAGCAGTAAGAAATTAAAGCTTGGTCAGTGACTCACAGTCACACTAATGTGGGCTTTTTGCTATTAGGAAAATTTGAAAGCCAGATTGACTGATCCTGTTCATAGACTTAGAGAAGCAGTCCAGAACTCCATTCTTTCATGTTAAAGCTACTTAGTCAAGAAGGGCAATGTTTACACCCTCAGTTGATTAACAGGAAACAACCTTGAGTAAGAGCTCCCAAGAAACCCAAGTTCATGTGTGAAAATGGAAAAATATTCTCACCTAGAGCACAGGGAAGTCTTGAGAAGTTACTGGCCTGTACCTGTGGAATATGCAAGATGGAAAGGTATGTGGTATACTACACTGTCCCAGGGGAGACTTGGGCATCTTTTAGAGCATGTCAACAACCAGGAACGTTTTAAATTTCTGATTCTACTCTTTCTTCTTGTAGTCTAACTATTGTATGAAATGGTAAATGAGGAGACTGTAGATATTTTTTAAATCCCATTCCCTAATTTTTACATATTCTATCCTCTTTGCTCATACTAACTATGCCAGGTTTAACATAGTATTTTGGACACCATGATTTTAAAAGTAAATTTGAAAAATAAACACATATTCACAAATGACTAACCATAGCATTATTATATGAGATGTTGCTATGAAAAATTTCAAGAAAAGACTAACAACTTGTAAGAAATAAAATAAAATTACTCTAAGCTCATCTAAACCAGAATAACAGTCAGTATGCATCTTGTAATTAGTCATGCTTAAACATTAAATAGCAAAATGCAAGTTAAGATGGCAAGTTTTGTGTGAACAAATAAGCACAGCCATGGCATACAACCAAGATGGCATACAACACATGGAGCACACATGGAAGCAGCCATCTGAAAGACAGTTAGAAAGATGACATAGGACAGCAAATTTTAAATTTCCTTTAACTTGGTCATTTTCTCACTGGAAATTAATGCTGTGGAAATAATCAAATAACTAAATTTAGAGGATTCAATGTAAGAGAGAATTAGAAAAGTAAAAACTATGTCTAAAATGAAAAAGATTTTAAAAATAAATGTATAGGTATAAAGTTGGACTGTGATGAAAGACACTGAAAATATTATAAATAGATATGTGCTGGCATTGAAGACAGGGGATGCATTTTAATTCATAGTAAGTTTGAAGATACCCTAAGTGATTAAACATAGAGGAAGAACCAGTGGTTAGTTGCATAGGAAAATATCTGTACATAATTTTCAAAGTAGCAATTACTTCTGGGTATGAGCCTTAAAATGATGTGTGTGTGTGTGTGTGTGTGTGTGTGTGTGTGTGTTTATGTGTTACATTTTCTTGTAGAAGTTGAGATTTTTGTTTCCTTGCTTGCTTTGGTTTAAAAAAAAATATGTTACTTTCAATTTCAATAAAAATACAAAAATTCTATTTCTACCTTCTAAATACTCAGAGAATTTTAAAAGTTAGTTTAGAAAATTCAGAAAAAAAGGTTGAAATTTGATCTCAGCTTATTAAGTGACAGTAAAACACATTAATAAAATACAGCACATGTACTTTACAGTTTCTTAACATTATGAAAGAAAAATACATATTGAAATTTTTCCAGAGTGACTATGGATGATATGTAGAGTCAACCATGTAGGCTATTTTTGAAGTCAGTTCAAACAGACTTTTATACTTTTAAATGTAAAAGAGTTTGCTTTTCCAAAGAAATAAGCTCTTCCTTACCGTTTTATTCATGAACAAGCCAGTGACCTGGCAGTTAAACCATTTCAGTATTTTCTAGATATTTTAACTGACCATATTCTCATTAACTTCCAGTTCTATATTTAAGCTATTACTAACATAATGAAATACAATTCAAAAAGTACTTTACTTAATGTGGCCTCTGTCTAGCTGAGGTTAGCTTCCCTCCTCATGAGTCAGAATTTAGAGAAGAGCTAATCATTTCATATTTTGAAAAATTATGCTTCCCAACATAATACATGAGCAATTATTATTTTTAACCAAATTTGAATTACCTCTATATTTTTTAAAAAATAATGAATTATCACGTATTTCTTATGAAGCCACTAATATATCAGATTTAAACCAACATTGCAAGATACATATTATTACCCTCAATTTATGATATTAAACTAATCATAGTAAGCACAACCATTTGTCTATTATGACTTTAGTGAAGCTGGAAAGTATCCTATGAGTAAGCCCTATTACTTCTACAGGAACTGGTGTTTTCTTCAAAGACTCGTGTTGCTCCAATTAACCATATATGGGGGTACATTTTCTTATATTGTGGGACCCTCCTAGGCATGTAAAAATATTATTATTTTCTTCCTGATTCAAGTTTTAGGGAATAAGAATCAAACCATTATGGTGGGTACAAGGCAGGGTAGACTAGTAGTCCAGTAGTCCAGTCCTCTGCTTCCAAGATGAAGTGAATAAGCTGAGGTTCTTGTTCATGTTTTTGTGTTCTCTTGTTTCTAGTCTAAGGATCAGATCCAATGTTCTCACTGACTTCCTTATTTGCCCCACCCCCATTGAACTTTATCTTTCTTGGGAAAAAGCAACGGTGTCATGGAGACATGAGGCTACACAAGGAAATAAATGCTACTGTTTTATCCATCACAACTGAAAATGTAGTCTTAAGCTGCCAATTAAATTTTATTTGGTAGCCATAGCATTCAAATATTCTCATTGTGAGCTTAAAGAATGCCTTGGAGACAGGACAGAGAGGCAGCAGTGCTGTCATATTTAGCAAATGCATTAGTCATCTTCAGTCCTTCTTCTAGCTAATAACAGGAGTTACTTCTTACAATGGCCCTAGATTTTCTTGATAAAAAAGCTTTTTACAACTTCTAAGGATCTCCTGATTCTTAACACAAGTTCTGTCCATCTGTCCTTTCTGTTTCCTGAATTTCACAGCTTTTGTTTTGCATACATTTTTGTACTTTTACACAATATGATGTGTAAAATTAGAATTAAATTTGAATTCCCAGAAACTCTGAAAGGAATGACTGGAAATGTCTCAGTCAGTAAAATCTTAATTTGTAAACACAAGAACCTGAATTTGATGTCTAGAACCCACCCCAGAAGAAAAGCCAGTAAACTCACATATATGGAGCAGAGAGAGGTGAATCCCTGGAGCTTAACAGCCAACAAGTTTCACTTTTTTGTCAGTATTCTGACAGATGATAGCCATATTTTCCTAAAAATGTTGTTGACAGTTCTTGAGGAAAGATATCAGAATTTATTCTGTTGCTACTACGTGACCCTGAACACAATATATGTATCCATACACACAAATACATACACACCCAGAGAAGCTATTGGAAGTGGGGGGCTGCTGGGGCAGAGGAAGTCATTATCTTCAGTGATGTACTGCCTAGTAAGTTACACATCTTCTCCATATGGCTCCACACCAATGTTCATACTAGCTGCCAAAATAAAAAGACATGAAAATATGATGGAGATTTATTGGGAAGAAAAGAGGTAGGGGGAGAATTGGGGAAAGTATGACTATATATATATATATATATATATATATATATATATATATATATATAATCAATAAATAAATTAGTTAAAGAAAGGAAGGGGGAGGGAGGGAGGGAAGCCTAAGGAAAACTAAAATGATCACACAAGTGGAAACATCCAATAGGCAAGAAAGTAAAGCTGCAAAAAGAGGAGAGAAGGGTATGGCTGGGATGAGAGTTGGAAATATGAAGAACTTCTTCCTTTGAACTATACACTTAGCATTAACACTGCCTTGCAAAGGAAGTCAATGGACATGTCTTAAAGTTAATCTTTGAAGCAACTATGGAAGAGGCTTCTGGAAAAATACCCAGTATTATTTCCATTTCTATGTTTGAATGTCCCTCATCTTCAAAGAAAACATGTTTTGTTTTCTTTTTATAATTTTTTAATTTAAATTAAAGGCAATCTTATTTTACACACCAATCCCAGTTCCTTCTCCCTCCCATCCTTCTATGCGGCCTACCAACCTCCCATCCCAGCCCCCCTCATCCACTCCCCAAGGAGGGTGGGGCCTCCTATGGAAACATGTTTGCTATATTGAAATGAGTGTCCTCTGTAAGTTAAGGAACCTGGCTTTTTGTATTGTTTTTGTTTGTTTGTTTTTGCTTTTAGTGAAGTTACTTATTATGTAAGCATGAGACTGGTAGTATATTGATAATAAAATATCAAATGACTTAATTTGTCAACAATGATTAAACACCTACCATCTTTTAGGTTCTCTTGCTAGTCTACAAGATAAATTAAACAAATTCAGACCCCTGGCAGTAGCAAAGGCAATTATGAGAACAAGTGAATGAAGATGCCAGAACCCTGCACTAGTTGTGATCAATGGAGATTCTGGGAAACGTCACAGGCCTTTTCTGGTCACTACAAAAACTTAAAATTTAGATGAACTTAATGGTTTGGTTTCTAATCTGCCTGCTGGATGGCTATGCCATACAAGCTATGGTTCACAAAATTCTTGTCTTGGGAAGAATATAATCTTGTATAGAAATATAAAAATAAGCTGACAACAGAACCAGGCAATGTCAGGAATCATAAACACTATGAAGAACAAAAAATGAAGTAGTAAAAAATTCCAAAGGATTTCTTTAAGTACCAGGAAGGGTTTTCTGAAATGATGCAATGAACCAGCTCAGACTCAAAGGACAACTGAGAAGTAGCTAATGTGATGAGGCATGAAACAAGTATTTCAGGAAGAGGTAAAAAGTCAGCTCAAATTTTTCCAGCCTTGTCCAGGAAGAAGCCACTGTGCATAGAATGCAGTGTGAATCAGGAAGTATAATAAGGACTGGCCTGAGTCTAAATGGCACAACCCAGCTCATGTCAGGCTTTTAATGTCTAAGAAAGGAGCTGCCCGCAGTGTTGTGAGGAGCTAGAATCAGGGCTAGGGTGAGTTCTGTCCATCATCAGTCACATTTAAGGTTTGTATGTGAATAAATAATCAGGAGAAAACACTGTAGAGTGCAAGAAGGGTGTTGGAAGCTGCATTGTGTCTGCTGGGGAAAGATAGTCCAGAGATCAAATTTATCCCATGAGATGAGGCAGGATGGAGACTTTCTGTGTTGCATGGAGTTCTCTTCTGTGGTGTCCATTATATTGTTGTTCAAACTTAACTTGCTGGTGACGAATTTAAAGCCCGAAACAGAGAAGTCGCAGTCCTACATTAGAAAACCACTTTCTTCACCCTGATTTTTTCCCAACTTAAGAACACTGTATTTGAGGTAAAGGCCCCCTCTCTTCACCACAACCCACAGAACTGTCAATCTTCCCTGCCACTGCAGGTAAATGAGGGTGGGATTGGGTGGGGTGGGAGAACCCCTGCTTGTTAACATGAGAAACAGGAAGTACATATGCTTATAGACACAGGTATTATGCCTGGATTTCAGTAATGTAATGTAATCAGAACCACATTGCTTTGTAACAGGAAATCTTGGATGCTAAGAACTATGAGGTAGAGATTTACCAACAGATATAATCATGCAAAGAAGATGTCAAACCACAGTAACAGATATTTTTACTCTTCAGCACACTGGGGTTCCTGCCCAGTACAGATCACAAAGCACACAATTGCCCTGGCTCCATGTTTTAGAGAAGAGTTTTTCTTCAGTGTGCCAGATATTGTTAAGAACACAAAGATCCCTGTTCATAAACACTAGGTTTTATACAGATCCAAAGGCACATGTTTATTTGTGTGGTCAACGGCCTGCATACTTTAAGAATCATGTAAATAATAAAGTTAAACTACTTTATTTGGCATGAGTGAAATTGATGGGCCAATAATCAGACACATTTGTGGGCCCAAGCATCTAAACATGTGCTATTGATGAGAAACTGAGCTGTGTGCACGTGAAAGCATTCGAGAAGGCTACTTCATATCCCTCCTTAACTGTGTGGATAGAACTAAATGACTGGCTGCTTTCTAAAGGTGATAATTACTTCTTAGCAATGCTTCTCAGTGAAGACAAGACAGCAATCACATTCAGTAAGACCTAGAGTGGGAAATTCTTCTAACAGTAAATGTTGTCAGAACATTTGGAGATTCCTTCGGTCCTGTCATGGGTCAAAAGTCAGTAGGTGGAAATGAAAGTTACATCTCCCCCATGTGAGTTGTATGAAAAAAGTGACTAAACTAAAAGGCTGAAAAGGGAAAAACAAACAAACAAACAAACAAAATCAGCTTCACTGTCACTGAGCCCCCAGTAAGCAGACACTGGAGTATGCACAGCCACAATCAACTTGGAGTCCCTTCCAATTAAATGCAGTGATTTATTTCTAATTTAGTATGCCCTTGCTCTCCTGTCCACACTAACAAAAGCCCCAAGTCAGAACACTGCTCACAGCAGAGAGCTGAGCTCAGGCTTAAGATGTTGCCAGTTATCAACCATTGTTCTCAAAGTTCTGAACAAAATCAACACTCTTCATGTGTTCAGTGCTTTTGGCAAAAGAAAGTTAATAACTGCCCAAGATAGGGTCTGTTCCTTTGCCGATTTGGGGCTTTTAAAATCATTAAGATATAATTTTATATGTTTATTTTCTAGAGTTAAGCCAAAGATAGGTTAAAATTGCCTTACAAGGCACTCACTGCATTTTGCATCTAGCCGAGATGCCAAACTTTTTGTTTCTATGTGCAGTGCTGGGTACCTCCAGCCCATCCTGCCCCAGAGCCTTGAATGAAACCCCAGAGGAGAATGCAGCATCAGTTTTGCTGGAGGTGACATATTGTCCAGGAGGTGACAATATGTTGAGGAGAAGACACGTGAAAGAACTTCTTCATGTCACACTTTCTCAGTAACTGAAGAGAGCTTCTAAGAATGTCATCCGAAGCAGACAGGGCAGGGAATAAGGGACTCTGGTGTGTAAATGAGTTCATCTATCCACAGTAGTGAGGGCCACTGTCAGAATAGAAAGCTGACAAATTCAAGCAAGATAAGATCCCTGAAGCTCAACTTTACCTAGTCCAGCACATGGTGGCTTTTACCCATGAAGTGCAACTCAGAGATTGGCACAGTTTGGCATGGCTCAAAATGCTAACTCTATGGAAAACTTAATTAGAATCAACCACAGAAAAGTTCTTTGGGGCTATTATAAAGCAACAAAAACAGAAAACAATATGTTTGATAATTATAAAAAAGGGAAGAAGAAAAATGCCAATTTTAGAAGAATGTTTTCAAAGTTCTCAGTGGAATGCTACTAATTTACTAATTTGCAATTTATATGTACACATAGATGAACATGAGAGGAAGGTGGTGTGAAGAATTAACTCTCAGCATGAATTAAGAAGGCTGTCAATTATTCATGTAAGGCTGTCCAGTAGCCATTCATTTCTCAAAGAAAATAACAATTTAAATTAAAAATGAGAATATCCCTGGAGCTCTATGGTTCAGAGCTCTGCTGCTCTTGTAGATAACCTGAGTTCAGAACACACTCTGGGCACTTAGTCTATAACTCTAACTTCAGGGAATTTGATTTCCCTTCTGTCCTCCCGGGCACCTGCACTCACAGACACTTACCCACACAGGCATACACATACACATCTGATTTGGAAAGCTTTTTCATGGACTGGCCACAGCTTAACACTTTTTGGTTGGGGGAGAATGGAAGAATATTTATTTAATAAAATGCACTGGTAGAAATTGATCTCTCTCCATCCCATATGCTGATAGAAAATTATTCAAACAATAAAAATCTTGGCCCAATAGAAAGATGTTGTTTTTAATGAGAAAGGGAACTTTTGTTTTACTGTGTTCGTCCAGAGTGCAGCACGGGATCTTGTATCTGCTGGACATGCAAGTAAGTGAATTTTATCAAATAGAAGTCGCAGAAATGAATAATTAAGAAATGGCTACAGGAAGTGCCATTCTACACAATTTCAAGTCACATAGTTAATATTAATAAATTATAGGCTTAGAGTTTTCACTCTAAGTGACTTTATTACTAAGATGATAACCCTGATTTATCCATGAATTACCTGTCATCATTATTTGTATATTTTAAAACTGTACTGTAGAGTAAATAAAATTAGAAATAATTGCTACCTAGTCTGAGTTATCATTCAATAATCTAAAACATTTTAGGTTTCTCACTATTTTAAAATACCTTTAGCATATACTCTTTCTGCCTTCATGTTTGAATATGTCACTGTTTTTATAGATTTGAAAATTTACACAGAGCTTCATAGAATAAGAAGATAGTTTTTCTTAAAATTTAAAAGCTGTTATTTATCTAATTAAATGCAGGATTAATTTATTATGGGTTAAAATAAGCTTACTTAAATAACTTTAAAATTTTAGTGTAGAATAAATAAATAAATTTTAAAAAATACTGAAAAAGAGAAATAGCCCATAATTTTGAGTCGGAGAGGCAAATGAGATGCTAAGCATGTATATCAGAAATGCCTAAGATGGGAGAATTAAAGCAGACATGATCTTATATCAAATAAAAAAATTCAGTGTAAAGTTTACTTTTAAGAATATATTACTTAAACTGGGCAGTGGTGGTGCATACCTTTAATCCCGCACTCCCAGGGCCCTGGGTGCTGAGAGGAGGCAGGGTGGATCTCAGTTTGAGGCCAACCTGGTCTACAGAGGGAGTTCTAGGATGATACACAGAGGAAACCCTTTCTCAGAAATATATATATATATATATATATACATATATATATATATGTATATATATATATATTACTTAGTTTAAGGTATCGTTAAATTATTTAAAAGAACATTTTTAATTTAGTGCTATTTTTTTTCAAATAGAAAAGGAATTCAGGTAGTTTGTTCGTTTTTAATGCCTAAGTCCAGTGTTAAAGTAAATAGTATCTTTATGTAATTTCACTGTGGCCAGGGGTGGGGGCCATTCTTGTCATGAAAAGGTGCCAGTGCAAAGTCGAATGCAATGTGAGTACTCTTTCAGTTGTTTATTTCCCACGTGATTTGAGAGCAGCTTCTTTCATAAAAGTGTTTTCTGAGTAGAGCTTTCATTACTTCCATTTTCAATTGCACACTTCAGCGTAGATCTTCTGTGCAATAGGTAACTCACTTCTGTACCATTGTCCAACTCGAGGATGCTGCACAGCCCTCCTGGACTCTAGTGTGGTTCATATTTAAGAACCATTTTCCTGACCCTGCATCTAGATAAATGCCATTTGGGAAGTTACTACAGGCTGAGGGTGATTTGACAACCTGTTTTCTGTTGTGCCTTCTTTGTGGATAGGGAATCTCTGTCTAAGATTCCTTATTTATTTGTAAAATCACAAAATGACCACCTCAAAAATCCACCATTTCTTTCAGCTATTTTGAAGTTCATACAGTTGTGCAACTAATATGCTCCAATGAGCAAAATCTTCAAAAGCAAATGGGATGGTCTATTTGATTCTCCTGCCACTGTTTCTCACTACCTAGCCCATATATATATATATATATATGCATTGTCATTGCACACAATGGTCAGAACCGACCTCAACAATAGGATTGTTGTTGCAGTGGCTCCATTTGAAAAGTTATTTTTTTCTCAGCAGCTGCTTCTAACTTCAGTGTGGAAATGCTATTTCCAAGCACATCCATGAATTATGTTGAGCTCCTGGTTGAGTACTCCTTCACTTCTGCTGTTCAAAACACTGATTTTAAACCACTGTCCTAAGGAAGAGAAAGCATATTGTGCCTCATGTACCTACATAAATATAGTTCTCCAGAAATACCTCAACTTTACAGTTTTTCATTAAAGATCGTATCATTCAATGAAGGTTCGTAGTAGGTTGGGGTTTTGTTGTGCTCTCTCTCTCTCTCTCTCTCTCTCTCTCTCTCTCTCTCTCTCTGTGTGTGTGTGTGTGTGTGTGTGTGTGTGTGTGTGTGTGTGTGTTGGGAATTAGGTAAAGAACCAGAACTTTACACATGCAAGAAAATCACTCTATCACAGAGCAATGACACCTCCAAGCTCCATTAGTGGTTTATTAAAATAAAGACTGTAAAATTGAAACAGTAAAGAATAATTTTGGCCTTGTGAAAATTATGTATAGAATGCAAACAAAAGCCTTTAGATTGTTTCTAAGCAAGAATCTTGATGGGTGAATTAGCTCTCCAAAATGTTGTCAACTAGGTGGCTCCACTGCGCAATGGATAGCACATTGAACTTCTCAAAATGTTGTCAACTCTACTCTCCAAACAGATAAGTGGTATTCAGTATCACTTTCAAAACAATTCATCACTTTGTTTACTAGGATAATCTTCATTAAATTTATAGAAAGATATTCTTTATTCATTCTGCAGAGAAAGGTTTGTTAAAAAGTCACTAACCATTCAAGACAAAATAAATAATAAAATCAACGATGAACTATTTCCAGTAAGATTGCTCCCACAGATTCTCCTCTGCAGACATGTTCTTTCAGGAATGGGGTAGGAGGGGTCACCAGGGTAGAATGACACACAGGAAGCACGATAGGCTTCGGCTTGCTTTTTTCATCCTTTCATGCTTGCTTTTCCTGCCCTTTCTTGCTTTTACTCCCCTGATGTGCTTTATTTCCCCCTGAAATTTTGACATTTGTACTGTTCCAATCAAAGGAAGCCTCTAGGAACAGTCTTTTTTTTCTGTTGGACTTGTTGCAAAGAGTCTGTACCCTATAGACACAGCCTGCTTTTCAAAATAAAAGCTGTGAGCTTCAATTGCATATTTCCAAACTGCAAGGCGTAATGATGGAATTTTATAGTGTCTAGTGGAAAAACGTGTAAGATAATCCTTTCTCCACCAGGTTTCTTAAGTTAAAAGGTGAGTTTCTAAAAGTAACCTCAGGGTTATGAAAAAAGAGTCATCAAACACAAAGCCATGGCTCCTAGGTGCAAACTGTCTCTATTAAGACAAATGTTTGATAATTTGTCTCCATTCTAAACATTTAATCATTTTACTGTACCTAAAGAATTAAATCTTTCTCTTCTGATTGTTCTTTCATTTCATAGTAAATACTGTTAACTGGGAGCATATCTGACAGAACGCAGAGTTATTATCTAAGAGAGTCGATTCAGTAATCATCTTGAAGCACTGAAATCAAATGTAAGCTCATGTGTTTGCAGATTCTGTATAAGAAAGTCCACTTCAAAAATGTGTCTTTTATGGTTCATCTACGATTGCCTCACTATATATGAATAATACTACACTACTTTTCTTAATAACAAAAATTAACAATATGTAGTAATATAAAACATTTTACAACCTTGTAAAAACAGAATATATAAATCTCATTTTAACATGTCATTATCAATATTTTAGTTTGAGTTTCAATTTTTTTTTTTGTTTGTTTGTTTGGGGTTTTCTAGACAGGGTTTCATTGTTCAGTCTTGGCTGTCCTGGAACTCACTTTATAAACCAGGCTACTTTTAGTTGTGTTTCATTTTTTTATGTCTTAAAAAGTTTTAAGAAATTCTGTGTAATATCTTTAAAATAGCATAATTTTTTAAAATATTTAGACTTTTTACAAATGTTTTCTTTAAAAAAAATAACACTAACAATGTTCTTTTGAAATTGTTTGTGTTTACACATGTCTATCCATGCATCAAGAAGCTGTGATAAGCAGAAGGTGCCCTGAAGCTGGATTGACAGGCAGCTGTGACCTGGAAACCGAACTCAGGTCCTCTGAAAGAGCAGCAAGCTCCTTCACCAGCAGAGCCACCTCTGCAGTCCCCTTAACCACATCCGTTCTCACACAAACCCAACGCTAACATTCCAGTCATTTAAAATTCAGACTGTTAAGCTAAAATAGTAATGATTTTAGCATTAAATTATAAAGAAAAACTCTACTTATTCATTTGTCATTTCTTTCCATTGCAGAATGACACAGTGTAACAGTAGTCTTAAAGAAAAAGTATAGAAAGTTCATTATTATTATTATTATTATTATTATTATTATTATTATTATTATTATATTGGTTCTTGTTCCCAGATGAGTGAAACAGAAGTAAAATTTGTTTTTATAAACTAGGTTGAAATCTTTCTCCAAGGGCTATCTGACCCATATATTTTGTGTGTTTGAGTTTTATCTGTTAGTTCATTTAACATCGTCAGCAGTAGGGAGAGGGTATGGTAGTGACTTCCTACAATTTAAAATCATTTTTTAGTACTTATTCCAAAATTGCCAGCGATAAAATAAAAAATAACAGGCAAATAAATATCAGCAAAATTTAGAACCTTGTGTGATCTTTGGAACAAAACACTATTTCCCCCAAAATGCTCTTACAAATAAGACAGAACACATGTTGAGTAAAACACTGCTTCCGTAAAGATCACATTATCACACAGGCAATGGGTATTCAATGGGTATTATTCACATCCTTTCCTACTTAACTGCAAATATTTTCTAATGCCAAATAATAGTTCATTTATTTAGACTTAATTTTTTAAACATGGATATGCACAGTTAGCAAAAAAATTGTTTAAGTGATATTATATGGCTCATGACTAACACTGTATGCTTTTGTTTTTCAAAGGGAAAAAAAAAAAACAGTTGTGTGCACCGTTGGTCTGTATTTATAGAGCATTTTCATTGTGAAGTTTGCATGTAGAGCTTCAGGAATGCTGGAGAACAATAATGAGCAGTGTGGAGAGGTATTGTTAGTGGAGTCTTTTCTATTGAATTTTTAAGATGCTGTAAAATGAGATATGTGAGCAGCTCCTCTGGACACCTTTTCCCATCATTGTGTTAATATCAATCGCTCACTTCCACCATTTCTCTTGGTATTAAATAGAAACCCTGGTTCCCACTGCCTTGATTGGAGGGCTTATAATGCCTAACAGGGTTGATAACCCTAATGAGATTAAGCATTGTGATTTTATGATGGCTAACTCAAACCTGCAGCCTCTGAGACAGTCTCTAAGACAAACCTGCAAAGGTACAAGAAGGCGCCTCACATCCTTTTCTTCCTTTGGCTCTGAGCTTCTCTCCCTAGTGAAGGCCACCCTGGAGACACGGTGAGAAAATGATGAGAACCTTCATCTGGTGCAGTGGCAAAGACTCTTGCCCTGCCTGAACTAACTTTTGCCAGATGGCAAAGCTAATGCTTTTTTGTACAAAACATGGCTCATGATCACTTACCACAGGCACTGATTGCCAGGACAGGCCGGATCTGTTGAGACTGGGAACTGGCAGCGCTCAGCATTGCTGGAAACTGGTGTTATATGTCAGGCTCTACTGCTGGAGTTATCTAGAGCTGTTTTATAAAAAAAAAAAAAAAAAAAAAAAAAAACTAAAACAAAAAAACCCTTCCCAGTTCTGCTTCTTCATTCCCCACAAAAAAGAAAGAAGAAGAAAATGAAGTATCATAATGAATCATTAGCGCTCCTGTTTAAGAAGCCTGGGAATCAGACACTAAACTCTCCCTCTATCTGTATGTATATGAGGTGCCAGAGCAGTTCTTGGCCAGAAGAGCTATGATTTATCATTGGGAGTTTTCATATTTTGCTACATTCTTATCCTCACTGATCATTGACAGACATCTATCACCAGATGAACAGAAAGGGCATGTCCTGTACCTTATTCCCTATAGTTATCCTAGACAAACAGCAGTGGCAGAGCATCCCTGGCAAATGTCCCCTCAGCGCAGGGAAGCACTAGAGCCGAGCCGTTCACCTTGCATTTACTGTCCTTGCTTATATTAATCTCCCCACAACCTGGATAACCCACCCAATCTTCTCATTGACTCAGAAACTCAGCCTCCTCTCCACCTCCATGTACTGCTGCAAGTTCCTGCTCTGCCAACCAACCCTTCTCTCAAAATACTTAACACTTCACATTTCATTGTAACATAAAACTAATATCTTCTATCTAAGCTATTATAAATACATAAAGACTAAGTTACAAGTAGCTGGAGGTAATTTAGTGTCATTACACATATTACTGTTTATTTTTACTTCACTGGATGATATTTTATTTCAAAGAAAATGTCGTATGCTATATTTTTTTCTAAGAAACTGTTTATCCCATAATATGTAAAAACATAATTTTGATAACTTCCTGGAAAGGGGCTTTAGCTGCAGCTGAGTTACCATGGATAACAGATAGGCTTATGGAGCTTTGAGCTTGTCAAATCATACCTGAAGTGTGGCATTTAATCCAGAGATATTTATTTTAGAAGAACAGTCAAATCTTAAAATACTCAGATGAGTGTGACAGAACTGATGGGATATCTGAAAAAATGCAGGTAATATTTAATATAATCTTGTGTGGACAAGACAAGACTTGAAAAGCTAGAGGTACAGTAGAATTAGGATTATTCAGCATGATTCTGAAGGAAAAATGGCACATACTTTCACAAAGTCCTGTTCATTGTATATCAGAAAACTGTATTCACCAGATTGTATAAATGAAGTGTCTTTGTAAGAGTATCTGAGGCAGAAACAACCTTGTTCAGTCTCATTTAGGAAGAGGGAGGATCAGGGAGAAAGGGTTTATTCTATGACCAAAGAATGAAGTAGATAGAGCACAGTTCACAGATCAGCTTTTTATCTAGTGTAAAATATAAGGTAGTCTGAATCTGAGAAAGACAAAGAAAACATGCAGAACTCACCTGCATTTAATGAACACAAAATGCACAACAAACTGTGATCCTACATCTCCTCTCCCTGCCTCCTTTCTTCCCAGGAAAGGGGCTCTTTTCCTTCTTTCTCATGACATCTGCTACCTACACATTATTAAAGATGGCATTACTCCTTGGGATTTCAGTGTCCATGTATGCAGGTGTCCCACAGGTGTCTCAACTTGCATGCATCTCTATCCTGCCTAGCAGCAGTTCTGCTATCCAACTCTATAATTCCTTAGTAATCCAAGGCCCAAGAGCATCCCTTGACTATTTCTCAAACTTGTACTACAGATTTCCCCAGAAGAATTTCCTCTGATGGCATGTTTGTTCTTAGCTTCTGAGCTCAATGTTAGTTCTAGTAAATACCAATATTCTGAGAACTCCCTGACAATACTGGGATAAGAAGCAGATTATTTTAGGAGCATTGGAGATGTCCATAAGTAGCTCTATAGGGTAAGAGCTATCAACTTCCTTCTAAAAACAGACAGTACTGAATCACCATGCTTCCACACTTCTAGTGAAGACATGGCCTGGGAAGATGATCTGCAAACCCCTTTAGATTCAAATCCCCAATATTTAAATAAACAGATTGGAATACTCACCAGTTCTGTGATCACACAAAGCAGGTGGCTGTCTATGCCATATCCCACCCAGCTGAGGGCTTTGCGCCTTGCTGTATGTTCCCTCCATTGCTCCCAATTGCATTAACTCAAGTGCAGAAGTGATTCTTGACTCCACCCTTCCCTTTATATTGCAAAGTCAACTCTTCAGCAAGTTCTAGAATTCTGTCTCTTAGACCCCCTGTTGCTCAGACTCCCTTACCTCAACAAATACCTCAGCTCACCCTGGCTGCTCACAAGAATTATTTCAGTAGGCTCCTAAACTATCCCTGGTCCTTCTCATTGAAGTCATAAAGCTTATGCAACTTCTCCAGTCACTTCTGACCCTATGTTTTTCTTTATAAAGGGATGCTTATCTATTTTCAAGTTTAAAGTCAGGTCCTTATAGCTTGGGTCATGTGTCTCCAGCTTTGAAATATCCTCTGTTTGTTGTTGTCAGGGTCATTACCTCACAGTTGACATTCAGAACTAAACTATACTAAGTTTTCATGTACTTAGGACCTTTGAAGGTCACCAAGGACATTTTTCTCTGTTGTCCTCCAGCTAGAGAACTGCAATTCACCCTTCATTCTCCAGAGGTCACCTGTCTTGACTGACTGCTCTAGAAACACCACCACTGCTTTTTTTCTTTCTTCCTTCCTTCCTTTCTTTTTTTTCTTCATTTCTTTTTTTGTTTTGCTTTTGTTTTGTTTGTTGAATTTATAAGTCCAGTGTTAAATCATTCCAACAGATTTTGGAGATTAATGGGGAAATTTTACTGGAAAGTTTAAGTAAATTAATGCTTGATAGAAAATATATTTCCACAAATATTTATATAGAGAGAATGAATTAATGGTTTAAAAAAGTCAAATACCAGTCATATTGAAGATATGAAATCAGATTTTCCTTGAGCTTGAGAAATCATGAAAACCTCATGTTTCTTGAAATTTCAAATCATGGTTGAGAAAAGTAAGACACTGTGTGCAGTGGGGTGGGGGAAGGCAGAATACAGCATCAGGTGCTGTTCTTTAAGCACAAGGAACTTTACACCAAATTTTTGATTTTTTGAGAGAGGAGAGCTTCTTACTGGCCTAAAGCTTGTCAAGTAGGCTAAGCTAGCTGGAGAGAAAGGCCCACTTTGTATAGCAATGAAGTTACAATCAGGCCAATGTGCCCAGTACTTTCACATGAGTTCCAAGGGTGAAACTCAGGTCCTCATGCTTGTAAGCTAAGTGTTTTACTGACTGATATAGCTACCCAATTCAGTAAGACATCTTTTGACAGCCTCTGAAATCAAGAATATATATTTCTTATGTTGTTTCTCTGTAGAGAGGAATCTCTAACTAGTTGTTTGTGAAGCCAAGTGTGCCTTGAACATGAGACACAGATATCTTTAATTCTTTTAAGAAATATAATGCTTCACACGTGTAGTCCCAGCACTTAGGAAGCACAATAAATTCTGTCTCATGTATAGGAAAAAGCATATATCAAGGGTTAAATACATTCAGGATAAGTTCTAGATATTTAAGAAGAAAGAAAAGGTGAAAAATATAAAAGAATCAATCTTTCATGGAGATTAATTGAATATACCACGTTCTGAGGACTCATAACTATTTCTGAACTTGACGTAGCAAATACTAGATGATAAATGATGATGAAGACATGTGACTTTGGATTAAAGCTTAAACAGACATTGATGTCACCACTGTGAATATGCCTCTACAGATATTTATAGACTATATGTAGGGAAACAATGTAAACATTTCCAAACAGCAGAATTGACCATGTATCATACACCAAATGTTTACAAAAAAGATAATGACAATGAGTAAGTTATTTATTCATAGTAATTTTGCCTCTCTCCATTTCCTTTGCCATTCAGTATTCAAAGTGAACAGCCAGGATAAAGCTGACTGACAGAGAGGCCATGACGATAATAAACTGGCACTGAGGATACCGTCCCACATTACGGTGGTACAGTGTTTACCAAGCAATGTGCTCAAGTCTGGGTTCAATGGGGCAGGGAAGAACACATGAACTAAGAATCTTGAGATCAGATAAGTCATGGGAATCTTGTTGCCACGTATTGAAAAGAAAAGCAGTTATCCATATCCCTTTTAGTCCTTTTGTTTAATTGTAAGGGATTCTATGCTGATGTGCTGCAAAACAATGGATTCTACAAGAGCAAAGTTCACAGCACAATAGGTATCCCAAAGTAGATGTCAATGTAGAAGGAAATAAGACCACTTAGGAAACAGAATGCTTGCCTTGTCTTAATATCAAGACTAGATTAACTCACACAAGACATAATGTGTTCTATAGCTTCTTGCTTATTATTAAACCAGAACCCACAAACATGTTTAACAAAGACTTATTAGTGTGTTGTCTGGTAATACTATGAATGATATGTTCATTTTTCAGCTTTTTCCAAGTGGATGCTCAAGGTTCTAATTTGAAAATTGAGTAAGGAATGAACTATAGAGTAAGACTACAAACTGTTACAAATCTAACTGGAAGGAACCTCAATGTATGGTAAACTCAGTGATGGTATTTTCATTAGAGGAGATTAATGAACACTTGGCTATATTTACAAATGGGCCTTCATCTGGCATTTTTTGTAATCTTGCTAAAAATTAAGATCAGACATAATCACATTCTTTTCAGCTAGATAAAAATATGTATGCAAAGGGTTTGAACCATTTAGACAATTCGCCCAATCCTCAGAAATTATTCTGGCTCCTGGGGTGAAGCTGCCAGTACAGGAATTCTATGCTCTTGCCCTGCTATGTTGGTTCAGTCCTGGAGTTCTAACCTTTGTAAGGAGTTCGCTTAATGACAGAAGAATTCAGCTGCTTACCTTACCCCAATTAGAGAAAGACTTCTTGGAATATAATTGGCCTTGACACAGGTCTGCTTAAAGAGAGTCCCCAAGAATTATAGAACTCCTTTTAGAGTTTGACTTGGCTTAGAATAGGAAATGTAACACAGTTTTTTGAATTTTCTATACCAAGCCACAGGTATCAAATACACTTTGTTTTTGTTTTTGTTTTTTTTTTTTTTTTAGTTATAATCACATTAAATTGAACATTTCCACATGTGCCATTTGGCAAATTCAAAGTGAATGATTATGAAAATCATAATTACATAGATCAGGTAGATTTGGAATTACATGTTTTAACGCACAAAGCATATTTTCTCACATCCCTTGACATCCATGTACGGTGTATTTATAGGATGTAAAGCCTTCATTTCACATATAAACCAAAAGTGTGTGCCTTCAGACACTACTGCCAGGTCAGGTGATAAGTCAACATAATATTTGGAAGGTGTAAATCCCAGGAAGGGATAGATATTCCTAAGCTAACCCCAAGGAAATGGTAATAATAACAGGTTGAAATCTAGAAGAATATGATTTGGACTAAATATGAAGAGGAGAGAAAATAAACTCCCTGGCTACAATAACTGTTAGGCTCTGAAATAGTCCCTTCAGGAAGCAGAACCCTCTTCCTTACCTAAGACTCAGGAAATGATATGTGATTACTTGGAGCCCCTTGTAAGGGTCAATTTTACCTCAAGCATGGGAGGAGAAGTTTTTCATTTTGATTTCTATGAATTAATATGGAAGCCTCAAAAATAATCCTGTAATTACCCACTAACTATTCCCCAAACTGCCTTTGAGTACATTTTTGCCCTTACCTCATCATATTGTGTATTAGTGCTGTGTTCCTTCACAGCCAAGACAAACTCCACAATGCCATAGACATCCCCTGGTTAGGGATTATTTTTCACTCAAACTCAACAATTCTTGGAGGTTACTTGGTCTCACTTGTTTCCAAGAATGTCTCCTTACCACTTAGCAGTTTCTGCTAAGCAATATAACTCAACACCCCAGACATCAGCAATATTCTCTTTAACAGAGATGGTGTCTTCATTTAAGATGAAGCAAAATCTCATGTACAAATGAGTCAGACTCTCTCATATTCACAAATTGATCTGTGACTTCTCCCCTTCTCTGCAGAAATCAAAGTTCTTTTTTTGGGGGGGGGACTATCAAAAAGACGCCCCAGATCTTTTGGGGGCACCTCCTGTGCAGTCATCTTTTTCAAGATGGAGCTGAATATCTCCTTCCCCGCTCTCACAAACTCACCAAAGTAGATGGCTGCAAGTGCCATACGTTCTATGAGAAGCACATGGCCACAGAAGTAGCAACCAATGCTCTGGATGAAGAGTAGAAGGAAGAGTTGGTTGTATGGGTCGAATCAGTGGTGTGGAAAACAAAATTTTCCCATGAAGCAGGGTATCTTGGTCAATGGCAGAGTGCACCTGCTTTTGAATAAGGGGCCTTCTTCCTACAGATCAAGGAGAACTGCAAGTTTGTTCTGGGGGCATTTGGATGCCAATCTAAATGCTCTCAACATGGGTAATTTTTTTTTTTTAAGGTAAGGACATTCCTGGACTGATACATAGTACTGTGCCCTGTGGTTAGGATCCAACAGAGCTGGCATAATATGAAAGCTTTTCGGTCTTTCTAAAGAAGATGATGTCTGATAATACATGTCAGAAAGTCCTTAAACAAAGAAGGTAAAAAGTGCAGGGCCAAGGTGTCCACATAACAAGATTTAGCATAATGTTACTCCCTGTGTCTTGCAACATAAATGCCATATTGCTCTAGAGAATCAATACAACTAAACAAAAATAAGGAGACTGAAGAATGGCTAAACTTTTGACCATGAAAGAAAAGGAAGCCAAAGAAAAACTACCAGGAACAGATCACCAAGAGACAGCCCATCCTTGCTGGGAGCTTCTGCTTCTAAATCAGACACCAATGAAAACTAAGTTTTTAAGAGTAACACGTAATTGGACAGACCTTGATTCTAAAAATAAAATAAAATATTCCCTACCCCAAACAGACTTTTCTCCTCCTGCATAGCACTTCTCCAATCAACTCTGGAGAAAGCAGACCTCACTGCCTAAGAGCATGGCCCAGAGACGAGAAAACTAAGACACACCTAGAATGAATATTGACAGAAAACCCTATGGGTTGTAGCCTCGATGACCACATGTATAATATATGCATGGTGCTCCCACAGCATGGAAATTGTGGAGCTTGGAAGAATAAAGGAAGAACTTGTGTGGAGCATAGGGAACTAGAGATGACCTTTCCAAACTGCATCACACTGGAACAAAACTTTGAGAGATACATGACTTTGATTCAAGCTTGGCCTCCTGGCTGATTATAAAAGTGTTTTGCACCAAGTTGGGTGGTACTGTACCTTGAAAGTGTTCCCCTAAACATAGGCATCGGAAATCTAATGCCCTATTCACCATTGTTGGGAGAAGAGACATTCTGAGACATCATCCATGAAGATTCTCCCCAATGAATGGGCTCCTCTCATCTCTGGTCTAGTCATTTTTTCCAGAGTAGGTTTTGTGTTGTGCCTCCTTTCCCTCTCTTCAGCCATGAGATGATGTACCAAGAAGGCTCACTAGATGCTCTTAGACTTCTTCAACTCTACAATGACAATGAACAAATGTGGGTTGGTGTTCATTTACCCAATAGGGAGTATCAATTACAGTAGCTCAGACTAAGAAAACAAAAGGATCGACCTTCCTCTATTCTCTCTTACAACAGTTTTGAGTGTGTGGTTAAGTGTTAAGTGCTTGGGCAGGAATCTGAATGTGCTCTTGAGGAGCCCTCCTCCATTGCTTTGCATTTGTGCAGCACCCAACCTCGAACAGCAAGGAAAAACGTGACTCAGGGAAGATCTTATTCTAGCAGTTTAATCAGGATCCTTGAATATGTTTCTTCTGGTGACCCCGGGAAATGTCCGCACAGGCTTAAATTCCCTTGAGCTGACCAACCCCAGTGAGCCACTTGGACCCTGCAGATAGGCTACTCTTATAGGGAAACAAGCAAGCTGAACAGGCTTAGCCAAATAAGGACTTGTTTACAACAGAGAGTGCTCAACATCGGATGGTGGAAGGCAGAAGCCAGTGCCATCTTTGCAGCTCTCTACACATTTGCATATTCAATTCTGGTAGATTCCTGCAAGTGTCTGTAACACTTTGGGGTAGTTGTAAAGTCACTGAGAGAAGTCAGAGAAGGTACTTATAAAAAGTGAAATGTGGCTAGGAACAGAAAGCTTCAAAATGAGGGCATGAATCCCAGATAAATGCTGTGTGTCAATACTTTGCACCTGCTTCTACTTACAAATGTGAGCACTCTTGTGTTTGCAGATACACAGTGTATGCTTTGATGACAATTTAAAAATTATTCCTATTTACTATAAATGGGAGCTGCATGCTTGAGAAACATTGAGTTAATCACTCTGTTACTATACTTCAAACCTTACATCTTATGCTAAATATTACTACATTATGACATCTTTCTGTCTCTCCCTCTCCCACCTGCAGGATTTGTGCTTTTTTGTTCACAAATTGGGAATGTATGATCATCTAGCATCTTCAGCTTTCATGTGCTACTCCCCTCTCGAATGCCTCTGGTTTTCTCTCTAAACCACAGCTCCTACATCTAGAATTCTTTCTCATGTTCTGGGCTCTTCTCTATCTACTTTGTGGTCCAGAATGTGCCTTCTTCCATTGCCTAACTAGACCACAGCATCTTTTAGTGTTCATCCTGTTGATATCTGCTTAGGCTCTCAGATTAATTCCCATATCACCTTGTGTTTTCAGTTTCATGATGGTCAATAAAAGCTTCACACTTTTCTCCTTTGTGGGAGAAAAATAAACCCATAAGCCCTTGTAGACTCTACTTACAATGAATGCTTTATGTATTTCTTCTGTTCAATGTCTATGGTAACTTTTATAAAACTTTAATGATGGTTTATAGGTGGTTCTGTTTTCGAGATTTTACTTTTATATACTATCATGAGAATTTTCCGTGCAATCCATTGTTTTTATAGTATAACATTACACATGTCTTTAAAATGTACTAAGAACATGACATGATCAGACTTTCATTTGAAAATTAAATCTGTTGATAGTTTGAAGGGTGGATGAGAATGGAAATAGAGTCAACCAGAGAAACTAGACAGAAATTTATTTGATGAGAGAGGCTAGCTATGAATCCTAGAACCATGTGTAGCATCAAGGAAAGGAAGAAATGAAGGCAAGGAATTAAATATAAGAGAATTTTGTGAGGGAACTGGCAGGTGTTCATGAAAGATTCCATGCTGCCGATAAGGGACAAGCAATGTTTCCATTAGATGAAACAGATGCAGAGATATCACAAAGGGCAGTTTAGCAAAAAAAACAGAATCCAATCTAGTGTGTCCATCAGGGCCTGGGGGATGTTCCACATGCAAACAGTAGCCAACTGACTCTGTTTCATGTCTGTGGAAAGCAAGCCAAAGGAAATGTGCAAAACACATATGCTGATACCAACAGCAACCTGCAAGAAAGGTTATAAAATTTAGGAGTCATTTAGCAGCCTAATAGACAACAGTTGTTCATGCAAAGTAAAATGTGGCTGGCCAGATGGTTGAGCAGGTTAAAGGCTCTGGGCACCAAGTTCTGTGACCTGAGCTTGATCTCCAAAAACCACATGGGGACAGAAGATAACCCACTTCCCTAAGTTGTCTTCTGTCCTCCGTGTTCACACTGCTGTGTACTTTGTCTTAGGGTTGCAACTGCTGCAATGAAACACCATGGCCAAAGCAACTTGGAGAGAAAATGATTTTTTTTCAGCTTGTGTTTCCACATCACAGTCCATCATCAAAGAAGTCAGGGCAGGGCCCCAAGCAGGGCAGAGACCTGGAGGCAGGAGCTGATGCAGAGGCCACAGAGGAGAGCTGCTTAATGGCTTGCTGAGCCTGCTTTCTTATAGAACCCAAGACCACTAGCCCAGGGATGACCCCATCCACAATGGCCTGGGTCCTCCCACATCAGTAACTAGTTAAGATACTGCCCTACAGACTTAACTACAGCTTGATCTTATAAAGGCATTATCTCAACTGAGGCTCCCTCCTGTCTGATGATTCTAGCCTGTGTCCAGTTGGTATAAAACTGTCCAACATACACACACAAATAAATAAATGAATAAATAAATGAATAAATAAATAAATATTATAAAAGTAAAATATAATGAAGCAATGAGATGTGGATATTTATATAACCATATATAATACAATTATTAGCAATATTTTTTAATTTATCTAATTGTTTTGTAGTTTGTTTAGGATTTCAAGAAAAACTGTGAGACATTGTTTTTTATTTGTGTGCAGAAACATTCCCTGTGTAGGGTGACCTAATTGTATAAGCAGGGGGGGACTTGAACAGGAGCATCATCTGCTGCTCTCTGCTTCTGGTCTAAGGATACAGGGTTCCAGTTCCTGCCACTGTGACTTTCTGGCCACAGGAATAAACCCTTTTTCCCTAAGAGGCCTTTATCATGGAATTTTATCGTTGCTACAGAAAGAAACCAAGACAGGAGAAGAGGCGGGTGGATCCCAAGATTTCCCTGTCCAGTCAGCCTTTACAGAAAGAGAACATTTTCGGCATCCAGTTCAGTCAGTGACCTGCTCTTAGGGAAACAGCACAAGGGAAGATACCCTACATGCTGTTCTGGATTTTGCATGTCACACATGGGTACAAACACTTACATACTTATATTCATGTACAACATACACATAACACACACTCATATCACCACCACCACACCCATGAACAAGGAGGAGGAGAAAGATGGGGAAGGTAAAACTCTATTTCAACATATGTTGATTCATTTTCAAGCACGATTAGAAAGGGTCACATACATAATGCCAACTTAGAGGACCATTGTGAAAGGAACACATTCATGTGTCCATCATACAGAGTAAAATACAGTGCAATTCGTGACCAAAACTTACTCTATTTTTCTGTATCATTGTTTCTTCCCATTTATGCAAATAAGTACTATCTTTGTTATTGTTATATGCTAAGCTTTACTGTTTTCTTTATATGAATAAATTTAAAAACATAGAATGTATCCTTTGCATCTAAGTTCTTGAACATAAAATATTTTGCACAACCTATTCTGTTATATTTTTCATGAATCTTTTATGCTAAATAATATTTCCTGCATATAAATAGCACAGTTTTATGTCTATTTATTTTATTGTTGCAGAAGACTTTAATTATGTGCAGTTCAGAGCTATTAGGAATAATACTGCTGTGAGCAATTCTGCACATGATTTATGAACTGTGTCTGCATGGAGCCTATGGATAACACATTGCATTTTGGCAGGTGAGGTTTAGAACATTCTCTAAAGTAGACACAGCCATTTATGTTCCCATTGGCACTGTGCGAGATTTTTCAATGCTTCGCCCACATCCTGCAAATAGTGTTGTCAGTCTTTAATCTTAGTACATGTAGTGTGTGTGTGAAAGCGTTATTGTATCGTGGCTTCACTTATTACCCACTGATCACTGGTGAAGCTGAATACATAGTCACCGTATGTTATGAAGTGTCGGTTTATCTTTCTGCTGGAGCTGCCTGTTTAGGAACCCTGATTAGGAACTTAAGTTCCTAATCCCAAGTGTTCAAGAAGATATCCCTTTGGTGAAACTACTTGAAATATGTTTTTTAAAGTTCTACAATAACATCTTCAAGGTATATTTACATTATCTCAAATACTTGTTTCTTAGCTTTGCCTTTACTTATAAACTCAGCTGGATCTGATTTTATGTTTTGGTATGAGATGAGGTAGAGATCATTTCTCCCTAAATTAATTTGTGTGTCTAAGAAGTCCCAGTTGAAACAAACATCAAGAATCCTTCTTTAAACCATTTAGTTCTAAGACTCTGAAAGCATCACCCTACCTGTGGTAGAGGGGGGATGGGATGGGAGAGTGGAAGATAGGGAGGGAGGGAGATGGAACTGGGATCAATATGTAAAATAAGAAAAATAAACTTAAAAATTGGCAGATGATAATGGCTAGGAAATTCTGAATGAGTTTAGTAATCTAAGAGAATTGTACTATGAGTTGTACAGTGTAGGGGAAAGAGAATGGGGCATCATCCTAATGGTCCTGGAAAGAGAATTACATGTATGACTGTGCAGAAAAATGCCTCCTTTACTGTGAAACTGATTCTAAACAGGTGCACTGTTAATATAGTGTTAGCAGAGAGAGAGTGAACACACACACACACACACACACACAGAGAGAGAGAGAGAGAGAGAGAAAGAGAGAGAGTCAGACAGACAGAAAATATGAAAAGGGGGCACTTAATTGTTATAACTTTTGGAGGGGAACTAAACAGGACAGCTTGTAACTAACAATGAAATATGTTGTAATGGAACAAATTATAACAAAATTACATAGTAGTCAGAGCTTCCAGTTGCATTTAAGAAAAATCTAAAGAAAAGATGGATGGATTTAAATATAAAAATTAATAATCTCTATAACAGAGAAGTCTGCACAGGATGATCTAAAACCATTTAGCAACATGACAACAGCCTGTTGGTTTAAGTGAGGAGCTCTCCAGAAAACAAAGTTGATAACCATGGTAAAACATATGCAGGCTAGAAAGGAAAATCTAAACCAATACTTTGTGAGTATGTGTGAGAGAGAAAAACACTGCTCCAGAGTAGTTCCTTGCATTCTTGTACTGCCTTGTAATTCCCATGCAGACACCTACTTAAGATAGATGAAATAATAATAAAAATAATGTCAGTAGAAATGACAAAGAACACATGCTAATTGTTTGATGTGATCTAGTGATCCTGGTCATGCACCGCATGCATCAGTGTGTTATCTTCTCCACTCCTGCATGCCACTTACCCTCATTTCCCAGTGAAAGAAATGGGGTGAAGAAAGGTAAAACAAGTTGCCTAGAGTCATGTGCCAGTTAGTAGCAAAGCTATACTCTTGACCTGGGTGCTTTTGACTTACATCTTATGCTTTTTGTACTGTTATCGTTCTGGACATGGTATGTTTTACTGAAATTCTTTTTAAGGCTAACATGATGTCACAGCCCACTAGGCAACTTGTAGCCATCCATTTCCTAACCTCACACAGACTCTCATACACCCAGAAATGACTTTGTTTGGAAGGCAACCACCTACTCTGCAGTGACCCAGAGCCTTGCACGGTTCCCTGGATAATTGTAGGAAACGAACAAATGGTTTTCATGTTCAGGACATATGTGAGTAATTGGTCAAAGTTAAGGGGCATCCATTCTACTCTGCAGGATGGTTGAGAGCTGAGCTGCTTTTGCAACCCTCGGCCTTCGAATTCCTCCTCCAAGTGTTTTGTTTACACAGGCAAATTCACAGCCCATGTCTGTATGGCAAGCTGTCTTCATGACCAAATTCCAAACAAAAGATAGAGAAGCACAGAGCAGGACACAGCTGATGCAGAAAATGTGGCTGTAGTTACACAGTGGAAAGCAGAACAACATTGCTCATGCATAGCCTCAGGATGAAGGTGAGATTTAGGGTGCAGCCCTCGGAATCCCACACAGCTGAGAGTGACCCCAGCATATTTGCTTCTCCTGTTCCTATATTTACTGTTAGGTGGTGGGACTCAACCAAAGGCCATGAATGTGAAAGCCAAGCACTGGACCACTGAGCTATAACCCAAGACCATTTTTATTCTTTCTGCTTTGAAATAAGATCTTGCTAAGTTGACAGTGTGGCCTAAAATTCTCTCCCTGGCCCACGTGTCCTTCAAACCTTCAGTCTTCCTGCGTTAGCTTCCTACATAGCTTGGGTTTTGACCCAGATCATTAGGCCCAGCCCAGTCTTTATTAACCTTCTGTGATACCTGAGGTAAATCTCCTCAGTTATTTCCCTTCATCCTTCCAGATCACACCACTCTTTTCAAAGCAGGGTCGTAGGGAGGGTTATAAAGAAAGAAAATCAAGCTCGGAATGCTGGGGAAGATGTAACCCCGGCAGGAGGATCACGAGTTCAAGAGCAACCATGGTTATATAGAGAGATTTTTTTCTCGGAAACTAAGGCCACAGAAGGTAGTGCAGTGTGGAACATTCCCTCACCTAATCTGCCAAAGGCCTTGGAGTCAATCTCTGTGACAAAGGAAAATTGCCCTCTGTGTGTTAATAGCAATGACTATCATTTCCAATGGGTTGAATTAGTGACTCTCTCTCTCTCTCTCTCTCTCTCTCTCTCTCTCTCTCTCTTTCTCTCTCTCTCTCTCTCACACACACACACACACACACACACACACACAACTGAGTGAGATACTTACTTCTGTTTTCTCTCCACTTTCCCAACCTGGTTTTCACGACTTTGGAACTTTACCTACCTTTCTCCTTTTATTGGCACATCCTTTACCCAGATCTTTCATTGAAGATTTTTCTTCTTCAACATTCAGGACTCCACTTGGCTGTCACCAGCACAGACAGATGTGACTCAGCCAAGACATGTCCTGAGCTCCTAGTGCCTAGAATGCTGACTATGCATTTGCCTTTCAAAAGCTCATACTGTGTTCACATTGTTCCAGAATTTCAAAATGTGTGTTAGCAATGCTGGTGATGTGCGCAAGGCAAACTCTACTATGCATGATAAGATTATGTAGTTAGCTCACAACAAGACTTACTTCCTTTACCATATCAGTTCCCTTCTCATTTTCCATACCCTGTGTAACAGTGTTAAATAAGTTCTGAACGCCGACAGGAGTGAGAAAATTTGGCTGGTTTTACTTGTTCTAGTTAGACTATTTTTTTGTGTGTGTGTGTGTGCTTTTGGATGGAAACTTAGGGAAAACTGAAAGGACTACACAATTACTTTATAGTTGATCATATAAAATTTGCTGGGCTGAAAGAGGAAATGGACTGAAATCAATAGATTTTTAAGTGTATGAGAGAATCATAAAAAACATCACAAATTTATCCAATCAAATAACAGTGAACACAAGATTAGTGAAACTAACAGAATTGCCTTCCTATACATTCCACATTCCACGTTACTTTCTGCCTACTTATTAAAAAAAATGTCAAAGCATAACAATCAAAAACAGTGTTTTTGAGGCACAATCATCCCATATCACCCAGGCTGGTCTTAAATTCATAGTTTCAGATCATCCTGCCTCTGCCTCAGGAGGAACTGAGATTTCACTACACCAAGACTAAATCATTATTCCATCAAGTCCTCCTTTGTTGTTGTCATTTATGTTTTGTTTGTGCATGTGCCTGCTCATAGTATGCACGCATGTATGTTCACAAGTGTGTGAAGGCAGGTGCAGCAATGACATCAGATGCTACTCTCTATTCTTCTCCACTCTACAACACACAGCTCACTAAATCCAGCTAGTCTAACTACCTGGCTTACCCCTGAGAATCTCCTGTCTCTGTGTACTGGGATTACAAGCCATGGCTAACGCTGCCAGACTTTTAAATGTGTGCTGGGAATAGAAATTCTAGTTCCTGCCTATGCATGACATATCTTTGACAGACATGTTTGCTTGGTTGAGTTTTTGTTGTTGTTTAGTTGCTTGAAAGAGGTTGATAAAAGCCCAAGCAACTTGAATCCTCATATTCACACCCTCACAACAGATTCATTTACCAAAACATTTTCCCAATTTCTAACTTATTTGTCTCTTATTGCCTCTGATTTCCTGAAGACCAGAATTCTTCCTTTCATCCTTACCAAGTGAATTTTGATGAAACAACACAAAATAGCCAATGAAATCTGAGCTCTTTGTATAGCATGGTATTCCGGGCCAGAAAATAGAACACTCAGACTCCTGCTTCATAAACCCAGGCTTGCTCATTCAGAAGATCAGCCTGGCCTACCCTTACACGTATTTTCACCTATCCCCGTTAAAAACAACAACAGATACTTTGCTAGCTAGCCATCATAGAAAAGAGGGTCAGAATCCATGATGGCTAGTAGCACTAACTGGCTTCACTTAATAGTCATTCCTGCTGGAATACTTGCTTGTATTAAATTAAGAGACTCTGACTGTGCCTTATCAGGAGACTTCACTAGAGGAAGTAAGAAACTTTTTCAGCTTCAGCTTTGCTTCAATTCTTAATCATTTAGTTATTTCTCCCAATTCTTAATTATTTAGTTATTTAAAACTGCTTGCATGTAAATATTTCAGTGAACTTAGAGCATAACCCTCCAGGTCACCATTACTGCCCCCTGTTACGAGTAAAGTTTTTCCCTGCCGCCTGTCCCACCGCCATGCCAGCCCCAAATAACATACTGACATATTGTATTTGATATAATGCTGTTGGCCAGGTACTAGTTTCTCTATTGGCTAGCTCTGTCTTAATTATTAACCCATTTCTATTAATCTTAGTATTTTCACGTGGTCTCATCTTACCGGAGAGTTGGCCCGGACCTGTTGTCTCCAGTCTCTACCTCCTGACTCCTCCTTACTACTTCCTCGAATCTTCCTTGTCTCCCAGTCCCGCCTATCTTGCTTTCCTATTGGCCAACAGTCCTTTATTCATTAACCAGTACGAGAAACATATTTACAGAATGACATCTCCCATCATCCCCCTGCTTCCTCTCCCCCCTCATTTGTCTCCTTTGTGACCAGATAGTTTCATTTTTATTTATACCTCATCATTACATATATGATATTATGTATCTATATTGTGAGAGACACATTGTCATATTTGTGTTTCTGAGACTGACATAGTCATTATTCTCTGCTTAATCTCTCTTCCTGCAAACAAGATAATTTCATTACTCCTTATGAAAAAACAAAAACAAAAACAAACAAACAAACAAACAAAAAAAAAAAAACCTCATGTCTCTGTTGCTTGTGGGACCAGGCTGTCTGGAAAACATGCTTGTAATAAAATGGCACCTGCACCGTGGGGCATGAGAACTAACTTGACAAAAGCTTAAAAAGGGATTTTAGAAACAAAAACAAAAACAAAAAAAACAGAGACAAGCAAGGCTTCTTGGTAGCAACACTTTTCTTGGTTGGGCTCTGTTTTGCTAGAGACAAGCAGAGATTTATGGGGCTCCTTTAAGGGAGGTTTCTTGACTCATCATAAGCCTCAAAAAACTGCAAGGCTTTTAAGAAACACTGCTAACAATTCAGTGGTGTGTATGAGCAGCTGGAGAGGGTAGCTGGATATGGTGGCACATGCCTTTAATTCCAGCACTTGGGAGGCAGAGGCAAACGGATGTCTGTAATTTTAAAGTAAACCTGGTGTATGGAATGAATTCCAGGATAGCCAAAGTTACACAGAGAAACCCTGTCTCAAAAAATTAAAAGACAAAATTAGAAGAAATAGAATAATAAAAAAGCCACATGAAGGTGGAAAGTGCACAAAGAGTCTGGATACTGTGTGCTATGGTGTTGTCTTTGAATTGTTCAATTGCTAAGGTAGAAACAATTGCTACAATACCCTTGATTATCAATGCTGCTAAATTAATCCAATTTATGTATTTAAAAATGCTTTGATTTCAAAATTTAAATCTAAAGACAGGTTACTGGGGAAAAGGATTTCTATTTTAGTTTCCACAGAAAATGAAAAGCTATGGATTCCTTCCTGACTAACTTGGTTTGATCAAGCAAGACTCCCTAAAGCTGTGTCCAAGGTGATCCAACATTCAAAACAGCTGGGACAAGGCAGGCTTGCAGACCACTACAGCCCGGATTTCTGCATCTTCTTAGGATCCCCAAGACAGCACCCCCTACTAGCAGGAAGTAGTTTGGAAAGAATGACACCTTTAATCCCAGCACTTAGTAGGCAGAGGCATGTGTATCTCTGTGTGTCTGAGACCAGTCTGGTCTACAAGAGCTAGTTTCAGGATGCCTCAAAAGCTACAGAGAAATCCTGTCTCAAAACAAACAAACAAAAAATTAAATAAATAAATAAATAAATAAACAAACAAATGTTCCATATGGGAATAAAAGAAACCTCAATTCTGACTTATTATTTGTATTTCTCATTGCATTGGTCAATGAACTTAATAATTTTTCTTATGTTTATTGACCTTATGCAATTTATCTTCTGAGACCTGTCTTATCCAATTGCTCCATTTATTGATTAGTTCATTTGATTTTTGTTATTCAGAATTTTCAGTTCTTTGTGCATTAATGTTCTTTCTAAGCATCTATCCTTCATCAGATATATAGCCAGCCAAGACTTTCTCCCACTATGTAGAACCTTTCTTCACTCTGATTAATTATTTCCTTTGTTGTGCAGAAGCTTGTTAATCATATGATCTCATTTGCCAATTGCTGGTACTATTTCCTGCCCAACTGGAGTTCTATTCAGAAATGTCTTGATTGTACTGATGTGTTCTCTATTTTTTCCTTCCTTAGTTTTATTTCAGGTCTTACAATAAGGTCTTTGGCCCATTCAAAGTTGTTTTTAAGACAGGGTGAAAAGTAGGTATACAGTTTAACTCTTCTATGTATGGATATCCAATTTTGCCAGCAAGATTTGCTGACTGAGATATCTTTTCTCCAATGTGTACTTTTATAATAGCTCTGAGAAACCAGAAGGCTACAGACACATTCATTTGTTGATTAGCCCTGTATTCTGGTCTATAGATCTATGTGTCAGGTTTTGGGTCATAGCCATGCTGTTTGTATTACTATGACTCTGAGGTATAACTTGCAGCCAAGTGAGGTGATATGCCTGGTATAGTTCAGGTATCGACAAGGTCACCACAGCAACTCACACATTTTGCTTCGCAGAAGAATTACAAATCCTTCTCTATTTTCCCCTATACTGTCTCTTTACTTGAAAGAAATGATTGAAAAAAGCCAAAACTTAATCCTGCTAGAGAATAACATATTAAAAAGTCTTTAATATGAATCAGTGGGGTAAAAGCACTTATAGCCTAGTCTGATGACCTGAATTAGAGCCCTGGAACCCAAATGATGAAAAGAGAGAATGGCCTTTCAGACAATGGTTCTCAACCTTTGGTCATGGCCCTTTTGAGGTCACATATCAGATATCCTATATATCAGATACTTAAATTATGAATCATAACTAGTAAAATTACAGTTATGAAGTAGCAACCACAACATAAGGAACTGTATCAAAGGGTCTCACCTTTAGGAAAATTGACAATCATTGACCTAAGACTTCACTCATGATACCTTTGTTTTGAATACACTTGTACAATAACAGTATTTTAACCCATTGTGCTATTACCTTGCACCTCAGTGCAAGCTCTGAAGAAAGTGAGAGTATGTGTTTGGACTTAGCATTTGTTGATGGTCTTGAATGTAGAACAAAACTACCATCTTACACTCTAGATTTCACTGGGTTGCTTGTATTGTGATGGGAACCTGAGAGCACTTACTCCTACCTCATATAAAATCCTTCTTTTATCCTCTGTGTTGTTTAGCTGATTTAAAGACATTTCGGGGTCCTGATGGTCGTCTCAGTGGGAGAGCAATTGTCTAGTGTATAAATCACCCTGAACTCAGTGAAAAAGTTGGTAAGTTTTGATTCCACAGTTATTAGATATCTGCCTCTGCTGATGTAATAAGCCAATCAAACTGAATTAATAAAGCCAGGGATAATCTGAGCAAAGTATTCCCAGGTTTCTCCAGAGGAAGAGGAGAAAACCATGAGAAGAAAATGGGCTGGGTGGGGTGAGGGGATGGGGGGGGGCAGATTGGCTTTTAAATGCCCTCTGTGGGTGGAGCCATGGATGGTAGGCTTCCTTGGAGGCAGAGTCTGGAATGAGGCAACTCCAGGGGAGGGGCAGCTGCTTGGCATCCTGAGAGCTGAGTTTGGAACAGGGCCCTGAGCTGGAGCGTCCAAACAAAAGTCAACACATTTTTATTTTTATGCAGTACAGAAATTTAAATGAGCAACTATCAACAACTCATGAAATTACACATATACAAATTCTAATAATATGTTACTCTTACTAATTTCTCCGGATGAACTCCTGAACAGGATTTCTTTGTGTTGACTAATACTCATTTTTAAAAGCACATGTTTTTTAAAGGCAAGAAAGAATTATTTCCTGTTAAAATACCTTGAAATAATAAAAAGTGTAAGATATAAATAGTTGTCCTTCTTATCTCCCAGAGGTAACTACAAATACTAGCATGGTGTATGTCCTTTAAGGAAATCGAGCTGTTAAATGACTTAATAAGTTTTATAGAATAGCCAGAATATGCTATCCTCTTAGGCCGTCACTAGCAGCGGTCTTAATAAAATTGGATATAATTAGTCAGATGGAGCTTAACATTTCAGGAAAAGAGATCATAAGTAAGCTTAAATAGAATAGGCATATATATAATTGTAAGTTATTATAGATGCATTTAATTGTGATAAATTGTTTTATGAAAAACTAATTGATCCACACTAATAGGTAAGGAGAGAAATGTGATAGCAGACAAGGTAATATTGGAGTTACCATCTTCAGACTGAGTTATCTACCCAACAAGGCCCATGGCAGAGGCTGCAGAAAGAAACTAGATTAGGTAGGACAACTACCTAATTAGAAGAAGTACTCCAATATCACCATAATGTACAAAGTTTTCAAAAGTATAGTTGAACTTGGTGATTGATAGGAATCCTGCAAGTTTGAGACAAATAGAGGACAATGAAGAGCCCTAACCCATACCTCTTGGGAAGTACCCAATCTTCTTGCTTCTTCCTTTATGTTCTTCCCTCCCCTGCTCACATGCCTCTCACTGGCAATCCCTTTATGCCCACACAGAATGAATAAGGACAGTTCGTACCTGCCCTTTCTCTCATATTTGCTTTCTCTGGAATCTACTAAGCATTTCTGAAAGTGCTTAAATCACTGCATGTTAATAATTCAAAATGCAAGCTTATGACAAATTTTTCATTTTAGAAAAAACAAGGATCATCAAGCCACCAGCCTGTGAGATGCAGAAAAGATGGTCAAGACATTAACATGCATCAAGAGTCTTTCAAAAGCACTGTTGGTTCTGACTTGGGATAACACAAATTTTACTAAATAAATGTATTTATTTATTTATTTCATATCCTGGCTGCAGTTCCCCCACACACACACTCCTCCTGGTCTCTCTTCCATCCCCACTCTTTTCCCACCTCCCCATCCCCAAAACACTCCTCTTCCATTTATGCTTAAGAAAGGGCAGTTCTCCCATGAATATAAACAAATCATGGTAGCCTTAATAACCTGGATTTTTAAAAACTTGAAAACAAGTACTTGGCAGATATCTTTCAAACCCTTTGCAGCCAAGGCTTGGCTGCCTCAGTGTCTCCTGGGCACATTTGTGGAGAGGCAGCCTCACTTTTGATGGGAGAACATTTCTTCAGCTTTGGAATATTCCATTTCTTTTGCTCTATGTGAGGTATGGGGTCTAACACACTGTGTCCTCCATAGCTCACACACTTCACCCAGCTAATAACAGTGGAGTGAATCAACCCTAAACTCCAGTTTCCTCATCTCTAAAGCAGGAAGGCAACTGTCTGTCCTGCTGTTATACAGATCAACCGAGCAATGGCTGCACACACAGATCTTTAGGACATTTGCATAGGTAATTACAAGAACAACTAATTTTATTTTTTTTCTGTAACAGTATTGTAGGTGGCAGCCATGTGAAAATAAAGTTAAAAATGAATGTGTTAGTTATTCTTGAACTTTTGGGGTGCTTTCAAAAATTAAATTTGAATAAACATGTTTTAATACACACAATAGTAAAAATAATGATATATTGCAGATTTGAAATTTAAAGAATAGGTTACTCTTGCATAAAATTCATGCTATGTTAATTTATTTAAATGTTTCTGAATGTACACTTATATCACAATGACATAGACCATCAATATACATAATTTTATTTATCATTTAAAGAAAACAAGTATGAAACTTTGTTTCATGATTTTAAGTGAATGAACTTCCTATGATTCACTATGTATGACTTTCCAAAATTGTGTCTATAGGAGGATGCATAGCTTAGAGTTAAAGCTATGACCTAAGCTCAATCCTGACCACACAAAACCAAGTAGGAAAACATTCCTAACTAATGAGAGAGACTGAGAGAATGAGAGAAAAACATTCCTAACTAATTTTCAATCATTGCATTAATCTAAAAATATATTTTTGTTATTTTGTAAAATTTTTCTCTTGCATAGTATTTATATACGTACATATGGGTATATGCCAGGGCAAATATATACATGGGCCCTCATATTATACTTTAGAAATTAGAATTATTCCAAGAAAATCATAAGTGTTTTGCATGTTCAGAATTTTTACAAGTTATGTTCAAAGTTTATTAATTTATTTATTTATGTACAACGCTGGGGATTGAACCCGTGTCTCTGTGTGATCTCATCATGCACTCTACCACTGAGCTCTACTCCTCTGATTTGGATTTCCACAGACAAGCCAATAGAAGCTCTTGTTTTCCCAGATGAGCTTTGAGAGCTGTATGACTTTCTCAAGACACCAGCATCAGTAAGTACTGAAGCCAAAACTCATACCCAGGCCTTAGATTTGTAAGGTATAGAAGTTCTCCTGATCATATCAGTGCATTCAACGTATTTTCTCAAGTATGAAGTTGATGTCATGATGGGGAAAGCAAACGAGAAAGAGAAAAGGGGAGGAGTATATCTTGATTGCCTTTCTGGAGTTTGAAAGAATGAAATCTAGCAATCAATTGAATCATGGAGATCATAGTCTACAAGGAAGCTAGCAGAATTGAGGGTATTTTAATTACATTCATTTCCATTGAATGCACAGGCATATTTTTTTAAAATAGCATTTTCCCCACATTTCCACCTTCTCATATGTGTTATTCTTACAGCCAAATGCTATATTCTTGTTCTGTTTCCTTAGTTACAGATTTCTACCTGAAGTTTATTTTTTGAAAAATTTTTTCACTTTCTATTATTAAATCTATAATAAATCTCATAATTTTATTCCTATGATACAAATACTTAGAGATGATTCTAGCACTGCTTTACATAGCTAACACTGTTGCTAACAATGGACAGATGGAGTCCAGATAGATGTGCCCATGTCATTCTAAGTCCTCAGATAGATGTGTATACGTCATGCAAACTCCTCAGACCTGTTTGATCTAACTCTGTGTTTGGAAAATGTTGAATAAGCCACTTAAAACAATTTAGAATTACATGTAAGAAGCAAAATGAAATCCTTAACTGCTATCCCAGGAGAGGGCTGATCTGTAAGACCTATCGTGTGACCCTCAGCTGTCAGGAACATTTTTTCAAAAGTGTTGAAATTTTGGAGAAACTATATTAGATCAAACTCCAAAATGATAAGTTTGCATAACTTGCTGCAATATACACTGATTTTATTATTTTTTCTCATAATGATATTTTGAAACTGGAGAAATTTTTGAAAGAAACATAAGAGGAGCTGGAGAGATTGCTCAACGGTTAAGAGCACTTGCTGCTTTTGCAGTAGACCCGGGCTTGGTTTCCAGCACCCACAACAGAAGGCATAAAACCCTCTAATAATTCCAATTCTAAGTTATCCGATGCCATCTTCTGGACAGCTGGGCACCAGGCATGTACATGATGCACACATACAAGTACTTACACAGATACATAAAAATACCATTCTCTTAAAGGGAACACGGGGAAAAGATGAATGGTACGTCTGTACTTACAAAATTTAACAGTAAGTACATTATTATAAGCAAAATCAAGGGTGGAGTATATCTCAGTGCTATAGTGTTGAGTAGTGAGTCCCTAGGTTTGATCAGCAGCAACACACATACCAGCAGAAATAAAGAAACAAAACAGCAGGAGAGCTCCCTGTGGCAAACACTGTGGTAGTCTGCTCTCTGTTCTTGTTACAATGTGTACTGAAGACCTGGAGTGATGCCAGGGCTGGGGCGTGAGGACTATGGGTCTTGATTTTGCACCATGAAGAAAGTTCACCACAAGCAGCAGACCTCACTGCTGGCTAAGATCTATCACCATGTCATCTCAAAACCTTACAAACATGCTTGCATTCCACAAATCTGTTAGGGCATCAGGGTCTTAAATACCATATCTTTAGATCATTTGAATGCCAGAAGGAAACTAAAATTGCATGAGAAAAGAAAACAGCACACAGGGGAGTCATTATTTTTCATCATTTTTAGAAGTCTTTATTTTTTTTTTTTTAGTTGCTCCTCCCACAGTAACGCACCGAAAGGCATAACAGTTTATATTGTACAAAGCATTGGAAGAAAGTACCTCAACTTGCCAATTATTTCCAAATGAGATTACAAACAAAAAAATCTGGTTTATCAATAAAGGACAAAATAACTGAATAATGTCTGTTATTTACTTCTCTTTTTTTTTTAAACATAAGGTCAGGAACACTTCATTTTACAAATAGGATTAACATGAACATAACATCATCGCACAAGCTTGCAGACGACCAGCATAAGATATGGGGTACAGTTCTTAATCAGGAGAATCATGCTTTCGTGAAAGAAATTATAATCATTTATACAATTGAATTGATTTCAGTATTACAAAAACTAAGTTGCATCTATTTTTATTTAGTTCATTAAAAAAGAAAAAAAACCAATAACAACAAACAACAAAAAGGAAGGAATGTTAAGAAAAGCCAAACACTATTGGGCACTCCCATACACAGGTCGTGTCCCCTTGGTCCTTGAAATTCAGAAAGGGGTGTGCCTCAGACATCATAAAATAGTGGCTAACAGGAACAGTGCTCTTTTCAATCAACAAACAATAGTTTGCCAACAAATAAATACATGATACACGCAACACACAAAAAATTTAAACATTAAAAACAGTGACATGATTGTCTAAAATTAAGATGTTATTACAAGGATTTGGCAAACATTGTATTAGTGGTCCAGCGGTACTGGTGATGAACAGGTTACATCACTGACAACCTCTCTGAGCATGAGCATCCATAGTTTACAATATACACATACCCTTTTTCCCTAGTTTTAAACAATGTACTTAAGAAGGCAAAAGGTAAGGGGGGAGTGACAAAAACTCCTGCTATTACTTCCTATAATTATTGTGCATTTCTTCTGACTACTTCCATCTTCAAAGGGTTAAATTACATTAATCTTTAAAAAGGAAAAAAATTAAATCTGGCAATTAAAAGCAACTATTCCCAGTCACATTGAGTGATCTTGTAAAAAAGCAGAATTTGATTTCTATGGAGTGTTCATTTGTATCATCAATGCTGCCGTCTCAACTGCCCCTCTCATCTGCCCATGCCCCAGGGCAGGAGAATGGAAGGTGCCTTCCCCAGTGAGGGTTTCATTCATCTCCAATAATTTTAGATTAATTGGTCCTCCAGAGGTCAGCAGCTGCCTTGCTGTGCAAAACAAAATATTGAGAATAAATAGCATCCTTTTTTTTTCTCTTTTTCTTTAATCATTCAGTTTAAGGTCACCAGACTTTAAATGAGTGACCCTTTAGGTTGATAAGGCATTCTGCTCAGCAGTCTTGTAAATAGTTCTATATGAAAGAGCCATGCTACTGTTGGACTTGGTCCCACTCTGGTCAGCCTCGACAATGTCATACATGGCTTATGGACTGGATGGCACTGGATTCTGCTGCAGCCCTTGCCATGCTGTGCCACACGTTGGAGGAACTGTGAGAGGTGGGATGAAGGGAATCCTTGTCGGACAGTGACAACATCATAGCATATGCCTGGAATGAAAAGAAAAGATTTAGTAAATGACATTTGAAGTAAAACAGCAAATCTAATTTGAAGAATATAGTCCATGAATATTAGGAAGACATGAGATCCTGCACAGAAGCATCCTTTACGAGTATATTACATAGAGAGGCTATATTCTTTTTATCGAGATGACATAAGAGCTCACCTTAGCCAGACTGTGGAGGAGACAATCTGACTCTTGCACCTTGGAACCCAGAGAGCTCAATGGGAATGACCACCCCATGGCCCTTCAACTATACAAAACTAGCTTTTATTTCTGCCCAACTTTGAATCTAGAGTCCTTCTTCAAGTCCTCCTTTGTGTTTGAAATGCCAACTGTAGACATCTAACACCCTTGAGAATTACAGAGCTCAAGTAAATCCCACCAAGAAAAAGGTATGAGGCCCAACAATATCTAAGCAAACATCCCTCATGAGTCCACTGAGTGGAAGGTGCACAGAGGTTCTCCATAAGGAACAGCTACTTCTTCCCTGTAATCATGCCAACTTCTAAATAACTGTTCAGAGATTCCCTCACCCACTGCCAAAGAAAATATTCAAATGAAGTGTTTGGTCTTGACTTGTGAGTGAACTTTTCACTGTTGATTTGCTATTGTGGGTCTCATCCATTGCTAAACTTGCTTGTCAAAATGCTGTTGAAGTGGAATCATTAAAGTCCTGCCAAAGACATTCCAGTGTCTGTAAACAAAGACAAATGCCTCTGTTGTTCAGCAGATTTCATCGCAGGGAGTCATGCTGAGACATGTGGCCAGCCTGTGGTTTCTTCTCTCACCATGGCATTTGGTTAGATTATAGGCTGATTTTGATTTGCTGGGTCATTGCTCTCAACGAACACAATCGGCGTGTGTGTATGTGTGTGTGTGTGTGTGTGTGTGTGTGTGTGTGTGTGTGTGTGTGTGGGTGTGTATACACATGCTTGAACATGGGAGCTACCTATACATGTGTGTGCATTAGTCCATGTGGAAACCAAAGGTCAGCATTAGATATTATTCATCAGTATACCTTTTATTTTAAAACATGATATCTCCCTTATCTGGAACTCATCAACTAGGCTAGCTGACTGGCCAGTGGGAACCAGGGATCCTTCTGCCACCATATTTGGCTTTCTTTGCATGAGTTCTGAGGTTCAAACTCATGTCCTTATACTTGCATAGCAAGTATTTTAGTGACTGAGCCACATTTGATTTTTATTTATGAGATTTACCTTCTGGATTAGTACAAGAAAAATGCCAGTATTTATTCAACTAATATTCCTTAAGTATGAACTCTATGCCAGGCACTGTGGTAAGTACTAAAGGATTAAAGACAAATAATACAGAGTCCAGGTCTTCTGTGGTGACTTTGGGGAGGTCACTGTACCACTTGAGTTTAAATTTCCACGTACAAAGTAAGCACAACCATCAAACATAATAGCACTTGTCTCCAATGGTTGTAGAGGAAATAGTACTCAGCTCAGTATGCATCATGCAAACTGATTCCTATTAGGAAAATAGTTTTTGTAGAATATAGTTTCCCTCAAGAAAATTCCCAAAGCAAAATAAAGTCACTATTTTACTGATCAATAATTTTGGATTTAATCACTATAAAAAAATTAAAGAATTTATATACAACTGCTTAAGAAAAACATCATAAATTTTAAATTATAAAAAAATTGATATGAAGCATTGCTCTGCAGAGATCAAATGGCAACTAAAATACAAGGATCACTGCCTAGTTCCTCCACACCAAGGAAACAGTTGCTAAACCACAGAATGAATGAATTCATGACAAGTGAATGAAGAGCCTCATGATAAAGTTAGTTTGCACCAATATTTGATAGAATACCCATATATACACACATATATGTATACTTAAGTAAAAACCATGAGCTAGGATACACAATGCTTATATTTGTTGTGATGCTAGCTGTTACTGTGTCTAGGCAGGACACTGTTCCAGAGATGAATGCTACAGATGTTATCTCTACATTCTCAGACCCTTTGGCTTTCCCTCACATCTGACAATTTCTGAAATGTGTAGGCATTGTGTGTTACACAGTATTGGGGTGGGATAACTAAAAGAAATAAAACTTGTATCCTCCTGGAATCTCTGACAGTTGGGAAACAAGGGTTATAAATTTATGCTTGAAGCAACTACTTCTTTTAGATGGCTCTAAGTGGCTCTGGATGGCTTAACTTTAACATTAGAAACTGAGAGGTCATGTTTATCCTCATTGAGTCAGAGAAAAGTATGAGATAGCTCTTCTACCCTTCTCTGTCCATAACATGCATGCTTCTGCCAAGATGTCATAGGCTGTAGAAGCCCACTGTGTAGAGGCTGTCCATATCCAATTCAGAAAGAATATTAATTTTTTCTATTTTCATACATAATGGCATAGACTTTTTATTGAATTAAAGGACTGCAAGCAATTTATATTATCCTACTGACATAATGTCCCTGATCAGTAATCACATCTTAGTTGAGATTTTACTTTATCACTATTAAGACCAGTCCAATGAATTTCAAAGTATAGGAAATCATATCAAATGTATATGCTAATATGGCCCCATTGTTTTGATATGTCATGCCACCTCCAAAATGCTCTAAGTAAACCAAATAATTCAACCAATGTGACAAAAATATGTTCTTTTTTTGAATGGTCTGAGTGAACATTCAGTTTATTAAAAAAAAAAATTACTAGCTCCCTTTATCTTTTTTTCGTCTGAAATCATCTTTTTTTTTAATTTAAATTAGAAACAATCTTATTTTCCACATCAATCCCTCTTCCTCCTACTCTCTCATGTCTCCCACCAACCCCCATCCCATCCCTCTTCTGCTCCATAGAAAGGGTGAGGGCTTGCATGGGGATCATCAAAGTCTGTCACATTATTTGAGACAGGGGACTAGGCCCTCCCCCATTTATCTAGGCTGAGAGAATATTCCTCTATGGGGAATGGGCTCCACATATTATCTTTAACAAAATACTGAAGTTTCTTATTTGTCTTTTGTGAATATTTTTTGAAAAAATTTTCTGTTGCCATGTGCTGATAGATTATGAATCAGGAGACAATTCATTCACTCAGTAAACACAGGCTTCATTTCCAGATCTGTCACTAAGTTGGTGCAGATCTTTGGTAGCTCATTTTATTTCTGGCCTTCACTTTAGCCCTAAGCCCTGGAATTAATTATCTGATGGATAATGAATGAGTCATGCAATAGAATTCTATATATATAACAAAGAAAAATAAATAATTTTAGAACATGCATATGTCAACAGAAGTTATAGATACAAGATGATCAGAAAGTAATCCTGAGGTAACAAGAGAACTTGAAAATAAGCTGTGTGCTCTCTAACCAAAAGGGAAAGAACTAAAGGGAAACTCAAAGAGCTGCAAGGCTTGCCTTGGAAGTTTCGGTGGTGCAGAATGCAGTTTTACATGTTAATGGCTGCATTAATTAACTTTGGAATTGATCATCTACAGAGAAAAACCAGGAATATCATAATAAAGCAAGCAAATCTGCCTGGATCCTAGAGTACTACAAAGTGACAATATCTGTGTCTGTTCATCAAAGAAATGCACGCTTGTGTGCACAATGCCCCCTAATGTGGCCTACAGCAGGGTCAGTACCTGTGACTTGGACTTTCTGTGTAACGGCTGTTTAAGCTCCTCTGGCACAAGAGAAGAACTAAAGGAAGACAGCTCAGCGTCAGTGTATTGATTCTCTTCCATTCCCCTCATTTTGAGGCTGTCTGTGAAGTGCCTTATGTGATCTAGAGCAGAAAGGCCAGATTTATAGTCTTCCTCTTTATACCTAAAATGAACCAATGGGAAAGCACAGAAATTGGGTTTTCTTTTGCAGTTTCTTGTCTCATCATGATAGTTTCATTTTTATCTTAATAGATGTCAAACTTCATACTGCATTGTTGTGCAAAATAGCATGCAATAATTGCTAGTTTAAAATATTTGCAAATATCATATCTTAAGTTATATTTTCTTTAATATTTTATTGACTAAAGTCAAGCATATTTTTGAAATAAAGTCAATGATATATGAAGTCAACAATGTGTGGGAACAGAGGTCATACATTTGAAAACTTCTTTTAAAGTAAAGTCAGTTATAAAGTCAGTATTTAGTCAGGATATCTTAACATCATGAAAATTTAATATCACCTTCAGTTTAACTATTGGATAATTTTTTCCAATTAAAAAATCTATCATCTGTGAAATTTGCATAAAACACCTGTTACAATTATAGTAGATTATTAAATGGCTTCAATCATAATGAAATGTGTATTTTCCTTTGGGCTTCATAAGTAGATTCTAAAAATTAAGTACTTGGGCAACCTTCATTCATCCTTCCTGCTTTGGGGCCACCAGAGTTCCACAAACACTAATGTATTTACATGCTTGTGTTCTTTGCCACCTTATTTTCCTCTCTGTCAAATTGATACACTGTGTGTGCCTTTCTCAGGTCAAATTGAATGTTAATGATTTGTTACTCACAAATTCCTCATAATCTAACACATTCTTCCAGTAGCCAAGCAGTACAGGAGGAATTTGTACCACAGTCCACCACACACACTAGCTCTGTTGCTTGTCTTGCAAAGTTGTGAAGCACTCACCTCACCGGGGATGTCTTACAACTCATCTCCAGGGCACCAGCTTCCTCATAGTCATCCTCAGGGATTTCTTCATCTAAAGTAGTCGTCCCCAGCTCCTTTCTGGATTTTCCAGGAATGTCATTGTCTTCATCCTCCTCATCCAACAACACTTCATCTTCTACTTCTTCATCATCCAGTAAATCAGAACTCTGGCTGGTTACCAAAGCCTTATCATCTTTGAAGTGACTGCCATTCATCCTTTCAAAAGCACAAAGAGTAGAAGGATCAATTACTGGTTTGATTTTTAAACGCACAGTTAGTATTCTTATCATCCCTGAAACAATAGTTTAAATATTCAGCACTTACAAAAGAGATTTGTATTGTGTGTGCCTCATTGCAACCTTGGGAAAGCAATGTAATTTCACAAAGGCACAAACAAAGACAAAAATAACTGGATGATTATTCAGGCAGCCTCTGGCAGAACAGGAAAGGCAACCCCAGTCTCTCATTTCTTATCATTCCTGATAAATGATATGGTATGTACTATATAAAAGCACATGAATGTTTTCTCTGCATAATGCACATAATTACCACTTAAGTACCCAACATTTAAAGTAATTGATTTCTGGAAAACATATATCACTGAGCAATGCTGACAATAGCTTCAACACACATACACACACACACACACACACACACACACACACACACACACACACAGAGAGAGAGAGAGAGAGAATGAATCTAAGAAACCAGAGACAATGCAAATGAAGCTGCCAAGGAGCAATTGGTATTTCCTGTTCCTGGGTGACAGTTGTGACATTCTCTACTGGGACAACATACTCAAGCTTGGAAGTTTTTGAGAGCTCACTTATCTTGACTCCTTCTAAATGATCCTAAATTGTCTAACAGCAAAAGAGTTCTTTGTTTTCCAAGAAAACACAGCGATTGTAAATCAAGGAGGAATTTAAGTGTACTAACATCTTTTGAAACTCGCTCAGCAGGCAGAGCAAATAATGCAAAAGAATTGTTTTTCAACCTAAAATGTCTTTCATAATATTTCTGTTTACATTTGAAAGAATCACAATAGACAACTCAAACATAACTTACTACACAAATTCTGCTTGTGGAATTTGAAGGTATATATGAAACTGGGAGAGGCTTTCAAAATGGCCATCAATATAAGGTAAATTTGGATATTAAGTTTTGTCGTAAGACTGAAATATAGCAACTATAAACACTTTAAAAGAAGGAACTGCTTTTGAAATATATATATTCAGAGAGGTTGTTCAGGCTCAGAAAGTATATGAAGGTATGAACCATCACAGGGACTCACACATCCTAATCCCTAAGTCATCCATAATTGTTTTTGCTTACTGTGCTCATCTAGCTAGTTATTGTATTAGAAAATCAGAGAATCTTCAGTTATTGTAGGCAAGAATACTTTCACATGAAATGAAATGACTTTTTAGTCCATGGAAAATGAGAAAACATACATAGCAATTCCCACATAAAAGTATGTAGAACTTAATATTTAAATTTCTGAGAATTAAAGCAATGCCTATGCCTACATAAAACAACCTTGGAGATGACAGAAGCACAAAGCACAAATGTGCTTGACCAATAAAAGTAACATCATTGTTGAACACTTAATACAACCTCTTTTACCAAAAAGAATGATGAAAACATATTTTTAACAGACATCAACTATTAGTTTTCAGATACATTGCCAACTTGCTAGCTTGAATGGATGAAAATTGTTATTTTTAAAAAGTGAAAAAAATGAAAGTAAAAGAACAAAAGAGTCCATGGATGAAAACCAAAAGCAACAAAAGCCAATGTGATTAAGACAACCTATTTGTTAATTATGCTTTCAAATGTGGCAATTTATAGGGATAAATTATTCATCAAAAGTAGCCTGGTAGGTGCAGAGAGAGGGAAAGTCAAATGACTCAACTGCTACTTCTGTGTTTAGACATGTTGAAGCCAGATGTTGTAGCTATGCAGCTTCAAAATCTCCAGTTCAGAGCTATCAAACCTGAATACATGTTTCAGAACCAAATGGTGATTTTAGCATTTTGCATTTGTACTACATAATCAGACTTTAACTTATATATAATGTCTGATACTAGATCCATTTTGTACTGCCAAGCAATGGACTTGTCTTTCTCATACATGTACATATAAGCACACACGAATAGGCAAGTGGGAGGAATGATACATCCAACTAGGAGATGCTGTATTTCTTACAACTTCTTAGACACCTAACAGGCTTGTTCTTTATCCTTACCCTAGCTATGGCTACACAAAATAAAGAGCAAAAGCAGTTGTTTGTTTTGCTGTTATTTTGGTTACAACATTTATTATCTGAAGTGTGCTTTCTTGGTAAACTATCTAATTAGTCTCAGCTTTTATGTGCTTAAGAAACTAAGGACAGTGACACAATTAAGCCATGGAAACTTCATCAATTAGGTTCAGAGTATGTATATATGAACAGCTATGTCCACTAAAAGTAATATCCCTGCCTGTTTGAGAGTACAAGAGGAATAACTGGCTCTTAATTGAAAAGTTCTCAAACAGTTTCTGTGCAAACATATTGAACTAATCAGTGCTACTTCATATACAAAGTGATACTGATATATAAAGAGAGATAGAGAGAAAGACAAGATGGAGACACACATTGTGTCATGAGTTATCTGATAATAGTATATTCTATATAGTAATAGCCAATAATGCATCCTCATGGTGAGCTTCCTGCTAGCTTTGAAATGTTGATTTAGCTGCCAAGGTAAGCAGAGCTGCCTGGTAGTGAAATGGGCTGCAAAACAAATAGGCCAGGTTACACCTCATCAATTATTTACATGGCTTCTGGCAAGTTATTAACCTTTGATGTCCCCATTCTTTTGCTGATAAAGTTGCAGTCACTTCCATGAGGTCATTGTGAAAATTAAATTAACTAATATGGAGCAGAAGAGATGGTTCAGCACTTAAAGCACTTGCTGCCCAAGCAAAAAGACAGGGTTCCCAAAGCGTACATAAATGCTGGGTAGATATGGTGGCCCACCTGTAATTCTATCCTCAGAAGAAAGACAAAAGATGCTGGGAGAAACCTGGCTATTAAAACTAGCAATATCCCTGAATAGCAATATGACTGAGAGACCTTTCTTCAAAGGATAAGGTGGAAGAATGTTTAGGGAAGGTGCTTGACTTCAACCTCAGGCTTCCACAGCTTGTACACACAAGCTGTGGTATAGGTACCAATACACACATGTATAGGTAAACATACACACATGCACACTATACACACATGATGAAAAATAGTAATTTGTTGATTAGTACATGTAATATAATACATAATTATTTGCTACACATTCAAATAAACACCAACCACCAGCATCAGCAATAGTCACAGCACATGAGCTCAGAAACATGTGCAAGAGCTGCTGTACCTCTCATCCATGTTCCGAGGAGACTGACTACCATGGTTGCTATTGCCAATGAAATTCCGGATCTCTGTGAAGTAAGCATCTTCTTTGTCATCAAGGATTGCCCCTGTGCTTTCTAATTCTGAATGAGGCGATGATGTTGCTGTACCTGTGTGGGAGAGAAAGCCTCTGTGAGAAGATCATTGTCCATCTGACAATTTACTTATAACTTCACTCCTTATGAACCATAGGAGTGGTTGTCTCAAAATTTGCCCTTATCAATGGGAGTACAAGTAACTCCAACTTGCAGTGTAAGCTCATGAGTCTCTTGGGAACATTGTGGACACCAGGATCAAGAATTACAGCCTATTAAATGTGTCATTCTCTCAACTTGCTTGTTCTTATCTTTCTGGAACATGTGAGTATTTTTATTCATATAGGAACATAGGGTAAGAAATTATAGAAATCTTCTATATAGACTTTGCCATAACACATTGCACTCAGTCCTGGTTGTAATCAGCACACATCTATTGTTGCTGAATTTTGAAACCACGCCTAACATTTTATACCATAATTTGTTACCAGGGTTTGTAAGCAGATTCAGAAACAACCCAGAGGCTGGTATACCATGAAGCGGCCAATAATGGATCTGCCTTTTATGGGATGGGTCCTCAGCTTCCTTTTAAAATTAAAGTCATGATACCTATGTCACAGAACTGCTATATTGGTTTACATAAATTCACACCATTGTAAGTACTTAATGTATTGTCACATCTTATGCAAACACAGGCTTCTCACAATATATCTACAATATAATAGTTCATTATTACCATCCATATAACAAAAACCTGGGGTCATTACTTTCCCTCATCTTAAAGAAATTACCTAGTTAAAAACTAAGCATTCAACTTTGACAAACTCGGTTACTTGATTTTAGACAACAGTTATGGTTGAAACAAGAAGATCTTTGCATTCTTTGTGTGATGCTCTGATCGTGTTTCCTTCTGATTCCTAGTCTTATATAAAGTTATCCCAGAGACCACGATTTCTAGGTTAATAGAGATTTTACCACACTTGGAAAACATATTCTGTGAATAGATGGAAAGAGAATTCTTTGCAATTTAGGAAATTCTGACTCATATCTGTGCAGAGTCTAGGTCATGGCTGCCTTTGCTTGAGATTGCCTGTTGAGATAAATCCAGCTGGATGGAAATCTAACCTAAACAAGACCACAGAGTCTCACATTCTCATTCATTAGTGATTGCCTCATTCATATGGTTCTGAAACTCAAGGGAAATGTGGTATGAACTTCTAGAGTACTATCAGATTTTAGTGTTGAAATGGGATGGAAGACAAAAGGGCACAATTCTATTCCACAATACAAAACATAAGCCATTCTTTCCCCCTGTAACACCACTAAGGACCCACCAGACATGTTTCCATTCTCATGTTTCTTTAGGTGTCTGTCAAGATTGGTTTGTTGACCAAAACATCTGTCACATAAGTGACACTTAAATGGTTTCTCCTTGTTGTGGATGTTGCGGACATGTCGCTGCAGGTTGGAGGAAATGCTGAATGATCTATCACAGTATTTGCATCTGGAAAATAAATACAGACAGAGGATCACAAACACATTAGAAGGTATTCCCCAAGACTTGTGGGCCTGAAAGTTAAAAATGACACTTCACATTGGAAAATACAATTCATATAGGAATACTGTAATTCCAGTAGACTTGTTTTGTTTTGTTTTGGGGTAGTTTCACTGATCTCTAATTTATTAGAATACGGAGTTCCAAAGTTTTAAAGAAATCTCACTATACTAAGTATATCACAAAGTGATAGCATTGCCTTACATTATGCTTAACACAACACAATTAAGTACTTGCAAGTGAATATTAGAAGTCTAACCAATTTCTTAGCACATGAACCTCTCCTGATAGTAACTATAAAGAAAATTCCATGTTTTTTCACCCTAGTGGCACAAAATAGTCTACTTTTTTAAAAAACTGAGGTAATGAAAAAAAAAAGTGTTTTGTGCTGAAGACAATGGTTTTTCTTAACCTGTAGTGACTACAAATCCCAGAGCCTCCCTTAATATTTAAACTATTAGAAAAGCAAGTGCTGGCATGATTAAGTCCCCCTGGATGAAAGCAAAGGTCTTCACTAACCACTTGCTCTCAACTTCCCCCAATTTTCCATTCTGACGTCTATTAAAAAGTCAACTGCAACTCTGAACAAGGTCAGTTTCCTTTAGAAATGGCTCACTGTGGGTTAGTTAAGTGTTTCTGTATTTGACCAGACTACCCCAGGTCTTTTCTGTGAGAATGAAAGTGGTTTTGCAATTGATGGAGTTACTTCACAGCACTTGAAGGGAGACTCTATCATATATTTGTGAGGTGTGTGTGCGTGTGTGTGTGTGTGTGTGCACATGCGCACATGTGTGTGCAAGTGAGCACTGTCTTAAAAGAAAATAACCCGACTTTTCTGAATGGCTTCTAGGTAAAAGTGTTTAACTTCAAGGCCAGAAAATCCTTTAGTTGTACTTTCATGTGTGATGGGACCTTTTCCTGTGTCTCAGTACAGATTTTAGCTCAAGTGACATTAGAAGTCACCCCATTTATCCAACTCCAAGTATTCAGCCCTTCCTGCTTCCCTTGTAATGTCAGAAATCAAGTCAGGTAAGTGGGAAGTAAAATCTGTTGAACTAGTTATGTTGGCATGTTATCAATAAGTCAACTCAAAAGTCCTTGAGTGGAAGGAAAAATTCTGAATCATAATGTTCTTTAACATGCATGGCTTATAATAGTAATAAAAAAGGAGTGAAGTCCACTGTGGCAGGGGTTATTCCATTTTGTTGTCATCATAGGTAAAATGCTTATGGAATAATGACTTTCCTGCAATACTTTTATCTCAAAGACACAGTGCAGTGAGAAATCTGGTGCACTTAGTACAACCATGTTCTACTAAGTAAAGCAAACATAGGAGCCGGGCAGAGAAAATGTACATGCTAATCAAAGGTCTAAAGTATTCTGCTCATGACACAGTCTACATGAATCACAATGGAGAAAGAGCTAGAGTTTTCATGCTCTGGTGTTTTCTTCTGTGTGAAAGGTCTTTTCTAAATCTATTAAACATCATCCTCTCAGCTCTAAATAGAGTTGACCAATAAGGGTCAGTGGCTACCCAGGATCAGTCTACCCATGATCACTAGTGTCTACCCATGACCAGATCGCATTTTGATTCTAATTCCTGTTAAAATATTGAACGGAGAGGCAAGTATTCTAAATGTTAAAGTAACTTTATTCTATTCCAATATATTAGCTGATATTTAAATGATAGCTCAAATCAAGATTTTGTTTCAAGAATTCTTATGATGCATACATAACCTAATTTTGACCCTTCATGACAACATGAAGATATAGAAGTCAAAAACATCTTTGAAATCTGATGTAAGCTTAAAGTCCCAAAGTAAAAAGCCCAGCCTGAGTATCAAACTTCATAGGAAGCAGTTAGCATCTAAAGATCTGATTTATTATTTTTCTCCATTTGTAAAATAGAAGATCTGGACAAATCAAGAATTCTAGCAATGCAAATACTAGCTTGTGTACTTTTAAACACACATGTAACAATAGCAATATGTACTAAGCAGAATAAAAGTGTTTCATCCAGCACCAAATTGAAGGACCATGATCTCAGAGCTGCAGACTGGTACAACATTCAGCCATAACAAAATGTGAATATAGAAACCTTTCCATTTCAGCAAAATTCCTGGGTGATAGAATCTTCTCCAAAGGGGAGTTTACCTAAAGTTTTCCATTGTTCTATCTCTTAAAGATCTATTATATAGAGTTCATTTTGTCACATATAAAGTGAAGTGACATTTATGAATACAAACCAATGGACTTAGTAAAATGCTAATTTTGTGAGTTTTTCCTAAAACATTATTATTTTTGAGTCATCATAGGTCTTCCCATGTTTTCATTCTCTCTCTTTAAAGATTTACATTTTTCATTATATGTAGTATGGGAGGGTAGATAGGTGCATGTGAGTAAAAATGGCTGGGGAGTCCTGAGACATCAAATCTCCCTGAAATGAAATTACAGCAAGCTGCTGAGCCGTCTCCCCTATTTCCTTTACAAACAACAACTTTGAAACAAGATAATTTATTGTAATGAAAATAATAGTGTTCAGGCCAAAATAATTATACTAATGAACACTTAAGAATTTCAAAGTAGAAACAAACTATACTGTTGCTTGAGATAAATTTACTCTTGGAGAAATCCTAACTTGGGTTTCTAATGCTGAGGGCAAAGTATGACACTTTAAATAATGACTTGCATTTTTAAAGTATCCATGTTCTTAATTTCATTGTGTTATAAACACAGCTATTGCAGTCACATATGTCCTGTGTGTCATGTGGTTAATTTTAGCATTTAACAGAATAAGAGGCTATTGATAGAACTGGCCCCTTTTTCTAGAATACTCTATCTGTGGGATCTCTACATCTATAGTTTTTTCTTCTTCTTCTAAGGTTTGAAAGGTTTGTTTCTTAAACCTCCTGTCAGGATCTGTGGACAATGACTTATTTGTACTACGGAAGCAGATGTATTTGGATGGTTACCTCCTGGCAGAGACTTGAGGCTTAGATGAGAGGAATTTCAGTGTTATGATTTTTGTCAATTAAAATGATACTGATTATTGAGAAGAGAAAACTAAAGTAAAAACATTTTTAAGGTTGCTAACATCTTTTAAACATGTATCCACTACTTGAAATTACTCCAGACGTCTTAGACTGAAAACTAAAAGTCTCATTTGCTGAAGAAAAGACATTCCTAATTTTGGCTATAACAGGTAGGTCTTTCTATTTTGACTCAAAATTTGATTTACATCCAACTATTTACCAAACTAGTTCTCATCACAATGTGACCTAATGGTCATTGAATATGACAAAAATTATCAAGATAGCTAGAAAATCCATTGTCAAACCTGTATGGCTGTTCCCCTGTGTGGGTTCTCAAGTGCCGGGTGAGGTTTGCAGACCTTGGGAAAATCTTGCCACAGTATCTGTGAGGAAAAGATGTTTATAAGAGAGAATCAGCAGAGTTAAAGCGGTCATACTTGTGTTCTTGACTTAATTAATCCTGCATGCCACTCATGTCTCTGGCATTTACAATTTGAAGCAAAGCCACTCTAAAGTTATAAATAACTCTACAAATAAAGGCTGCATTAGGCGGCCTGTTAAATTTTCTCACACATAACTGAGTAGTTTATGAAAATAGGCATTAGCCTGTATGACCCCGCCCATGAGCCTGTTTCATTAACTCCATATCTTTACACTCACAAAACTGGATCAGACAAGGACTAAAAAAAGAAAACACAAAGAGTTTGTGAGTCTGGATTTATGAATATATATTTCAACTGGAAAGAAAGGAACAAGGAGTCCAAAAAGTAGAGAAATAGAGTTCCTTGTAACAGATAGCACAAATATCTGAAAATAATTGAGAAATCATGGGCAAACAACATAAGTTTGCTCTTTCCTTGATGAGCACTAAGAAATTTATTAACTAGCATTCCCCTGCTTACTTGTCCTTTGTGAATAGCTTTATTCAAAATTAGGGCCATGACAATTAATAAATATATGATTGAAGACGGCAGTATTCTATATTGGCATGAAAATAATTAACTGTGGGGAAAAACACATTAACCAAATGGTCTGTGTTAAAATTCTTTTTTAACAATAACTTTTAAACACATTTTTATATGTCACTAAATAAAGATAACTTTGAACTAACTGGAATATATCATGGCTGCTATTGATAATTTTTCAGAAAATCAAGAATAATTTGTAAAGCAAACAGCAAGCTGTTTTGAAACAAAGGGGAGATTCTAGGCAAGTCAGCTGTATGTAATTAGCTCTGCATACCTGCAAGTGTAGCGTTCTTTCCCCTTTCGCAGCAGGTTCTCAGGCAGGGTGTTGGGAGGTGCTCTGAAGCTGAACATTGAGGGCACTGACTGAAGGAGATCACTGGCCTCAGGCTTCAGGGCGCTGAAGCTCTCTAGCTTTTCTGCCATGTTCTCAATAGCTGACATCTGAAAGGCATAAACACAGACATCTTTGCTTCTGCAATGATTTCTTGCAAACCAAGAACATAATCAATCCAGAGGAAAACTTCAAATCTTCTTATATGCAATAGGTTCTGAAGGAAACTGTAGGGCTTCAGTGCTACACATTGAGAAAATTGATGGGCATGACAAACAAAGCTAGCTGCACAGCTTCCACAGTAGCTGATTAGGCCACATCACAGTAATATGATTGAACAATGGAACACCCCAAAGAAAAAAATAAAACAAATAAGATTTTATCTAATTGGTAACACTGTACTATGGATATTGGTGAGAAGCTGACAGTTTTAGGGAAAGGTGCTACCCACCATGCCAGAGTAATTAAGGATAAAACTTGTGGTATCCCATGAGAAGAACTGATAGCAAGAAAGAACATCGAATCTTAAAAATGTGTACTTAAGCAAAATATACATAAACCAGAAAGGAAAGGTTCAATGTATAAGAATTGCCAAGAGCTATGTCAAACTAATATCAGGATAAACTAAACATTTTTAGTGGGATTATATACAAGGAATTTTGATGAAATGTTTATTTGTCCTGAGCAGATTTAGTTTAAATAAGTTTATGATACCTTAAGATAATTTCACATGGAATATATATTATCATACAAGGGAAAGTTTCCCATTCTTCAAGACACACTCTCTCACCAGACACTAATAGTCTCACACATTTTGCTTATCATCTACCCACTGGCATATCTGCTCACCATCTGCTCACTGACATATCTGCTCACCATCTACCCACTTTTAGAGAGTAGTCTTTTCTTTTCAACTTAGTTTGATTTTTATTATTTATGTTTACATACATTCTCATTTCCTTTCAACTTTCCCAACATGTTGTTTCCTTGGCACTCATATTTTATTTGGGAACTCTTTACTACAAAATTGTAAACAGATAACTAACTCTCGGGTCATCTTGTGAAATTAATTCATTTGGTTCTCAGGGTGCTATATGTATGTCTTGGCAGAAGACATAAGGATCTAGATAGCAACTGAAAATTCAAACAACTGGCCAATCAAAAGCCTAATCTTCTTCTATTGAGACATCAAGACAGAGATAGAGGTGTACTTTCCAAGATGAAGTTAAAAAGAAAATCTAACATGTCTAGCTGAAAAGAAAAAGTAACAATGTGTGCACTTTCTGGCTGCAGGGCTAGATAGAATACCATGAACATCATAACCTAAAGCCAAATCTCAAACATTATTTTCTTCTCACAAAGGGTATGCTATATGTTTGATTCTTCAAATGACTATTCATGTTCTAGTTAGTTCTCTCTCTCTTTCTTCTTTATCCTGGAACCTGCCCTCTCATTTCATGCCTGAACTCCTAATGCTAGCTACAAATTGCAACGTACAGGGTACCACTGCCAATTTGCCAAATGTCTTTCATCAAACACAGAGCATAAAAAAAAATCTCAGAGGAAAGTCAAGATACATTTACTTGTCAGGCGACAAATGTGAACACATTGGGAGGCAGTAAGGGCTCTAAGCTCAAGGGTTTGATTCATAATCACTCAGCTGCTAAAACATTCTCCACAGATGCAAGTGGACAGCACATTTGTCACTATGAAGGATTTTGACACATACTGATCACAGGGCAAAGATATGGAATGATGATGCTGCTCAGAGAGGTTGGAGAAAAGTCTGTCCGTGCCTAACATAGTCATTACCCCATTCCAGGCAGTGTTAGCATGTTCACTTTATTTATTAAAAATCAATTCAGAATAGTTTATGATAAATATTTTATCTGCATTTATTTCTTATAATTGTTCCTTGCAGAAAATCATTTTGATAATCTATCTACCATGGAATAAATTATCTGAGTGAAAAATAACCTCTGATTTAAAATCTGATTAGTAAAAACAAGCAAGGGGAAGGGTCACAGTGTTCTCATGCATTTAGAGGACAGAGAAGTAGGTAAATGACTGGTGGTTATAAATATCTTATTTAAGTACATTTAATATTTGGGTAATATCTCACTATCAAGCAATTTTAAGTAATTTGAATGTCTTTCTTGCTCACACTCAAAGTCCTGCAGCAATGCATCTTGAAGAAACACATTTCCTCTTTTATGGAAAGCAGCCTTCTCATGACTGTTATTAGTCTCAGCTTTCATCTCTAGCACACAAAAAACTACAAGTCCTTTGTGTTATTTGGGAGCAATTGGCTGCTGAGAAATGTGTCTTGCTTTAGGAGCTGCTAATAGATCCCTTTGAAGGAAGGTCATTGTGCTTATTTTACCTCCAACAGTTTCAATGGGGGGGGAAAGAATCAAGAAATGGGAAAACATACTACAGACTCAGTAACCACATGATGACATCCTCAAAGACAGTAGGAAAAGAATAGCTATTACCCAAGAGCTCTTCTTAAAAGCCACACACAGCTTTCACTTGTGCTGTCAAATAATATAGGATAAAATGTGGATGCAGAAGGAGAAAGCAAGACTATGAAAGTTGAGCTAGCATTAAACACACCCACACACTTGCTCACACATACTCCACATTCATATACACACGCACACACGCACACACGCACACACATGCACGCTCTCTCTCTCTCTCTCTCACACACACACACACACAAACACACATTCTGCTTAGCTAGACACCACAGAGGAGACATAAAAGCTTTCATTCCATCCTTCCTTTACTCTTCCTGGGATTTACCATTACACCTAAATTAGAATGACTTAGTATCCCAATTTGAATAAATAGAAGTAATTTAGACACCATCCAGTTGCATAATTCAGCAATTCTGTGACCAATGCCGATCTAGCCCATACCTTAGACTGATATTGGGTTATTTAATATATGGGCCAAAGCCCCAGCTTTCTCTTTCTACCTTGTTTGTCTCTGACTCATGTGATATTTGTCCAGAAGAGGCATATCTCATATAGGGATAATATATTTTAATATTCATTTTAAAGTCTGACTTGGTATTTTTAAAAGTTGAGATGAAATAGGATTAATGTACTAGAATATGGCTAGATAAAATTTATGTTACTTAATTAGAAAAAAATCAAATAGAAATTGTAAGACAATAAATAAAAAATGTAGAGAAAATAAAGAAAATACCCATTGTATATTTTAGTAATATAATGCCATATGCTCCATTAATATCTTAGACTAATCTAAGATCAGCAAATGACAGTTTTTTTTCCAATGGAGTAGTGATTTTTATTTGCACATATATAATAGTTGTTGATAGTATCTACAGCCAGATGTCTGGTAAAGGAAGTTATTTCTCTCCCTTCCAGTCCCCAAGAGGCTATTAACTTTATACTGACACAACTATTTAGACTCATTTCCCTAGCTCCTTCCCCAAAATGTCACTATGTCTCTAGTCAAATAGAGCTAATAATCAAGAAAAAAAAACACATTTCTTCAGGCATGATATCACCAACATGAATCTAAGAACTTAGTTTAATATATTATTGGAGTACCAATAACTGAGAACCTGAAAAAGTTTCTCATCAAAACTATTAAAGTGACAACATGACTATGTGAAATGCTATGTCTGTCCAAGCACACTATGAATTATGTGGACTAATGATTCTCAATTAGATTACACATTGACTCTATCATAAAATAACTAACTGTTCATAAACAACAGGATGGGAAAGTTTATGGAGTCAGTAGTTTTCTATATTTGTTCACTTGATAATCTTGAGAAACCTCAAAACCATGGTCATTTGAGGGAGAAGTAAATACTCATATTTTATGTTTATCTCCCTTCATGGATCAAGTTCAACAGTCATGATTACAAAATCACTGAGAGTTTATTTACCACCAAGAATTATAAGCCTGTGTCTTCAGTACGTATCACAAGTACCTACTTTATAACACCAGTGTAAGTCACAGCCTTGAAAACTGACTTGGTGGGATTATTTCCAGATATTACAGGGGTAACATTGGGGGTTACAAAGGCAGCCTCACTGGGACTTTGAATTGACTTTGCCAGTGGGTGCAATGATCAGGCATAAGCATAGGAATCAACATCATGAGCTTCTAGCAGTCAACAATGTAGCAAATGTCAAAGTCACATTGTACCTTAGGAAAGATAAGACAACTGGGAGATGGAGCTCAGAATGGACCTCCATGGGAGAAGACAGAGGAGGAACCCTGAAAACCCATGCCAGAATATTCTAAGAAAAACCACACTGATTGTACAACTTAGCATAATTAGTGTGACTTGCACAGTTTCTCACTGACTTTCCCTCTATCATGCTTTCCCCTCGCTGTCAACAAACACTTTTACACTTCTTAAATACACGTATTTAATCACTACATGTGTAACAACAGTGAGAAAAATTACCAATTCATCACATACTCCGAAAGAGAGAAAGTGGAGGAACTCCTGGTAAAGAATATTAACATCAGATAAAGGAAATAAATAAGTGCTAACATATGCTGCCTGGTGAAATTTACATGAAACAAGTGTGACATTAGGGTACTCTAACTTTCCCACGATTGTCAGTATCCTAATGGAATAGCTTATTTGGTGTGGCAATGCAAACACCTTAAGGCTTAAAAGAAGAGTTGAGATATATGTTACTCCCACCCATCAAGTTCAAGTTCTTTTTAGGTATAAAATATAAAATAAGGATTCTTCCTTAGCATCATGAAACATGAAATGAAACCAGACATACATTGTAACAAAAGTTACATAAATGAGACCTAATTCTGAAAAGTTCATTAAGTACTTAGGTACAGATGCATAAAATTTGCTATCTCCCAATGGTAGAGAACATTCCTGCCTTGGGATAGAGGAATGTGAATTTCGATGTCAGCCTTGAAGTTTTACCTTACATGGGGCTTTATCAAAAATTATCTGTAATGTGTTATCCTCAAGTAATAATTGTTTCTACTTAGTGATTCATTTCAAGGCTTCCCATATAAAGTCTAAATAAGAACACTTTCTTATCAAAGTATAATTTTGTGGAATAAGTGTGTTTTCACAAATAAAATCATTCCACAAGTCATTTTTAATGTGCAAAATGCCCCATTATATTGAGAATATTCTCCTGTGAGATGAGCAGAGAAATTGTGTGCTCCAGTCTTAGCACTAAAAGAAAAGCTCTGGATCCTTACTGCTCAGCATTCAGATTAAGCCCTTTTCTTGTCAATGCTACAGTACTTTAGTCAAAAATATAAGGAACTTACCCACGTTCTCTGGTCAGGTAGTGGGAACTGGTAGCAAAATTGAAACAGAAAGAGAAAATTACTTCTGTGTTGGATTTTTACTGCAGTCTATCCTTTGAGGAATGAGCATTTATACTAATCTGGTAATGTTTACTTATCATGTAATTCTACCTTGGGTAAACCTTCTAGAAATGAAAATTAAATCTATGAATAATACTCCAGAGTTTCCTCTATTTCCCAAGATTAACCATAGAATCAAGCTTGGTTAGAAATCAGAATGACCATTAATCTAAGACAGCTACCTAGTGTGTGCTGTGGGATCCATTATAAGGTAGAGCATCCTTCTTCTCTTCTTAATCACTGAAAAACTGTGGCCCCAAGTTCTGCTTTGGTGTCTAAGCATCAGAAAATTCCCTTTCACAACCCAGTTTGCTGTGTCTCTATCATGGCAAATATGGTGTTTACTAAAATAGTAATAATTACATAATAAAATATAATGTTGGGAATTCTGTGCTTGACAGATTGGTACTTAGAACATAAGAACATGGAGGAAGGAATAAAAGTGTTATAGTGACTTATGACAATTTATGGTCACAGTCTTTGGGGAAAGCCTCAGTGGCTAAGATTCTCTTCTAACAGCTGAGGTTTTTACCCTTGAAAAGTACACTTACTTGGGAGATACATTACATGTTTCCATAAATGTGGTGACAAGTAAGAAAATGTGACCATGGGAAAGACTTAAAGGAAACAAAACAGAGTATGAGTGGCAAAGGATATGTGAGGTTTCCAAAGCAGTGCATAAGTGATAACTTGGAAAACATTGAACTTACTCTCCTCAGAATGTAGTAAAAGCACACTCAGGCAATGTGAGTAAGTGAGGAAGAGAGAAAACTTAAGTTATGAAGTCTTTTATGTAGATTTAAAAGGTTAAATCTATGAAATTAAAATGTGACAAAAACCAAGGATAGTATTAAAAGTGCAGAAAAATCCAACCATGGGTAATAGCTACTTTTACAAGGTTATAATTGCCAAATGATTTTTATTTCAATTCAAATGAGCTGTAATGGGATGTGAAATGCCCTAGAAAGGAATCAAAGAGTGGACAGTCTGTGATATCAGTCACTGATGCAGTCTCTCCATCTTATCTATTTGTGGTCATTCTTTCTTTTTCAATTAGAACTGAAACTAAAATGCCATGGATAATTTTCAACTGTGCATTTGGGGAGAATGTCTACAGTGTTCAGTATTCCATTTAGTCACGTAACTTATTCATCAGATGAAAATAAATGAAAACCGCATGGCCTTCTAATGGCCTCATAGCACAAATTGCTTCTTCAAGCACTGTATGAGGAGACTTAGATGCTGAGAATTTATCTCTTAATTTGGACATATGTCAAATACTTTGACATAATTTAAAACATTGTAATTCTCTAAGAAGTAAGATAAACCTAACAATCATTCAGCAAAATTTAGTAATTATCTATTGACTTGTTCACTTATTATTGCCTAGAGATTAAACTATGAGAAGGATTGCATTTTTAAAAATGCAAAACTAGGGTTCCCTACAGCATGACACTACCCAAACTTAGTATACATGTTCATAGTTTTCTAATGCAATTAAGAATATAATACCCTCTTTGTTGTGTGGTAGCATAAGATACAGACAGCACATATTAGCAACACCTACATGTGCTTCAAAATATTTTAAATGGGAAGTAAAGAACCAAATGGTCTTACCCAAGCATTTATTTAGCTGTAAAATCATGGAAAGCCCAGATAGCAGAGGCGAGTCCTTTGTGTTGGTTCATGACATCTACACAGTAAGGTCATGCTAAGGGCACAATAATCATCTTTCCAAATAGCCCTAGGTACTTGAGGCAGCTGTGATTAGAAAGCCAGCCACGGCTTAGAAAGTAAGATTGGGGCTTGAGAAGTGGACATTTTACAACAATGACTTTACACTCACTGTGTACATTCATTCATGACAGTCTCTATTAGGTCCTTTCAGAGACCATGAACAGGGTCAAGTATACCCTCTCTGTAAATGTTGCAATTTAGTCACCCTGTAATCCCAAGGAGCCTCTTTTTATACATAAAGAAGTGAACAGTGTTCCTCAAACCAAAGCATTTTGTAGTAATAACAAGTAGTAATAACACCTTGTGCCTCAATTACTCCTAATACCAAATCCTTGGAGGCTAGAATTGAATTAAGAATATGAAAACAAAACCAAACACCCTGGGGCATCAGTAGTTTTCTGGAAGAAAACTGACCTCTCCAAAGACCATAATGTTGTAGGAATAGCTGAGTTTCTCTTGCATGTACCTAGGGAAACCTACTGAGTATTACTTACTAAAACTACTGGATAGCCACAATAGTTTACAAATAGACTGTGAATTAAGTACCTTGAATATCTACCTTCTCTTATCCTCCAAATCCCCAGTAGTGGCCTATGGTCACTCACATACAGTATCTGTGTTACACAGAGATCTGTTCTACAAGGTGGGTAAGAAATATGCTCCCTCTGTGCCCCCACAAGTATGCCTGAGTCTGCAAGAGGTGACATCTCTGTACTCTGGGCACATCTCTTGTCTGTTTTATTCTTTGTTCCTTTGAGAATATTAAAATATAACACATTCCTTCATATTATCTTATTAAGTATATGAGAATCCTATATTATAACAGTCCTATACAGTATAATTATAGGTAAATGAACTTACCCATTTTATCAAGTGGCACATTTACCTAGGCTAGCCATAGTTTTAGATAACATGGACATCTTAAAATTAATACTTCCAGAGTTTTTATAGTGAAGAAAACTAACAGCCAGATAGATAAAATTGCTTAAAGGCACTAAACCCTAGTCCGATTTTTCTTCATTCCATCATGACCTATAGCACTCAGCTTTGAAGTGCTTACTTACTAGAATTTTTTAAATTATTAAAATATGCAAGCAAGTGTATCACTATTATATATATATCCTCATGTACACTTTATTTACAATTAGTAAAGAAAATATCAAGAGAGTTATATTTTTAATGTAATATCTGAAACATGGGGTATATTGTATTTAGGCTTATTAGCCCATGAACCCTTTCAAGTGTTATTTAGGTCAGTACAAATAACAAATATTTACTGATAAACATTACTGCCTCAGCACTTGGGTCTTTTCCATGCAGGGGTTATGTAAACAGTATCAGTCCTTAGCCTTCCTATATAAAAATCCATGATGGAATATTTCTGAACTTTTGATAACTAAGCATATATTTCTCAATCGGGATTAGTGTGAGAATTTGAACCAAAAAATAGATTTTTATTACTAAAGCAGATGTTTCTATCTTTGCTATCTTACTCTTATTTGGGTATTAAAGAAGACCACAGTAAAAGTGAAGACACAGACAGAAGGTAAGATCCCAGACCCAAGACAAATTTATGTATTTACTACACAAATTGAAGAGATTTTCACTAGCTTAAATTAGAGGACTATTGTTTATGTTATAGACACACTACAACAGAACAAATTTATTTACTATGTTGTCAGGTATTTTCACAATATCTTTAGTATCTTTAAAGATCAGAGTTTCTATCCTTTAAACACAAAACAAAATAAAATGAAATGTGAGTTAAAAAAAAAAAAAAAGCAGATTCCAGATATTATGGTTGCACCTTCAACACTAGCTGTGAGTTGATATTTAAACCAATTTTCAAAAACATAATTAAGTGGGCAGCACAATGCAGAGATGAAGCAGAAAGATAGCACTGTTCAGCACGCCCCTTTGCAAAGAGAAACTGTATGTATTTTGATAAATGGGCCTGGCTCCATTCAGTAAATAGCTCTGTGTATTGTGGTGAATTCTTGTGCAATTACAGACCTTCACTGGAATGCCCAGTGGTGTCTAGATAAATTCCTTCACCCTCTATGGTAACAACTTGTCAGGTAGACTCATTTCCTGTTTTTATCTAAGCACTAAAAGGACAAGAGTGACCTTCATAAGGTTGGGACAAGTTTCAGTGTGATCCATATCTGTGTATCAGGAAACTTTAAACACAAAAGATAACTTCAATATTTACTTCCTTAACTGGGTTCCACTCACTCCAGCATGCACTTTAGCTCAATAAATAGTTAAGGCACATAATAATTTAACACCCAAACTATCAAGTTTTTACACATATACTGATGACTTTTTGTTTTACAAAGCTTGGGTTTTAGTCCTGCTAGAATTTCCTGTGTTCTTCCACAGCAGCGTCATAGGAAATCCTAGTGTTCTTAAAGTTTCTTTCATTCCATTGCACCTGCTTTTCGGGATCAACAAGTGAGTTTACAAGCTTGAAATCTCAAATCCAGAATACTTACTTGTGGGTGAAATAAGAAGCCCGGAGAAGGTCTCAAGTATTTTTCTTTCAAAGCTTCAAGTGGGTCAGTGAGCTTTCTTTTCTCTACTCTGAAAGGTTAAAATTAGATTTGGAGGGTGAGTCAGTCTTGCATGTCAATCACAGCACAGCCACTGTTGCTCAACACAGCAAAGCCAATGGGAGTTTTCTCTGGAATCCTCAAGAAGATCTCTGCTGGGGAAGGGTATATCAGACATATCTAGGTGCTCCATGGGAGAAAGTCCCATTTTATAAACGAAAACCCTACTCAGTGAGTCGGGAGGCAAAAGAGTTTGAAACCTGCAGAGCTGCGGAGTTACAGGCATCTGTTTAAGTTTGGGACTCCTCTGTTTCATATGCGGCAAGAATGTTGGAAGACTCTGAAATGATTGGGGACAATTAGGCTAATTTAATTTAAGTCATTTTCTACCAAAAATTACATCACCAAATATCCTCTCGAGTTCTCCTAAATCTGCCTGTTTGGAATAGGGAACTTAAAAGTCAACTAGCCACTATAGCAGATATTCAAGATATGGTCAGTTATATACATTTGCATGTAACATATGTGTGAAATAGCTGTTCTCTCTCTATTTCAAAGGAAGTGGGTTTGGAGAAAATGATAAACTTGTTCCACATCCTATTTGTAGCTAGGAATATATGGAAGTGAAATAAGATGGATTAATTTTTTCCAACTATTGGCAATTATCTTTTTAAAAACTTTTAAGTAAGCATAGTTTTTAGTCTGTAACTGAAAGCCAGGCATAGGGAACCCTTGGAAAATGGAAGAAGGAGTTAGAAGCTAAAGTTCATCATTAGCTATATGGCAAGTTTGGGGCCATTCTGTGCTACATGTGTCAAGAACAAAACAAAACAAAATTGCCATTAAAACAGAATAGCTATGAGTTCAAGACATTTTATTTATATTATGTTTTACATATTCTATTTTAACTATTGAAGTAGACATGAGGTAGTCCACTCCAGGTGAAATATCTAGAGGCTGCAAAACAGCTCCACCCCAGAATGGCACTCACTAGGTAGGTGCTAGAGCTTTTCATAAGAAGTTTCTCTTTCATAAAAGGAAAGGTCTGGAGCCTTGAAATGGAAGACAGCTAAGCATGGGCTGAGAATGTTTGCAGATGATAAAGATGACACAGTAGTTTTTTTTTTTTTTTTTTTTTTTTTTTTTAAGTGTTGAAATACGAAACTGGTAGCACAGGATATTTTGGACTGTCTTCTTTGTCCCCAGATATGGTCTTGTTCCACAGCCTTAGGCTGGCCTCAAACTTATGATCCTCCCACCCCAGCCTTCTGAATACATGTTACCATGTCCTTTGTATTGTGTTCTTCTCTTTCTCTTGTTGAAACAGCAATAGCCTTTAGTGTACTAGCAAGCTCTCCAAATTCTTTGTAGATAACATAGGTAGAAGGCATTGACTGATAAGGACCTTCAGTTCTAGCACTTATCGAATTAGAGGACATCCATCAGCATTACTGAATCAAAGAACAACACCAAATCTCTTCATACAGAAATATTGCGTACAATATAAAAATAACCCTATCTTAAGTAAGTTCAACAAAAAGTCCACATGTTCCCTGACGTCTCGAGAATATTAAAAAATTGTAATTAGAAAGTAAATTGAAAATTCTTGTAATATGTAAAAGGTATGATAAATATAATGGTTAAAGAAAACTACTATTCAATGACCAAATCATTTTAATGGTATCTTTTACAATATACTACTGAAACACATTTTATTAAATATATATGATTTACCTATAAAATTCTTACACATAGTAAAGGAAACTGGATAATGATGAGATTAAATGGAGATGCATTTTAAGCAACTTATTCTATATACAAAAGCATTTTGTGATTAATATTTCACTTACTCAGGATTCTAAGAGATTTATTTAGAAAAAGAATGCGAGTAACATACACTTAAGATTTGTCAGTGAGTTAAGAAAGAGGAGACTCTGGCTGTTCTAGGTCTCCTGTTATTCTAAATAAGCAACCCATTTATATGCCCATGCATATCTGGGCTAATCCTTCGGGAGCCTCATTCTTCTGCCACTTGACAGCTTGCTTTAAAGATGACTTTCTCATATTTTCCACTCCCCAAAAATGTTTAAAAATAAGTTTATTGTCAAAATAAAAAAAAAAATTGTGGGCCTATTCCAAAACACCAGTTTCGAGACATCCAAAAATAAGTTCAAACTTAACTTGTCAACTTCTGAATAAAAGTTGATTTCTCAAGATTAAACCTCATCCACTGTTAATAATAATAACAGCAACAATAAGTGATCTGGAAGAAGACACACTGCTTTAGTGTACAATCTCTGTTTCACACATCTGCTTCATCCACCAACCTCTCTCATCATCCTTACCTATAAATGGGGTCCATGAAGAAGGGAGTAGGTCTCGCATGCTGCAAGGAGCCATCTGAAGTCGATCTTGTTTCCATATTGTTTCCTTTCTTTTCCCCAAATACATGGTTTTTCCGAGGCTCAGTCAGCTTTGTCCCTGCTCTACTCCTACTGCCCATACTTAGATCCAGGGGCTGGTCTTGGCTTGTGGCAGGTGTTGCTGGAGGCTTCAAGGGGACTGAAGTCAAGGGCTTCTCATCCTTTCGCTTAGTGGTGAGGTCAAAGGGGGACTCAGAGCTTCCCTTCTGCAGTTTCTTTACTTCACTTGGTGATTGGGGTTCCATTTTCAAAGGTAACGACCTCAAGTCTCTATCAGGAAATGGGTACATTGATTGAGAGAATGCTGGAAAAAATGGGAGGGGAAACATGGAAGGGTAAGGTAATGCTCCGACTTTTTTGTCTTGCAGCCCCACCAGTCCTGTGGAACCAAAGTATTTTTCAGCAATAGACGCAATAGCCTTTATAGAATCATTCACAGCTCCTGACACCGCAGTTTGCTCCTCTACAGATGCTGAGAAAACGGAATGATTGCTGTATTCTTTCTTATTATTTATTGAAGCCAGATTCTGCAGAGGGCTTACTTTGTCTTTGAACACTTTACCATTTTCTTTACATTTCTCTTTATCACTTTCAAGGTCACTTTCCAGATCAGAGCCCGAGGTTGTTTCCAGGTCACTGCCACTTGGTGTACTGACATCATCAAGGTCACTACTCTCTGACTGGTCACTGATTTTCTCAAGGGGCCTCTCTTCAGAGGACCTCTCGGGCAGCAGTTCCACTGGCTTATTGTCCCCTACAGGTGGGTGTTTAGATAGTGCCTTCAAAATATCCTGTGTGGCTGGCAGTATCTGAGGATGTGTCAAGAGGGGACTTTGACATTTGTTTGACTGTTCAGTACTTGATAGTCCTTTAACAGGAGGACTAGCAGGTATCAGAGGAGGCCTGTGGTACAAGCCTGAAGGAAACAGACCAGGAAAGCTAAAGGAAAATCCAGGAGCTGTTGGAAAGGTAAGACCAGCAGGATGCCTATTGGTGCCAAAATAGTCAGCCAGGCCCGGGTTGGCATGACTCATATTAACCATGGACGTTTTATCCATAGCTGGGGTTCCAGGAAGTGAAATGCCTTGGCCAAAAAATCCACCTGCCGCAAAATGGTTCTTGCCCTCACAAAACCTCCTGTGTTTATTTAAGGAAGACGTAGTGCTGAACATTTGTCCACAGTCTTTGCACTTGATTTGGGTTCTGCAATCAGCATGCATGCGCTTATGACGACAAAGGTTTGAAAACTGAGTATAGGATTTATGGCAGACCTCACCTGTGTGCAAACAACAAAAAAGAGTCTCAGGCTTTATGACAATTGCTTCTGAACTCAGCAAGTATCACAAGTGGTTTACCCAGAATACTTTCTGTTAGGAAGCTAGGAATAGAAGCTTGGAGTCACCGATCTGGATGCTTTGAACATTAGAAATACCCCCATTTTACTAGATTCCAAAGCAAGGCATCCAACTGACAAATCTCTGCAAAGCAGCATAAACACTTCACAAAGACAACATAAACATTTTTCAACCCCGCTGCACAATATTCTCCATAATATTTGGGTGTTTAAATATTTATGGAAAAGTCACATTCCAGAATGCTTTGCAACCTCCACCTGATTACTAACACTAGTAGGATCTGAAAAATTAAAGATATATTAAGCACAAAAACTTCCTAGCACTTAAAACATCCTATATTGGAGGCATCGAGACAGTAAACAACATTCCCCTCATCCACATACTTCACCTTCATCACCTCTCCCTGTGGGGAAAGGCTGTGGCCGCTCCCCACTATTTCACTAGGATTATATCATGCACTCTCATCATTCACACATCAAAGCCACACAACAATGCACATTGTGTATTGGGAGACCTTTTTAACAATCATTTTCATGATTTGAGAAAGACTGACATAATTTACAATGGCTCTATTTTAAGCCTGCAAAGGAAACTAAATTGAATGTAGCCCATCCTGCATTGCTGGTTCCCATGAACTATGAGCACGTCCTCTGACTTCCCCTCACACCAGTGGTTGTGCTAGCCTTCCTGCATATGAAACCCCCATCCTTGGGAAACATGCTCACTGTGGCTGTATCTTCCTCGGTTATCTCAGGGCTTGACTTGTGTGTGTTATAGCCAAGTATGGGAAGCAAGAGGGAAGACTGTGAAAACTCCGACCCTGAAAGAATCCAGCAGCCAGTGCAGTCCTATAATGTTCCCCTTAACCAAGAATTTGTCAATAAAGTAGCATGTCCCTTTCTCACTGATGTTCCAATATTTTTAAGTATATTTTAAGGTCAAACTTTGTAACCTTCAGTCTTTAAAGTAATACTTTACTCAATTTGAGTCTTGCAGGATTATAATATCAAATTGCTAAGCATTGTATCATTTTAACTTTACTGTTGATGAGTTATTTGTGAGCTTAATTTAATGCCTCTGTGCACGTTTTATCCATGTGGAAATGTGATATACTTTTCTGGTAATTGTTGAAACAAATTGATTTTAAAAAATTAAACACAAACTTTGACAGTTACTGCTTTCAAGTGATGGCTGGCTGTGAGTGTGGAATGGTTGAGTTCAACACTTGAATCAAAGCAATGACAATTTTTAAAACAGTTCATACAAAGGAGATTTCATAGAACTCAGTCAAGCAAAACTCACTGGAGCTTTGTCCTCCCCCCTCCACATACAGGAAGTGCTAAGCAATTTGCATTTCTGTTTTTTGTTTGTTTTTTTTTGTTTTTGTTTTTGCTGATAAAGACTAAATAGTACTGCTGCATATCAGTGCCTTTGACACTCTGCATCGACTGTCACAAGGATTTAAGCAGGAAAAGAAAATTGGGGTGCTCTCTTTTCAAATTTCTACCAAACCACATTGTCCAGTCTGTTCTAACAGCATTTCAACAGGCTCCATCAGCACATGTAGTACAAGTTACACTACATAAAATCACCAGAGTGGGGGGGGGGGGAGATCAGACTTCCACATGATAGTATTATTGTGATTCAGTTATGAACAATTCCAAAACATTCTTCATATATTATTTTATAGAACTTAGACAAGCAAAACTCGTGTGTGTGTGTGTGTGTGTGTGTGTGTGTGTGTGTGTGTGTTTCTCTGATATATTATTGGAATTATAAAAACATACTTTTAAAAACTCTATCCTTTGAGCATTAAGGTACTATGAAAGAATGTCTTAACAGGTAGTGAACCAAATGTGAGATGCAATGTTTTGTAAATAAAATGCTGTTATGCTGTTCTCTCATCTTCTTTCCTACAGTAGGATAGTATTAAGAAAATTCAGTGTCGGTATTGGAATAACAAAAGATGTACTTGACTTGTCTGTCTGGACCTTTTGTTACAGGTCTGTGCCTGGTCTCAGAACATAGAATCTGGGTGTTTCCTTAGTCGGAAGCTTTGTTTATCACTCTTGAGGGCTTGGACTGATACATCAATAACCAGGATCCAGGTCAATGGTTTGACTGATGTCGAAGTCTACACTCAACTGTAATTTTCTCAGGAACAAGGAATTAGCCTACAGTTAACATGGCATCTTTCTCCTTCTTAAACAAATTAAGAGGTATTTTGAATATACTCTGTCTATTAGAGCATGTGGTTTCTATTTGGGAGGGCTGGGGATTGCTCTAAAGGCAATGAGTAATTACCTTAGCACTAGGGACCCTGTGCTCACTGTAATAAGAGACAGTTGTCATAAACACACTATTGGGGGCAGATCATGGTGTGTGGCCTTTGAGGAGGAAACAGATAGCAGCCATAGGTGAACCTCCACCCTTTCTGTCTCCCAGCCACTACTATGTTTAAACTCCTTTGTTCTGAAATTGCATGGCTATTATTTGTAATGACTCCATGGTTCACTGTCAGATTTGATATTTGAAGAAAGTCCTCTGCTATTTAAATTTACCAATAATTGCTGAGAACACATTCAAGGAAATATTGGATGCAGCTTGAGTAAGGAAGTGCAATCTGTGGTACCTGAAATTGAAACAGTTGACTTTAATGGTTCATAGCACAGACACAATTGTTAAACAGTGGAGTCTATACTTTTTGACTTTTGTTTTTAAAAATAGATAAATCGTGAAATTGCTGATCAGAGATCCTTGGAATTTATTCTGCTCTTCTCACCAAAACATAAAATTTGCCAACATTTATTTCTGATGAGTCTAAAATGAATTAACTAATAAAGTATGCCTCTTAGAACTTCTAAACAGGCTTGCCAGGAATTGTGACCAAGAGTCCTCTCTTTCTCTCTCTTTCTCTCTCTCTGCCTCTCTCTCTTTCTTCTTCCCTCCTTCCTTCCTTCCTGCCTTTCTTTTTTCTTTTTTAGACAAGAAATCTCAAATTCCTATTGTATATATAATTTCCCATGGTTCCAACACAGCTTCCCCAAGGAGCTCAAGGCACCCTTTGTTTATCTGCTGGTTGTCTTCGCTCCACCCAGAGAACAGAACATCTAAGCAAAACAGGACTCTCTTGTACACTGGAAAAGGAAAGACAAGAACTTCTTGGCACTTGGAAGAACAAAAAAAGGCAAAGAACAGGACAGTTAGTCTCTGGCAACTCCATGTTGGCACTGAAAATTAGGTGTTTTGCCAACAGGTTCTGTAGTAGTGCCTTGGATACCTCCTGCAAACCATCAGTGCTTGTCAAAATAAATAAATAAACAAACAAGCCAAGGGGAGATAAAACTGGTTTTCATGGAGTTCCCAAAGCAGAAAACCAGAGACGTTGCCAGGTGCTGGTAAAGATTCAAATAATCTCACCCACATCTGGATCCAAACTCAGTTTAGAAGTTGGTAGCACTGCTCACTTCTTCCCTGTATTTACACATCCAGCAGAGCAAGGGAACAAAGAGCCCCAGAGCTGCTGCTTAAGTGAACTAAGAACAAATGGTTTACCTTTTGAATTATTGCATCACAACCCAGAAACAGACCCGCAAGGGTGAACAAAAGAGCTGAGTTTTCCTTTCCTTGAAGTGTGCTCCTAAAGTGCTTGGTCAGGGGGTGTGCCAAGTAGATGGGCAGAAGGGATGTCCCCTGAATGCATACAGCTTGTAAATCTGAGTGCAGTGGGTGGGATAAAGAGTCTGTCCAGCATCAAAGAGGAAATACTTTGCTTTTTTAAGTGGCCCAGAACTACCCATCTGCAATTGAAGCAGCAGTCAGAGGAAGAGTGAGGAGAATTTACCTCCAGCATTTCCCACCTCCACACATACTTTCCAGTATTTACACCCTCCACACATACACTCCAGCATTTACCCCACCATATATACATATATACACTGTAGTATACACACAGCAACATAAGCCTTCTAATCGCGCAGGGTTCTTCCAGCTCCTTGTGATCCAGAATAGGTTTTTAATCATTTGGCATAATCTGTTATTGACTGTTTTACAAAGCCACAAACATTTACAATGTGAGATAAACCTGATTGCCTTGACTAAATCCTATACTTGGGGAGGCTTTCCTTTCGTTATTTAGTGACTTCTCTGTTCTTTACCTGGTACGATTCCATCTAAAAGAAAATACCCCAAGAATTATAGACAAAATGCCATGGATCTGCTTATAAAATATATTCTTACAATATAAAATAAGCCTTCTAGTTTGAACCACAAAAAGCTAAGATGGCAACCCTCTCCCACCCACAATGGCTGTGGGCAGCCATATTTCTGAGTGCAGAGCCTTTGGAAAAAGAGATAGATGCACAGGAGGCTGGGGTGTTTCAAAACTTACAGATAAAGGGCTTCACACTGCTGTGGATGTGCTTGTGTTGTTTGAGGCCTGACGAAGTGGCAAATGTTTTACCACACTCTGGGCACGCATGTGCCCGGGCACCGACATGTTGAGACCGAATGTGTCGCTGAAGGTTGCTAGGGTCCGTGAAAACCTGCTAGGAAATGAGTACTGATTAATCCAGAAACTTCACTCACAGATATAAGAAAGAAGACCAGCAAAGGCAAAGGCAAAATTGTCTTTGTCTTGTTTTTATTTGTTTTTAACCAAAGACCAAAAGAAAGCTGTATTTCCAAAGTGCAAGACACTCCTTTAAAGAAGAAACAAGAAAGTATGCAGTTCTCCAAATTTGGCACAGGTTATCCATTAGTGTCACTCATTGGACCACATAATGAATGAAATATCAGCCATAGTCAGGGCATTTTTAGTAAACAGGGCTAAAGATTACATTCTGTCCAGGCCTTAAAACTATACTTTAAAATAAAGACACATTACACACATGATTTGGAAGATTTTGATGAAAGCACCCCAAATTGATTTAAATAATTTCCTTGAGAAGCTAAACTCAAACACGGTGTTTCTTTTGCATGTTTCCAGCAATCGGGAGCTTCTCCTTTGGACATTTTACTAACTTAAACATGAAAACTCAGTAGCACATCCAGGAATAAAATATCCTTGAAGACTCTTTCAAATATCCCCATTTCCATTGCCACAAACAGCTATGGAAATAAAAAGTCAAGATTCCAGAATTTCTCTGTTTTCATTGTAAAGTACAAAAGCATAAAAGTTATGAATGGCTATCACTGTAGCTCACTCTGTGGCCCAAATGAAACACCATCACATCACCTTAGTGTCATGCAGCACTGACCACTAAGACAGAGGCCATGAACTATGCGGTGAGAACCATGCTATGATTTCAAGAAGGATTAGATGGAAAACATGAAAAAGTCAGAGTCTCTCATTCCTCCTGAATAAGCATTCAGAAGCCTTCGCCGACTTTCCTCACAAATTGTTATTAAAAGAAATAAGTGACACACATTGGACACAGTTTTCTTCCCCCCACCCCCACCCCAAGAGGCTCTGAAACCACTACACCCTGGAAAGTCAATAGCAGAACCAAAAGTTTACTGGGGATATCTGACACTTAGTTCTGCAACTCACCATTAAGCCTCACTTCCTCCTGACAAAAATAAAAGGGCACCCACCAAGTGTTTCTACATGCTCTGCTAATGTCTTCCAGCATACAACACTCAGTCTATTTTTCTGACTGTATTTATAGTTCCCCATCTCAAGGCTAATTTTTTTATATAGTATAGCAAATTATGGATTAAGAGAGAGGAAGATAGGAAGAGGTGAGTAGCCTCCAAATTCACTGTACCTTGGCACAGTTTTCACACTCATAGTGCTTTCCACTGTCATGTGACATCTGGTGGCGAATTAAATTGGACTTCCAGTTAAAGGCCTTGGGACACTGATCACACTTGTATTCCCTCTCCTCAGTATGTGACAACATGTGCTTCTCCAAGCTGTTAAGAGAACAATTGATTTAATAAGATGTGGTGACAAGGAAGCATTCATACACAGAAGTCTACTTTATTACTAATTCACTGGCAAGGAAAGAATTGAGAGGGAAAGACCCTGAAGTGAAGAGAAGGAAAGAGAAGAAATGGGTTTTGATGGACAGATGTACGTGTTATGTTTCCTAGACTATATTTCCCACAAGATCTAGTCCTGCTAGGAATAAATCTAACACAGCTATCAAGGATTGTTTGGTAATTTAAGACTATGATAGAAAGTTATCTATATAGTTTAGACTTGTGACATAATCCTAATAGCAACATTGATCGTTGCTTTCTACTTCATTCAAATATAAAATAAAATGCTTAAGGACATGAGGTAGGTATTTTCTCTAATATATGTAACCTCTTGATATGAAAGTATTTATATTTCTAGTCATAGAAAAGAGAATTGAAAGTAACTTCCTCTTAAACTTCCTATTATGGCCTTGAAATAGCTATGTGGGTGTGTGGATAAACACAGAGGGATCCATGGGGATAGAGAACAAACGATGGTGACGACAATGGTGGGAACTGAAATGATAAGGATGAAAAAGAAGAAATAAATGGAAGATGGATGATAGATAGATAGATAGATAGATAGATAGATAGATAGATAGATGAAGATTGAGGATGGATAAATATGATAGATGATAGAAGACAGGTAGATGATAGATAATAGATAGATGACAGACCAGATGATAGATATGATAGATGATTGACAGAAGATAGATAGATAATAGATAGATAGATAGATAGATAGATAGATAGATAGATACCTCTTAAACTACTATAATGGAAAGCATATGGAATTTAAGTAAGTATAGTATTGACTGCTAATGGGAGAAAAACATGATTAGAAGTTTCTCACAAAATAGTTTATATACATTTTAAAGTTTATATTGCTTTGTCTCCTTGAGATTTTGGCTTCCTTTTCTAAGTTGGTACATGACCCTGCACAAATACAAGGAAAAGCAAGTATAGATAATGTTTGTAGGGAGCAGACACCTGCAATGATTTTGTTCATTAACTACATTGTCTGTGGCACACTAGCATACTACACTCACATACAGTAGCAGGAGCTCCTGGGAGTCTTAGCCCATTTCCATTCTGATACAACACACAAGCTAGGCTCTCAACATTTTGTTATTACAAATAGCAATAAAGTGGCAGATGATCTCAAAAGAAATTAGGTTGCCAATTAAAAAGATATTCATTGCCCAAAGGTAATACAAGTTAAGCCCCAATAACAGTAAGTCTTTTAACAAAAAGAATATTCAAAATATACAAATAAAACCTTGCCAGTCACCCTAACAGGATGATTATTGTGAAAACCAGAAGATAGAGGAAAGTACATATATATTTCATGCTTTCCCTATGATGTAAACTCTATTTTTAGGGTGGCAAAATAGACAATAAGGAGTTTTCTACACAGAATTAATTAATCCTTACAATAAATGATAAAACTAGAGTTCTTCTTTTGTCACTAATTAATGAGTGAATACAGCTAATCTGTTGTATGCTCCCTAATATAAATAAATGATAATATCAGTCATGCATGCTGCTAAACCAACAAACCTAAATCCCAGCCAAGGCTTGGGATGTAATGATATCTATGGACAACAGAAAGAAAGAGGAAAGGTGTTAGATACTACTAAGGACATATAAACAACAGAATTTTCAAGGAAAACATTTACTGAGAAAAATAGCTGTAAAGAGATAGCCTGAGAGGAGGAATCTGACAAGAAGAACACTTAGTAGATTAAAGTAGACATAATTCTGTCAATCAACTGTAATGCATAGACCTTCTGTTCATAATAATCCTAAAAGCTCTAACTATCAGAATGACAATGTCAGACTTATTATTTATAAAGTGCACTATCAAAACAATGTTTTTTTTTAAAACATTTAAGTCATAAATTTCTACAAACACACCCTGGAATATACCTGTATGTTAAATATATATTAATGTATATATTAATAAAAAATATAATATCCAAAAATGTGTTTTAAATACTCCAAAATAGATAGAAAAGTAAGACAAAACTGGCCTTTTGTGATAATTGTGAAAGTCAAACACAGTGGTGTTTTTACATTCACCATTCTCTCCAATTTTCATCCGTTTGAAGCATTCCACAATAAAAATCTATTAAAACTGTCTCATTTTCCTGTGAAACCCATATTCTGTATTTGAATATCAATTAAGAACTGTCCTAAGAATACACCCCTCAGCAGTTATGAGTGGGGTTGGTAAGAGATAAACACCTACTCTCATGTCTTCATGAACTAAAGATACATTTCCCACAATCATTTTTCTTTATAGTTTTCTTCCTATTCATATTGGCATATAAACTCACGTTGAGGCCCTGTGAACTAATCCTGTTGAAAACACTACTGTTTGACCACAGGTGCTGTTATCCTAGTGAAAGCAGAGCTCCTGGATGGAACAGGGATGTGGTGTTGAAAGAAAGACCCTATCTTTATCTGCAATACACAGTCCTCTGTTAAAGCCATTGAAAAGCTAATGCATGAGGTAGGACAGATAGCAGTAACTGCAATGAACATGGTCTGTGTCAGGGGCATCCTTAGAAACTGCTGCAGTGACTGAGATTTTCTATCCTCGGAAGCCAAAGAGGGCAAGCCACTTCTGATACACATCCCAATATGTGTATGTGGAATTCTTAGTCCTGTGTCCCAGGTAAGAGGATTGACATGTGTTCTGAGTCTTAGTCTTTCTAACTACAAGGGTGTAGTCTACTTCTAAGAGAATGTTGTGGGCACATAGCACTCAGTAAGAGTTGACAAAGCAAATGACCATTTCCTTCTTTCCTCCTCTCATGTGCCATAAGATCCATATTATTCCATGGTGTTATCACTGTAAACTACTCTGTAAAAAAAAGGGGGGGAGCATGGATAATTCAGTCAGTAAAATGGAAGCATGGGGAACAAAATGCAGTTTCTGTCACTCACATAAAAAGAAGGCTGACATGGTGGCACTCACTTGAAACCAAAAGGAGTAGGTAGAAGCAAGAAGATCCCTGGAGTGAGTTCATTGGCACTATCTGGCCTTGCCTACTCAGTAAGCCACAGGCGTAAAAGAAACCCTGTCTCAGAATAAAAAAGAAAAAAAAATGTGGACAGCCTCCGGAGAATGATAGCCAAAGTTATGATCTGTCCTCCTCCTGAATATTCATGTGTGTTCATATAGCTACGCATACATGTGCACATGCACACATACTCCCCATACCCTCATAGGCCTCATGTGTATACCCAAAAGAAGGAAGGGAAACAAGTTCTCAAAAATCAAAAGTGCATTGCTTCATAAGCAAAGAAGCACTCTAGCACAACATTGATTGGAATTCTATACTTTTCAGACAATTTAATAATAGTTTGTGGAGCTTGATCAGCATCCCATATTCTCTACACACACACACACACACACACACACACACACACACACACAGCTCTGAATTAATTTTAAAGATTTTTAGGGACAAAAATCAGTGGGTAAAGGTGTGAGAACTAACAACTTAAGTCCTATCCTAGAAGAGAACCAACTCCTGAAAGTTGTATACACATACATGCACACACACATGCCCACACACACACACACACACACACACACACAGACACACACACACACACACAAATTCAAACTGAACTGTAAATTTTTTAGATGAGAGATGCATAAAGAAGAACGTGTCACGTTAAAGAAGGCAATCTCTTCTGTTGACAAGATTAGCGATAATAGCAGCATTTAATGAAGAGGTAAATATCCAGAAAAGGAAATTTTGGGGCAGGGGTATAGTACATAATCCATGATCACCCATAACATTTGGTGAAATGGTACCCAACTGCTTGATAATATGCTCTTTGCATCTGGCTGGAATTCCAGGAGGTAAGTTTGGAAGGTTCTGTACTGTAGTCCACCCAATGACTGACTGACAGCTGTCTTCAACATGAAGTGGAGATACCTTGGGCTCTTGACTGAGTAGATCCAGAAGGTCCCTCCTAAGAATGCTTGCTATCCACTTCCCAAAGGATGTGAGAATGCCTTTTTTTAAACACACACACACACACACACACACACACACACACTCACACACACACACACACACTAATGCTGTCTATTATTCTTTTACTAAAAAGTTAAAGTGAAATACTTCATTTCTGGAAATAGAGATACCATCTCTTTGTGTGAATATTTCTCTTCTCACTGGCATCTAATGTTTTGCTTTGTTTTTGTTTGTTTGTTTGTCTTTTTATAATACTGGGGCATGGTTATATTTAAAATATTGAATGACTTTTAATTAAAAATGTATATGTTACTAGCCATATGTAGATAACTTACTAATTCTCTGAAGATTTCTATTTATAGAGTGGATTTAAAGGGAATCTCTCTCATTTCCCTTTTGTGTTGTTTTGATTTTAGTAATGAACTAACTTGGACTGAACATCTCAAAGCTAGAGTCGCATCTGTTTGATTCAGTATCTTTGAGGAAGTGGTTCAACTTCAGTGTCTGTTAGTCATTCACACCTAAGGAATGACAATGACATTTGCATGAAATGCTTTCCTAACACAGCCTGAACCAGGAGAAGAGAGTGCAGGGCAGTAAGAGGAGGGAAAAAGAAATATGGAGAGCAACAAGTAAGAACAGCCAGGAAAAGAAAGGGTGAAGTAGGATGCTGTTTCCTTCAGTCAAATAAAAATCACTCTTAAATTGAATGCAAAGGGCTATGCAACACAAATATGCTGCTGAGACCTGATATTCACTTTCTTAAAGATAAATATTAAAACATTGCTTCATTTAGATTCCTACAGTGCTACCCTTTACTTTAAAAACCCTATGCTAGTTCTTTTGTAGATGTACAATTTGATGATGAATTGGAATTAAATCCTCAACGTACACTGCTCTATCAAAAAGTATCTTTTAAAAGTCAACATTTCCCTTAAAGTTAGCCCTTCAGTTCACAATAACCCAACTTAGATTATAACGTCTATAGGCTAGAGATGTAGCTCAGTTGTAGAGCACTTGTCTAATGCAGTCAAGACTCTGGTTAGATCCCTAGGTTTAGGAAGAAAATGGGGAGGGGGAATAAAAGGGGAAGGGGATGGAAGGAATATTTATTTTACAAAAAACAAAAGACCCAATTTCACTGTAGCTATCTTTGTGAACAAGAAGTTTTAAGGAAATGATGATCCCTGAACATGTCACCAGCACATCTGGCCAGGTTTTTGAAGCTCCAATCTTCCCCAGAGCAAACTTGTCAAACTCCAGCCAAACATTTTGCTGCAGAGCAAACACCCATGTTCAAGAGGCCTTTGCTAACCTTTGCAGATCGGGGAAGACTCGGTCACATTCCTTACAGTCCTGGTTGCCATGGATCTCTCGCAGGTCACTCTCACTCTCAAGGTTTTGTTGCAAGTCCTCTTCCACCATGGAGAATGCCGAGTGAGGTGTGCTGCATGGAAACTTCTGGTGATCTGCTAGTTCAGCTTTGGATTCGAAGAGTTGATCACAGTCCTCGCAGCGGTGCTGCCCTTCTTCTGTGGAGACAGTCGGAGTGTTATTAGTTAGCACTGTAGGGTCCAGAATCAATTGCCATCATAAACCAGCCGTCTTAATGAGTTACACAAAAACATAATCCACAGTTTGCTTTTGGTGTGTGTGTGTGTGTGTGTGTGTGTGTGTGTGTGTGTGTGTGTGTGTGTGTGTGTAAGATGGGGAAGGGAAGGAGGGACAGAGAGAATGGGGGGGCTATCTGTATGTGAATGGACTCACCCATACACTGTGCACATGTGGAGGGAAGAACTTGCTGTTGTGTGTCTGTCTCTATTGCTCCTCACTGTGTTTTTTGAAACAGAAGCTCTCACTAGACCTGGAGCTCACCACTTTGATGAACTGGCTGGCCTCCAAGGTCCAGGGATACTCCTGATTCTGCCTCTACCTCTGGTAGGGTTACTGATGTACACAGCCATGCTCGGCTTTCACAAGATGTTGAGGGTCTATGTTCAAGTCCTCCTGGCCCATTTCCCAACCCTGAAAGTTTTGACAGTCATTTCTCTTAAGCCAAGGTTAATGTTGAAATTAAAAATAATATATGTAAAGAACCCAATAGGAATTTGGAAAAATAGTGCATTTACTGTGGCTACAATGTGATCTGTTCAAATAAAAATTAACGCCTAAATACCTTTGCAGATTCTAGGGATAATAGAAGAGAAATAATAATCACTACTTATTAACCATAATCTATCCTCTCAAGCCAGCACAAGAGTTTTTTTTTTCATATTTCTTAAAACATAACTCTGAGAAAATACAGGTCTGGCTTTAACCCAAAGCTTCAGGTAACTGCACTAAAGCTTGAGGAAAACTGAGTAGTTAGTTACGGAACCAAAAGATAAGTACCTGTGAGAGAATTTGAACTCACTTCCACTTTTCCCTACCCCAATGGCATGCTGTTTGAAAGACACAAGTGTACACAGAGCCCTGTCTGAGCCACAATTATACCCATCATTGTCAGCAAACTGTCATTACCTAGAACAGAGCACAGGTTGTTTCTAACACCCTTCAAGGCTAAGGTATTGTACGGTGAGGCCAGCAATAATTGGCATGGCTTTGTAAAATAGCAAACATGAATTTATACTTTGAGTCAACAGATACAGAAATAGACAGTAGTGGAAAATACAAACATGGTGCTTCAAACATGGTGCTTTGTCAGGGACAAAGGACACTGTTCCTGTTCTTTCTACTCAGTAGCTAAGAGCCCACCCAAAAATCCACACTCAGTAGAGGTCACAGCTATGATCCCAGAGGCATTGTATATATCTCATGAAGCTGAAAAGCACCCATAGTAATGCCATGACACACATGCTGTTTTGTAGACCTATAACCAAGGAAGACGTTATTCTTCAGTTACTGATTGACTAAATGTTTGGGGGAAAACATTGTAATCACCTACCAAATTGCAAGACGTTTTTCTAGGGAATGAATACGCAAGAAACTCAGAGGGATATGCATGAGTGCAATACTATGACAAATGAACATTCAGAAACCCGAGGGAACCAACTGCCTAACTCAACTAGGCTGGAGAAAATGGTTCACAAAGAGCTTAGAATAGGTAAAAGCCAGGAGTGTGCACTAAGAAGGAAGGTGCTGACACACAGCTTGCAGAACAGGCTGCAGTGAAGTACTCCAGCAGTATAAGGCACATGGAAGGAAGGATGTTTTGTGCAGAAATATGTATGTATGTGTATATGTGTGTTCATACGTGCACGTGTAAAAGTGTGGATGCAGATGCATGTATACATGTAAGTGGGTGGACAACCTCAGGTGGCATTCCTTGGATATCATGTACTTTTATTTGGAAACAGTGTCTCTCACTGGCCTGGAACTCACCAAGTTGGCTAGGCAGACCAGCCAGTTCCCAAAGCCTTATCTGTTTCTGCCTCCTAAGCACTGAGACTACATTGTCACTGCTCTTAGATGTTTCTACATGGCTTCTGAAGATCAAACCCAGGTCTTCAGGCTTGCAAGGAATACTATCTTTTTAATTCCATAAATACTTTACACCATGGTTGCTTTAATGAGTGGCAGTCTTAAGAAATAATGGGCATTTGGAAAATAGCCAATTAATCATTTCTACTTAAAACACACACACACTGCTTGAAAACATCTAGGACTCAACAGTCATGTACAAATGAAACATTCTACCCAAAGAGCCCCACACTACATGTTTTTGATCATTAAGCACCAGGTACTGTCTAAGCAAGGCCAGACTCTACATTCAGGATCAAACTCCACCAGGCTGACCGGGAAGTCTAGATTTCTAAATGCAATTTCACGTCAGACTTTCCAAGAGGAAAATGTACACACCAAAGATACCCCTAAACCACCAGGATGCTTTACAAAGAGAGAGATGGATCTCAACTATGGGGGACAATACTTGCACGAACAACTAGCCATGATGGCAGCTCCATCACAGAGGCTCAAAGTTACGGTCCTCTCTCTGTGTCACTGAAACCTGACTCTGATACTTTCAATTGAAAAATACTCTAAAGTATTTTGGGTTCAACATACTTTGTTGAACCAAGTCACATTATATTAGGAGATGGGAATTGGAAGGAAAAAGAGAACACATTGTCTCAGCTCAATGACACATGGCAGTTTGTCCTGGATCTGTCCTGAACACACATCACTACTAGCTGTCATTTATCTAGAACCTCCATGTTTTGATATAGGACAGGCTTCTTGCACAGAATAATTGTGTTGGCCATAACTTTCCTCATCTATACTTTTTAGTCCAGGATCTCTTCCTTTTTCCTCTCATACATTCATGCTGATTAAAATTTTGCTCCTATGGAAGCACTTTCTCAGTAATAAAAATCTAAGTGGGAGAGACAGCTGATCATTTTGTGAAAGCTCCAAGCCTGGCAACTTATTTGTGATAACTCTCAAAAAGTGGAAGAAAGGGTGGAGAGAGAATCAGTAGTTTAAAGCACTTGATACTCTTTCCAAGGACCTGGGTTCAATTTCCAGCACCTACATGAGGGCTCACAATCTTCCATCACTCAAGTTTATAAGGTCTGACACCCCCTTCTGGCTTCTGTAGGTACTGCTCATATATTGCCCACATACAAACATGCAGGCAGAACACTCATGCACATGATAGATAGATAGATAGATAGATAGATAGATAGATAGATAGATAGATAGATGAGAGAGAAACAGAGAGAGGAAGACAGAGAGAGAGAGATGAACAAACAATAAAAACTCTTTAAAGAGTGGAAGGATTCTTATAGGGGGAATTGACCAAACTGAAGGTGATGGTTTTAACCAGGTCTTCAAAATTCTTTCCCATGCACTTCAGGTTAGACCTCAGCTAACTGGTTTCTCTATCACAATAGCCATATGCCAACTCCAGAAAATACCCAGTCTGAAATGACACATTTGTCAGCAAGGACACTGTAAAGCCAAGGAAGCTAATGAAGAAATCTCAGGTATGAAGGGCCCTCTTGGACATGTTGCTGTCTCTATAAGGTGGCTGGCCCTGGGTGCTATGCACCATACTCACCATGAATGTCAGGCGCCATGGGCTCATGGGGATCGTCTTCACTCTTCATGAACAGCAGGAGCTCTTCCCCAGGAGCTATGTCTGCGACTACACGGTAGAATATCTTCAAAGATCGGGCACAGGTGGCAGGAAAGACAGACAGGAGCAAACATTAACAAAGGGCAGGATACACCAGGGCAGCTGCACATTTTCTCATATTTTAATAAACATATTCCCTTTTATTTTTATCAAAGGAAATGGTGATTTCTGTTTTCTAAACTAAGAAGAAAAATAAATCTCCTTGTTGAGGAAAAAAAAAAACTCTCAAGCAGTTACAAACTTATGCCCAATCCTAGTATACAAACCAATTTCCTAATACAAGTTTTCTGTGTAATGTTTAACAAAGAATTTTCCCATGCCTGAATTCCTCAAAACACCTAGTGGGCCACACCTTCTAAGGCTCAACCACCCCTGATTATCCAGCAGGGTCCTAGCTAACTTGAGCTCCCCTAAGTAGCTTTCTTTCTCCAAGAGATGTCCTGAAGAGAGTGGTTGGTGGGAAACAGCAAACTGAACTGCCACGGTCTCTAAGAACAGAATCATAGGAGAGTCCCTTCCTTTCAAACACTGCTTTCTACTCCCACCAATGGGAAAGGTGAGCCACAACCTAGGTCCCGCCCTTGTGCTCCAGCTCCTGATTGCAACTCCAACACACAGGCCCTGCCACTCATGCTCACTGTGTAATCAGGCTGGTATTTCGGGTGCTTATGCCCTGGATGTCTAGCTAAGTGGTAAGGACAGGAAGGATTTAATAAATCGGTTACTAGTGGTTTGGAATGGACTGGGAGATGGTGGCTGTGTGAAGAACCCCAAGCTGAAATTTCTAAGAGCTGCCTGTCTTTCCCAGGAGCTCAGTGACAGAGCAGTCATGGCCTCCTGCATGCCTAGGCACCAGGCTATTGTCACTGATAAAAGAAGCATTTAAGCACAAAAAATCTTCAAGATACATGTTTATTTTTGCCATTTAAATGCTCCTGGTAGTTCATCTTATTCTATCTAAGGTTAGTTATTAAACAATTTTATAACCAGGTGGAGGTTTTAGTGAAAAGGAAAGTTACACTGTAACTAATAAACACTAAAAACCGATAGCCCTCTGTGACATCTGTGTGAATCGGCCCCATGTCTTGTCTTGCACCTTCCTCTCTCTCATTCTAACCTGCATTCTGCCTTTCTATCACTGCACACCAGTCCTTTTAGTAGCTAACTAATTCACAAATAAACAAGATTGTACCCCCCCCAATATATTCTGAACACAGGGCACATGTAAGACTAAGAAGAAAACAAACAACAAAAATATAGGGAAAGAACGGAACAGAAATCAACCAAGAAACAGGAAGAGTAACCTAGAAGACACTGTTTGCTCATTGCAGACTGTCCTCAGACTTACCCTACATCTGGCACCCAAGACCGATTGCTCATTTCAAGCTGAGAAAAATCAGAGTGAATTGTCTTATAGCATCAATGGAAATAGTCATCCATTTGGTACATTTACCTATTTGTTTATCCTTTGAAAAGCTGAAGACCTTACACAGAAGTATGTGCCTCTTTTTTCCAGCAGGTGGCTCTAAACTCCAGTTGTTTATTTTATTTTTTTCTATAGAAAAGACCAGAGCATGAAATTGTTCTAAATTTTAAAAAAGAAAAAAATATATCCCAATGAGGAATACTTTCTGCTTAGTCTCTTTCTTGTCAAAATGAAGATTTTTTTGTTTTGTTTTGTTTTGTTTAATTCATTGGTAGTTAAACCAGCTTAAGTTCCTTTAAAGAAAAGAATGTCAATCAGGAAGTAGTGTTGAACAACACTCTAATATAAACTGAGATTCCTATGTTTTTCCAAAAGTGAAATGTAGACTATCACAGACACAGCTCCTTCTGCAGCTTCTGTTTAAAAGGGAACACAATATGTTCACCTTACATCCAATGTCTACCCATCACAGTCTCCTCTCACCGGAGACTCACAAGCTGGAAGAGCCCTACTCAAAAGTTACCAGATTAAAAACAATACCACGGCACACGTGTGCCTTTCTCTTACACCTTCCAGTTTAAACACCATTTAGTACCCTACTTCTTTCTTGAGTTCTGTTTCCCCTTAGAAAACAATAGACATCTATCAACAGTTTGAATCAACATCTGCTCTGGCATCTCTTATGGGTTTAACTTATTAATTTCCATTGCAACAGCAATGTTAATGTTTAAATTGTGTTAAATTTAAATATTAGGGCTTCTCAGTAGCTTCTCGGAAAGAGTGAGTTTTGACGGTGAAAGAGAGCAATTCTCTCAGCAGGGGAATGCTTCTCGGACACACATGTCAGGCCACTTTAAGAAAGTATTTTGATATCTTGATTTCTTTGCAGTCTCCTATTAATCATGTCTCTTTTAATTCCATTTTAGATTTACTCAATCCAATGCGAACAGTCCAAGGAACAAAAGAAAATGATGGATACACTGCAACTATATATTATGAAGACAATTCTCTTTGCCAGGACATAGATCACTCGTGTAATTACCCTTTAAGTGTCCAGATTGTCATGTGAAGAATATTAAGTGCATAAAATATAAAAGACATGGAAGAGTGTTGACGTTGGCTTTATTTACTGGAGGTAAAAGGTGACATTCCAGGCCATGAAAGGCAAGGCAAAGCAGAGTTGGATTTTAACTTCAGGGTGTTCTTTTCAATTTTAACTGAATTTTTATGGTGCTCGTGAAACTGGGGTTTGAAAAGAACTGGCAAACGCCAGCCATAACGAGGGCAAATTCTGGGCATGCTTCCCCATACAGCAATAAGAATATGCCTTGAAGTCCCATCCTCCACCACACCCTCACGGGTCCAGTTTTCCTCTCAAGGTGTTTCTATTCCTGTGATACTTGCCATCTGCCCTTCCTTAGAGTCACAGAATTCCTGAAGTCAAACTATATGCTCCTCCTCTAATTTTAAAAGCACTGAAGTATAATTTGAATACTTGAGCCCAGAAATGCCTTATCACAATAATGGTAATATGTTAGCAAGAAAAATGACCTTTTTTTTTTTTTTTTTTTTTTTTTTTTTTTTTTTTTTGCTCTACCTGATTGCATTGGGAAAATGATGGAACACAACCCTGAATGAACCTCCTCCTTCAGGAAATACCGTGTCTCTACTTTCAGGAAATGCTGTGTCTCTACTTTCATGTTATAAAGACATCTTGTGTTAAATAAAAAGCCAGCAGCAGAAAGAGTGATCTATGCAGCTGCTTACCAATGTGGATGCTTACAGATACACCATCTTTAAGACTAGGGAATCCTCAGAGATTAAACTGCACAGAAAACCTGTAAACCCTGTGTCATCTGAGTTTACACCACAAGGAAAGACACTACTTTCTGGGGGTTTGCTGTGGAAAATTGGGAGTTGATTAGTAGTCTGCTAAATTCCATAAAAGTCCTCCTTTCCCATTGTGTGGAAAAACTTAACCGAATCCAAGATTAAAATGTCCTGGGTTTTGTGATGAATTCAATACAAGTATAGAAATCTCTAGAACTCAGAAATAAGTTTCAACCAATTCAAGAGTTGTCAGATTCCTGTGTTGCTCTCTCCCATAGAGTTCCCTGCTGGAATGAAAGGTCAACCCAGCACAGTAGAAAACAGAAGTATGGGTCCTCACAGTGTGAGAAACAGGTACATGGAAATTCCATTTTCACAAACCAGTTGTTACATGTCTAAAATTCTGTGATCTCTTCTAGAATTATGTTTGATAGCTGTTATGAAGATTCAGAAACAGATGTTATGAACATGACTTAAAAATTGAATTTTTATACTATCTGGATACACTGGTTTTTTTTTTTTTTCATTTCCAAGAAGTTGTATTTCTATCTCCATGAACATAATGATATAACACCTATAATGATTGATTTAGTAATAGACTTCTTTGTAGTCTTTTACCACCAATTTTTGTGAGAACTGATCACTAGCAAAATTTCTGAGTTTCAAAAAGAATTCTTAATTGTTTGCATAATTGAAAAAAAAATACCAGGAAACCTAAAACTGTTCACTTTTGGTACTGGTGACAGTTATAGCTTAAGGCATAAATATAATACACCAGTAAAAAGGCATCACTTACTATAGATATAATTATTGTAATTAATTCATTGTAACCAAACTCTGAAACAAATTTTGAATACAAAAAAGTAAGTCCACTCAGGTAAAACAAAGCAAAACAAGGAATTTAAAAACATAGTAGTGGTGTGGACATGAGCAGCCAATTTTCAGACCCTGATTGATCCACTTTCACTCAATGTTCTATGCGAGTATTTTTTTATTGAAACATATATTTCACATGTAATATCTCAATGACATAAAGTTCATGTTTTTGAGGGATTTGAAACTTTACATGAACAATCTCATGTTATGTGTTAATTGTATCTAACATGAAGTTAATGCTTAGTGATGAGATTAATCCTAATTGTATGCAATAAAGGTTACATTTAACACATTTTATATACAGAAAAAAATTGAATTACCTTTAATTAATTACGTATCATCAAATGCTTCTTTACATTGGTTACTTTACTTCAAGAAGCCCACAGTAACGAGGGAAGAATGCTCAAAAGCACTCTTGGAAAGGCTATTAGTCCTCAGAAGGCACATAGACTAATGCCATTTTGTCAAGGCCTCTGTCCAACCAAATATGCCATGGAAATAATGATATTTCCATTTGTCCTTACAAAAAGGCAGAATATTTTTATTCATTATCCTACAGAATAGGAGCTTTAAGAATCTTCCAGAACAGATTTGCTGTTACTGTGCCAGGTTTGGATCACTTTAAAGTGCTGTGTTTGTACCACTGAGTTAGAAGATAAACTTCAGTGTACATGAGAAAACAAGAAAGAAAACAAACCATTTACTCTTTAAAAGATGAACAAGGCCTCATTGTTATGACTTTCCATTTATTTTCCCTAGTCAAACACTGGAAGTTTTATTTATGCATAATAGACTGCACTTGGCATGTCTAAAAATGACAGAAGTGTGAATTATGAGTGACCTTCAACCTTTTCAGGAAGTTCTAATAATTGAAATAATAGAGAAATATACTCCCTGCAGGATCTATATGGAGAAGCCGCTTGTTCATACTATTGCTGTGTTTTCTCTTTGAAGCTGTCAGCTGATTGCTCCCTCCTCCAACTCCCAATGCTTGGCTTAAATGCTTGTTTCTCCACAGCTTCATTTAAAGTACCATGCAGAAACAGGAAGAGCCAAGTGGGTCTTGCATGTTTGGAAGTGGCAAGCAGGGAAGCTAAGTGACGTGTTCATGTCTGAACAGAGTCAACATTGATGTGAATACATCTGTCATTCTTGGTGCTGCACTGACAGCATGTATCCACAGACCATATGTGTTCACTTGACCAGCCCAGAAAACAGTCTGAGCCCCGCATCTATAGCTAGTAATGTGGGAAACCCCTGTTCATGAAAGCAATAATGATGTCAAGCTCTTAACCTCTGGACAAATCCTAATGTACATTCTGAGTCTAATTTTACTAAAAGGCAGAGAAGCATCTTCAGAAGACAGAGATATGGCCTGGAAATAAACTCTTCCAACAGAATGATAGCTTTATCATGACTAAGCTTTGCCCAAACCAAATACCCTCTAGTTTCTCCAAACAGAAGGTATTTTTCATCTATACTTACAGACACTGAGCAAATAAGAGAGAGAGAGAGAGAGAGAGAGAGAGAGAGAGAGAGAGAGAGAGAGGCTTGGCATAGAGTGAAACAGCCTTGTGTCCCCAAGTTTACCTGGCAGGTGTGAATCCCTGAGGTCCATTCATGCACTAAAAATAAACACTAAGTGGCGTCTACCTCCTAAAAACAAGTCAGTAGAAGATGTTATCAAAGTTTTTTCTTCTATATATTCTTAACTCATTATTAATAATTTGATAAAACAGCCAAATGTAATTTACTGAATTAAGAATTGTCTTTGGTTCTAGTGGCTACAAAAACAGAGTGCTGAAGAGCTACTTAGAGTGCCTTGAGACCAATGTACCCTGCCTGTCTAATGACCTCTCAGGATCTCCCCACAGGGCCCACAGGGAATGTCCATGACACCCCTTTCCTTATACTGGTCATTTTGTTTTATTCTAAGGAAACTTTGTGATCATTCTGTGTGGGCTCTGAAGGTTTGTCAAAAGTTCCACCATTACATTACAAAGAAGCTGAAGATCATCTTTGGGTGATGTGCTACCAAGTTGGAGGCTTTTCTTCTGCCCTTGACTATCCTTGCTGCTGAGTACCTTCCTGGCTTCATACCAGAAAGAACTAGAACCTCCAGAGCACATGACATTTTTAGCTCTTCCTGAATGAAAAAGGATGTCTACATGCAAACACCGATTACTTAAAATGTGCATGTGATATATCAGGCCACTGTTTCCAACTTAAATGTGGTTGTCATACTTTAGGTCATGCTCTTCAAGGCATGGTTCTGTGAGTCTTAATAAAAAAAAATCTGATTATGTTACATCACCATCATGTCCCAAGCATTATACATGGGAAGAATGGTGGTACTTTCTTTCTCATGCAAATATCAAGCAGCAAACTATGTCTGCGGCAATTTCATCTTGGAGGAAAGGAAGCAACTCATCAAGCAGATAGCATCCCCCAGAGTCAGCCTGCACACTACACACAAAGCTGGTCCGGTCCCTAGGCACTGCCAGCTGGCATTCATCTTAAAATAGCAGAGTATAACTTTGGTATAAAAGTAGGACTTGACTTAAAAGCAAAGCAAAGAAAATGCCCAAAGCCAATAATAACTTAAACATCAAAAGAAGGCATACAAAACACGAAAAGAAATCCTTGTAAAGGAAGAGAAATTAACAAATTATTTGACAGTGGAGGTAAACATTTTTTTACAAAGTGGGGAGAGGTTAAAGAACTCCCCAATTTCTACACTCGGAGTTGTTTTCCTTGCTGTTTTTGCGCCATATGTATTAAGTGAATGTTGAAGGAAAGTGAATTTTTCCCCTCCTCAGTAAAAGGCCAAAGAAAATAAGTTAATAATTGAGCCCATAATAAGCTTGCAATAACAACACTGTTCTAGTGTCACACAGTCTGATAGCATCACTCATATGAGTCTGAACAGAGTGGAAGCGGGTGTGCCAAATCAACCATGATCATCCTGGAAGCAGTTAAAAGTTTATAAGGTAAAACACAAATGAGAACAATGCCCATTCCAACTGAAAACACTGAGAGTCTTACTGCCATTCATTAACCACCAGGGAGCTGGCAGGGTCCCTCGAGTGAATTCTCACTTTGTATTCTCCATGGCGCACACTTTCTTCTCTATCTCGTTGCTTCAGAATGGACATCAGGCATTAGGTAATCTCTTATCGAAGCATTTCTTTTGATTCAGAGGCAACAGTAGACTTCCCTGGTTCTACTTACTAAATACCAGCTGTCAAGAGCCCGTTTAAAATGAAAGTACTTATCACTTTGTGTAAATGACAAGATTAATAATGCCCTAGCTTTAGGAGGTCTTTCCTCCATTTGAAGGCCATGTGAGGATAGGACAGGATTCAAATGACTGTGTTCCCTTCCATGATACAGAACACTAATACTCAAACACATACAAATTTTCCCACAGAATAAACCCAGATCATTCTGATTACCATGATACAATGATGGGCTTGGCTTTCATCTAAAAGGTCAATTTACATGAACTGAGCTTAAACCCCCTCATTATAATTAAGAGTTTTACTCTAAAGACACTTTAGGCTAAAAACTATTCCATAAGCACACAAAACTTGTGAATATATTTAATGACGAGAACAAGCATTGCTTGAGGGTCATAAACAACCTGTAGGTAGGCTGGCCTTTGATTTGAAGCAAAGAATAGAAAAGTAAAGCTTAGGAGACAGTGGAGAGAGATGCAAAAGCAAGGTGAGGCCAAGTCTAAAGAAGTGTGCTACATCCTCCAATCAAACTGGCTCAGAAAAGGAAGCAATCTGTAAGACTTCAAAAGAAAGGTATAAAAGCAACAAGAAATTTTAAAAGGCTCAGTAAAACATTTAGATGTCTGGACTATTTGACTCTAAATATGTGGGGGCAGGTGCTTCTGATGTAAATGATGTCTCTGAATAGCTGATAAAACTCATGTTTGGGTCCCCTTGAGGACCTGACTTGGGGCAACTTCCAGTATCCAGCTCCTCTGCCTTTGCTCCTACCCCACCCTACTGCTCAGAAGCATTTGGTGCCCCTGTAAGCCACCCAGGCTATCTAATGCATCTGTGCATTGTCTGTCGCTGGGAATGAAAAATCCGAAACTCAGTGTTGGGTGTCAGCAGTAAAGCTATGTAGCATTGAGCACAAACTGTAAGGAATGTAGGGAAAGCAATCAAGACACCAAGGATCAGGAAGTTTGGGTATTTGAATGGTTGTACTATTCTATGACTTGTCTGTGATTGGGGTCTCAGTCCTAGTGTCTTTGGCATGGCCTTCCTTTATAAAGATAAATTACCACAGTTAACTCAGTACTTTCAGTTGGGGAATACAACATCAGTCAGACTTGCAGCTCCTTAGGAATTACGTTTCTGCAGCAATGCCAGCATGCCCAGAATTTCTGCCCCTCCCCAACATACAGCAATAATTCTAAGAATGTGAAAGGAAAAAGACATCTAAAGTCATAAGACCCGAGTCTTTCTAGGCAATAGTGTCAAGAAAGAAAGCTACATTTTTCAAAGCTCATTCTGGTATGAAAGATCTGAAAGAGAGTAACACATGAACAATCACGTCCACACATATATGCACACATGCACACATGCACATGAATCTGTTAAAAAGTTTGACCCAAGGAAAATGGCCTGCTTATGGAAAAGTAGGGAGGAATGGTATATTGCATGGTCACTGTTTCTATTTTATAACATAAATCAGATTACATTCATTATTAGTATTACTTAAAAAACAAAATCCACCAATCAAACAAGGCCCACATGGGTTTTATCCAGGACACGTGTTCTGACAGCCTCTTACTATCAAACTTCAGAATCTTAGCATGCATATTTATTTCCTTTTGTAGATCTTAACCTTCCACAATATCATGAGACTGACTTAAATTGATTAAATTTTAACTTAAACATTACAAAGTTTTTAATATGTCTTCACCAAAATAGACTAATATGCACACACCTGCCATTTGTTCGGTAGCCATTGCCTTCTTTGTTTGCTGACATAAACATTACCAGAACTAGATCACAGCTGGAAGATTCCCCTGAAATTCTTTCTTTTCAGAGCCTATAATATTTACATATTGTGCCATCAAAAGCCTTTTAATAACTTAAAGTCCTTCTAAGAATCAGAGCAAAAAAAGGAGCATTTTTATGATGTTTTTTTTTTTTTTCTGGAAGACTACAAGTTTGTGCTATACAGGTAAGCTGGCATCACTAATTTAATAATTACCCCTGTTTTCAGGGCCTCTATCAGTGTCTAGATAGTAAATGGAATCTCCAATGATGGGTGTGTTTATAATGAGATGAGCTGTACCTAGTCACCATTTGACAGCTCCTACCATGGAAAGGCAGATGCAAAAACACATCTGGAGGGTCTTTGTTGTCAGCTCTGTATCTTTGCACCTAGTTTAGTATTTACATTTCAAAGCTGTCCGGAGATGCCCATCTATGTGACTTTTTTGGAACCACATATGTGCTTACAGATGAATATTTTATAATATACAGATACACACTGTTAAGGTATCTGTGTTCTTGTTTCTGTTACCTGAGCTAAGTATGATGCTATAGTCTACAGAGACATACCTATTACAGACATCTTTTATCTCTGACTTTTCTCTCAAGTTTATGGATGAACCTACTTGACCATACAGTATTAATTTCACAATTATGTTATTTGATATGCAATCAAAGTGAAGATGATAATATAGAACTTTAGAATGAATACTGAATGAAATAATAAAGATACATTTGATAATGGTGTTCTGTGTCTTTCCCATTTTTTCTCTGCTTCTTCAGTTAAAACAATGGATATTGTTAAAACAATGGATGTGTTTTCACTGAAAACAATGTGTACTTTCAAACTAATTAGAAAAATTAAAAATGCCAACTATAATGAGCTACCTGATTCACACACAATTAGAAACCATGGGATTTTCCTTTTAAATGCAACCAACTTTTTCAAGAAGAACTTATGTATTATAAAACATTAGAAATAAAAATTAAATGCAAAATTAGCTGCAAGTAGCCTTCAATTGGCTACAAGTAGAATTCTTCAATTATCTTTTCACTGATCATACAATAGTTTTAAATAAATACATATATATATATATATATACACATATTATATCTATGTCTATTGTCAGTAAATAGGACAGCAAATAATCATTAAGATAAAACTACATTATTTCATTTTAAAGGGATCTTTTGAAGCCCCAGTTTCCTTATTAGGAAGCACAGCACAAACAGTTTACCCCCTTAGAACGCTTATCCATTTCCTACATCTATAAACAGCAGATGCCCAAAAATTATTTGTTGCTGCTGGAGACAATAACTGCTAAATCAGACTTGGGATACGTTCTGCTTGAAATCAATAGCTAATTTAATAAATTGTTCATTTGTCAATAACACTTTGTTGTTTTTTTACAGCAAAGGGAAAACTCAATTGATTATTTTATTATTTTTTGACTATACTGAAGATTTAAATGATTCCCATTTAAACATAATTTTACAACTTACTACCTTATGTTTAGTTTAGCCAGAAAATTGTGATCTGGAAGCTGGTGAAATGCCAAAGAATAATCTCCTAATGATGGCTGGGAGTCTTGGGGTGATGCTCAAGCTTTATTTAACAGCTTTCAATTGGAACCATCTAATTTAAACTTTTCTTTTTCTTAGTGTAGTAGATCTGCCAAGCAACCATTTCAACATGGTCTTGGAAACACATTTAAGTCACCATTGTGTTAAAAGAAATATATGACTGATACAATTAAATTTTAATTCAGTGATGTTTGCAAGAAAAAACAACAGGATAAACTTCTCGTTTTTCATGCACTTTCAGACAATGTTACCAAGACTCATATTTTATTAAGTGTAAAATTCGTTTCATGATAATACTGCGACCATATTTCACAGTTACTTTTGTTACTTCTTGGTCTGCCATAAAGTCACAGAACAATCTCCAACAGTGATAACTTTCAACTTTTCCTTTACATATAAGAAAAATACTTTGGTTATTCAAAGAGTAAAATTCTCATCTTATATTGATTTAGGAAACTCAAAATTCTCATCTTATATTGATTTAGGAAATTCAGCATAATTATGTTCTTTAGAATGCATAATCAGGTAAGTCTGCACCAATGGCATGCATATGTTTCTACCTATGATGACTATGTAACACTTCTAATATACCATTTGCAAATTCTGAATTAATTCTCAGATTGTTTTATCCCTATACTTCACATGAATGTACATATTAGGATGATAAAGGAAATACGTAACAGAAAGTATCAAATACTTAGTTTCTAAGCCCTTCAGTCACACTGCAATAACTGCAGCACTGATAAAAATGTTAAGACATCATGAACAGATCACCCAAAGAAAACATCAATGAGAAAAAGCAGTGCTAAAAATGTCTTAGTTCTATATCTTGTCTTTGTGTTTTAGATTCTGCCGTATCAACAATCAGGCCACATGAGTCCATTGCAGCTCACTGTTATTTTCATTCACTGATATTTTAGTGTTCTCAAAGAAAGATGAGAAAATCTTTACAACATACCTGATCATTTATCTGGCATGCAACAAGGTTGTGCTGATCATAACACCCAGCAAATCTGATGTACTTGAGCCAGCTTCCTACATCTGGTTGACTGGCATCTATGCAGAACTTCACATTGCAAAATTCATCTAAGATCTGGAAGGAAGAAGATGAGAACAATAAATTGCCATATCGGCCCATTACTAAAAGTAGTCAGTCCCTTGAAAATATTTCATTGAAATGTATATTCTTCCTTTGAAACTTTACAAGAAAAAGGTCAGGCAGCACATATCTCTTTAAAGAAGACATAAGTTATTCTGCTTTTACAAAAGGCATAAAGCAATTTTAACTTATCACAAAAGCTGATTAATTGGTTTCAAAACAAGCTTGCTTCTTTTCATCTGTGAATAAACTCAATGACTTAATTTTATCCATTGTGTTTTATAGAACAGCATGTGCAACATAATATTTCTAAAGTAAACATTCAGTATTAAGGTTTGGATAATTCAGCTGTCAATATTGTAGCTCTGCCTGGCCTCCTCATCTGGGTGAAGGCTTCTACATTTTTTTCATTTTAATTCAATTAAAAACTTCCATCTAAATATCACTAAAAATTTTTTTATTAGTTTGCCATTCCTCACCACAAAATCACACTTAGTTAAAGAATTGTCTCATAGATGCTTCTGATCAAAGGAAAGACAAACAAATGAAAATTATATACATATATATGTACAAAAAGTATGACAACCTACGATTTAGTTAACCCATGTCAATACATGTTTACATACTATGTCTGGTAAACAAAATAACAATGGGGTTTATAGGTAAGTATAAAATTATCAGATATCATCACATGTTGCCAGCATTACCTTATGGCTATGTTTTATCATTTTCCTGAAGATTTGTGTTTGGCCTCTACTAAATGTTAATATTACTCAGGACACTAGCGAAATCTAAATTGAGATGGGAGACTTTCAATTTTAAGGTTTCATATACTCAGACCAAGCCTTTTCTGAGTCATTAACCCCAATAACTTGTTAAGCATCAATATTAAAAGCTGTGAAGTCACTGACCTCATGGTGGAGAACTAGGGACTGGCAATGCTATGTCAATTAGTTAATGCAAACTGTGAGGACATTTTCTGCTCCAGACTAAACAACATACTCTAAGACAAGAATTAATGTATTAAATAACCCTTGAACTCTGCCCCTGATATACCTGTCTGGAAATTAACATTAAACCCTTCTCTATATGAACGAAAAGCAGTTTTGAATAGAACTCCAATAATCACCCACTTGCAGATTCAAGTCATTAACTCACCATAAACTTCAAGAACTCAGTTCTGAGCGGTCCAGTCTAAAGCACTATGAATAAGCCCTTGACCGTGGGGCCATTGAAGGGCAGTAAGTCCTCCCAGGATTTAAAAAAGGAAAATGGTAACCTAAGAGAAAGACAATAATTGCTCCCTTCCCTCCATCTCTCCACACGAACAGAGAGTTAAATATCCTTTCTATGGAGGACAAATGTTGACAAATACATTATTTATACAATTACAAACTTTAAAAGGCTGAAGACTCAAATGGCACTAAGATTTCTTCCCTTCCAAGACATAAAAATGGTAAATAATTAGCACATATTTTAAAGTTTGTTTTTCTTTTCCAAGTGGGATTGTTTTGCCTGCTAATTTATTCTGATTTGGGGTGTGTTGTTTGTTTTCTTGACTAAGAAGAAAAGGGGTGGGGAGGCATGTCAACTGACACACCAGAGAAATATTTAATAAAGGAAATCAGTGAAGCCACTGAAATGCTACGCTGCTCTCATTTCATGCTGCAGAAAGATGTGGAAAACTTGTTAATTTTAAAGTCAAGAAGCATCTACCCCCTCAGCTTTGCAGCAGAGGAAGCGAGTTAAAGATTACGTACTGAGCACATAAAATTATAGGTGTAATTTTATTCCGTGTTAACATCGCTGCCACTGCCTCTGTCAACAGCGAGGCAAATTTTTTTTTAAAAAATTCATTTTCAAAGAATGTCTTTTTTTTTTCTTCCATAATGTTACACGATTATTCAAAGGTTTCACCAGCATACTGAGGTCCTTACTCTCAGTATTCTTGACCCAAGGCCGCCTACTAACTGCCCTCACCCCTGGCGAGTTATTCACTCTACTTCATTTGTTCGCAAATGTCTCAATCTCCTAGGAAATGTAAATAAAATAAACAACGCATCTTCTCTCATCCCATCTCACACAGCCCTGTGTTTTCAAAAGCTGTTAAGCTTCAAAAGCGATTTAATAATTCCTTTAGGTGAACTTGAGAGAAAGGCCTTTAAAAAAAAAAAAAAAAAAGAATACCCAACGAAAAGGGGGAAAAATCCCAGCCCGCAGCCAAAGGGTCCGAATGTGACTTTCTTAAGGCAGCACACACGCTGTTGGCCAGCGAAGCTGTTACTTGGCAAGGTGGGACTCCGCCGAAAGCCACTTCCAAAGTCGCTTGGCTGGTGCCAGGAATTCTGATTTTTGGCAACCCCACCTTCTGCGTCCCCGAACCTGACCGACAGACCGTGGGGAGGGAGGGGAAGGAGGACGCGAGAGCCGAGAAGGCGGCAGCCAGCCGGGCAGACAGACCCACCCGAGGCGGCGGAGCCCGGGCGACCGGCGACGCTCCGGGGACACCGGGACCTCAACGCAGACCCGGGACGCAGACGCGGTCCCCAGCGACACCCTGCCCACAGCCAAGACTTTTTAAAGTGAGTTCGCTTACCTTCCGATTTCTACGGCCTCAACTCAGCAATCAAAAGCAATCACAGTAGAATTAAGCAAAACCAAAATCAGCAGCACCCGGCACTCGTGTAGGAAAGTCTTTTCAAAGAACACCCGGCAACATTTCGAGACTTTAAAAAAATAAAAGTAAAAAAGTAAAAAAAATAAAAGCCTCGTGTCTCGCCTTCCAAATGGGTGTCTGATAAGTTTGTCGTTCCCTGGGAGCTGTTCGCCTGGACCACGCGTTTCGGGTTTATTGTCCGCCAACAGTGTTTTAAGACCAGAAATGACCCGGGTTTGGTGTATTTGGGTTTTTTTCCCCTTCCTAAAGGAGCTCGCAGCTATTCCTTCTGTTCTCACCACCTCCCTCTTTCCTCACTTTCTCTAGCTCTTATCAGCCCGATGTGTAATGAAAGTTATCTGAAACCTACTAAAACTTCTTCCACTCCTCTCTCCCAGCTCCAGGGCAAGACCCGCAGGAGGAGAGCTTGCGAAGGTGGGGGGCCTGCCAGGCCAGGACGGCCCCCAGACCCTCCCAGAGCCTTCTCGGGTCCAGACCCTCACCCGCTCGTCCCCTTTAGCCACTCCGCGCCCAGCCGCAGGGTTTCTATTTCATGAACTGTCTCTTTAAAGGGAATCTGCTCGGCCATCCAGAAAGAAACCGGGGCGAGGGAGAAAAGGAGCTATCTCCAGAGTGGTCGGAAGCCAGACGACGGGCTCCTCTTTCAGTAAATTTTTAAAGTGACAGCAGCCTCCTCTGGCGGGAGAGGTCACAAAAAGGTCGCCAAGACCCAAGTCCTATAGGGACAGACTGATTATGGATGCGCCATCCCCTGAAACATGTAGATTTCTGCGGATAAACAACCAATGGGGAGATTTCTCCAGCCAGGATTTGTTTCCCCAGGGAAATCTCTTTGGTTTTGATGTCCTGAGCACAACTCTGTGTGTGTGTGTGTGTGTGTGTGTGTGTGTGTGTGTGTGTGTGTGTGTGTGTGTGTGAGAGAGAGAGAGAGAGAGAGAGAGAGAGAGAGAGAGAGAGAGAGTTGGGTGGGGGATGGGAGGGATGGGGTGGGTTGAAGAAATCTTCCAGGGGTGTAAGGATGGCCCTCCAAGCAGCTGGTACTTTGGAAGCTCTGGAGATGGCCAGAATAACGTTAAAAAGTCTCAAGATAGCAGCTTCAAGAGTGAAAACTGAGAGACATTTTCAGTTAAGCATATTTAAAACAAATTTTAAGTTTGTACTTCAATTTATTCCCTTTCTTTATAGTTGGATCAGTTAAAAAAAAAAGTGTGCTACATTTTAAGTCATCCCTCCACACACACACACACACACACACACACACACACACACAAGAACAAAGCTTAAAATCTAAAACATTATTTGCATAAATCTCTCAAATAGAGTGCTATGGATTTAGTAGATTGAGAACTATCTGGAGATTTTTTGCTATTATCTTTGCTACATTATTTAAAAGACCATAACCACCCCAAAGTAGAATTATACAAGTGTTTGTTTTTAGTGATCCATATTTTATACATTAGATAACTTTATATTTGGACAGTTTCTATCAATAAAATGCAGAAGTAACATTGGGCGAAAGAATTTGGAGAATGGATGGCAAAATATAAGAATCAATGTGTTTATTTGTAGACAAATTACGATAAATATTATTAAACCCACAGTTTAATTGGGAATAAATGCTTGATAAGATAACTCCATTAATTAAAAGAGAGAGAGAGAGAGAGAGAGAAATCGAGCTCCTTTCTCCACCCCCCACCCAACCAAAAGAAAAAAAAAAAGGAGCAAACACAGAGCCCCACCCTTGCTAGGCTAGAGATCCCAAAGCCCAGAATCCAATTTATTCCCAACTCAACAATGGAAAGTTAAGCAAAGTGCCCAGGTCTAGGGGCAATTACCTAGGAGAGGTAGAGCCAGCCATCAGGCTTACAATGTGCTGACATTAAACTTTTGTCTATGGACCAGGTCTCACAAGTGCCACCCTCTTTTTGTTTTCTCCAAGTGCAAGTTAATGTGAAAAAGTAGTAGATCTTTATTTTCCCCAAAATGCTGATCGGAAAACAAAAATAGTAACAGAAGACAAGGATGTGGGGGATAGTAAATGACAAGAGGTGGTGACTAATTCATTTTGGTGGTCTGTTATCTGTGACATTGAACTGTTCTTTCAGATAATGGCCATTGTTTGAGGGGAAAATCTCACAGCAGTGGTAGGTAGACAGGAAAAAATCCTTTGTAAATAACCTAAGCAGTCAGATATTCCCATAGAGCCTGGCCTGAGAACCTTGAGGAGCCCTGGCCTCCTTGCATTGATCGCAGGTCCTTCCTCAACTTGCCATTGTTGGAGCTTTTTTTTTTTTTTTTTTTTTTTTTTAATTTAGCCATAAATTGGACTAGCTGGAGCTATGAGCTGTTCTATTTTCTTCCTGTCAGGATGAGAGATTTGTTTTATGATGCATTGTGTATTAAATACAAGTAATCTGGGGGAACTGATTGCTTCAGACACTTGGGCTTGATCGGGGCTCGGGTGCTCAGTGCCCCAAACCATTCCTGACCTACATCACCCGGCCAGACCTTGTAGCACCCACTGCCTAACCTTCCCAAGACTTCTCTTACAAGCAGGAAACGCTGGCGTAGAGACAAAAGTCCTGGGGAATCAGTGACAGGTCCTGACTAAATTCACATTCCAGGGAGAAAGCCTCCCTTTGAGGTTTTTTTTTTTTTTTTCCCTCTGTATTAGCTTCTGGTGTGGGAGGCGGGGCAATGGGTCCGGACAGGATCCTTGAAGGTACGGCAGGAGGCCAGTAGGTGGCGATGTATCCCGAAATAAAGCACAGTGCCTCCTCATCAACCCAGGTGAAGCCACCAGGTTCCAGCCTGCTAGTCACATCCAGGTCCTGTGCCACTGCCTACGTGGAGGATATTCCTACCTCTGAGAATCCCTTCTCTAAACACATCCTCCCTGAGACCCTACTAGATGTGTCTAAAGACAGGAAGGATCCATTCTAGCATCACCACTAATAATTTAATATTTGTTTCATATTAAATATTATTGCTGTCGCCATTATCACTCTTGTACACTAAAGGCAATAACTTCACATGAAGATAGCCATCATACCTTTTCTTAATATAACTTAAAATACAGAGAAAGACATGCTCCCTAGCATGTGGTTCTTCTAATAGTAATCCATTAGAAGATGTACCCCATCAGAGGAAACACAGGCCCACCCAAGGGTAGAGAGAGAGCCAGAGTCTGGCAAAGAGCTTGCTTTTCTCCCCTGTAAGCTTGCTTCCAGTCAGGAGGTTTCTAAAACAATAAATACAAGGAGCCAAATACCAACCCCAACACCCTCTACTCCTTGGGATTTCTAGAGAAGTCTGCTTACAGGAGTTACCAGGTACACGCTAAGCCACTGCAAAAACTGCTTTCTGCTCTGTAGAACTCAGGAGCATGTGTGTTCTGCAGAGCTTAGCACTGCCCTTGCAATGGGCTATTAAAAATAATGGTTTTTACTATACTCTCAAACCAGCTTTAATTTGCAAGCATGTATCGGGATATATGACCTAAATATCAAGGGGATAGAATTGGAAGGAGCAGCTTTAAACAAATGTATGGCTTTGGGATATTTGGGATAGCAAGAAACACATTAGTTCATCAGATTTTTTTTTTAAGAATCAAACTTTTAAAAGGCTTTTCAGTAGGAGCTGCATCACACTTCTTTATTTTCTTAATTGTTGTTTACCAAGGAGACATTGGAAAGTCTGAGATCTAAGCAGATTCTCTAGGAATTATAAAAATTCCACTTTGGTAGATGGCAGGGCAGGGGTGGAAGAGGTTAATGTGTTTTCTTCCTGGTTTGAAAGGGTATAAACCCCCCTCAAGCCTTTCTCTGCCTCCTCAGGCAACAGGGACTGCAGAATCTTTAAAAAGCCCAAAGATTTCCAATAAGGCCATGGGTTCTGCCTTCATTGTTGAACTGTTTATTTAAAATAAGTCAATATATTAGTTAAACCAGTAATAACTTAGTGCCCCAGTATTCAAGTGATTCCCACAGGACTGTAAACCAATGCCTCTTTTAAAACCTTAAACTTCATGGTTGTCCCAGAAGCAAGAGTCCAGCTAATGGAGACCCTATGGGCATGGTACATGCCAGCACATCATTAAAAGAAAGAAAAGCAGTCCACCAAAAGCCAGATGAAATGACTGCACTGTCCACTTTTAATGGCTTCCTGTGGACAAACGGCCCTGTAACACTCTGCAGAGGACGGTATTTAAAAACAAGACAACTCTCTGGCAGTTTTCAATACCATAAAGTTAATAAAGTAGGTTCCCATTCACCCTGACATTATGTTTTGAGTTTATAGAGGAAGGCACTTTATAGCTTTAGCCCTAAGTACAGTCCCTTTAATTCTGTAGCTCTGGGTTCTTGGGGTGGCTAAACAGCCACCGAACTCCAAGCTTGACTTTTTTCCCCCTCCTAACACTGTGCAAATGTAGGTTTGGGGGTTTCTCACTAGCAGTCTCATTCACAGACTGCCCATGAAATCTTGCTTCATACAGTTCATGTCAGGAAGCATGAAATAATCTGAGAAATTGACATTTGGCTGAACAATAACTGCTCGCTAATTAAATTAGCTTTGTGTATAGATATTGATGTGTGTTTAAAAAGAAAATCAATGTTTCCTTTCTATAGCACAACGGTATGTGGGGCATGGTTGGACTTAAGTGAGACACAGATAAGAAAAATCTAAAAGATGTCCCATTGATTTTGATACAAATATCTCAGCCAATTTCCTTCCCCTCTGAGTCCTCCAAATTCTCACCACCCACAATCTATTTAAATCTTTTCATCCAGTGAGAAGATTTGAATAAAATATAATGCTCAGGTGCAAAAATCTAGATCAGAAGGCTGTAGGATTGGCTGTGATGAATGTTCCATTTGATTTTAATTATTTACACTGCTTAATCAGGGAAGTATGTCACAAGCTTGAACTTGAAGTTGAATTCTGAGATACTGGTAGGCAGACGTGCAAATCTGCCCAGCACAGTGCCAAGACATAGACACAAAGGTTCTGAAACTCCACAGTACCCTACCCTCATGGCTCTGCAAAGAGACAATGGTCATTTCTGAGGAACTCCACCTTTCTTCCTTTTTATTTACCCCCCCCACCGCCCCGCTTTCTTAAATCTGTTGATGCAGTTCTACAGAAAAGAAGGAAGGAAAGAAGCAGGGGGAAGGAGGGAAGAAAGAAGGAAGAAAGGAAGGAAAGAAAGAAGGAAGGAAGGGGGAAAGGAAGGAAGGAAGAGGAGGAAATTAAAGGTTAAAAAAAAAAGGTAAATAAAACATTTCCCTTGGTCTGGAAATGGCCCGACTGAAAGCATGTTCATCTCAGCCTCAGTAATTTGGTTCTCCAGGAGAAGACAGAAGCCCTGCTGCTGTGCCCTGCACTTCATAAATCACATCTTTATGTGGACAAGGTCAGGGCACCTAACAGCTCAGACATGGGCCTTTGCAGTGGCTCGAGGATTCAGGCGTGTTTACTCTCCCGCTCGGCTCTCGGAGGAGTCGTCCAGCACGCTTCTAATTACTTTTGATTATTTTCATTTGCCGGGGTCAGTCTGGCTTGCCGGGACTGCAGGAGGGTTGATTTCCTACACATCCTGAGTCTTTGTAGGACAGCACTGTGTGCGTTCAGAATTAGCACCCCGTTATTGTCCTCACACTGTGAAGCCCCCTTTACTCAGACGCTAGGTTACCCCCGAACTGGCCCCTACTACCCTTCCTATTAATTAACCACAAGGCCGTAATCCCTATCTGATCGGTTTTCCCAAAAGAGCCCCCAACTCTAACACCTGAGAATTTATTTAGGATATCTGGACAGAATGAAATCAATTTTTCTGCTTCAATCTTTAAACATGTTTAGTAATGAATAACAACTATTTTGAAACTAAGATGAAATACTTTGCTGAAACAACAGCTCAAGTGAATAAATTATTATACTCAAAGATTTATTCCCCAAATTCCAACACCGGCTGCCATATTTACAATATTTTTGTTGACTATTTTGATCTATTTCCTGCACTATTCTGCAGAGTGTTTAAAGCATCACAACAAAAGGCTTCATCTAAAGTTTCCATGAAAAACCTTATGATAAATAAACTGTTTAATAAAATAAAGCTAAATTGTAATGGAGCACAAAAACAGCATCATTTTCCTCTTCTCCTTTCTATCTGTCTGATGTGAATGCATTCAAGAAAATAACATGATGAGCCTATACATAGTCACAAAGACTAAGGCAAAACATATGACACACACCTGTGTCAATAAGAAGTGGGCAGTTTTTATAGTGCTTAAGACATTTTGTAAGCATCTTCAATTTCTAGAGAATAACTAATGGCTATTCTCAAAAAGCCAAATATTTCCTCCTTTCTGCTGTAGAACTAAAGAACTAAAGAAGCCAATGTGTTTGGAAGTACCCTCAACTTTGTACAGGTTTGATTTTTCATTATTTTATCCATTCTAATTAATTCAGCCTTTCAAGACAGTGTTCAGCACAGTGTGCAGTAACTCCAGGGTTGACACCCTCCCCGGGGCTTTGCTTTCAGACTCCTGATCTTGTGGGGAAAAGTGAGCTGCAAGGCATGCCTCGTCTCCACACCCTCTGTGTACCTCTGTGTAAGGCACTTAACCTTTGAGTTGATTTCCATGCAAGTTTCATAATATCAGCATAATGAGAGTGTTGGGAAAATAAATTGAGTAATGTGAGTGCGAGTGGCACTGAGTCCATGGGAACAGGACAAAATAAGTGATTTCCACAGTGTCTGTATAACATGCTAGAGCAAACACATATATATGCACAACTTGGAAGACAGTCTGGCCCACATGTTGGGGAATGACTAAGTATAATTATATATTTTTTAACCCTTGGTTCCATCCTGATGCCAGTTGCCCTAATTCCTACCTTGATTTAGAAGAGAAGAATTTTAAGAAAAATGTTTTTCTCTCTCTCTCGAGATGTGTTTCCCTGTCTGTCTGTGTCTGGCATGCAGCTGAGCTCCTACTGTCCCAGCCACTGTGTTCCCTGATAATCAGCAAGAAAGCCTAGGAACAAAGGTGAACTGGGACCTAAACACACACACACACACACACACACACACACACAGAGAGAGAGAGAGAGAGAGAGAGAGAGAGAGGTACACACAGACACACACACACAAACACAAACACACAAGCTTCAGGTCCAAAGTCAGGTCGGAAAAAGCATCCCTTACAATACCCTGGGGAGGGCTTCAGACGGGACCTACAAAAGTACACACACACACTCACACACACACACTCAGGTCAACAAACAGGTCAGAAAAGGCATCCCTTACAATATAAGCTTCAGATGCTAGGCAGATGGGAATTAGGTCCGATTCACCCCTTATTATCTATGATCTAGGCTGAAACAAGTACTTAACAGGTATTTGTGAGCTCGAATGCCTAGTTAGGGTACCTGGCACTCCAATCTAAACTGCTAATATGGTCTCATCACAGATCTTTAGCCTCCAACTCACCCTTTACTAGTTTCCATTCTTTTAATTATCCAGACTTTACTCCCCAAACTTTTGCAGTACCTTGAAATGCAAACCCATCCTAATTTGTGGAAACATAGGAAGCAGCAAATGTAAATAATAGGATTTTGCATGGAACACAGCATTGGATCAAAACAAAATGGCTACTATTGTTGCCATTACTGACGTAATTATTGTCACTCATGCTACTCTGCCTGGCTCCTTGGTGACCACAGGTTACATCTCATCTGGCCTTCAGTGTGCTTCAGCTCTGTATATAGTGGGATGGTCCTTAACAGCCACTCTGATTTTCAAAGGATGGATTTACTCACACTGGTATCTTCAATGGCATCTTCTCATAACAAACTAGACTATGTTTGTATGCCTTTGTGAGAGTGGTGTAATTACGATAGACCGTGGGGAAATGTTTAGCATTTAAGGAAACTTGGCTGATTCATGCTGCTCCCCTGAAAGAATCAGCCATAATAATTTCTTCCATTGTTGCCTCTTTGGAGTAGCATGGTGGCCATTTTGTCACTTTCTCTCACAAGATCATTTCTGGATCAGCCCTTTGCCCTTCTTAATTGTTTTCTCTCCTCCCCAAGTGAGCAGTCATTGGCTCTGTTCACTTGCTAAAGTATGTTTGCAGTTTCCCTACTCCCTGCCATGCAAATGGTCCTAGTGGAAGCCTGTATAACTACAAACCTAAATGTCTATGGCATTTTTACACCAGAAACTCATCTTTCTGAAACAACAAGGGTATCATAATGTGTCGCTTTGCCTAAAGCAAAAGGTACAAATTGGTAAATGAAAAGAAAGACTAAAATAAAATAAAACCTCCAATAGATCCAAATTTGCTGAAAAATAAAACTGATTCAAACACAGATGTCTTCTGTGACTTGACATCAAGTTCGTATTCCAGACCCATTTCCTGTATTTTCCCCTACACAGACTGTCAACTATAGCCAATAACTGGGTATGTGTACACACTCTTGACCCACTAACCAGGCTCCTATGACTCCTTCTCTTGCCTCTGACAATGCTATCATTCAGGAACTACAGCAATAGACTGAGGAGATGAAGTAATAGCCCTGTTTATCAAACTCACACAGCATCTTCTAAAGTCTCTGAAATTCTTACAGTGCTCACTATGAAAGCATAGTAAAGAATATTTAGGACCACTTTAGGTACTCTGATTATCCAGGACACTTATAACCTGTCTGATGCCAAGAAACATCCTGCACACCTGAAAGTCCTCAGTGGTGAGTTACTCTCAGGCAGCCTTACAAATGGCAGGCATTCTGCAATTAACTTAAGTAAATATAGCTGCTCCTTGAAGCATCCCAGTGAAGATAATGTAATAAATGCGTTATGAAAGAGTAAAAATATAACTTTTAGTTAAAATATATTTGATTTTATTAGGCATCATGGAAGGTATTAAACATACACAAAACCCTCTTCCTCTTTCCACTGAAACACCTGAGTCAGAAGTCAGATCTTGTAATTATTTTGTATCTGTTTCAATAAAGCATAAATATTCCCATACATACATTTCTATTAACTGACTCTAACTCCTGACCAAAAAATCATAAATAAGACAAAGTGAAATTTCATTTTTTTTATTCAACCAAAAACATTTGGAAGGTCTTTCACAAGAAAACTAAGCCATCATCTGTAAACTCTGGCCAATTGACCCTTTACCTATAAACTTAAAATTATATTTGAGTATATGGTATGTAAACCTTCTGAAGGAATGTATAAAATTTCATTTCACAATCAAACCATTCATTCCTATCATTTTCCATTAAAAGTTTTTCTGAAACATAAATTTTACCATGAGCATATTTATGCATAATATTTTATATTGTTTAGGTTTTTCTTAATATGATTTGGCATCAAGACCATCTCCAACCACAGGTTATGTCTGGATTAAACATGAAGATTCTTTCTATTAAGCTTTTGACATTGGAGTCATATTTTGTGTCTACTTGTAGCTCTCCAGCCACTGAACCAAGTGGACATTAAGTCAGATGGTGTACAAAACTACAGGAATATTCATATGTGGATGAAACGCAATTCTTGATGAATTAATGTGGTTCCAGATGAATTAAAGCAGCAAATGAAGGAGCAGAACTTCCTTGGAACAACCACATAATCTCTGCATAGAGCTTTAACTGTTGCGATTAACTTATGATCTACAACTACAACTACAGAGACATGCACTAAAGCAAGAGGAAGCAGATGATGGAAGGGTGCTACATGCTTGTTATCCCAGCACATGGAAGGTGGAAACAGGAATATGTGGCCTCAAAGACCCACCTCAGACATGCAGGAGCTTAGAGGTTACATGAAATAGGGGGCAGGAGACATTGCTCTGCCATTTACACCTGTTAAACAGTTAAGACTCAGTTATGTGTTAAGTTCTTATCTATGATGTAATGAAATATCCGTGTCCCCTCTATGATGATAATACTAAAATTCCATTTTATCATATCTGTGACTGTAGCCAGACATTCTGAATATAATTTCTATAGTGTCAGAAAAGTACTCCTTAATCCATTTAATGTGTTGAATATTTTATGATGCATACAGTACAAGGTCAAACTATCACAATAGTCTTTAAAGCACCAATCAGATTCTGGTGTCATTGTAAAATACAGACATCAAAAGATAATTCTGTAAATCACATTGCATCAGTTCTTCAGTGTCAAATGAATTCTTACTGTAGCCTGTCTGTAAATTTCAGAATTAAGTACTGGTCAGTTGTAGCATGCAGAACCCCAAATCAATTTGTGTCCTGGCTATACTTCTTGACTAGAGCAAAAACTCCCAGGTTTTTCCCCTCAGAGTGTTTTACCATTGCTGAAGCCATGGGGACATGTACGAAAACACTTAAAAGAAGAAATTCACCCACCCCCAACTCACATGAGTCTCTCTCTGTAAGACGTGGGCCTACTTGTCTGCTAATGAAAGGCTGTAATGACATGGAAGAGCCTGGAGCCTAGGATGGTACAATTCTAGTGACTAGCGATTTTAAAATTTATACTCACACATTTGAGTCACATTGTATACCATCTCTTACTCAGTTTTATGTCCCTACTCACTGCCTCCATCCTACTAGAGCTAGCAGGATTCATTAGTTCCCCGGAGTTGTTAATGAACCAAACTTAGTAATTCACTAGGTACCTCAGCTCTGTGCCCTGAAAAAGAAATCGTTGTCTCTTTCCTGCCTCAAGGAGATGATGGGACAGACTTAGTAGACTCCCTAGAGGAGACCTTACCCTCTCCAAGGAGCAGTTGGGAGGCAGGGGGTAGGAAGGAAATTGGAGGGGAGGGAGAATTGTGATTGCAATGTAAAAAAATAAATTAATAAAAAAAATTTAAAAGAGATGTTATTTATTTTCTGTACTTATCTCATTTGTACTTAATGCTGAAATATTTCCAAAAAGTTATTCAAAGTCTTCATATAATATATTTTGTCAAATGCAGTGGGATGACAACATAAACACACTAAGTTTAATCAAACTTAACTATTATAAATTGTGAATCGAATGCAGAGAAAAGAGACTTGTTTCATAAAGATGTAAATTATCTCAATTTTGAAAAATATTGAATAATAGTGACAAGGTAATAGTTAGGATCAATACTATATTTTTATGCAGCAAGCCGAGAATCTATTTTTAAAATTTATTTTCTTATTTTATGTTTGTGTGTGTGAGTCTGTGTGTATGTATGTACCATCTGCATACATAAAACTGGGTTGTAGGAGGAAGGGCAGGATCTGCTTGAACTTGCAGATAGTTGTAAGCTGCTATGCTATGTGGGTGCTGGGAACTGCACTTGGGTCCTCTGCAATATCACTAGGTAATCTTAAGTGCTGAGACACCCCTATACGAAGTTTTAATATAGATTTTAATATGTGTATTAGGGTTAAGGGAAGAGGAAGAGAGAGGGGAGAGGGAAGAGAGAACACTTAAAAGACAGGTGTACATATCCAAGCTGAGCATTTCTGAAGAAGTGAGTCACCAAAGAGTGCATTCATCACACAGTGTGGATAGAAAACCAGCTCTTTTCTAATTCGTCACCACCTCCAGGAATTTTTTAGTTTTAGTTTTTGGTATAGCCCAGATCATGCTATTGGTACAGGACTCTGCCAATCATGTACACCTAGATATAACTACAACAGTTTGTTTTCACAAACATCTTGCCCCCTGTGGCCTGTAACAGAAAAGAAATGGACTGGATGTGATAAGCGGCCACATGCAGTAAGATTTTTTATGGAGTTCTGAAGACTACAAACTTCCTCTCTGGAAGTTGGAAAGCCTTGGGCTCATGACGAATCAGCCTCCTTCCTCTCTCCTTTTATGCTGTGTTCTTCTGGTGATGGGGCCTTCCCAGTCTGCTTCTGCTTAGGTAGTTTTGAGAGAATTTTCTTGAGCCTCCTAAAATTGTAGTGATGCAACTACAGCATCAGATGTTCTTGGAATTAAACAATTAAGATAATCTATATAAGATGCTTCATATAGTACCTGGTCCATAGGAGATTTTATGAAGGATGGAAAGAAACTAAATACAAGAGACTGAAACTACAGAATCCAAAAGGGTCTGCTATAGTTATCTGCCCCATTGTGTGCTATGTGAGGTGCACGTGCAAAAATATATCATGTTGATTTTGTTTCTTCCTCTGTAAAGTGAAGATAAATTAGTATTAAGAGATGTATATTGCTGTTGAGATGATCATATGAGGTAATCCATGCACAGGACTCATTTCAGTGACTAGCATGGGGAAAACTACTGAATATCTATTAAAATAGGGCACTACCTTAAGAACAGAGTTACCATCTTAGCGGATGCCCTCCATGCTTTATTAGTTTATGTGCACATCCTTATACCAGAAGAGAGAAACTATGTTTCTTTCTTCTTTATTTGCTGTTCATTCAGGCAGTGGTTTGTTTCTGACAAAAATAAATAGAGATACCACCAAGAGAGTGAGGAATAATTTAAACAAGAGATAGAATGAAAATCCACCAAAATGGCTGTCAGCCAACTCAGGGAGCCTCATCCTGATGGGGAAAAACAAAACAAAACTATGTTCCAAAAATGAATTTTCTAAATAAGTAAAATGAAACACAAAAAAGAAAAGCTGTAATCTTTTTCTTCCTTTGGAAACATGTAGCCCAGGCTAGCCTCAAACTAGCTATGTAAAGAAATGACCTTGAATTCCAGACCTTTCTGCCTATAATTTCCAACTACAGGGTTTAGAAGCATGTGTCACAATGACAGGCTAAACATAGGAGTCTTCTTAATTTTACCAGAATTGATACAGACTTTAAAAAACAAACCTCTAACAGAAAACCAATGTGAGCTATCCTTTTTGTCAATATTAGAAGTTGGCTACTAAAAGTCATAATACTTCATAGTATATGAGAAAGGTGATATACTGAAAAAAGAGAAGAGGCTACACAGAATGAGACACTGTGTGAATCCAGAAGACCCAGAGAAGGGACTGAACCTTCCATGTGTAAACTGGCTCTGTTAGTTTGGATGCCATCATGTTACAGTAAAATCACATGATGAATTCAATATGTGAACCAACTTAGTTTGCTTTGCTCCACAAGCATTTACCAGGAACTTTCAGTCTTGAGGAATCACTTGGCACTGAATAAGTACTGATAAGTGATCCTTTAAGCTTCCGCCCACAAGCAACTCCAGGATCCAAGAGGAAAATCCATTGTATTAGCCATTGTTGTAGGCTATACCCAGTAGTCACCTGATTGGCAGAAAGGAAGAATGTTGGCAAGTCATTACCACTTTTAGGAAAAGCACCACTAAGGCACTGGTGACGGCCCCTTCTCTAAGGCATTCTTGCCCACGGAAGCAGAGACAGACTTCTAGTTTAGGAGTGTGTCTTAACTTGGATCTAAAGGAGTCTGGCTGGCCTTGCTCGTTGACACTTTAATCACTTGCCATAATGTGCCCAGGTTCCCAAGAGATTGCCATAACTACATGAAGATCAACCAAAGCTATGTCCAAGACATTCACCATTATTTCACCCAGTTATTCACTACATTCCCTATGATTATTATAACCCTTATTTACAAGCCACCATGCTGAACTCAGTACATTTGAGTATATAAATTACCTCAAACAACATTTTTAAGCAAAATCGAGTTCTACTAGACATATTATCCACATCAGTAGAAACATGGATTTGAATGCAACATTATCAGAGGCATGCTGCAAATTCAAAGGTCTGAATTCTTTGAAGGTCTTTTTCTAATCTGTTCAATTGTACATGCTCCTAGAAACAAACATGTGAGAACACAATTTTACTTGGACCCATGAACTTTGGAAATACTCTGAGATATTCCCCCAACAGCCACCTCACTTTCTCCACCACTTTGTCTCCATTTATAGATCGAAAATGTCTGAACTAAGCATGTTTTGGGAGAAGATTTAGGAGCTATAGGGAGTCACACCATGAATATAGACCATTGCTCCCACTGTTGACCTCCACCTGACTAATTTAAGCAGAGAAAGAAGAGCAGTCAGCATGAGACTATGTGCTATTAAGAACTAAATTTTGAGGTTTGAAGGGTAAGTTCTTCCCAACTTAAGATAGGAGAGAGATGGATAAAGGCTGGCATGACGGGGTAGGCTTTGGGGTCAGGGTCAGCCCTGATCTCACTCCGAACTGGAAAAAGTGGGAAAGGAGTCTGCAAACTAGGCTCTGAGTATTTCTCTGTTTAATTGCTTTGATAAATCCAAGCATGATTTTGTTCCCTATTTGAGTCATGTAAGTCTCAAAGTGCAGTGGTGCATGCAGGTCTGTGTGCATTAATGTGCATGTCCTAAGTATACTCATTTCCTGGTAGATACTAAAGTATCAAACAGCTTTGTGCCCTATCCTTGGTGAATTTCTCAATATTAATTAAAGCAATATCAAAAGGTCATTGGGGGAAACATAAGACAGAAGTTAATTTTTAATCTAAAAATTACTAACATATTCACATATATATAGACAGCCATGATAATTTGCAAACAAACTGAAACATTAATTGTAGATAATGGGTATTCTTATTTGGTTTATTAACTCAAAACATTACATGTATGCACATTCACTTCATTTTGACAGTAATAATAACAAAAGCAAAGACTACAGGATACCATAATCATAATAGCTAAAGAAATGCCCCAATTTAGCCCAAGCATTTAACTCTTTTAAAATTACTTGATTAAGAGAAAAAACCTAAGCAAATGTCCTCTGATCATTTTTCTTAGAAATAATTTGATATTTTATTTGTAGCCTAAATTGCTCTTGTTCATTTCACTAGCTTCCTCATTTATTCCAGAAGAAAATCAGATATAACCCTTGTCAAAATCTCATCTTAGAAACCTCACTGACAACAATGTGTTGAGGGTGTGGGGGAGAAGCCGGTGATGTTGGGCCATCAAGCAGGCAGCAGAGAAACAGGGAGAGGGCAGTCAGCATTAAATAAGTGCTTTCTCTATGTCCAGCACCAATGTACAATTTGATTTAATAATTCACAGGCAGACCATTAGGTATTCATTATCTTGTTTAATACAGGTGACAAAACACAAGACTAAGTAAGCAATTTGTCCTAAGTCCCATTAAATGTTTGTTCATTTTTTTTTAAACAAGGACCTCTATAGCCTGGAATGTTCTTGAGGTTCCTAAGAGCTCAGAGCTGATCTTACACATCTAATTTCCCTGCTGCTACCTCCCAAATACTGGCTTGTAGTTAAGTACCATCTCTGGCCAATCTTAGTATATTTTGTACTATTTTATTTTTCCTTTACTCCAAGTCTACACATCATCAGACACAGCAACTTGACAGGTTGGCTTGCTAAGATGCCAAAAGTGTTGTCATCCTGGTAACCGAATGATGTCATTTCTAGTCATCCCAAGTCAATCGCTAACTTCAGGGACCCTTACGGTTACCCCCAAACTCCAGTGTAATGATATATATTAAATTAACAAAGTAATACCTCTAGAGGCATTTTCAAACCCAAAATGGACTCCTGAGACATGAGGGTAGTCTATGCTCTATTAATTAAATGTCGGCCAGTAAGTATGCTGGCTCTGCCAAGGCTTGGTCATAATCAAAGCAAGAACTAATTTGTATCCTGGCTTGGTCTGTGGCATTTACACCAGTTTTTCAATTACTTACTCATTGATTAAATGTATTTTAATTATAGTCTTTCAAAATGGACACCTACAAAGAGTAATTCAGGGCTCAATGAGGAAAACAGTGCTTCTTGTAGAAGGCCTTATCTTTTAAGGTTTTCATGTTGCCTAAAATCCGTATTACATATCCTTATCACACACATGTGTTGCTATAAAACACATAAGAATAAAAGAAGGCAAGAAAATCACTTCCAGCTATGAATTTATGTCCAAATATGGATGGTAATAAACACAATGAAGTTTTATCTTTAATATTCTATACTTCAAAATAGTGTCTCACAGCCCAGGGAAGGGCACTGGGTTGGTAGAGTTTTCCTCCTGCATTCAGCATGCCTGCCTTGTTCTCTGCTTCCTTATCTGATTACTTACACTCTTTGCAACCTCCCAGGGCTTAAGTTCTGCACTTGAGGTACAAGGCAGTGATCTTCTATCACATTCCTAGTTTAGCCATGCTCCATGGGAAATGTCTTGACAAGAGTTTGGCCAACATAACAGTCTTTGGTTCAGAAAAATAGATGTCAAAGTGAGAATCATTTGAGGATCATTTGCTGAAGGTGATTAGAGTTGAGAAAGACTTGGGATGGTGTACATAGAGACCAATGCACTTTGGAATTAATCTAAGAATTCCGCTTTCAGAACTGTTATGAGAACAGAACTACTACACTGTTCCATAGGCAGTCCACACTCCAACCCTGTTAATGCTAATGCAAGTGCTCATTCCAGCTCCTGGGGTGGGGAATCTCATTAAGAACAATAAAGTAAAGCCGTAAAACTGATTAACTTCAATAATGAAAGGAAATTCAGCATAATCAAATGTTGTGTCACTGACCAGACTGTCTGACCATCTGTAGAATATGAGAAGTTTGTAATTAGTCTACATTTCTCAACACTAGTGAAAAATATGTAGCTTTAGATATCATGTTTAAAGTACCTAAGAGCCTAGGGTTGTCATGCTAAATACAAGAGATCTAAAGAACTCTGTCACACATCCATCATGTTCAGTGAGCTGCCCTGCCAGCTTTATTGAAGTGCTGTATACATGATCTTGCAAGGCAAAACACTTTATGTACCATACGAAATTTGAGGCATAATGTTTAATGTTCACAAGATAAGTTAACAAAATTGTAGCCTGGTAACTTTTTATTGTTTTACACCCTGCAAGCGCTTTCAGGAAAGATAAACAAGGAGGGAGGAGAATCAAATGGGACTTTTTTCCATCCTCCTTTTTTATTCTCTTTCCTAAATTAAACTGTAACTCCCAATCTACACCCAAGGAAGAAACCGTTCTAAAGTACACTTTTTTTTATGTTTAGATAACAGCTTTCAAAACATGGCTAAGTAAAATGTGTTTTGAGATGGAGAACATTTGGTCTTTTTTGCAGCTTTCAACAGCTTAAGTGAAGGGATTTTTAATGTTCTGAAACAGCTGGGCCACAGTGTATGTATCTTGAATTTCAGCAGCATTGAAGGAGCCCCTCTCCTGACCACAGAGAGACGGTCCCTTTTCAATCCACTTCCTGACACTTAGCCATCTTAATGGATTCCTAGTATGATCACAGCTATATCAAAAGTTATACTTTAGAGCACCAACTACCAAAAGCTATATTCCTCATCAAAACGTAAAACTTTTTTCTTCAAAAAGTGCTAATGGTTTTGTATTTATCATGGAGGAAAATTAACAAATAAGTAGTATAACTTTTAAGCCTACTAAGATGGCACCGGAGAAGAGACAGTACTGCCTGCTTCCAGGGTCTTCACCTAGGCCTCCACAAAAGTGTGATGGAACATTCCATTGTGCATTATCTGAACCGCCTATACTTCTACCAGTCTCTTAACAACACTGCAAGTGCTGCAATGGAGATTTACTGAGCAAATTGACATATGGAACCACTTCACACTTTCTGTCCGGTCAGCTACCCGTGAACATATCTACACACCAGTTCTTACTTATGTCATTGTAAACAAGACAAAAAGAGAGCATGAGTGGATCATGTGAAGTGTGAAAGTGAAGTCAAGGGAAACACAAGTTCAGTAATTGGCAGGGGATGTGTCTTAGTTGCCTAGAATGCCTAACATGTATGAAACTCTGGGTTCAATTCCCAGCACCACATGTACCTGGTATGGTAGTACATGCCTGTAATCCCAGCATTTGGAGATACAAGGGTGCATAGTAAGTCTTAGCTAGTCTGAGTTACATGAGACCCTGACTCAAAACATATGTAAGCAATGCTTTAAAAAATTAGATTAGATAAGGAATACTATGTATTGACTTTAATAGCATCTTACCTTTAGCAAGGCCTACTGTTTTACACTCAGAAGAGTAATTTGCAAATCGTATAAATGTCTTTCTGAAAGTAGACAACTTATGAAAACTAGTGAAAACAACACTATGTATGTCTTGCATGTTTAGTTTCTTGTTGGCTTCATAGGTGATTTCACTTTCTTCACTTGCTTATCTCTAACATAGAGGATCATGAAATGGGGATGAAACCCCCCACACGTTCAGTCCTATTCTTTTTCTTCCCCTCTGCATCTAGCTCTCAACAACAACAACAACAAAAAAAAACTCTTTTAGCCATTCTACATAACCAGCCATTTCTTAGTTCTAAGGAGGGTAGTACTGTCTAGGGAGTTAGTGACGGTTAATCTTGATTGTCAAATTGATGGGGTTTAGAATCACCAAGGAAATAAATGCCTGAGTGTATCAGTGAGGGATTGTCTATGTCGGTAATTAAGATAGGAAGGTCCAACCTAAATGTGGGTATATCATCAGGAGAGATGAAATCTCAGAATGAATTAAAAGGAGAAAGATAGATGCGAACATTGTATTGCTGTCTGCTTCCAAACCGTGGATGCAATGTGGTCAGCTGCCTCAAGCTCCTGCTGCCACCTCTTGCCTATTAGGACAAACTGTTTCCTCCAACTGTTAGTTCAATGAACCTTTCTATTCTAAAGCAGCTTTTATTAGGTTAACTAATACAGGAGATCAGTACTGAGAAGTAGGACTACTGCTATGATAAACCTGACCACGTAGTCCTTGGGACTTGGGAACTAGCTTTCAGTAACAGTGTGGAAGAGTTTGAAACTTTGGACTAGAAAGTCAGTTGCACATTGTAAGCCATTCTGGTGGGGGCTTGGAAGACAAGAATATCAAGTACACAGGGGAAACTTGGCTTCTGTGGGAATGAGGAATGTGGCTGAGGGCATCCCGATGGCACTCTAACAAAGAATCTGGTGGTGTTCTGACAATGTCCTAAGACCTTGGAAGAGACTATATTTAAGGTAATGGACCTATTGGTCTGGTAGATGACTTTTTAAATCAGTACAACATTCAGGTTGTGTCATGATTATTTCTCATTGCTTGAATTCAGTTCTATAAGGAGGAAGCAAAAAAAAAAAATAAAGAAAAATGTGAAGTTTGGTGAGGAAAGGTTTGTGAACAAATTGAGAACTTCAGGTAAGGGGAGTAGAGATGAGAAAGCACAAGTATAGAGATTTGTATAGAGATGGATTCCATTGAGAGGTGCCTCCTTCTCTAGCCCAGGAAAGCAAAAGGTGCCTGGAGGAATAGACCTCAGTCACAGAAGGCTTACCTGGTGAGGACTCATTTGACATATGGAGATTGAATTTGAAAGGAGGGAGTCTGAATTGAGAACTGTGCTGAAGGAGTTCTCTGCTTAAAAACAGCCACCTCAGATAGTGTCTCCCCAGAGTTGGTACCTGAAGGCCAATGAAGCTACAGGTGCAGAAGGCCAGGCTTCCACCTGATCTTTACAGCAGAACTCTGCAACAGTGTTCACATGGCACTGATTTTATAGCATGCAGGATTTAGTGGGTCATGGTCATGGAGTCTTGTACCAGAGAGCTACTGAGGTCAGGAAATGAGTGCCAGGGCCATGAGACCTCCTGTGGAACACTGAAAGCATGGAATGGAGTTAACTCCAAAGAGGATATATGTGCTTCAGGTGGTTTAACTACATAGGTGAGTCTTCCAAAGCTATTTGGAGCCTGGAGGATTCCATCACAAGCCCAAGAAATCAGATACGGAGTAGGACTTGACATGTTTCCCTGCTGTTTTCAGTCTTGTTTTGGTTTGCTCATTTTTCTCTCTCTGCCCACACTCTATTCCTGTTTTTGGAATAGGGATGGCTGCTTTGTGCCACACGTCAATTTGAAAGGTAATTTGGTTTTTATTTTATAGGAACTCACATTAAGAGATTTCCTTGAGTCTCAGATGAGAGAGTACTTTGGACTTACAAACAGTGCTGGGATTGTTCAAGACTATGAGGAATTTTGACATTGGACTGAATGTGTTTTATTTTATAAGATGGCCATACGCCTATAAAGACAACGGATAGAAAGTTACATTTTAGAAGTGATGTGTTTGGATCTTAATGTGACAAAGAATGAAGTTGTGATGGTTAATTTTCATTATCGAGTAGACAGGGTTTAGAATCACTATGGAAACCTATCTCTGGATGTGTCTGTGAGGATGTATCTATACATGGTGACTGGAGGTAGGAAAACTGGACCTAAATGTGGATAGTATCAGTCCATGGGTTAGGGTCTCAGACTGGTTAAAGTAGCCTGCATGAAAGCATTTGATTGCCCTCTTATTCCTGACCTCTGTTACCACATGACTAGCTGCTTCCTGCATCTGCTGCTACACTTCCTCACTGTCATGGACTGTGAGGAAGGATAAACCATCCCAACCTTTATTATTTTCATCAGAGTATTCTGTCACAGCAACACACAAGCAGCTCTTACAGTATATATGACTGTCTAGGAAGCTGTGTATCCATGTGAGAGAGGAAAAGACGCTGTGTGACTAACTAATTATCCACCACAAAGTTCTAAGTCATAAACAGCTCCTGTACTGTGGATAATTCAGATGGTTGACAAAATTTTAAAATGCTTCCACAAATCCTTTAGGATTGCCTTTTACCAAGGTTTCCCCAAATGTATCAACTTATTCTGTTGATTGAGAAGGAACTACGATGTCTACTCTAAGTAGACTCTTCAACTCTAAAGTAGGAAAGTAGAATTCCTATGTTTGAGATGTACACACACATACAGATATTCATGTGGTTTCAAAATTGTACTTCTTGATTTTACTATTTTATGTGTATAAATGTTAGCTTGCATGTATGTCTGTGCACATACATCTGTACCTGGATGTCTACTAAAGCCAAAAGAGGGCATCAGATCCCCCAGAAATAGAATTATGGACAGTTTGAGATGCCATGTGGGTGCTGAGAATCAAACTTGGTCCTCTGGAAGCCAGGGCTGGCCCATCCTCCTGCTCCTCAAAATTGTACTTGGTAAAACACATCACATTGCATACTTTCATATTACTTTTGATCTCTTGTCCTTTTGAGTTCCTTACTCAATTACTAGGACTTTTGTCCATCCAGTGACTGGTTTTTACTTGCTAAGGTTTCAACTTAAAAGTACTGTTCAAAGCCCATGAGAACTGAGAAAGAATTGTTTCCATGCTGCTCAAATTAATCCACTTGGTTCTTTATTAAATTATACTATTATTTTATTTTCATTTGGTTCTTATTATAGTATTATCTTATTTTCATTTAGAGATATCAAGTTAAATACTTTTATATGTGAAATTGGTAAATGTCAGTTTCCAGATTCAAATCCTGTTGTTATCAGATTTGTTAACAACAACTGCATTATTATTGGTTAAGAGCAAGCAAAAAAAGTTATAAATTTATTTTCTTCACCAACTTCAAAGTTTGTGCTGATCTGACATATGATCATTTTCTTTCTACTAAAGCTATTCTATTGATCTCATTATTTTATTTTGTTAATTCCTGGTGCTTGAACTTTATTATAAAAACTACTCAGTCTACTGGTTTTCAATGAAGGGACTCTTCTGATTAGAACCAGAAAATTGGCAAGTCCTATAGAAAAATATAAATTTCCATATAAAGTTACATTAGTGGCATATATCATAACTCAAATGAACATAAAGCAAAATACTTATGATTTAGAATATGCTATCATAGATAAAATGATCTATGAAACTCTTACAGATAAAATATGTAGAGAAAATTCATGATAGATAAAATTTTATGGGTAAAATACAATAAATTTAAAGGCAAATATTTGTAAACATGATAGATGCCTATAGATAAAATTCAGACATAGCATTAATAAGAAAATCATATAGAAAAAATAAATTAGGTTATATTTCTTAGAACTGAATTTTGTGTATTAAAAAGTTATGGGTAATTTTTCTCCTTCATGTGGTGATTGATAATCATTTGTAACTCTAGTTCCAGGATCTGATGCCCTGAAACCTCCCTTCTGGCCTCTGTGAACACTGCATATGTATATAGTACACACACACACACACACACACACACACACACACACACACGCACGCACGCACGCACGCACGCACGCACGCACTATACACTTCTATAGAATAAAAAATAAAATATCGTTTTCAAATAATTATTTGTCTTTTGCTTTGTCATTGAATATAGGAGAAAATATTATGTATACTCATAAGCATTGTCCTGTTTTATGACCAGTCTTATCCTCAAACACAACACTTGGAGAAAGACATATTTGAAGTAATTAAAATGAATTAAAAGAGACACCTTAATTTAGACTTAACTATTATGCAACAAAATGATTCATAAGAAAAATGTTTGTGGCTTTTCCTCTAAAATGTCTTGCTATGTTCTTTGCAAACATTGGAGAACTCAAGTATACACTTCCCTTTAGATTGCTGAACATTTACTCTGACCTCAGAGTGTCAACAGAAATAAAAATATTAACATTTCACAGTTATTCAATGCCAACAAAAAGAAACCCCAAGTATCATTCAGAATTTAGTGCATTGCATGTTTAAAACCCTACACAAAACTTCAAATTGGAATTTTAAGGTGTAAAATAATGCATGTGAAATACTGAGAGCAGGCAGTCTGTAGCTTCAATGAGTTATTCTAACTTCTGCTGACCATTTTATCAGAAGTTTACCTTAACAAACAAACAAAAAAGCAGCAACAGGATACTTTGTTCTGTTAAATTCTAGATGAAGACAAGTTCTGTTCTGTTTTGCTTTTTCATAGAAAAAAAAAGCAAAAGTTAGCCAGACAAAAAACAAAGAGCAAGATAGTATCTGTTCTGAGGAAGTGATGGTATTAGCTATTCAGGCTGTCCAAATGGGTAACGGATGCTCAGATTATTGCAGACACTCTTCCAAATGAAAACCTAAGACTAAAAGCCCTCCTGAGGCCAGTATTGTGTCTTTGTTTCTGTTGATTTGCATGTTTATTTCCATCATCCTAAGGCAGACTTTTAAAGCCAATCCTAAGCATCCCCATCTCCATTTTCTCAGAGCTCATACTTAATTGTAAAGACACAATTCCAATGTGTACATAACTCTGTGGGTATATGGGTAACAAAAATGTGTACTTGACTCTCTGTCTCTCTCTCTCTCTCTCTCTCTCTCTCTGTGTGTGTGTGTGTGTGTGCGCGCACGCGTGCACACACGCGCACATGCTCACATGTGAACATACTTAGATACATACATATCATCCAGCAGAAAGTAGCTGGGGCTATGGCCACTTCTTTATTTGGCATTATGATCCAACAGGTCTCATTCTGAGACACATTCCACAAAGCTTCCTAGAAATGCTTCCAGTAGTTTACATGGGAGTGGTAAATTAGGTGCTCAAACACAAAGAACATCTGAACACCTTTTCCTCCTTGAGTAATTTAAGGCATGTACACCACGAGACTCAGATGATTAAAAATCAAATTTCATTGGCTTGTTTTTCTTCTAAGAAACTTATTGGTTCTTTTGACATTCTATCACTTCCTCTTCTAGCACAAGATGGGAAATATTGGATGCTCCATTTTGAATTCTCAAATATAAATTCTGTCATAGGGGTTCAGGATGTAGCTCAAGAGGTAGACCACTTGTCAACATGTACAAGACCCTGAATGTAATATCTAGCACCACAGGCAACACACACATGAACACACAACATACATATACACCACATACAACACACAAGCTAACACATATACACTACATTCCTTGTAAGAATACAATGTCTCCTAAGAATATTCTCTTCTTTAAGTGTATACATGCCCATTTTACCTTAAATATCTTTTCTGTGTAGCATAAATAATTGGAAAGATTATGAGATGGTATGAATAAAATGCTACTAACTTTTCTATTAGTTAGACATGTTGCTAATTGTGTAATAATAAAGTTTGTAGTCTCCCATAAGGAAACCTACTATTAAACAATTATAGTTCACCAGATCTCCATTCACTCTAAAATATATTAGACTTTCTTCTTAGAAAGGGTCCTTTCATTCTTAAGCTGCTTTTACTGCCTCTGCTGGAAGTTGGTACATAGTTTGTATACAATACATATGTGATAAAATGAAAGTTAGAAATATTGCTTTATGACAGTTATAAAGCTCTCTAACATATTTTTGGCCCATAGAAGTTGAAAACAGAATAGCAGGTATCAGAGGCTGGGGTGGGATGGTCAGTACTGTGATACAGCTGTGGGCACAAGATGTGTCATTGTGTTACTTTGCAGGGTATGGACTACAGACAACAAGTTAAAGCACATCATTTGAAAGTTTTCACTGCAATACATGTTTGAAAACTTTGAGGTGCTTAACCTGATTCTAATGTAATACAATGTATACACATATCACAATATTGTTACCCTATTCACACATATAAGCTTTGAGAATTTACATCAATTAAAAATAAAATTAAAAACTATTAAACATTTATATAATCATTTTTTTCTTAAAATGAGACTAAAATGGTCTTTAAATTTTATTTAGATATTCATCCAAAATAAAATGAAACCAATTATAAATAAAATAACCATTGCAACCCATTGTTTAATAAACATTTGTCAAACACCTACATCATGCTACTCTAAGACAGAAAAATAACATGTAGCCATAGGGACACAAAATTCTCAGCTACTGTCAAATGGCAAAGACCAGTAAGAGAGATGGGCAGACTGAACTGGAAGAGCATTCAAATAATTAAGACATGGTCGAAGATTTGGTGGGCAAGGATTTGATGTCAGTCTTCTCAGGAAAGGAAAGGGAACTGATTCTAAGAAAAGAGAACATTCCTGAGAAACATAGATATGAGAAGACTAGTCATTCCAGAACTGGAAACCAACATTCAACAGGAGCCATCCAAAGTGGGGCACAGGACAGAGAAAATCAACATGAACCTTGTAAAACTAACAAAGAAAGCACTGAAGAATAAGACAAAGAAGAATTAGTTGTTTCTGAGGGATATATACAAAAATTACAATGAAAAGTTTGTATCTGGTTTAGCCTGATATAGAAATGTAACTCACATTTAGCAACCAAGACAGGAAATTCTTTGTACAAATAGCACAGCCTAGCCACCTCTGATACCATTGGTTTAAATTTCTAAAGAGGAGTGTCTCTATTATTGGGGACACTGTTTCTAAATGACACATAAGATTCTAACAAATGTCAGTTTATTTTTTTATTTCCATTGTGTTATGGGTTTTCGCTTTATGTATTCCTGGGAGAACCCTCATAGATATAAAGACCTAACTAATAATGATTAGCCTCTAAATAAAGTCAATTTCACCAGAAATAAATTTTATCTGCAAGTTTTTTTCTAAAGACCTAAAATGTGGAAAAATGGATTTCATTAAAGCAGTAGTTGATATTTTCATTATTGTAACTATATGAAGTTCATGGTTTTGAGCAGCAATGACTAGAAGGAAGCTAAGAAGCTTAAAGAATGCATGCAGAGATTTTTGTGGCTATATGATTAATGGGTGTGTAGCAGTCACATGTGGACTTCTAACATGATATAAGGGTTTAATGGGTCACAGCCGAGAACATAGTGCTCTGCTGAGCAAACCCTTCAGCTCTCAGAAGCTCCCCTCGATAAGCCACTGGGCTTCAGGCACTGGTGTCTATGACTGGAGAAAGCAGGAAATCCTAATGTCTTGATGTTTACTATAACTGCATTCATTAGATAACAAGGAACATTGTATACGAAGACACTTTTGAATTATATACTATTTAAAGATCATCATAATAAAGGATTATGATGCTCTATTGACATGAAAAAATGGGGTTTTTCAAGTTTACCCTGAGGTTATTTTTACACTTTTAAAATTTTTGGATCTATTCATGCATACCTGTATCCATCTTCATAAAGTACATTAAAAAATGACCATAGGGATAGCCTAAAATGCATGTGAAATTATATTCAATGCTATCATCACTTGCTCTCCCCTGATAGTTCCCCCAATTGGCAATCAGGACCCACCCTTTCCTGGTTTACCTTCTATTTTTCTGGATCCATTTCCAGAGCCTTCACCAGAAAGCCATCTTCTCTAGTTACTGAGGACGACAGAAGGGGTTCCTCCCAAGGATTAGTCCTTAGTCTATTCTCCTTTAACATACCTGCTGGGTTCTATTCCAACCACTCCCAGAGCTATAATCTTCTCTCCTTCCCTATGCTGATAACTCAGTGACAATACCTCTAACCACAAGCTTCCTTCTAAACTTAAAACTGGTTCATCCAGTTGTCCCAGAGGTATCTAAGTTCAACTTGACCAACAGAAAATCTGTGCCTTCTTTCTCTGGCTGGTATTTGATTACCCTCAGTGTAGTGTTTCTCCCAGTCCCCAAATTCACATAGTTCCCAAGGCTTTTTTATCCCATTTCCTAAACAGCTTTGACACCAGTTGCTTCTTGCTCTTACCTATCTCCTCCCACATCAACCAGTACTCCCTCCTTACATTCAGACTTGCCATATTTAAGCCATTTCTCCAACTGCAGCTAAGATGACTTAGCTTGAGGAAAAAGCAAACCCTATGGGCTAGGGATTTAGTTTAGAAGGGACAGTACTTGTCTAATGTATAAGGTCCTGGGTTCAATCTCTACCTTCATATACTTGCAAGGAAAACACACACACACACACACACACACACACACACGCTCCCACACACATACATATTACTTCCTTGCCTTATGTCCTTGAATGACACATTAACAGGCAAAAAGCCAATGAATTCTGCATGGCACTCATGTGGTCTCCAACATCTTATCTAACTCTGCCTTGCCCACTCCCTACTTGGCATTCTCTAAGGATTGACTTGAATATAAAGGCTTAAGTTTACCTTAGTGGTTAATGCTCTGAGCCTTTGTTTCAGCAGGTACACCTGGCTTGCCATGCGACCCTTTTTATTCTTTCTAATGGTGACATACCTAACTGACTGGTGCTTTACATTTGAACAAATTTGCAAACCCCCAAAATTTTCTATGTATTCATGACCTTTTGGACACAAGCTTGTTAATGTTTTCTTTAAAATATCTGCATTTATCTTCCTATTTGCCTATCTGTCTGTCTACATATCTAATTACCAGTAAACACTAAGATTTTCAAGACCAGGAAAACAGCCTTGTGAATCTTTGTTGCTAGCTGATACTAGATACAAAATTAACACAGAACTAAGTTTTGTACATGTTGCAGTGATCCTACTCCCCTGAGCATTTTCCTTGCATGTAGATACAATACTTGCACAATGGACAGGAATGGATGCCTGGTCATGGTATCAAACTACAAAAGCTGCCTTCCAAATTATTTGGATTATTGCAATGGCTAGGTAGAAGATAAAGTTTTTAAAGGACATGATGCAAGAAAAACTATGGATGAAAATATCTTTAAAATTGAAAATCAAGACTAAGTAATTTTATCCCTAGATCATTAGGAATATTAACAATAATTCAGTTATAAATCATCGTATCCATATTAAGTCAATGTAAGGATTATATTGCTAAACAATGTTTCCTTGTAACTTATTGGGAAATAGTATATATGTAATTCTGTAGCATCCAACTGAAGGTGTATTAGGAGAGAATAGCTCACCAGCACAAAACAAGGTCAGCTCTTTCCTCTTTCTTCTGTCTTTTCCAACCTGACAGCCAGTACTTAATATTCAGAAAAAGAACATCCAGCATCCTGGGGAATTGTGGCACCACTTGGGATATTACTCCAATTACCATTGATCCCCTTTACTTACAAAGTAAAACAGGCATGAAATACCTTTTTAAAAAAAAAAAAATGATGTGTTTATTCATGCATTTATGCGAATGAGTGCTCTGTCTTCATGCACCAGAAGCACCAGAAGAAAAGCAATACCATTACAAATGGTTATGAACCAACATGTGGGTGCTTGGAATTGAACCCAGGAATTCTGGAAGAGCAGTCATGCTCTTAATGGCTGAGCTACCTCTCCAGCCCTTATGAAACAAACATTTCAATGCCTAGGCTTTGAAAAACAGATTATCTTTTCTAGTAACAATTGGTTAGCTTTTGTGTCCCCTTTAATAGCTTGGTGGAACATTTTGAGTCTGAAACTGCAGAACTTGTGTTCTAATCCTGAGTCTGTTGATTTCTTTCCATCTCTATGTCTTCATGTTATACAGACATCCTCCTCATGTATAGCAATAATTCCTAAACTCCTTCCACCCATACTCCCTTCCACATATGAGATACTTTTAATCAACCCAGGGCACATAGACAAATGAAATTGGTTATCATAAAGAAAACTGTAACAATCCTTAGAAATGCATATACTTCCACCATTTGCAAAACTGTCCCTTTCATGAGATCACAACCATTGCTGACCCTGCACACTTCTTGCTGTCTAAAGTATCAAAGGTATTCCTATTATCACTATTAATCATCAATTTACAGTTTGCAAAATGTCATGAGAAGTTCATTTTGGGATGTACTTAGCTACTTAGTATGTTTACAAACATAAATGTGTACTAACATTAAGAAAATAAAAAGGATAAGCAAAAGTCTCTGATATCAGCTTACAAAGGAACAATATTCTTGAAAGGAGCCCACCTTTTCAGAAAGTGTCCAAAGTTATATATTGGTCTTCTTTTCACTATTTATAGCTCTCTTTTGTCACCCATGCCTGAATTTAAACATCCCTTTCAGATCACAAAAGACCTTTACTCTGAGATAAACCTTGAGACACTAACGCCAAAGTTATTGTGCAGAGAAACCCTACACTTCCATTCTCCGCTTCTGGAGTGTGTTAAAAGAACTTTTAGCAATGGCAAAGTCAGTCAACAGGGAATGGTTAAACATACGTCATCTGAGATTGCTGTGGTGCATAGAATGCTGGTTTCTAACCTGATGCTGCTATGTTTGCTTAAGAAGAAAGAGTGTGGCTGACAGGCTACAGTTCAGATGAAATGCAGTCAAACAACTCCTTGACCTCTGAAACAATAGGTGGGGCCCATTTGAATCATAAAACCAACAGAGCCAACAATTAAACATGGTTATAACAATAAGGGTGCCTTCATATTGTGCCACCAAAAGTGCCTGAAAGGATAGAATTGTGTATAATAAACGGGCAAGAATTTGATGATCCATACCTTTACCAACAAATAAAGACACAGATAGCAGCCATAATAAACAATGCCCTGGAGAAATGTGCTGTTTCCCTTTTCCTCAATCATCTCTTCCAATGCAACTCACTACAAGGGTGGATTTTAAAATAGGACATGCTATATTTCCTTCCACTGAGCAAAAGGTATCTCTTTCAGCCCGGACTGACCAAGGTACCATGCATTTTCATGGATAGTGTGGTGGCCTCTGGGCCCCCCTCCCACCCCATGACTCCCTCTCTAGTCTCTTGCAGACCAACATGTGTGAGTTGTTCCTGCTACGGTGACTTGCCTGCCGTATCATCAACTCTGACTCATAATGCTGATGAAGAAGGAAAACTTGGGAGACAATTTATTATTGAATTTAAGGAAGTCTCTTTGATTTTTCTATTTTTTGCTATGGTTTGGAACTAACAACATAGCCACAGAGCAAAAGGGCAATTAGTTACTTACCTTTTCTATCTAAAGTGCTTTAAACCTTTGGTAGACACATACCCCCACTAGGAAAAGGGTTTATGTATCTGTTTACCAAGCCTGTATATCCCAAGTCATGCCAAGTTAGTTAAACTTCTAATTTGTCAAATTGTCTGGTTAGAATTACTCAGCATTACTTAAAAAGGTTTTACAAATCCAATGTCAATATTAATATAAACACACAGAAACACACATGGGGGGGGGGAGATGTGTGTGAGTCGATATAGCAAAAGTTGTAATAAACGAGATTCCAAATTTTACTTTAAAATTATGTAAATGGCTATCATGCTACCAATGCTTTGAAGTGTCTTTAAAGTTGTGGAATAGGAATGTAAATTCAAATTATCCTGAGAGTAAAACAAAAATTAGCAATAATTGTAATAACAGCTGCTCATACTAATGGATACTTCTGGTGAGGTGGTATTTTGACACAAAACTATGCAGGAAATACCCACATCTTACTTGGGACCAATTACCTATTTTGTTATTGCCATTTGATATTTAAGGGAGTGGAACTAGGGACATGCCGTCATTTAGACAGTGGATTCAGCAGTAAGAAAGGCAGGCTCCTGACTAGCCACTCGCTGCCTTCCTATACAATTATCTGAACCTATGCTGTCCAGTAGGGAGGCTACCAGCTGCATGTGGTTATTTGAATGGAAACACTAATTAAAATGAAAATGAAGTTCTCAGTCCCACTGACCACATGTGGTCAGTGCCTACTGTTAAAGAACTTTATCTACAATGGTGTTCAGAATATGTCTGCCTGTGCAGAAGTCCTGTTGGTCAGCACTACCTGAGAAGTGGTCAGAATGGGTCCTGAGCTTTGCATACCAGGAGTAATTACAGGGGTGGATTGAATAGATTAAACAGAACTGCGAGCGAGGGGTTGGGAGATGCCTCAGTAGACAAAGCACTTACTGTACAAATGTTAAGACCTGAGTTCAGATCCTCATGACCACTGTAAAAACTGGGTATGGGAACAGAAGGGTTTATCTGTTACACAAGGCCTGGTGGTAGGTAAATTCACAAAGACAGTCAAATCCTAGGGGCTATCTGGGTAGCCAGCCTAGCCAAATGGCAAGCTGCTGAATCAACGAGAGACCCTGACTATAAACAAACAAATGGAACAGAGGAGGACACCTCATGTATACTTTTGGCTTCTACACACACACACACACACACACACACACACACACACACACACGGAATCACACCTACGCAAACATGTGTACATATATGCAAGTATCACACATGTGCACAAAGCTGCTTTTTAAAACAAAAACAAATTCTAGTTTTTCAATTCTGCCTTGAATTTTAATCCATTTGTCTCTCTAGGATAAGGTGAGAATTCAAAAAGCATCCTAGATACCCTGTCTCAGGAATGGCCAGGTGGAAATGTGACCCTGGTTATATCTGCACCTATCATTTTAGAAGTCAATGAGATAAAGGTCCAGATCTCTGCATCTATAAACATGAAATAATCTGTATTAGACTCAATTTCTCATCTGTATACTAGAACTCCTGATACTCTTGTCAAGGCACCGTGAGAATTAAATAGTACAGAAATGTCACTTCTGCTCAAAGGAGAAGTGAGGAAGTTAAATATACATGAAATCTATAAGTGACAGATACAAACCCAAACTAAACAAGAAAATGAAGGGGGTGAGAAAAGCTTACTTTTCCAAGTGCCAGAGAAGCTTGAACAGTGCCTACACATTCACATACTCCCAGGGCAGGGAGGCATGTAATTCACTAGCATAGAACATCCCTGGCTAAAAGGCATTTGGCAGGTTGCAATTCAGAACACAGCTTCTAAGGCTAACAGTGAGTATTAAATGTCCACAAACTTTAAACAACTGTATCTAGGACTCCTTTTAGCCAAAGGAACACTGCCACAATCTTTCACAGCGTTCATTTCATAGAAGTAAGTGGATTCTTGAGCCTTACTCTTGAATATTCTAAGTCGACAAATCTCATGTTAAGTTCAGAAATCCATACTTTGAAATAGTGTCCCATTTAGACATGTTAGGTCCAGAAATTACAGTTTGAAAAAAAAAAAATAAAAAAAGAATATGAGAGATCCAAGATGCTCACAATAGCAAAGTCAGCTGTCACTACATCTGCAGAGAACTACAGTTCTGTGAGCATCCCATAAGAACTCATGAGAGTTGGGAGATGGCCTTTAATGGAAGACCCCAAAGAAGCCCATTTCCAATGCTGACAGTCTTGTCCTAAAACAAAATCACTTGGCGCCAACGTCACTTGGGTTTTAGATGTTTATGATGACACATGAACTATCTGGTCTACAGAATTGTGGATTTAGAAGAATTTCAATTTTTAGTGACAAAAGTTTAATGCTCCCAGGCTCAAAGAGGTGAGCCCTGAATCTAGAGAGTTCATTACTCTTTTCTAAGGTATACATAGTACAAATTTGTTATCTGATGACATGTGAATGCCAGTTTAGTTTGAAAAAATAGAACTTGCCATGATTGAGGAGTGAATGGAGACAATGTCAGGCTTTTCAGTCAGTTGGATTTCGATCTGGAACTGGGTCTACAACATCCTACCCAGGAGGCTCTGTGCAGGCAAATGGATTGACTTGAGACTCACAGGTCTCTTCTGGGAAGTGACATAATACCAGCACTTTCCAGCACAAGTCCATGCCCTGTGTATTGTTGGGAGCATCATCTCCTGCCAGCAAAGTGTGTAATAAACTTACTGACACATGTTCACAAGGGTAAGTCATTGTCTATGTCACTGCTACTCCTGACATGGAACAGGAAGGTTGATGCTTGCAGAAGCAAATATCCATTCATTGCAGAAGGGAATAAAGAGCTTTCCACTTTGTCTAATGAGAAATAAATATTTTCTCTTCTCTGTCTGACAATCAATCTGTGTTATCTAAGGTAGCACATATTTTACTATTCTGAAAATCCCCTAAATCTGTGACTTCAGCTTTTCCCCATTTTGAGTGAACATGCACTTTTAACTTTAAAAGCAATCATCTTAGCCCAGGATGATGGCTCAAGTCTGGCATTCAAGGGAACTGAGGTAACAGGCTAAGATACTTACCACTATTTTATTCTTGTTTTTCCCTTGGAGAATGTCATTTGGCTTTGTTATCTTATCTATTACAGTGGCAGAGGAGGAGCCAGAATACAGCCTATCCAAGAGCACTTCCTTCATCAAAGGGGCTGGGGCACGCTGATGCTCTTCATGGTAGAAACATGGAGGCAGAGGTAACCATAGAAGAGATTTTTCTTTTACTAAATAGCTTTCAGTAGTTTTCTTTCTTTCCTTATTTTTTCTTGCTGTTTTTTTGTTTTACAATATGTTGTAATCCTGGCAGTTTGTAGACCAGGCTAGCCTCTAACTCAGAGATCCATCTGTCTCTGTCTCCTGTGTGCTGGAATTAGAGACCTATAGGTTTTCTTTGGGGTAGTTATAAAAGACAGATTTGAATTTGAGTATCAGCGAGTCTCAAGGTAGACAAAGCAGAGAAATGGAATAGGCTATGGACTTCAAAGGTAAAAAACAAGTATAAACAAGAACAGTCTGTGATGAAGTATTCTCAGAACTCTGAGTGAGTGAAAAGGAAGGTTAGCAACAGAGAGAAGAGAGTTGATGCCAAAGAGATTTTATGACTAAATAAATACCCAAGGATCTTATGTGCCAGACTGAGGGTTTGACTTTCATGTGTGCATTTTAGAAGCAAAACACTTCTCCTCAAACAAATTCAGAAAAATCAAATGAGTGAAGAACATTACTGTGTCATCTGAAAAAGAGATGGGGGTTTGCAGGTTGAGCCACTGGCTCTCTTTCTGCTATACCATAATGTAAAGTGTGGTAAATAAGAATCTGGGAAATAATAAGCTGATGGATGTTTATTCAGGGAGAAATCACTTACACTAGAAACAGATGATTGCTAGAGGTTCCTGTCCCAAGGATACCCCCAGATGCTCTCTGTCTCTGACCAGGAAGTAAGAGAGTGAGCTGGGATCCAGAACCCCAGACGTAGTTCCCCCAGGTCATGCCCATACCTGTCCCCATGCCCCAATGTGCGTGGTCAGTGCAACAGGTGCAGACAGGGTGGATACCTCACTATAATAACTCATCTCAAGGAACATTGAACCTGGGTAGAAGAAAGCTAAAAATTATGTATGTTGAACAATAGGCAACAAGATGCCTGCTGTAGGAACTGTGGGCTTTTCCCAGGTGTGATGTTTTGGAAGGAGTCTTAAAGAGACAAGAAACCATTTAGAGCTCTCTTTCAGGCAATCTTAGGACTAATTAATGGTAAGATGTATGATTTTTTTTTAGAAAATCAAGCAAAATGGAAAATTAAATCTAGCAAATTGTTGAAAATGAGTGTAGGAAGCTAAGGTAGACTTTTAAGTTCTACCAGGTAGAGGATGAAACAATTATCAGTGGAAATCAGGGAGAAGGAAAAAGAAATACATTTCACTTCATTTGAAGTGGGACCATGTGAAGGTACCAGTGGACAGAATTGGAAATTTGGAGGCTAAGATATTGACTTAAGCATGTTTACTAGAAAAACAAATAATGTCTTTCGGAGGATAGGACCCAGGGAAATGAAGAAGACAGGGGACTGAGATGTGGATTCTGTAAACATCAATAGTGAAGGACAAAGAAGGAGGAAAAAGGAGGAGGGTGAGGAGAAAGAAAGAGAGGAGAAAAAGAGAAGAAGGAGGAGGAAGACAAAGATGAAGATGAGGAGGAGGTGAAGCTGACTCTGGTCCTCAGCCAGTATGACCAATGTCCTTTGTACGCAATGTTGGCAAACAAAAGGCTGCAATAAGATGAACATTGAACAGAAACTGAGAAATAAAGACACTATAAACAAATATTTATGTATGAAGGTAGTGCCTCAACGATATGCTATTATTTTTAAAACTCATTAACCTCTTTCACTCCAGATAAACTACAAGGAGCATTCATAACTGATTGCCTTTGTAGTACAATTATCATTCTACAATTTACTATCCTAGATGCCATTAGGATTAAAATGTGTTATCATTCAGCTTCTTTAGTCCTAACTGTATTGTATAAACTCTAATGCCTTCAGAATTCAATTCACCTTTAAAGAGTCCCTTGCAGTGTTGTCTGCCCTGATTTAAAGATGTCAAGTTACTTGACATATTTGTCACTGTCAGCGCAATAAAGGTCAGTATTCAGTGTGTAGTTATGTGAACGGTCTAGTCAAACTTTGAGATTTGAAACTGGTCTTGAGCAACAGGAAATAAATTTATTTACTGCTTTGTCCCAAAAGTCTGACTGTACTACAGCAGTCAGTCGAATTCACCAGGCATCATGATGTTTTCAGTTTTAATTGGGAGTCTGACCTGGAGAAAAGTTAACACTGGAAGTTTCCAGAACAAGAGGGTGCTTTCTTACTCTTCAACACAGTGACATATTCTCAGAGTCTCCTCCTGACTATGATCAATCTCTCCATTTACAGTGTTTCAATTTAATCCACCTCATTGAAACAAATGACTCCTTTACCATATTGACTCTCATTCTTTACAAAAGAGTTAAGTTTCACTTAGCAGAACATTCATCAATGTGTAAGAAAGTGTACACAAATACAAATAAAACTGGAAAAGCCAGCACCTTGCACAGTTTCCCCTTTATGTGTGCTAAATGTTCTTCCATTGGAAATAAGACTATGTGTGCAGGTGGCTGCTAAACTTTTCCAGCTGCTCTACACCAATTTGGTTTTTGAAACATACCCCCCAAAAAAGGATGGAGACTGGAAAAATAAAGGCATGGGTGTGGAATAAGACTAAACTGAAGCAATTTTGTGGGTAAGGGAGTAGATGGGGAAGGGCCACTTCAGGTCACAAACAGTAAACAGTATTTCCATTTCGTGGGCCCACAATAAAAATTTTCCAAGAAAATGGACATATATGCCTTGTGTTAAACTGAGCATGTGTGACCTTAAAATGGGAAGAAGTTGTTTAAGGCTGTACATCCTCAAGAAAAATATTGCCTGAATAATAGTGCCAGGGTCCCTGTTAATTTTGCTTATCAACTACATAAATTAGACATACACTCTCTGGTGCTGTCCTCTGTGTTCAGTATCCACAGTGCTCATGGAATGCATATTTGCAGCTTCCCTGGCTTCATTTTGTTCTTGTTTCAACTTACTAACTTATTGTTAAAGATCTGACACAAGTATCAATATAATTATCATATTATCCATATTGTAGCAATGGAAGAAGGTTGCTATCAGAGGAAGACATTTACTTAAACTGAGGTAAAGAGAATTTAAAACTCAGGACAAGAAACAAAGTCACATATTCACACTCTTAAAACCTGAAGCTCTCTCTCTCTCCATATCACAAACCTTTTTCCTTTAAGCAAATCATGGGTGGTACCAATAATACACTCTTAATAGGCTCAGTGCTGGCTTACATTCTGATTTAGGAAGAAAGAAAACATGTTGAAGGAGAAGAAAAAGGAGGAGAAAGTCCAAGATAATGAAAGAGGAGTAGAGTAAATAAGAGAGAAAGCACAACCAAGACATATAGACTACGTTTGGGCCTTGATAGGTTTACAAGATGGGGAGAAATTGAAAGTTAAAAAAAACTCAAGAGTTGGGGAGAAATTTGAGAAGGACAAGTGCCTGCCACACAGCATGGGGTCCTAAGTCAGGCCCACAGCACCTACATGAATTCCCTGGGTGGCAGCCTGTGTCCATACCTCAGTGGGACAGGGACAGGAAGATGACTAGAATCCATTGGACAACCAGGCTTGCTGAATAAGTAAACTCTGGGTTTAGTAAGAGACTGTCTCAAAACATGAGGTAAAGACTGTCCACTTCTGGCACACACACACACACACACACACACACACACACACACACAGAGAGAGAGAGAGAGAGAGAGAGAGAGAGAGAGAGAGAGAGAGAGAGAGAGAATGAATTTAGGTTCTGTGCAGCCTTTAACTTTGCTATTCAGTCTGAGGGTGATTGCTGGTGGCCATTATGATACATGGAAAAATAACAGCAGTGTATCAAGGCATTTATGGTCTCTCAGAAGTATTCTGAACAGTTCATAGGAGAACCATGGAGATGTGGCCCTCTCCCCCCGCTTATGGACGGTGATGCTGTGTGCTGGGTGCACTGATGTTGAGACACTGCTTCATTATAAACTCATTGTCTTCCCTGAGAGAAGCCACCCAATTTCTTTGACCAACTCTGTACATTGATTCCCAAGAGCATCTCATATCCCCATGCATTGGATGTGGGCTTCTGGGTCCTTAATGAAACTATTTCTTGCTAAGTATGGAATTTAGTAACCAAAACACTGCAAGTTGAAACATCAGTCATGGGCTCTCAAAGCATTATGTGGCTAACACTGTGATGGAGTTGAGGCACTGCCCATATTTCCTGAAGTAATGACACTCCATCTTAAAGGCCCACTCTGTTATGTCACACTTGTATTTGTATCCCATAATGTGAATGTATTAGCCTCAAATTGTTTAGTCATAAATCATCATCAAAGAAATATGCTTATTTTTATTTTTAGTATTCATGACTTGCATGATCTTAGTACAACATATATTTAGCACTGCAGAGCAATGAATCCATAACTTGGAGAGAAATGGCTTTATAGATCATTACAACCTATGTTGCCTTAACAGTTAATCACATTTTCACTACTAATATGGCATAAGTCCTTTTACCTGAAGAGTGAGAAATGAATGACTTTTGTGCTTGTACTAAAAAGTCCTCTATTTGACCTCTACTATGGTAGAGGGAAATCCAGTATAATCACTGATTTCCCTCCAGCACCATCAATACTTTTCATTCAGCCAACAAACTGCTTTCAGTGAAGGCTTGGCCAGTGCCCATACTCCAAGAAGAGAAAAATCCCCCAGGCTCTGCTGTAACTTTGAACCCGGGGTCACGCAGTGACGTCTCAGTGAGCCCCGTGTCTCCTGGAGAATACCTCAGATAGCTGTCCCAACAAAGACAAATATTATGGCAGTGAAAAATAAATCTGCCATTTTTAACCTTTTCAGGGAAAGTAATCCACTTATTGGCTTTAGTTAAAGTGTCTTACCTTTCTTCCCCTTTTTGTTGTATCTGTGAGTAATTTCCCCAGTCACATTGTTTATAGGAAGTGAAGTTATTCGTAATCATGCCTTAAGAGTATGTACACAAACTGGACACCCTAAAAGACCACTATGTATTAAATTCCTGATTGTTTGACATAAATTCTCTCTCTCTCTTTCGGCCCGACAGGATTCTTCTCATTTATTTACGAATAGGTTAAGACCTTAGCCTTGTTTCTAGCTATGCTTCTAAGTGCTAACATATATTAAGTAAATGTGGAACCTCTTCTGCATAGGAAACAAATTAAGTTGGTTAAACATGGAGAAAGACTAAATGTAATCCATCTCTTGTCATGTTTATGGGATCTGAACTCATCTTACATGAATGTTCCAACTTGGTTGTTGAAGCAGCTGGGTTGCTTATGATAAACCAGAACTACAGACACGGAACATAATAATATAAATCATAAAGAAGATAAATAATGAAATTCTTTTAAAATAACTCTAGTTAAATATTTAGACAGCCAATTTTTAAGCTTACTTACACACAAAAATAGTACTCACATATCTAAGGAAGGAAAGAATGATACTCAACACTATTATAAATATAATCTAAATTTAGCTATTGAAGACTCAAGATACTTAAAAAAATCTGGGTGCATTTTTAGAGTATCAAACAATAAAATAGAAGCCTTTCCCTGAGTCAACATGAAAAGAGAAGGCACTTACTAATAGCATTTTAATAAACATTCTTCATTCCAAATTCTTCACTCCAGCCTGAGAAGGAAGTAGAAAGGTTTTTCCATCACCATGAATTCTATGTGGTGAGGGATACTCAACAATGCTCTTGGTGAACAACTTACTGCCCATGACCCTGCTGTCAATGTTCACCAATCCATGACCTCACACCACTTGGAGTTCACAACATATTTTTACATTCCATTGCAATGGAAAGTATAGAGATGTGATCCACACAAAGTCATATGCTTAGATATGATGCAGCCAAGGTCTGAGTGACTGTTTGGACTCCTAGACTATGCAAATTATCTTAATCATGATACTCCAGATAAGTTTAAAGAAGGGTAGATATTTTAATTCAGGGAAATTTGGCATAGATTTTTTTTTATGCACAAAAGCATATGCTTAAGTCCTCAGGCCATGATCTAAAATGGCTAGAAATAAAAGGGTAAGGGAAAAGCTAGCAAAAATGACAAGCCAAACAGCAGCAAAAGCAACCCTAAGGACAATGATAGAGCAAATGCATATAAATCTGCCTTGACTAGGTGTTACTCCACCCTCATTTTCAGCATTTATAGATCAAGTGACATCCTAGATAAGAGGGTTTCAATTAGTACCCCATCATAGCCACTAGAGCCTGTTCCTGTTGGAGACATGAATGTCCTGTGTACCTACACTGCAGCTTCCTGGAAGGTGAGAAACAGTATCCTCTCTATCAGCAAATTATTTTAAAATAGTTTTTATTTTCTATAAAATATCATCTTCCATTTCTCCCTACTTTCTTCCCATTTCACTCTGTTATTAAAAGAGCCTGTTCCTACTATGTCTGATGCTCTCAAATAAGACACATATTTAGGGCAGGCTTTAGGGAGTGAATGCTCTGATGGTGGATAGAGGTGACTAAGCAATCACTGCCAGGGGGATAAGACCATGGAAAAGCATCTGCCTGAACCAGCATAGGTAGAAGAAAATGTAGTAAGAGGACCCATGTAACACTTCCCAGATGAATCGAGTCCAACCCAAATCCTACTAAAGGGTAGAAATTGATCAGATATGGTAGAGAGAGGTAATATAAGTTGGGGTGAGATGGAAAAATGTGGGGTTTGTTTGAGGTGAAGGGGAGAATGGGGTAGTAAAATTAAGTAATGAGATTTTTAAAAGGGAAATCTCTTTATCACGTAGAAAATAAAGAGAACATAGTTGAAAATACTAAACTCTCACATGGTGGGATTCTATATACTGAGTTGAGGTTGGATCATTTGGAATGATGAGAGGAAAGCCTAGGTTATAGATCACTGAGCCAAGAACAGGACTGGCAAATTAATGCTGTATGGGCTGTTTCAATAGCATCAAACTATTTTCATCTCTATTGAGTCTCTGTCTGGTCCTGGGATAAAGTGCAGTATGTGGTGGACTACCCAGACATTTAACATCTTGAGCATAACTTTAAATGGAATTTTAAGGTATTCTTTAAGAATTGTATACATATATAATATAGTTTAGTCATATCCATCCTGCATGCCCTTCCAGTCTCTCAGAGACTCCAACATCACATATTTTATCAGTACCAAGGTGAGAATGGGAGAAAATGATATCAAAGTAACATCAAAGCCAGAAAAAGAGAATAAATTGAATGTCCATGACATCAAAGTAGACATTCAAACTATCAGACTAGGTCTGAGCTCTACATCTAAACAAATCTTAGAAATATAACACATAGGAACACTTCAAGAACTGTGAAATCATTTCCCTGAAATAAAGCTATCCATATGTCTCACAATAGTCTACATGGCTCAGACTGTAATATAACTGACACAAAGCTTCTAGAAGCAGTATTCACAGAAAATGTTGTTTTCACTTTCATTTCTCAAGAGAAAAATAGTTCTTTCCTCCATATTTGTGGGTGTGTCGAGCTGAGATGGCCTAGCTCAAAAGTCATCCTGCAAGGGGCAGAAGAAGAGCCAAGAACTGAGAAGGGTTCTCTAGGCACTGTCTTGATCACCCCTTTCATTTTAAAGCTAAAATAAATAAATGCTCTTACTCTGAAATATTTTAGAAACTAAAGAATTGTTTGTCTACTAAGATTTTAGAACTATACAAAAGGTTCTTGATACTACATAAAATGTCTGAGAAAGGACAGAAGATGAAACCCAGGCTTTCAATGTTTTCACAAAACTAGGTTTGAAAAATTAAATGATGTATGTATAATGTAGTTATTATGGATGAAAAATTGGGTATCTTAAAAGTTTGGAATGCTAATTACTCCTAATAAAAGATCTTAGTAATCAAAATTCTTACTTGGCTGGGCATGATGGCAATGCCTTTAATCTTGATACACTGAAGGTAGAGGCAGGAGTTTTTTTGAGTCTAAGGCTAACTCATTCTTTATACTCGGTTTTAGGCTAGTCAGAGCTGTATCATGTGATCTTGTCTCAAAAAACAAACAATCTCCAAACACTCATAATTATAGATGCTTAAAAACTAATCAACACTATCAAGTTTACAGATGAAAGAAAGAAAAACCAAATATTTCAAATGGGACTACTTATTCCACAGAAAATTCCTCTATCAAATCCTTTTCTCTTTGCACTCTGGAAATGCATAAGATTTGAAAACCAGTTCTCTCACAGCAAATGACTTCCAAAAATCTTAAGTAAAACTTACTACAAATTCTATTATCTAGTTATTCATGCATGCTTTCCAAAGACAAAGACAATGCAGTTAATGTGGTCAGTTTTTAGACAACTCAGGGTGACTGACTTAAGAGCATGAAAAGCTATCAGATGGTTGACTCAGCATCTTCTCTACCATTAAACATCAACTCTTCAGAAATGCTTCTTCATAGCCATCATAACAACAGCAATGGGAACAACAGTGTGGGAATGTAGGCGTTATTTTTGTCCTCAGTAAGAGGCCATAGTTCTGGGAAACCATGCTAGTTTGTGGTTCTGCACACTAACATCCTGAAGAGATCATGAGTGGTTTGTGTTATTCTCAAAACTTACAGGAGGCCTAATGGTACCACTATCATTTTTGGTCATTGAACCTCAGAATTCAATATAACAATACCAAAGTAATAGAATGAAGGTGGTCACATTTTTCTAGTAAAATCTCAGAGGAGCAGGGCTGGAGAGATGGCTCAGGAGTTAAGAGCACTGACTGTTCTTCCAAAAGACCTGGGTTCAATTCCTAGCATCCACATAGCAGTTCACTACTATCTGTAACTCCAGTTCAAGGGAACCTGCCACTTACCCATGGCAAAACACCAATGCACACACAACAATAACAACAACAGCAACAACAAATCTCAGAAGAGCATACTTGGATTCTGGTTACAAATGTTTTGCCATCATTTTAGAGCAAACATAGCTGTGATTCAAGAAGACATCAGTCCACACAACCACACAAATAAGTGCAAGGATATAGTGACTATGGCTGAAATTTGGTCTATGCTCTTGTACCTATTTGTGAGGGCTGTTCTCTGAGTCATAGCAAAATATAGCCAGATCATGTCAGAAAGTTCTGGATATTCATTCTCAACTTACATATCTATGTTTAAGAGGACACCTGCTCTATTTGAATAAGCCTTTTTCCTTTTACATTAGATAATAACACATTTAAAGTAAACTGCATAAACCTTGTAAATTGGATATTTATGTTTTAGCTAAAGAATCCTCAACCACACTTCTTCATTGTCACTAGTCCATTAGGATCTAATGAGGCGCTGAACATAGTGCTGAAAATGAGGCTGCTCTGCTCGGAGGTCAAACTCAAGCAAGCCTGAGGTGCTGGCCAGTGTGTTTTCTTATAGGGCCAGTGGCTGTTAACTCCAAGAAGTCAAAGCTCACTTCTGCAGCATGTACAGCATAGTTAAAGCAAAAGTCTGCATATAGACTATTTGTTTTCTTTATTAGACTATTTTTAGGGTTCTGTTATAGAGAAACTTAAGAAACAGCATGCAGTTTTATCAGAAGAGGTTGGAGCCTGAAAAGTCACAGCTGGGGAATAGGTGAAAACAAGCAAGCAAGCAAACAAACAAACAAACAAACCCTAAGTTCACAGTTATTTCTCATCTAGCCATGAGATAACTTTTATTAATGCAATTAATTCTTTGCTTGGGCATGTGTGACTGTTTAGCTTTCTGCTTAGAAGAAATCAATTGTATGAGTTCAGCAAAGAATGAACCACCATAATAGATGTTCCTACTCTTGCCTTTACTTTGCTCTGATAGCCCTTAAGGTGGTCTGAGGTAAAAGCCAAAGATGCATTGTAGCCTGAGGGATGATTGAATGAAAAAAAAAAAAAATGGGGGATGGGAACAGAACCTACTTGGATAGACCAATTTCCTACCACTGTGAGCCAGAGCAATTGATTGATGAATCCTCTCTCTGTCAAGAGGCAGCCTTCAGATTTCATCACATAAATACTCATTCAACTCAAATTCTGCTTGACAAGCCTCAGACAGCTTTGTTCTGTCACAGATATCATTGGAAGGAAAATGCACCATTAATCATCCTTAATTAACTTTACCATAGTCTGCTGAGACCAATGTGCTATCAGGCTAAGCCCCCAACTTAACAAGGACTCTGTAATTATCAAATAGAAGCATATTTTCCAGTTCTCTCTTTCCTACTGTTATTAACTATGGGAATCCGGCATGCATGGAGTTCATAGGACATTGTGACCATTGATTATATCAGATAGCTCTTCAGTGGGAACATTCTTCTCTAACAAAAACATAATTTTAAATATGACTGGCCTGCTTGAGATGGCAATTTATATTTATACCTCTCCTGATGTTCATGAGTTCTAATATTTCCTTCCCAATTCTCAGGCATCATGTGTCCTGAGATATCATTTTCTAAGTCGAAGAAAAAAAAAACATTAAAACAACCAAAATAAAGCCTTAGTTTGAAACACCACAGCATTTGAAGCACAAATGTACAAACACTCACACATGTGTGCAGGCACAAGCACACCCCTCATTATAAAATGATTTGTAATTTTGAGGAAGCATCAACACATGGCAGGATTGTTTACATTTTCACCTAGCACCAGTATTATCCACTTGTCTGTTCCAAACTGTCTATTATGAAAGTTCAGTGACCAGGGCTGCAATTCAGTGCTAACAATGAGCAACCCAAATATAAGATGTGTTCACACTTTAAATAAAAGTAAAGTACAAATAAGTGAACTAGTGACAATGATATAGTGACCAACATATCCCCAGTGACTACAAGTGGGGTCTCCTTGGCTCCCAGAAAGGCGTCTGGCTGCTTTGCATATTAACCACTCTCTAATAAAAGAAAACACTAATAATACAAGTTACTATTTCAAATTAATGCTCATCAACCAAGTTAGTCCATTTCAGGGTTATGAGAAATTTAAATCTACGTCATAGACCCCTCTGTTGACATTGTTTTGTTTTGTTTTATTTTCTGCAAATTGCCAAGGAAGTGGGTTTTCATCGTGCTGAGGGCGAACGAGAGCGCTTTCTGTGAGGAAATGAAGAAGATGATTCAGGGTCTTTATTTGGGAGCTGCAGGTTAAAGATTGCTGGGAGTGACTAACCCCTTGGTAAATGTTCTGGCATGGTGTGACATGGCAGACATGGTAGTTTGACCCCTCCCCAAAGAGAAATAATAATATAATATTGTAACATTCATGAATCTATCATTTATAATACATAGTATTCATTTAGTAGGGTTCTGTAATTGGAGGAAGACAGGACCATTGGTAAAGCATACTTTTTTAGTTCATATCCACTAAAATAAATGCTAAATTGTGATTTTTTGAAAAAATTATATAAAGGATATGATTTTACAGAAATCTTAAAACAGACTTCATTCATCAATATTAAACTAGACTTTGAAAAATATATGTAAATGCTAAGACATGGAACTCGATTTTTTAAACTATACATAGGACTTGTGACTCTTAACATAAAGTATGTCAAAATGATACACGTTCTCATCATTAAGATGGCTCAAGGTTTCATATTTATAGGATTTTATTTTGAGGAGAAACTATAGGTAAAGTAAAATATTTATATGAATTTATTTTACATCGCCCTTCTGTCCAATAAGTAGACAATTTCTATTCCTTTTTCTCTATATTGCTTTGGACTCTGTCCGGGAACTAGCTCTGTAGACCAGGCTGGCCTCAAATTCACAGAGACCTGCCTGCCTCTGCCTCCTGAGTGCTAGAATTACAGGCATGCAGAAAAATTCTATTCTTATTACCTTAAATCTATTTTTCCTTTTCCTCTTTTAAAAATATGTCTTTCCTTTGCATTGGTGCCCATAACTTCTCCCATGAAGTTGTGGTTGTGACTTCTTTATTTTTTTTCTTCTCATTTAATTCTGCATCTATCCCCAGGGTACCATGGCCTTGTTCTTTAGTGTATCCTACCCATTTTTTTCTTTCATTTCTCCCTCTTCTCACTTCCTTACTGCCTGCCTCCCTGCTCTTGCTTGCTTGCTTCTTCATTCCTGCTATCATCTACTTCCCAATCATTCCTCCTCCTGCTACTTTCAAATCAAGTATTAAGTTGCTGTGTTATGCAATAGGAACAGAAAATCACACACACTAGGTCCGGGCAATGCAACAGAAGAGACAGGCATTGAACACAGACTCCTAACGTAATACAACAAAAAACACAATAGGCGTGTATTGAGCATACTATAGTGACAAACTATCAGTCTGTAATATATTTTAAAGAGTTTAGACAAGAAAGTCCTCCCTGTGAAATAACAATTGAATGGGGGATCCACCCAAGTAAATAAGAACTTTCTAAGGGGTGTGGGAAGGGATGGGATTCAAAGAGTATAGAGGAGTTCATGTAATAATCACTCACTCATTGAACATTTATGGATTGTGTGCTTGGGTCTCATACACCTACCATGTCACCTGTAATGACCATTCACTTGGTGATTAAAACTTTGTTTTTATCTAGGAACATAATGAGCACCCTTGAGAAATACACAAGAAATATATTTGTACTAAAGATTAATTTTGTACTAAAGAACAAAGTAGGAATAGTGCTTACTGGGAGATAGATAGCTCTACCCTCTTTCATCTGTTTCCTTCTTAGCCAGACCAGAGTGGATTCCCAGTGCTGTGCACCCTCTTCATATGAAAAGCAGTGATGGTGTTTGGAAAGAATGATAGTAGGAGAAGAAAGAAGAGAGTGGACCTTTCTTCTTCCTGGTATCAAATTGTTGTGATGCATTTAGATTTTGGTCCTGAAATAGTATATGCTTGGCATTCATAACACATAACCAGGGCCAGTTTTGGAAGAAGAATATCACAGTTTTTCTCTTATTTGTCCCATAAGGTCTTGCCAAGCTGGGATTTGACTAGTGGTCATTTCATGAAACATATACTATCTAGGTTTAAGTTTTCAACAGTCAGCTGGAAAGCTACAGAAAAAAATGGATGCTCTGAAAAACTGAGTGAAACATGTTGATATAATTCAGTTAGGAAATATACAGCCTTATGTTATTCAAAATATTTAATATAAAATAAACATCACTAAAATGTTTTGTTTTAAATAATGAAATGGAGCCATGGAGTAAAAGTTGTAGGGAAGGGTTGTGAATGTCCTTCCACATTTCAAAGGTCACAATCGGCGTTAATTATGTTTAACGACTGTCTCATTTAACCACATGCAAACTTAAATCAGTTTGGGTCTGACTGATTCAAAGCTATTTGCTGGTCCCCTGCCCTGCTGCAGTAATTGCTTAGGACGGACTCTGCACGGGTCAAAAGAATAGACTCTGTTCATACTATTTCTGCTAATAACTGTTCTTATGTAAAAAATTGAGAACGATGTTTCAAAGTCACTTTTCCTTGCTGCAATCATATGTAACTTTAAATTATATGAGAGATGTATCCAAATTTACTTTTAATTTAATTACACTTTAGTAAGAGAAATAATAACAGAAGACACAGTAGGAGGGTTTGTCAAAAAAGGGGGGGTTAAGAAAAGCATGGGGTACTTGACAGTTAACAGAGTTCTAACAAATGCAGCTTGATGTGGATGTGGGCATTTTGAAGACCAAAGATGTAAGGGACACAATGCCAAGCAAGAGAGAAAGAGAAACCTTACATGAAGTTCTAAAGATGAATAAGGTATTTTGGCAACTAGCTCTTCAGGACTTGAATTATTAAACTAACTACATAGGAGCATTACTCTCAACACTGACAGCCTTTTGCTAGGGCCTGGACCTTTTGTTGAAAACAATGTTTTGAAACATTACTCTGCTCCATTCACTGGCAAGGTCTTCTATGTACCATGTGCTGGGCTTATTTATTGCAGACTATAAGTTGTGTATAAAGTCTCTCTTAGTCACTAAAGTTTATCCTTGGTCATTTGGTGATTTTTCCTCCAGATTTCCTTGCTAAACCTTGCAACTCTCACAAGCTGTCTCGTTCTCATCACTCTGCAATATACGTTTACCCCTTGGCCTGTAGATAATGAAATCTTGATTGAATATGTACATCTGCTCAAAGTTTATTCAGTTGCATGTACATCTTTCAAGCATGATCTACAACAGTTTTATCTCCCACACCTTAGATGACAGAGAACAAATTTACTTAATATGCTTTTCTAGGACCAAATGTTAATATTATTCAATAAGTGGCTTTCACTGTGACTATTCAACTGTCACTTTTAGTAGGATATGTTATGATATGTTATGTGTAGGCAGAAAAAAATGCCAAAAAAACCCAAAATAAATAAACAAACAAAAACAAGCAGCAACAACAACAAAAATGTCTATAATGGCAATCAATCCCTAATTCGATTATTTTCATAACTGCCCCCAGTATCATATTAACTGAACCAAAATAATGATAAAGTGAAGAGTTGTATAAATATCTATCTTCCTAGAGTAAAGGATTTTTAAGTAACTAATTATAAACCCTGCACACGCTAAAGTGTGCCCAAGACTAAGGACAGACCAGCATCTGAGCTTTGCTTGAAGACTCTTTCATGATCTCCTTGAACATTTTCATAGTAAATATTTTATAGTGTATTATTCACCAATCATTTGATCTATACCTAGGTTCATTATATTTAAACATGGATGAGGTTCACGTTTTCCTGTTTCAAAACACAAGTTTAGCTACATAATCTTGTATTTCCGATCCTTCTTGAGGAAGTATAAAATGTATATATGGCTAAAGAAAGACATTTCATAGATAATCTTCCTGGCTTCAGTACCCAGTACATTATGATTTTCTCCTAAATCTAAAACCAACTGCTTGGTTTCCTAATATTTTTCCTTCCTACTGGATCTTTCTTTTTTTCTTCCACACGGCCACTCTCAGCCTGGCTTTTGTGTATTCTCCCAAAAAAAAAAGTTGTTTATTTATATTGGCAGTCCTTTCTGCAGCTCCCTGTAGACTCTCCAGTGGCATGCAGGACTACTAAGCTTTTATTGTTGACAAGTGTGAGGTGGGATTCAAGCTTTTGTGGTTAAATTGTTTATTGATAATTACCTGTTAATTACTCTACTGCCTGAGTCTTGTAATTTACTATAACCATTACATTCCTTTTTCTTGTAAACCTGGGAGCATGCACACACACACACACACACACACACACACACACACACACACACATGCACGCGCGCGCACGCACACACGCACGCACGTGCGCATACACACACCAACTGAGGACAAAAAACAAAAATACACTTCCATTCACCTTAAAAAAATGATTGATTTTTTTATTAAAACCATTTATAGTTAGAATGTTTCCTCATCATCTAATATCTGGGTCGAGGAAAATGTAAGCCAAGTGTTGTAATTATACCTATGCTTTGTAATTGATTTATATCTACTGAATATAATTTTGCAGGGCAATCAACAAATTAGGTGTCATTTAGTATTCTTGACTCATCACTGTTCATTTTACTATAGAACATTTTTCTTTATCATGTTGGGCAGCAATTCTATGCCAAATCAAAGGCTTGAGACAAAATAGATTAAACCAGTATAATTTGTTAAAAATATGGAGCTTTTTATGGTAAGATTCCAATAGCCAAATTTCATTCTGATATAGTCACAGAGGGTTGCATATTTAAAAGACAGTTATCATGTCTACAGAACTGTATACGACTATCTCAATGTCCATGGCATGTATAATTGGATGCCTCAGTCTCCACACTTCTCAAGAAGTTCTGCCTAAACTTTGTTCCAGAAATCTCTTTCAGTATTAAGAACATCTGGTAAAATATCTCACTGTTAGTAAAATGTATAGTTAACAATTAAGTCCAACTTTATAGGAATCAGAGTTAGCTCTGCCAAGTAAGGAGATGGATTTATTGGGTGTATATTATAGAAATGTACTGCACAATGAACTGCAAAAAATGATCAAATGCAGTTCTAAAATCGCAAATCAAGAACTCTGTGGCTACACAGTCATCATGCTGCCATTTTCCACTAGCTCCTCTAGTTTCCCACCTGTAACTATTCCCCCAGGCATTTTTACGTGTGCTAAAGGGAAGCAAGGTCAAGGTGAACTCGTGGAATGTGTTGGTAGCACTGACTAAAGTTAAACTTCAGAGCAGTTGCTTACCCTGCCCATGCAAACTTCAGCCTTATTCAGAAGCATCACTATGGTAAAGGAGAGGTGTGGGGTGCCTGAAGCTAGTAGAGTTATACACATCTTCCCTGGGATTCACCATGCTAAATGCAGTCCCTCAAAAATGTCATTCTAAAACCACAGTGGAAAGTAGCATTCAAAGTTCAAACGGCTGCAATGAAGTGCAGGTTTGACACTTTCAAGATGAATAAACATGGGTAAGTCACTTAATCACTCTGAACTCTATCATTAAAACAAAAAAAGCCCAAGATCTTTTTAAAAAAATCACAATATTGGTCTATCCATGTATTGACATTCTTCTCATCGTGTCAAATATATAATAATATGTATGAGGTTATGTTTATACCTGGAAATCACTGTATGATTACAATAATCACTACTAATCCAAAAAGTAATAAGCACCCATTTAAATAAAGATTAAAAGAGCTCTACTAACTGTATTGAATAAATAGAAAGTCAAAGTTATTTAAATATCTAAGTAAGAGTGTCAATGCCCACACATTATAGCATTTCAACAAATATTTTTCCTAGGGGAAGATTAAAGTCAGGAAACGGAATGGCATAGTCTCAGCTGCTGTCATTGCACTCCCAGTGTTTTGCTTGGGAGGATGATCCTTGTCAAATGGAAAGACTGAAAGGAATACATTTCTCAGCTGCTTAGCAGACACTTTTTCCAATAAAAGCTAAGCATTTCAACCAACCTCATTTCCATGTGAATATTTGCACTCCCAAATAGATGATCAGAATATTAAGGGAAATGGGTTGATCTTGGCCCTGGAATTATATGGCTTAGGTGTAAATTTATTCTTAATCTTCTGTGATTACGTTTTAACATTCCTAGCTGAAATTTGGTTGAGATATCAAATTGTTCAAAGGGAAGTTTATACCACAGCCCGACAGCCACTACTGGGAGAAGACGGAAACCCCAAGCCACAGACAAGCCCATCCATAGGGCTTTTCCCCATGAAGGATAACACGGCAGACTTAACATCGTTACAGACAAATTACTATGATTACCAAGCCAAGTAATTGTGTTATTATGTTTTTAAAATAGTTTTAGCAACTCTTTGGAAACTCTATAGCTGGAAAGGAACTGAATCTTGATAAACCCACATTTATAGAAAATTTTTTTCTATGCCACTTGTTCATTTGTTTCCTGGTTGAAACAATAGCCCATTGCCAGCTCTATACCAATCACTCACAGACTTGGTCCGGGGCTATGATTAAGCCAAGCTCTGCAGATGTCACACAGCCTCCCAGTAGTTTATCATCCCTGTTTTTGTATAATTGGTAATGGAATTGTTTATATTATCCTGCTTTCTCTGAAAGAAAATTCACAAGGTGACTGTCTCTCTTATCCTATAGTAGATCAAATGTAAACAATGCAAAAGATTCAGATTCATTACATAGCTACTTTAACGATCAATATTTAAAATGAATACGTTTTATACTAATTTAAGCATGTAACACATCCCAGAGTTTTCACAGAAGAAGTTTATAATGGCTGGAGACATTTTATATGTTATTTCTATTTCCTAGGAATACTTTTCATCAAGTTCAAAAAAAGTTACAAGTTCAATGTTAGTCTCATTGATAAACTTCCATCTAAAACTATAACCTCGATGGATAATGTATTATTTATTAAATGGAGGATTAAATTCACAGAGAATATGAACCTACAATGTGTTCTACACAGTGTACAATTCAGGGCAGACAACAATCTGGGAATCTGCAGAATCAAGACACAGCCAACTGATATGACAGCAGTTGCTTTATTTTGCCTCTGCAGTTCTGGATTCTGTGGCTTAAATCACTCCCTCTCTTTATTTAGGCCTCATTGTGGAGCTTTAAAATAGACTCCTGTTGACAAGAATCTGAAGTCCTTCAGACCTAATATCACGTCAAGCTGCCGGGCTGAGACCTTACATGCCAAGTCTCAGCCTACGATGAATTTTATAAGTGAGTTATAAACCCCTCAAAAACAGGCTTTATAATGGAAATGCTGACAGACTGTTAACTATCAAGTTTCTAGTGGGTTCCTGTATAATATACTGTATTTCTTCCCCTTGAAGATATTAATTTACTTTTTTGAAACGTTCATTGCTAAGATTAAGCGTAGGTTCTGAAATGTGTTCATAGGCAATTTATGCATGAGTAGAAATGTACTCTTCTCCAGATGTACAGAATACTAATTTGAAAATGATTTATAGACCACACCGTGTTGCACATTCCATTCCCTTCTGGAAAGTTCAGACAAGGTTTTTCTATGACACAACACCAGGATCTTCCATAGGTTACAGACCAACACATTAGCTGCAGTTGTTTAAGTTCTTGAGACATCAACTACATAAAGTTTCAGAATAAACAAGGTAAGCTGCCAGGACCAAAGAGATAAGGGGTACTTTAGGAAGGAAGACCTTAAGAGAAGCACACTTTGAAATAGATACTTACTATCTTAAGGGAGAGAGGTGTTCATTACCATGGAGAACAGTTTCTAGAACTCCGTTCAGATTTGCATATCTCCCATGTGCACAGTAATTGGATATGATCTCTTATAATTTAAACCATCTCCAATTGTCTTACAACAGCTAATGCAATGAAAATTATCTAAATAGCTATGCTATTGTATTGTTTGGGAAATAAATACAAGAAATCATCTTCATATGTATAGTGCAGATATAATGTTTTCTCAAGTATTTTCAACATCCATTTTGTTTAGTGCATGGATGTAGAACCCTGGAAATGAAAGACTGTCTATATATTGATACTGTAGACTGTGAAATAAAAAATTTCCCCACAATACGAATGAGGAATGTATGTTTGATACTAGATATCAATAGCAGTACTTGGAAAATCACTCCAGAAGAGGAACTTCTTTTTTAAAATAGAAATTTTTAAAAAGTTTTATCTGGGAGGTCTGGAGAGACGGCTCAGTGGTTGAGAGCATTGGCTGCTTTTCCAGAGGACCTGGGTTAAATTTCCAGCACCTACATGGTGGTTCACATCCATCTGTAGCTCTAGTTCCAAATCCTCTGATACCCTCATACAGACATACATGCAGGCAAAACACCAATAAAAATCAAATAAAAATAAAATGCATATTTTTAAAAGGAAAAAAGTGTTAACTAAATTCTATAATCCTAAGTCCCTGAGTTGTGTTCTACCATCAACAGCACATATGCACAGAAATTGATAGATAGTTGGATGGATAGATAGATAGGTAGATAGATAGATAGATAGATAGATAGATAGATAGATAGATAGATGGATGGATGATAGATAGGATGTAGGGATGTTAGATAGGAGGATAGATGGGCAAACAGATAGAAAGGGAGAAAGAAAGAAGATGATAGATGATATCTACAAATAGATTAATAGAAGATGACAGTGTCTGTAGGTAATATATATATATGTATATATATATATATGACAGAATTACATTTAATTATCTACATAATTGCTCTCAGACAGAATGCTATGACATCACAGCACCAGAAAAGTAACCAAAAAAACCACTCTACTGGAATATCATCTTACAAGTATGCCCCATCTGGGAATAATTCTTCTGGGAAGAAACATGGGTATTGAAAAACCAACTGAAGATTCTTTCAGGAAGGATGACTTCACTTACTTCCCTGCTGTCTCATTTCTCAATTCCCCTGATTGTTTGAATGCACAAGAAGACCCTCTGTTGGGCTGGTGTGCAGAGATAATGTTTTAATGCTTGGAAAATCTTTGCTCCTAAAGCATAGGTTCTTAAACTTTGGCTTCACTCAAGAACCACCTATGGAAAATTTCAAAAACTCCTGAAACCTGGGCTCTAGCATACATTATCTAATCAGAATTTCTGAATATACTGGACTAAAACTAGTTGCATGCAGCTTTATAGTATCCAAGTGGTAATACTGAATATATTATGGATTATAAAATGTTTAATGGTAAATAGTTTTCAAAGCAATTTAAAGCTATTTCTATATAAAGAACATCATGATATGGAGGAAAAACTGAAAAGACCTTGAAGCACAGGGACTTCTTTTCCAAACAAAGGGGTTGGGAGATGATCCATAGCTAATCATCACTGAGGAAGAAGGGCCTTCCCAAAATAGCTGAGAAGTAAGCAGTGAGTGCACAACTAACTGCCCAGGCAGCTGGGAAGGTGCAGCATCTCTGAAGGATGTCACAAGATGGATAGGAGTTGTAAGTTAAGAATAGTCAGTCGTGCTTCCTGGAGAGGAGTTCCATATCCTCAGGAGGAAGAGACTATCTTGGAATATCCCATCTGGATACACAGAGGGCGGAAGTCACAGTCACTGTAAGAGTTGACATTAGCCAGGGGATCAACTATAATTAATACCCAGTGAAATAACAAAAGCAGCAGCTGATGACATAGGAACTATTATTAAACATCCATAAAACTTTATGAAAAGTCAGAAAAAGCACATTTCCTCTTTCAGAATTGTACCTATCCAGATAGAAGACCTAATTTTCTTGTGAAAATGCTCCTCCCCAAATGACACAAACTCAAATTTAAGTACTCATGTATGTGTTCATCAAATACACGACTAAGGAGATGAAAAGATGATCATCAGGGGAGCGGTCTTCCTCTGCTATCTCACAGACTTTCAAGACCCTCACTGTCATGACTCCTATGTTCTTATCGGTATCCCTGGCTTGACTCCCAAGTTCTAGACCTTTTCATCTGTCTGTGCGATCTCACAATGGACTACTTGATTGCTACCTTCCATTTTATTCTTCAATATGAGGCTTTTGAGGTCTTCTCCTTCCTATCCACTCTTCATCAATACATCTCTTCTCACTATCCTCTAACAGCTAAAGAACTCCATCCATCATCCACTTTCCAAAGCCAGTCACCTGGGAGCGATCCTCAACTGGACCTTTTCTATCTGCTTCCACTCAATCAGAAAGGGTTTCAGGGATTCTTTATTAGTAACATATCTAGAACTGGTCTGTCCCTGTATTCAGACTCCTGACATCAAGTATCATGTAAGGCAATAGCTCCCATATAAGTTTCTACCCCACTGTTTCTTCTTGCAGCAGCCCAAGTGGTCTTTGGATAACATAAGCCAGATAACACACTGCTCTTATGTCTTTCTACTTTGGCTAGAAATAAATGCAGACATAGGCCATGCCTACAGTATGAAGATCTCAGCTAACTGTAATGTGCACAAGTACAATCATCACACTGGCCACCAGTAGGCATTGGTTGCATCCACTTTGTGAATGCCATACCAAGGATTCAACCCCCCACAGTCTTCACTATTCCACTCTCCCCAAGCTTAATTATTCTAGGCCTTTTCCTAGTTCTCCCCAACTATGACAGACTCATTGCTTCAAGACATATGTTCTATCAGTTTTCCCTTAGAATGCTCCCCTTTCTGATTTTGACTTCACCAATGCCTTCTGTTACTCAGAATTCAATGAAATATACTTTTTTTTTCTCCAGAGAACCTTCCTGTGCTTACTAGCATTTTGTAAACTTGGCCCAAGTTAGAGTCATTTGGGAAGAGAGACCACAACTGAGAAAATACCTCTATAATATTGGCCTATGTCTGTTAGTCACATTCTTGATTGATGATTGGTGTGGAATGGTCCAGCCCATTGTGGGTGGTGCCATCCCTGGGATGCTGGTCCTGGGTGTGTAAGAAAGCAGGCTGACCAAGCTAGTAAACTGCACTCCTCCATAGCCTCGGCATCAGCTCCTGCCCTGCTTGAGTTCCTGCCCTGACTTTCTTCTGAGATAGACTGTGACAGGAAACTTAAGTGAAATAAGCCCTTTCCTCCCCTAGTTACTTTTTGGCCATAGTGTTTTATCACAGAAATAGCAACCCTCCTCTTAACTTGAAAACAGCCCACTCACCCAGCTATCACCATAGGCACAATAGGCAGCTCTGTTGTGTTTCTGTCTTTGCATCTCTCACTACCAGGGGTGTACTTGCTCATTAACAGAGTGTCTGTTTCACTGTAGGAACAGAAGTTCCACGAGAATAAAGCTTCAGCCTATCTTTTCCGTGCCAGACCTGTAGGTTTTAGGCACCATCATGTCCTGACGAATATTAAAGATGGGTTGGACTGCAAGCATAAATGTTTTGAAAACTCAGAAATGCAAAATAGAAGCTGAAAAAGGGCATACAGGAAGTTAGCAAATTCATCATGTTTCACTTTTACATTTTTTCCTGAGCTTTTCCATTTGAAAGGAACATTAGCACATATGAAAAATTCTTTTTGGTCCATTTTAATTCATTCTCATCTCTCAGCCTGGTAGGAGAGCTGGATGGAGGTCCAATTTCCAATAAAGATACACCAATAATACTAAACAGATGCATTTGTACCATGCTTAAGTGACCAGAGAGGGAAACACCGTGGCCTTTGGGACCTTCTTGTTCATCTTTTCTAACAAACTTAACTGACTTTTTAAGCAGAAAAAGATAGGCATAATCATGTTTTTATGCTCCTTAAAGACTGACCTAATTAGAGTATTTTACCAACAAATACAAACTTATTTGTCCAGAGAAAATGAAGTTTTCATTTCAAAGAGGGTCCTAAAAGTGAACCAGAAGTTTCCATTTACTTTATCAACTGAGGCCTGGCTTAAGCAGCAAACACTTCCTGCTTCCATGTCTCAGGGGCTGTATATTATCTGAAATAATCTCTTCAGTCTGTGGCTGCAGGAAGAAAGGTGGCTTGCCATTATTTATCTTTTTTAGGAGCTACATGGTTTTTAATGTCCTCAAAACTAAATGAGTAGGAACAAAGAATTAGCTACAACACACATCTGCACGGTACCGCTCATCTGTCAGGGTCCAAAAGTTTACGGTGTCTCTACTAACGCTGCTTTCCAATTGCTGGAACATTTTGGTTGGAAAGATAATGCAGATATGCTTGATCCTTTTATGGCTTTATAAAAGCTAATAGTTAAAAAGAGTAACATGCAGCAGTGTCGGTGGAGTTAGCAGGGCTCTGCTTGGCACACCAGCAGCTAAAGTCTAAAGAGACACACAGCAGAGCCCCAGGGCACATTTGTCAAAATTAAGTTAATTACACTGAATTAAATATTAACCTTTAATGCAAGTAATAAAAAACAAAAATTTCTGTTTACAAACCAAAGAAATGAAACCAAGGTAGGCTATAATTACTCTTTAATTTTTTTAAATATTAAGAAATAGCATCTTTATTGCAAAATGAACTGTTAATTTTACATCAGGTCTAACTTTTGAAAGCCTTGTGTGGATTTCAGTGAGGGGAAATGTTTGTTGCCTTCAGTTATCTCCCATTTTATGTTTCAAGTCATGGAGTAGCTTAATGGTCATATATCCCATAAGGTGAGTAGTTCAAAACGAATTCTAGTAATAATGCACTAGGTGAATCTGGAAATATTTATTACTATACATACTTTAATAATTTTTTCTATAATTAAGGGTATAAATAAAATTATTTTATTTTGTTAAGTTTCATCATTAAAATTAGTGTCTGAAATTTTCTAAAAGAAAACTTCCTATTCAAACATACATTTAATATGCTCATAAAAATGGAAGTTGTGTGTGTATGTGTGTGTCTATGTCTGTGTCTATGTCTCTCTGTGTTCAGAATTCTTAGTGGTCAGAGCAATATGACAATTTAGAGACCACCAAAGGTTACACAATCACTACCAATTACTGAAAACAATCACACTCATTCAGTTTATTATTCTACTCCGACTATTTTTGCACAATATTTCACATGCCATACTCTTCCCCAAAACAAATACACAAACAAATAAATAGCATGAGAGAAGGAAGACTTATACAGTATTTTCCGGGAGGCCTGCTTGCCCTCTCCCTCTTCCTTCTCCCTGTCTCCTCCACCCTTCTCCTTTTTTGAAAAAAAAAAAGGGGGGGCTTTCTTCTAGACAAGTGATTTTACATGGTGTGTAAAAATGACCTTGAATGAAAAAGAAAATGGAACATAAAGATTAATCACTTCTGGAATTTAAACGAAGGTCTGTGGAAATCCTCCATTTCTTTCAAAACAGTTTGCTAATAAATTGCTGAGTTTTGCCTGTTCTATGTCCTTACTCACTGGGAACAACTGATGTCTGGCACCTCTTCAAGATGGTCACACATACTTGTTAAAACAGAAGCCAGCTCCTATGCCCCGTGAGAGCTCATCCGTGAAGTTAGGCTCCTTGACATTTTTGCTCTGGCTATGAGAGTTCTTCCTTAATCCTGCTGAACACTGGATGTGGCTCCTTTCCCAACATTACTGAATCCATCCCAGCCCTCCCTGGGACCACTGCAGCCACAGCAGAACAATAGTTGCCTTTGCTCAGTAAAGTAAGAACAGAGTAACTAAAGCACTCCGTAGCCTACAGGAGGCCTAGCCCTGTTAATTTACAATCTCAATTCAAGGGAACCACTTTGAAGGCAATCTAGAGTCATTGTGTGCATGGATCTCTCTAGAAATTTTGTGTTGGGTCCAAACCTGGCACTCTGCCTCAGCTGGCATCTAGCAGTTTTCACCCTTCCAGGCAATTTGGCCCTTGATTTCAAACAAATGCATCCTGAAGGCCTAATGCCAGAAATGGTTTGATATGATTTATGCTCCGCATTTTCTCACAACCCAGAAAATTTTAGAGCAAAAAGACATATTTTTTCATTATTTAGCATTTGCTGTGAGTTGTATGGGAGCCAAAGTTATTTTAGTGTCAACCTTAATTTTCCTGGACCCCTGAGCAGAGTCAGCTCAGAAGTGTTTCCACCCCATGTTTGTTACACAATGAGAAACTCGCTGGCTGCTGCATTGACCACTACATTCAGAGTCCTTCTTGACTAAACTTAGGCTCTAGAGAAATGTTACACGCTTGTCACCATGGGATGACAAGATGAACAACACCTATTTTTGTTTTTGTCAAAAGGTTTACTACTTTAACAAATTTTACTGCGATCATCTTTGGCTTATATAGGACTTGTGGGAAGAAATCCATTGTGTCATTTCCTGTGGTGTTTAGGTACACAAGTACTAATCCCCCAGCATCAAAGTGACATCTGATCCCTGGACACCAGATTGCCAAGTCATGAGACCCTCCAGCTTGCCTCCAGTTTCCTGCATGTATTTACGTACTATGTCTAAAATAAAGATGAATAACAGCAATGCTCATTTAGTCTCTTTTAAAAATGTACATTATAGGCGCAAAGGTCAACAGTCATGAATTTTATGTTTCTACTTACTACAATCATATAATATAGTATTTAAATAATCCTAATAAAAAAGAACTTTTCATTGTTTGGGAAAACAATATTATAAGTTTGTGGTACATGGTACAATGAGAGAAAGATTTTATAAAATTATAAAAATATAAGTTCGATGTTGCAGAGGAGATATGCAGAGATTGGAAGTAAAACGGACTGTGAGTGTGTCTATAAAAATGGACAGTGTTATCTCCCCCAAAAATGTCCATTAAGCAATCTTCGTGTTCATTACTGACAGGGATACTTGAAACAAAATAAATATATGATCCCATAATTCAAGTGAAAAGAGTCTCCAAGAGGGCAGCTCGTGCTCTATTAATAGTCTCAAAGGCACAGGGTTTTCACTATGTAGAAAGGCTGATGAAACTTCCCAGTTTCAACAGGTTGATCCTGACTTCCCTCAGTACAAAGGAAAAGGGGAGGGGGGTGATCTATAGTGCAGCTATCCAGAATCTGATGCATGTAGGATGAACTCATAATAAAATGATGTGATTCTGTGAGTGTGTGCATGGACACACAGGCTTGTTCATGTGTACATGTGATGTGTGGAGGCCAAAGGTTAGTGTACATGTCTTCTTAAATCTCGCTCATCTTGCTTTTTCTGTGATTCATGATTCCTTACTGGATCTTGAGCTAGACTGATTTGTATAAACTGATAAGCCATGGAACCCAAAGATCTTCCTGCCAGACCTCCCTAACGCTTAGAGCAGATGTACACACCACTGTGCTTAGTGTTTTACACAGTTGCTGAAAATTCAAACTCAGATCCTCATGCTTATAGAGCCATCACTCTCCTGACCAAGCTGTCTCTCATAGCCCGGTGATAAGAATTTCGATGGTAAACACAGGCTACAGATTTCTCTATTCACCTCCATTTGATTTTCACAGAGATTTCTCTCTCACCTGCATGGGGACACTACATTAGATTTTACTTCCAGTTTTTGTTTAGCTTTGTTATGGTATTTTCTTGAACAGAGGAAGACATTGGCGAGGGTAAAAATGCTTGCATTTCATGTATCAGTCATGGTAACGATGACTGAGTCAAAGATAATAGAATTAGCAAATTCTTAATCAGTTTTGGAAATTGAGCACAATTAATATAGCCAACATAAAATGCTTAAATATACTGGCCTAAGATCTGAAAATTATAAAATTATCAACATAAAGTTATTTATCTCACTCATCCACAAACATAATAGGCATTTTTAATAAGGCCTAGGAACTGACAAAATTTCACTGCACAGTCTAAATTCATACTCTAGCTAATTAATGATTATTTTTAAAATAAATTTAGAGTGCAATTAATGCTCATGACAGCAATAATTTAAAAGCTATAAATCACAAAACACTAAAATTTTAGTAATGCAACTACATAGGTTGAGGACCTAAGAGAGAAGTTACAATTTTATTTTTGAGAGAAAAGAACTATTATGGCTTTTTAATGAATTATATTGAAAAATCAACTATGTATTTTGAAGTTGCAGAAAAAAGAATCCATTTAATCAAAGCACATGGCATTCTGAAAAGAAAAAATAACTATAGGAAGATGAGACTGATAGAGTGCCACTGAATCTACAGTCAGACTCTGTCACTCTTTAGAGGGAGGTCCCAAAATCAGGTCTGTGCACTCAAAGCCTTGGGGGTTGATTGAAGCTGTGGAAAGTTCCCATTGGCCTGTGATCCCAGCCATGCTGCAATTTGATGTTGAAAAAAACAGGAAGTGATGTCTGGCTAACAAAAGGGCATTTCCTTTCTGACTGGAGTGTTTTCAAGTTAATTGAGTGCTATACATTCATGGCAAGACAGGGGGAGGCAGAGTGTTTATCCCGTACAGTCCATAGTCTGTGGTCTCAGGCATGGGTTCTCAAAACTCAGTATGGCATGATATAAATGCAGTGTCCACATATGAAATTTCCCCAAAAATTAAACCAAAAAATTAAAAACTACAAATAAATAAATCCAACAATAGCATGTCAGAGGACAAACATTTCTTTTCTCGTGCTTAAATAATAAGGCCTTTATAGCCACAAACTTCCATCTTTTCACTATTCTATTCCAAGTACACACAAAGACTGCTACTTCCTGTCTAAATGCATTTTGGGAATTTCAAGTTTCTTTGTTTAATTGATCATACAAGGTCATTTTGATAGAGAACACTGAACCATATTTCATTTAAGGTGACAATGGATATGGTTTTCGGCAGGCAAGCCTGGCAGCTCAGCAGAGATACCTTCCATGCTTTCCATGCTTCCCATCCTTCCACACAATCCTCTTGCCTCTGCATTTGGAGCCTCGCATATGCACTTTCCACTCTGAAACCCTCTCAGACTCTGATTGCCTGGTGTCTGTCTGGTGTGCCAGGTGAAAATGCCAAGTTGGCTGCAGCATGCTGAATAATGGTAAGATTTGCTATGGCATCCTCACCTTGTTGTAAAAGCAGACACTGAAGTGTCACAGGGTCAAAAGTTGGACGCTTCATGGACAAAGAGAGAGAGACATTTGCTATTTTTCACTTTGCCTCCAGTGGCCTCTCAACCTCTCTCAGATCTTTTACTGACTCTTAGGGAAATCACTCTCCACCTCACGAGGGGAATTTATAGCTGTTCTCTTCTTCATGGAAGACTGGAGGCTTCATTTGTAATTAAAAAAAATAAAATCTGTTTGCTTCTTTTTTCAAAATACTTTTTTCAATGAAATTTCCTCTACCTAGGCTTTGTTCTGCCCACTTCTCCTTCCTGCTGGCTCTCCACATCCCTCTTCATTGTTCGTTTCTTCCTAACACTTGTTTCTATGCAAAAACCTACATGTTGTTTTTAACTCTCTTTTTCTGTCTTCCTCACTGGAAAATGACAAGAAGAGAGACATTTTTCAGTTTTATTGGCCTGTCCAAAAGTGGGACTCACAAACACGTTTGCTAAATGAATAAATCAATGAGGTTCCAAACAGAGTACAAGGAAAGATATAAGATAGAAAAGTGTTTAGCAGTAGGATTCCAGAGTTAGATTATAATCCATTTCTGCCATTTCTTGGTTGCCTGGCCTTAAGCGAAACACATTTGTTTATACTTACTCCCATTCTTAATCTGTACAAAGAGAAATGATAGAGCTGTCTCATGGTAGAGAGAAGTTTAATTAAAATCATCACACACAGAATTCTATATTGTTTCTGAAACAGTATACAAAGTTTACAAAGGTGGTGACCCCATCGCTATCACCATCATCAGAATTATCAGAAATATCATGCAGATAATTCTGTTGCATGAGTTACTGATCATAAATAGCTACTTTAAAACATTCTAATAAATAAACATTTTGGACTAAACTCACAAATGATTTCAGTTTCCCTTTATATAATTCTGTTTGGCTCCACAATCAATGGCCCGTTATCCACAGATAATTGCTTCCTCCCTCCCAATGTCTTGCTTTAGCAGTGTCTGAGTAAGATGCTCATATTCATTTCTTTGCTCCCTTTGACTGGCTTGGGCTCTTGGCTTTTGGTTCTCCTACCTGAAGACTCCACGTCAAGGCCTGTAAACCAGTGTTTCAGAGAGTGGCAGCAGCAGCCACAGGAAGTTCCTCTTATTTGTCTTTGAACAATCTGGGATAAGGTATCACAATGTATTCTCTGGGTGTCCCAAAGGGAAAGGCACCCAGAAAAAGTAAAAGAAAAAACTTAGTTTACTTTTCTGGCTTTTCATTATTAATTATCCAAGTATGTGACCCATTTATTCATGTTTCTGATGGTTGCTTCATATGCTTGAACTCTACAAAAGGCTTAATATGGATACAAAGTTAGTCTGGACTCCAGTTCTGTCACCAGGTAGCTTGTCTCCCAAACAGATATAGGGAGAAGCAGGCAAGAGTGTTAAGCAACATTGATTACCTCATTTATTTCTGGTAAATTCAGTCTCATCTCACAGTTGCTCCAACTGTGCTGTCTACCAAGGGCTACCCTTGACTCATATCCCCATTTCAACTTGAATGAAGTTGAAATTTCAGTTCCTGGAGCCATTGGCCACAAGTAGCAACAACCTATGATACTGGAGTGCACAGAAGTTCCATGAAGGAGTGCTGTTCCCTGGAACATGAGTTACTGATAAATGAGCAACTAATGAAGACTTCTCTGAGATCCAACAATGATCTAATACTAACCAACTAATTAAGGCAAACTTAATCAGAGTGGCAAGCAGTGACCATCAGATGAGATTCTAAATTGGTGTAAAGGCAGATATGGTTTTGAAATTAATTCTAAACACTGGCTGCCCTTGGTGCCTTGTTATGGCGTCTTATCCCTGCCATTAGACAACAGTGAACTCCACATATGGTGCCCTGACTGGTCACATGATTTTTTAATATCCACACGATGGCACTAAAATGGCCTATTAGATTTACAGTGTCATTAACCCTCCAAAATAAAATGAGAGTCTGCTCTGGCAGGGGGAAACGTGTGACTGCTGTTGGGTTTTGGGTAACCAGTCTGTGAGGAAACGCTGACAGGGGTCAGCGTGACATCATCTTTCATTCGGCCCCAAAGCTGTCAGGCCCTCCCCAGCTGTCTGAAACGCAGATATAAATTTTCATTATCCGGCAGCAAAGGGCCAGAGGTACACCAAATGAATTTTTTACCAATCAAATTATAGCTCGTTGCCAGATTAAGTGTAAACACTAATTTTGTGAAGTTTTCTTCTGGTCATTTATCTCCAACTCCACAAAGTAACCGTGCTGAAACTGAAAAGATTTAGAAATCAAATTATTGTTTTTATAATCTTGTTGTGGATACCACAAAATTGAATGAAAAGAAATTCCATTAATAATGAACAGTGCCGTCTTCCACAGAACAATTAGATTTTTGTGTGTGTGTGTGTGTGTTTTTTTCTTTAATGCAAAGCCAGGGTAAATAGGAAGGAGCCATGGTAGCCTTGGATTCATTCACCATGCTGAGTCTTGATCTCTTCATCTATGCACTGGAGAGCTACATATAGCAATCACCAATTCAGTGGTCTAAGCATGGCTGTTAAGAATCCATGCCCCTGTATTGGCAAATGTAAAGTCCTCAATCCATGTTTTACATGATTTGTGGAGAACAGGTAACTCCCAATGCAAACATTTAGCAGGATTGTACAAATCCAACTGTGTATTTATTCTCAGGAACTAGAACTCATTTTCCCTTAGAAATAATTAGGTAAATGGCACAGTTTTGGTTTGCTTATACTTTGATGCTGCAGTGCAGTGCAGTTACACTAAACAGGATAGTCTATTGTCAATAACAATAGTGCTGTAGTATTCAATACTTCACATACATGGGTAAAGCTGTGCATAATTTTTGTGGGTGTCAGGCATTCCATGTCCCTTATTTACACTCTTGCAGACCCTTCACATTTCCTCAAGCTTTGAGCTACTCTGATGACTCACAGGCTTCTGGCGAGAACTGCAGCAGGTTCCAGGCCCAGCCCAAGCAGGATATGGAGGGCATGATAAGGAGTAGCAGGAAGAAGAATTTGTGGCATGGGCAGGTCAATGCTGAGGATACCCTAAGATCCCTACTAGACTTGTTTTCAATAAGAGCATTGATCTCATAACTTCCTTCTAATCCCCTGGAAGCAACATTGGACTGTGATGCCCTGGAATCTTTTCTTTTCCCAATCATTATCTTCTTAAAAATATACATCTTGTAGAAACAAAGCAAAACAAACACTATGAAGGGATACAAAATGTAAGTTCCAAACATGTAGAAACTGCATTTGAGAAGGAAACTGTAACTCACTGATGACTGACTGGGGGCCTTTCATCCAGGGCTCACTGTGGCATCTACCCTAAGGAGATGGTGGGAAGTTATATTAGAAGGTGCATAGGGGAATGGCGTGAGAGGAGATAGAGGACGTCATCTCCTGCAGGGACCTTTGAAGTCCTTTTTTCTTTCTATCCCTCACCGTAAATAGCATTGCTTTCTAAGTATATGATCTAGATTGTCAAGAAGTGCATAGGGAAAAGACCACCAGGAGTGGGGACACATGTGAATGAGAAGGAAGTGGGTAGAAACACAAATCAATGGCAAGAAGGACTCAAGTCTCCAGTGGCCATCCTGAATGTAAACCTAAGAGATTGGTTTCTGTGTCTGAGTTTCTTGAGGAATTTGCCCTAGCATTCTGGAGTTCTCAAAATCCATGCCCAACACACCCAGTGCCAATCCAGAACCAGTCACTAGCATGCATGTATGGAAGGGCACAATTAGATACCAAATCAATTAGTGTGGTGAACATCCAATGTCATAGCCATCATAGTCAGACTGACACCGATATATCTCACAGTAAGAAATGAAATATTAAACTTAACTTGATTGGTCAAGTTTGTGACCAATCAGAGATGGAGATGCAAAGCAGCAGGGCCCATAGATAATCAAGAAACCCAAAAGTCCCAGGGGCTGCAAGGCCATCCAGCACTTGGCTAACAGTGCAACAATCTGTTGAGCTGAGCATAAATGAAGGATACAAATTAGATTTCCCCTGAAAGCCACAGGATTAAACATTAAGAGGCAAGATCTTGGCAAAATGTATGTGTGTATTTCCCAAACCCAAGACAGGAGGGAAACATTCACAAAGTATGTTGAATGCATTGCTCAGATTCACTTATACTTAAGTACTTATTTAACTAAAGAGAACATGTTTTCAGATGGACCAAAACGGAAGCCACTGCAACCAGCCCAATGAATTTACTACTTTGTAGGCTTCTGAAATGTTTGATTTTTTTTATAAGAGAAGTAAAATCACTCAGTATCAATATGTGAATTTTATTATAATGTAAAAACTACCTAGGTGTTGTGATCCTTGGGAAATAGATGTGAAGGATCAGAAGTTCAAGGTCATCTTCCATAATGTCCAAGGACATCCTTATGAGTTGGAGGCCACCCTGGACTATCTGAGACCTTGTCTCAATTTAAAAAGGTGGTGTAGGGGAGTTTACTTATTTTCTTTTTACATAAAAAAATTAATGAAAAGAGCAACAGTGCTTCCATAGTAGATGAATGTCAGCTCCAGGCATGGACCTAATGTGGAGAGTGAAAGAAAGCCATGTATTGTAAGGTTTATGAAATCATGCCTGTGCATTTCATGACATGTCAGCAGATGAATACCCCAGAGGCAAATTTTCCAAATGACTGGAATCGCTACAGATTCTCTAGGCACGTGGTGCTCCCAGGGTGGCAAACCCTGTGGATACTCAGATTGTGCTGCTTGCCCTGTTCCTTTTATTCTTATGAATTTCAGTTCCGTGTAAGCATTATTCAAACTTACATGTAGTGAACTCAGGTTATAATGGCTATTCATCCCATCTACCAGCACTGGGATTTAAAATGGCTACAGACCCTGATGAGAAGCTTGTTCCCTGTACAGAGTGCTCAAGCCTCTTCCTGTCCTGGGAGAGTCACTGGTTTAGCATGCCTTCTCTTGTAAAAAGGACCATGGGAGTGATACAGTTAAACTCACTGCTCTATCATATAAATTCATCCTTCCTGATTGATTTTTCTAAAAAAGGGAAGAGTCCACAACTATACATCATACTAATAATAGGTATTAGCCATACTTCACCAATGAGAAAACACTAAGTAAATTTTAAGTTGTTTTGAGTGCCTTTTCTATTTTTTTCACATATGTGTAGGCATATATTTACACATGCATATGCATGTGTGTCAAGTATGCATAAATGTCTAAAGACAACTTGTGGGAGTATATTCTCTCCTTCTGCCCTGTGGGTCCCAAGAATCAAACTCGGGTTGTCAAGTTTTGGCATGAGTACTTTACCCACTGAGTTATCTGACTTGACCTGAATAGGTTTTATTGAGAAACAAAATAACATGTTAGATTATTATCTTAAAAATTCAAAACAGGATTGGGGATACTGGTAGACCTAGCACGGCTGGATCCCTAGTTCTCCCACCAGAACTGCATAAGCTGATGTGGTAGTCTATAATCTGAATCTCAGCACTTGGGGCATGGAGTCAAGAAGATCGGAAGTTCAAGGTCAGCTTTGGGTATAGAAGAGCAAGGCCTGTGGGACTATAGGACACTCTTATTTTAAAATAGAAAGGAAAAGAGGAAGGGAAGGGATAGAAAGAGGGCAGGAAGGTTGGCAGGGGGAAGGGAATAAGTTTTCTTTGTAATATTCAGTTATAATATACACCCTGTGAGAGGCAGCATATATACACAAATTCTGAATTATAATTCTACTTTTAAGCTCTATGTCCTGTCTATTGTCATTTTGGTATGAAATGTGATCCTCATACACTATTTTATTTTCCTGAGGGATTTATTTGCCAAATGCCCTCAGGGAAAAAAAATGTGTCTGAGAAACTCTGAACTGGTTTTCACCTCTCCATATCCCATGAGAAAATCAGGGCAGCTTGTTTTTCTGGCTGTGGTGAAATGGGTACCATGAATAGTGCCTAACTCAGCCATCTTCCATACTGTGGGAAATTTTAGCCAAAATGTTGTCATTTCTGGCAGACAGGTGGGACTCAAACTTTTGGCAAAGACATGTGTTAAGTGGGAGGACAAGAATGAAAAATCACTTCTATAGATGCCAAACTGGTTAAGCCATGGGGGGGAAAATGGCTCACTTTGAAAGGAAAAACATGGTTAGAAAATGACAATATTTCAAGCAGTCACAGTCAAGACGTGCTTGCTCCTGGAAGCAGAGGTCAGCCTAGGGTAGGAGGGAAAGGAGCATTTCCAAATTTGGGGACTTTCTCACTGGAAAAGTGAATCCAAACTTTTGGCTGGTTTGGCCCAGTATTCCTTCCCCATGGGAACAATTGCTTTCTCATCTGAGAGATCAAGAACAATGGAGATAATGCATTCAAAGGTCAAAGGTCAAGTGAGGAGACAAACACAGGGATGCTAAAGAACATGGTAGCTTCCATAACCTACATTAGACTAACAATAGCCCGCATAGTGCAAAGGCATCCCTGACAACAGTCTCACTATGATGCTGAGCAGCATCTGTGGTTTATATCCAGGTCCTCCTCTACTGTATGTAGTCTGGGCTGCAAATCTGCCATGGATTTGGCTAAATAAATGATTTTGTTAAAAAAAAAAATCTATGGTACTTTTACTATATTCCACGGGCTAACGTAGTGGGAAGCCATAATAGAAATACCAGTTCGTGGCTTGTTGTCCTTAACCCAGCACAAAACATGCAGCCATTGAATTTGATCATTTAATGTCCCTCATCAATTGGGAGTGTGTGACAATCAAGGAATGAAAAGTAGGAGAGAATAGGCCACTACACTGCAATTTATGTAGAGACTAATTTTTCCTGAGGCTTTAAAAATAAGAGGTATTTTTCTAAGACTACAATAGACTTTTTCAAGAAAGTAGTATATTAAATTAAAAACAGGATAAAAATAGCAAAGAAATTTATGAAGGAAATTCAGAGATGTGATTGTGGCATCACGTTAATGACATTACAATTAACCTCAAAGGCATTTCCATGTTAACTTCCCTCTCCAACATAAGTCACTCCTGGGGAGGAATAATCCTGTCAAGCTGAGATACCGCATATTTGGTGTGAGCCCCAGAGTGTTTGTGTTCTCTTCATTTTGTTTTTATTGCCAAGTTGGACAGCATTAGACAGAGCTGTTCTGAACTCCCAAGGATACGACAGTCTGCAGCTTTTAAAACTGATGGCTTTTTGTACTCTTAACTGAAACATACCTTGGAATCTTCAGACTATGACAGTCCTGGAGAGTATGCTAATATTCTGTCCCACTGTGTGTCATAAGAGCACACACATTGAGGATACTCATCAATATTATTTTAATAAAACAGAAATATGCTCAAAATACTGTGTGCTGACTATCTGATTCAAACTTTTCACTTTTACACACGCGTGAGTATTAACTACACTGGCTTGGAAACCTTGCTTCAGCCTTTCAAGTTAAGGGTGCATTTATGTATAACAAAACTTTCCAGTAGGATTTCACTCAAAATCTTCCCTGCTGTTTATAAAAATACCAACCTGACCAACTCCTTCTATGGAAGCTGAAGAGGCCTGTGGAGAATAGCACATGTGTTTTAGGGAGTACCATCTAGGTCTATAAGATGGTTGGTGACCAACCAAACAGGTAAAGGCAATGACAGTCCACAGACACCAAAGAAGTTACCATGACAACCTAGCAATACTCCAAAACATAGAAATTCCAGCAATCATGCTCCCCTGCCAGCCATGAACTTCCTCCCTGGCCTAATGAGTCCAGTGTCCAAGGCCAGAGAACCTGATTTGTTATCCTCTGTGGATGAAGCCCAAAGGGCAAGTATGGCCCATGGGCTGACTGTGGCCTGGGCTGTGAAGATGGACTTTACTCCAATTATTCATCATGGCTTCTAATTACCTCTTTCTAGTCTTTGTAAAGGCAAGGGCTAATGTGTCTTAGTGGCTTGGGTTGATTAAGCACCCAAACTCCACCCTTGAATATGAGACTCTCTGGATCTCAGATGTCTCTGTCTATGGTCCTGCACTCTGATGCTCTAAGCAATCTCATTCCCTGGGGACTGTTATTTTCTAGTCAGTTATACATTTGGCTTTCTCTATTCCTTCAGCTATGGATCCTTTTCATGTCATAGTCTAAAGTAAATAAAAAATATTTGTACAACATGGAGTTGATTAAACACAATAAAGCCAAGAAGAGAAAATTTCCAATAGAAGATCAAAAATGACATATATTCCAAGGTAAATGAGTTTTGGACCTATCTTTCCTACTCCAAATGAGAATGACTTGGGTCGATTTTTAGATTACATCAAAATACAGAAATATGTTAGAATTTACTGCTAATTTTCCAGAAACATTCACTAGTGTCTTGAGGTAGCTCTCCCATCTCATAAGCAATTAGCTAAAACAATCACCTCCTCTTCGAAAAACCTTTGAGATGTAAGCCCTAGCATCTGGTCATTTTCCCAGTTTTCTTTTAGTACCTCTGATAAGTCTTGTAAGTTCCCTTTATCAGGTTACACTTTTACTTCTTCTGAAGTGCTTGGGACAGAATGCATCTCCAATATCTGATGATGCAGAGATTTCAGTCTACAGTATGGGTCATTGTGTTTTCTTTGAGGGGACAGGTTAAATAATGGTGGCTAGAATTTTCAAGATACTAATATGTCACTTTTTTGTTAGTTTGTTTTTGTGTCTCGGGACAGAGTTTCTCTGTGGCTTTGGAGTTTGGCCTGGAACTAGCTCTTGTAGACCAGACTGGTCTCAAACTCATAGAGACCCACCTGCCTCTGCCTCCAGAGTGCTGGGACCCATGTGTCATTTTTGAAGCCCACGGTTGTGTTGCTGATTCTTTTGACTCACCCTCTTTGTAGACATAATCACTGTGGCCACATGCAGAATTATCCCTTTTCCAGGCCCATCCTATTATAGGAGATCCTCAATGATGTTCCTAAGCTATGAGCATAAATTAGTACCATTATTCACTCACATAAATGAGCTATCAAGATGGCTCAGTGGATAAAGAAACTTTCCATCAAGACTGACAACCTGTGTTCCATCCCCAAGGACCCACATGGTAGAAGGAAAGGGTAGACTGACTCCACAAGCTACATCCTCACCTCCACACTTGCACTGAAACATGTGCATTTCCCCTCACACACAAAATAAATAAACATGTAATAAAGGCAATAAGTCATATAACTAGTGTCATTGTAACTTTTACCTATATTAACCCATCATCTCCATTTTTCTTTGAATACCCTCCTTTATCTTATTCTGCCCTCTACCAGAAGAAGCATGTCTACAAAACAGTCTTAAAATATTTACAATCGCAAATGACATTGTGATTACAAATAATTCTCATCTACACATACTTCATCATGGATCTATTTTTCTGCTTCCTTATATACATAAAATCAATTTGAAAACTTCTCAAAAGAAACCTAGCACACATATTAATGCATCTATGGTGCTTGTTTTTCATTTATACACTGATTTGTTCAGTCTTTGAAAACAGTTTTGTTGAGCACCTACTTACACTGGATGTTATCAGAGTACTAGGAATGAGGAAGTGAACAGCACTCACAAGTTCTTTTCTTTTTAGAAGCCAATGTGACCAGAGTGCTAAGCCGGTAGCCACAGCAAGTGAATCTATAATCAACTAATAAACTGCTCATGGCTCCCAGTAATGCATAGAGGAAAGAAATGGAATAATGAGGTTGGGCCAGGGAATGTAATTAAGATAGCAGCATACTGTTGAAGTGGCATTGACCTCACACCTGAAAGATAAGGACTGCACCTTCTACACAAGAGTATAGCTAGGGCAATGCTCCCCAGGAAGGGGGGCTTTAAGCAGCAGAAAGGAAGCCAGTATGGCCTAGATCCAGAAGTAAGTGAGTAGAAACCAAAAAGTAGAAGATCAATCATAGCTGACTCCCAACCAGGAAAGGAATTTAGATAGGATTCTTTAGAGCAAGTTCTGTTTGTAATATTTCTAATTGGTTGTCCAATGAAGTAATATGCAAATACAGACAAACACAGCTAATGAAGTCCACATACTTACACTAGTTTATACAACTGGCAATAGTGACCTTCCACCCCAAAGGTATTAGTTCCAAGCTTTTCAGTGCCAACTATTTGAAACTGAAGGGCGCCACTTAAAAGCCATTTTTTCACAAGTTCTGAACCACTGGGTTCCAAGAAGTAAGGTACCCACTACTGTCAGCCTGATGCATGTATCTCAAAGTGCTTGGCCAGTGCACTTAGAGACTCTATAAGCTCTCTGTAATGATTTTCCTCTCTGGTCATGTGAGAAGAAATAAAGTTCTAGGGTTCTGTGACTTCCTCATTTTTCTCTTAAAATCACCTTTTTGGGTTATTCCAACTCCAGTGAGGTCTGCAAGACCATGCCCCTAGACTGCCATTTTGAGGCCACTTTATAAGAACCATGAAAAACAAGTTGGACACAAGAATCATATCTTTGAAATGTCCCCACTGTACTGCAACCGCCATTTGCTGTTTTTTCAAGCATGATGTGAGCAGACCAGAACAAAAACTTTTGTTTAATAACTGAAAGGTTGATCTTTACAAAAAAAAGTGGAGGGAAGAAGGGAAAGAGGGATGGAGGAAAGAAGAAAGAGAAGGAGGGAGAGAGGGAGAAGGAGGCAGCAAGCATCAAAAAGCATATGGATGGCAACCAGAATAACATCACTGAGTGGTGAATTTGGAGAGAGGCTCATGAGGCACATCAATGGAAAGCAATACTCTTCCAGTAGGAAATGAGCCACAGCAGAAGAATGAGGGGCCCTGTCTCTGTTTGACAAGGGAATTCACACACCATTGGAAGAATATGCACAGGGTACACATGGCTTTAAGAGGTAGCTTAAGTTCCAATGTGTTTGTAGTGTGATTTGGAAATTAGAATCTACTGTAAGTAAAATTCCTGAAATGGTCTTTAAAACACACACACACACACACACACACACACACACACACACACACACACACACACAATTCAAAGCTTCTATGAATATTTGATTCAGGTCCCAAACTGCCTGCCAGTTTTCCTTGCTTTTAAACTCTAGTATGCCCCCTGCCAAGCTGATTTTAACAACCTCTACCTATCTAAGCAGTCTTTTCATGGAAATTTTCCTGAAAAAGGCATCTCAGGCTCTTGTCACCTTGAGTTCTCTTCTAGACCATTCACCTAGGTCAGTTTCCTGGCAGGTCCTCAGTAAGCAGTTGGGGGTTCTTAGGCTGAGCTTGGAGTAATTATGCTCTGTAATTGTGGAGTCAGAGCCTGTCTCCCAGGCTTCAGAAATGCCAAGTCATTTCCTGTTTTCAAATCCGAAGGGGAGATACTGCCCTCTGATACTGGCTCCCTATTTCCAACAACAGTGATGTTCCCTGGAGCTACATTTGAAGGGTTCTCTGGCAAACACCAGGGTCCTAAACACCTCACTGACTGGGCCCCACACCAGAGAATGTATGGGATTATCCTGGCTATCTCAGCTGATGTCACTACAGCCATTTTAGCTAAATTACTACACTGTGACTCGGGAGGTGGGGGAAATCTGTCTGTTTGCAGACTGCCTTAGGGATGCCTTTGTGGAAACTCAGGGTTTCTGCAGACCTAGGCCAGGATCGGGCACATGTGTGAGGGCAATGGTGCCTTCTCTCTAACTGTACAGAACCTCACATTTTATAGCACTTTGAAAAAGGAAGGTAGCAAAATAGAGCATCTGTGGCTTTCTCATATAAGTCCAACTGCTAATAAATAGTAAACAGCTTCTCCCCAGACTTGGTTGTGGGCAGGGTAGCAGCTCCATGCATGCAAATGAAAGGCAGTGTGCCCTGAGCCACACTCAACTGCCTTTTTTTATTTGACTGCCAGCAAAACCAGATTTTAGCAATTGAGTTTTGGGAAGATGACACCCCCTGCCCCCGCCAAAAGAATCCTAGTCAAAATAAACAGGGCTATGATGGAGAATAATACTAAAAATCATTTCTACATGTCCCATCCCACAGTGCTTTCTATTGTAGAGTATTCAGCACCTAAATTAGTCGCAGTGGTGCGAGTTTCATGCTGGAAGCCTCTCCCTCAATTTCCTGACTTTGGAGGGTGAAATATGTGTTGCTGGTTATCAGATTGTAAAACGTATTTCCTGTTCACATCCACTTGTTTCTCTTGAAAGTGACACAAAATCTATAATGTAGAAGATAAGGTTACAACTTGCCTGTTAACGTTCTATAGTGACAGTTGTATAACTTTTAAAAACTAAGATGTAAATGTGTCCTTTCAGGTCTGCTTCCTACACAAATGTGTTTATGGTACAATGCTATGCCCCCACCCCCTCCAAAAAAAACCCCAAAACCAAAAAACAACACCAAAAAAAAAAAAATGAAAAAAAAAAGAAAAAAGAAAGAAAGACAAAGAAAAAAAGGAAAGGAAAGGAATTTCCGAGGTAGGTGTGCAGGCCCTATCTTGGAGCTAATAGACCAAACCTGAAAAGTGTGCTTTCCCACTCCTGAGGAGATGCTCTGAGACATCCACATGATAACCAGGAAGAAAGATGTCCAGAGGCATTCAGATCCTCTCTCTTTAGCCATTCTTGGTTAGGAAAACCAACATTTTAGATTCTACCAAGATTATTCACAAAACCAATGGACAGATACTTCAATGGCCCAAATGCTTGATATACAAATGAACAAATTTAAGTTTGAGTTCCCAGAACCCACATAAAGTGGGATAAAGCAAAACACATCTGGCCTCTCAGTGCACTATGGCAAGATGGAGGCAGAGACAGGAGAGTCTTCTGAAGCACTCTGTACAACGGGCCTTGTGTGTTCCCCAGTGATGACCAAGAGACCCTGTTTCAAACAAGTCAGACGGTGAGGACCGAAGCCCAAGGTGGTCCTATGATCTCCAAATGCATGCCATGGTGTATATAAAAACACACATATATCACACTTGTGCACATACACACACAGAAACCTTTGATAAAGATGGTTCACTACAATATAAACACACAAAATAAAGCCAATTATCCCCTTAGCAAGCTTTGTCATCAAGGATATGAGAGGAAGAAGGGGAAAATGAAGATGAAGGGAACATACAAAAGTAATTTAGGAAAGAGAAAGAGGAGAGGGGACATAGAGACAAAAGAGAGAGAAGGAAATGAAGACAAGCCGTATAACACAGAATCCAGTAAACTTATTGGAAATCCTTGTACTGGCTAAGATCACTTGGTTGGCCCTTGTTTGTGAGCTAGTCATCCACCATTGTATAGTTGAACAGTAGCCCAGCTCACACTATTCTTTGTCACCGGCTCTTACTCCTGACTGTATTTTATGCATAACCTGCTCACCATATGTGTACATATTTGGGCTTTCATTGCCACTAATTGCTTCTTTTTTGACAATACCATCTACATGTGCATAGTATATGGTCGTTTTTTATCACTGTAAGGCTATTAATGCCCAGACTTATGGTTCCCCGAGGAATTAAAATTAACCAGCTCTCTAAATATTGTTCATGAGTTGGAAAACTCCTGTGCTTCAGAATCTCACTTCAGTTGTTTTTAATTGGTTTGCAATATTTCATCCTTCAGCGTTTTCCCTTAACTTTGCAAAGTATATATTAAAAAAAAATTTATGTTAGAGATACAAAAGGTAACACAGAAAAAATATAAGACTTTTTCTAGACAATGATAGCACTTCTGTATGACTTCAGGCAGATTTTAACAGTTTGGTAGACTCTAAAGGCTTTCCAAAGATGCCATTGTCATGGGAGGTTTTTAACCTGTAAATAAATGTTTCCATCAAATGTGATCTACTAACAGAGAGCACAGGGTTCCACTAATGGAAAACTCCTTTGGCATATTCCTCTTTTAAGGCTACAGAAATCCACCATCCTAATTATTTTTCAGAGTTTGTCATATAATATCACTGTTTACTTATAGGATATGAAAAGAGAAGTTACATAAGGCTCTGCTGTTGTTGAAGAATGGTCGGTCACTTCATACAACTCATAAAACAAATCACTGACAAAAGGTTGCTAAGTCCCAAAGTACCATTTACTGCTAATGACACACATGTACACGAGCATGCCTGTGTGTGCACACATGCAGACACATGCACACACAGGCATGCTCACACATATACATACACACAGACACCCTTCCCAAGCATGTAAATGATACATATATGCCTCCAAAAAGAATGCAATAAATAACTTTAAACAAATAATTTTGAGGAATAAAGAATTCAAATTAGTATTTGCTGCACTTCAAAACTAATATGAGAGGTTCTAGGGGTGAATGACAACACACCCAGTTAAAAAGTAAGAAGCACACATTCCCTGGTTTCTGTGACCAGGACTGATGAAATAACACCATCTTGAGAGAAAGTAAACAACATGATACCAAGAAATACATCACTGACAGAACAGACATTCTGTACGTCTCCATTTTCCTATTTCTCTCATTATAAACAACAGTTCTCTCTCCCTCATAGGTCTTATAATACACACACACACACACACACACACACACACACACACACACACACAGCCATTCCATCAAGTGGTTTGTTGTGGGTGTGGAAGTAGGTCTTTGTAATCCTAGTACTCAGGCAGGTAGCTGAGGCAGGAGAGTTATGTATTGAAAGCCAGCCTTGGCCACACAGCTTGCCCCATAATTAAATAAATAAAACCATTTAAAACCATTGACTAAAACATGGGAATGATAACCAATGAAGAAACTACATCTCAAGTGAATTACTCTGACAGTTACAATAGATGTCATGAAAAAGGCTTTGTTTGCAACTTCTTTTTTATTAAATAAATGAAGAAATAATTGGAGAAATGGGAACAAGTGCAGGTATCAGCTGACATCTGGATGGAGTGAAATTCACGCTCCCACTGATGGTGAATGCACTTCTGGGCACACTCAGCAATCTGTGTAACTGTCCCTTCATCAGGTGGAACAGGCTATGGCAGTCTCTTCAGTGTGAGCATTTTGTTGATGTCTCAAAGGACTCTCACAACGAAAGGGTCATCCTACCTGGCAGTAACCAACAACTGTAAAACTCCATCGCCTTTTTCTATGTTCTGTGCGCTTTTCCTCATGAATGAGTGAAATCTATTTTTGTAGTGGCATAGTTACTAAACATGAATCCCAAGGCTGGAATCTTTTGAGTCTACACATGTGAGCACAGGGATACTCTAGTGTGCCCAGATGTTCAAAACGCAGAGTTTGCTTTCATCAATGTGCAGTCTTTCCCTTGACCTTTGGCCTTTTGTTTGGCACTGTCCTGTCATTTCTTTGGTTTCTCAGATTTTAACTTCTTACTTGTGCTTTCCGCTGTGACCTTTCACTTGAACTGTGATCTCCTAATATGTGAAATCTCATTCATGTGATTGAGGAATAAATAAACAAAACGTGGATGAAGCTCTTACTGAGTTAAGGCTGAGCAGACAGAATATAGAACCCCAAGCTTCAAGGTTTCACCATGCAACAGTGTGACAGCTACTAAGAGGAGATGTGAAGAGCTCAAAATTGTGAGAGCAGATTAGCATATGTCAAATCATCCTAAGATTCAGGGTATGAACTATGAGAATAGCTCTGTGGTCTGATTGCATTAAAAATGTACCAGATCTACTTTAAAATGGAACATTTTTAATGCATCTGATACTGGAATTTATGATCTTGTTATTGAATACAACAATCAGGAACTTTGCCTAAATAGGTACCAACTGACAGTCCAGATACATATCATGTGATCAGTAAAGACTGCAATATAAAATCATGTCTAAGTGTGGTCTTACAGTCACCCTTCCCCGACTCCCCACAGAGACCCAATGTTATCTTCAAGACACTACTCATCAAGTGCATTACTCTTTCATTGTTGTTGTACAATTTGTCTTTCTCCAATTGAATGGAGGTGCCATAAGGCCAAGGAGTCTGTCTGCTATGTTCTGTTCCTATCATCCTAAAGAGCATCTACCATATACCCACTAGTAGACAGAAGAACATCTTGAAAGAAAAAGAAAGAAAAAGCAGCTAGCATAAATCACTTCCAGACTGTAATGGTAAATATTGAAGTTCAATCTGAATGTGCCAAATGACTATAGTAGAAAATTTAAAGTTATAATTGCAGACTGGCATTTTAAAAAGTTCTTTGTCCCTTCAAATTTATCCTGAAGTGTTTTGTTTGTTTTTGACATTCTTTTCTTAGTCTTTATCATTACTTTCCTCCAACACTAACAACTTCCTCAAGAATCTGTTAAGTTCATAAAGGTTGATAGCATCTGCAAATGCCAGATATGACACTGAGTTCAGATCTAAGTCAGTGTTCTGGCTAATATAGTCTTTTTCCTTGCAGTCCAGAGTCATATGCTAGGAAGCTAGGGTCACAGGGCTATGAAAAAGAATTCATTGTAACATGAGAAAAGGCATGGAAAGCTACTACCTTAAATTGACCACAGCAATTTTACACTTATACAAAGTCACACTGAAATTATTACACACTTTAAATAAAGGTAAGAAAAATCCAAATAACAAATAACCTTAATGCATCCGTGAACAAAGTAGCGATTAAATAAAACAACCTGGAAATATCTCTTTCTCAATTACTCTCTGGATTTTGTTCTAAAAGTTGGATTAAGACACAATGCTTACTGAAAACTAAGTCTGGTCAAGAAGCTCCTTTCTTCTAAATACAACCTTCTATAGAATTTAGCTAAGATATTTCAGTTTAAATACTAATGGCAGTACGATGACATCTAAGAATATCTACAGCTATTACTCAATAATACATTTAGCAAAAATTATAAACTGTCATGCTGAAACTTAATATGATTGAGTCTATAAAGTTTTAGTGTCAACAAATACCAATAATAAGTTTTACTTATTTAAATCTACCTAACGCATTACATTTTCATCATGAGATTTGTATTCATAGAAAGGATCTATAATAAAATATGAATACTATATATTTTTAAATAATATGTTTGTCTTTTATAAACTCCAAAATCCTGAAAGAAGTGTTACACAGGATTTTCTCTGAAAGTGAAAAATAAAGTGAAATTTAAAACCAGCATTTTCTGACTTCCCCAAGCTCAGTTAGGTAAAAGTGGTTGAAAGTTGGGCTGAAGTTTGAGGGTTTTTTTTTCTCGTTTAATCCAAGGCAATTCATTTTTCCTTAACGGTAATCAAAACAGTCAGACATGGTACACATCATTTGGTTGGAGAAGAATTATGTCTGTGGTTTATTTAAATAACATAATACCAATAAGGAAAACTTTAAAGAATATTAGAGCATTTGAAATATATAGAGAAATAAAAATGACAGCACAAAAATATAAAAGAAAATTAAGTACAGAAATTATTTTGTGGATACCACTGATGTATTGGGCATACTAACAATATAACATGTAAGGAGTACAATCTGATTAACAAGCTTCAAAGAGGAATAGATTGAAAAGGTTCCATGATGGAAATCTAGTAAATATTTAGGAATATGTATTCATATGTTGTACGCAAGATTTTAATAGGAAGTTCTGGAAATTCAGGTAAAAATATTTTGGAAACTTAAAGAGATATTTACTTTTTTTTTTTTTTTTTTTTTTTGGTGTGTGTCCTAGAGTAAATTAATGAAGTAATTATTTCTGAGTGTTAGCTTATATTAATCTATTAATATACCATAAGAAATCATTTTTATGAAAAGTTAAAAAACCAGAATAACCAGCTGTACCTTTAAACTACTAGGAAATTAATAATAAATAGTTATAGATCATGTAAGAATATATACAAATTTGGGGAAGAAATAGGATAGAGTATTGAAATCTATTTGTGTTGATATAACAAAGCCCAGACTTACAACTAAAAAATGCATGGTTTTTTGGCTTTACTTATGTTTTAGGTAGAAGCTTTTACAGCAAGAATTCAACTACTGAAGTTCATTTCCTGCCTTTAATTCTAAACGAGCAATTTGCTGATAATTTCCTGTCTACATTTTCATAAAGTAGAAAGAACAGGACTGGCTAAGCTTAATGTTTCAGTAACCAAATAAACTCCAGCAAGCAGAGTTGAGGAAGTGAGACAAGTATCTGGAAACTCGTCTCATGATTATAAAATCTCTAAATACTGTTTACCTCCCTAAAATGCTTGAAAATATTCGGAGGAAAGCCTTAATGATTACTTCTTTGACCCTCAAATAAAACAGAGCAACATGGCTTTGTCTCAGTGGACCCAGAGCAATTAAAGTCAAGGGGTATGAATCCACTGAACTGTGCACCATTCTAAGATAGATGGAGAAATAGCCCCAAGCTTGGTTTTAACCAGTCCCCAACTTGCACCTCTCTCTCTCTCTCTCTCTCTCTCTCTCTCTCTCTATCTCTCTATCTCTATCTCTATCTCTCCCTGAATAAGAAGTTTGCTTAATTTGAACTCTTTATAGATCATACCTATATATTCATGTGTATCAGCCTTTTAGAGTAAAAATTAAAGTAGAACATCACTAAAAAGTACCCATCTGAAATCTAAATTGGGCTGTCAATTAAAGATGAAGAATGACTTGTTATTATTGCCTTAATGTGAAGCACCCTCTTTGTCCTATTGAGATGCAATCGTTTTCCATCCGAAATCCATTATTGCATCTGCAGAAGGCTTAGGAAGTTTACACTTGCCAAGGCTCAGGAGAGGGCCTGACCATAAAGTCCACTAACTGTGGGGACAGCTGAATGAACCACAGCAAGTGCAAGCTTGTAGCACTGCACACTGCCAGGTGCCAGCCACAGGCACAAGAAGAGTCAGATACACATTACAAAGGGACGTTTTTAATAGGAAGATTTAAAGGCCACAGATGAGCCCAAATCCTCCATTTTATTATCTACTGTACACTTAACTAATGTTTTCTCCTGTGAGAAAGGCTTAAACAGTAAGCACAAATAGCACAATGAAATTGTAATACCCGCCCCATGTGGACCTGGATTATTTCAGCCACCAGCAATGTGAGTAGCTGCAGGTGTTGCACTAAATAAAGTAATGTAAAGTGTCTAAATTGCAACGGTGGAAGTACTGTTTCAAGCCCCCTGTCTGCTTTTTATTAACAGTCAGACTCCTTACTATCAGCAGCCACAGCTGCCTCTACCCTGTTATTCAGCAACAATATTTTGATAGGCAAAGATCTATTAAAAATCACTGTTGATATTTTGTGACCATAGTCATTTCAGAGTTGAATACGCATTCAATCTTCTCACAGAAGGGGAGAATGTAACTTGTGATTCAGGAAAAGAGGAAGCCAGGGGTTACAGAGGTGCAGAGGCCACGAAGAATGAAACAGACCCCCTCCATCAAGTCGAAAACTTGGCAGCCTAACTAGAAACAGACCAACCCTAAATCTTAAGGTTCATGAGCTCTTAGTAACATAATTAACTGAAATAAAACTAATATTCCCGTGTTGAGTTTCACCTTAACAGACATCAGCAGCTCCAAGGAACCTCACCAGGGACTGGAAGGAGTTGGACTGAGAAAGTGCATGCCTTGTTTAGGGAATGTGTCTTAAGGAAGGAGGAAGGATTCTCTAACACAACCACAAAGTTTCTAAAGTGGACAAAAGTTGCGTATACAAACTGAGCTGTCATGTTTACCTCCTCCTTCTACAGTGCAGCATCACTTTGGAAGAAAGGTGTGGGTCACTCATTTGAAATTTCAGACAGGAGAGAACTCAAGATGTCCAATGCATCTGTTCTTAAGAAAGGAAACCATAATATCCAGGAAAAAAATGTCGAACAGGAAATGTCTGACCAATGTTGCATCACAAGATATCAAAAGAATTTCACTTTGGCTCATTCAGTGCATCAAGTCAGGACATTCTTGATTTTTTATAGTCACTGAGCTCCTACAAAATGAACTAAGAAAAAAATTAGTGATATCAAAATGTTTCTAAAAGTTTCCAAGGTCTGAAATGGAGGGGGGACCTTCTCGTAGGAAGAAATGCAGAGTGTTAGTTCTGAGGGACTACATAAACAACATCAGTATCTGCGGATAGCATTCAGGAAATTCCATTTATCTGATGAGCTGTTGGCGACCTAAGTAGTGCTTCATCCTCCACCCCCACCCTCATTGTGCCCACAGGCTTCTCTTACAGGAATTTTCATGCTATTTTGCAGCAGATAGTGCTTTTACAAGTAAAGAAGAGACTAAAAAGGAGTTCTTCCTTTCCTTTAAATTGATGTCATTTGTACCTCAGCCCAGGACTGCCTGGGGCCATCAGCCCTGGTTTCTTTCTTCTATCTGTCTCTCCCTGTCTGTCTCTCTCTGTCTCTCTGTCTCTGTCTGTCTCTCTCTCTCTCTTTGAACAAGCCTTTCTTTTAACACTTAACACCAGGGATGATTTAACAGAAAGTGTCTCAAGTATGAGCTACAGCCCCCTTAGACTCTACCCAAACAAAGGTACTAATGTGTGGTCAGTTTCTTGGCAGCCCCACACTCCGCTGATAACGTTCCTGCTTGGTATTCTCCAAGGAGTCGGCTGCTGGAAGCTGCTCGAACCTCATCCCTTGCTGCTCCGGGTGCGGGCGATGCTCCGACTGCGCGGCGCCAACCACAACATGCTACCCACCGTGAGAGAGCAGGACGCGGGCTGCTCTAGTCAGGACTTATCGTCTATCATACTGATTGACGAAACCAAGAGTGAGCAGAAAAAATAAACACGAACAGAGGCTGCAGTGTATGAGCCCCGTCAGCTGGGAGTTTTAGTATTTGGCCTTGGCGATCTCACTCTCCTGGTAGGTTATCTTTCCCTTGTGCTATCATTTATCATAACTCTGAGGGCCGGGGGGGGGGGGGGACTAACCGTGGACTTTTCTATTGGTTGCATTCACTAGACTGCTTTCTTTTTTTTAATCCCCCACCCCTTCGCACCCTTCCCTTCCCCCACATAACAATCCCACCCTTTTAGATGCTTCCCGAAGAACGACAGTGAAATGAAATCGAAACATGGTTCTTCCCTTCTACTCCTGCTCCACATAGATCATTGCAAGTAATTAACCCTTGTTAGTCCATCAAATCTAGGCTGCAAATGCACATGCCAGTTTATGTCAGTCGAAAGCAGCAATAAATCTGCACCCCTAACAACCAGGCCGAGCAAGCATCCTGGATGTTATTCAGTCGCTTGGGTAGCTGGTATCTTCCTTCTTAAGTAAAGGCACTTGACTTTTTTCAGGCACAAACCATGCTTCGTATTGGCCTTGACAGCCACTATAAAGAACCCCCCAAGTGTAAGTAACAAAGATGATTTGTATGTGGCTCGCAGTCCTCCAGGGTTCTAATAGCTTTCTCATTCCAGCCCAGAAACATGGAACACAGGGCAGCTGCTTAAAGCTGATACAAGCATTTCTTCTCTCAGCAGGCTATTCTTGCATAACCATTTATTTTGCCCAGTTTTAAAGTGCCTGAAGGATTTAATTATGTACATAGACAACCCTTATAAACTCTATTCTAGGGTTTTTATTGACTTTTGTGCTGGGCAGCTCTTAGGCATTTCAATTAAGTGTTTTTATAAGAAAAACTACAATATTGTAAAAAAAAAAAATTCTTTATAGATATTCCCAAGCAAGTTTGGTCTCCCATCTGATTGAATAAACCATTTAATTGACAAAAAAATGTTATAGGCTAATTTGAGGTTGAGTTTTTTTATTTGGGGGGGTTATTTTGGGAAAACAGAGGGTCAAATACCACACAGGTGTGGGAAAATGAACCTATCAATACCAGTGGTGTGACATGCAGGAAGCATGACAAGATTACTTTATGAAATACCACAATGCTACCTGAGTCTAAACTCAGGAGAGCAAAGACCCAACTGTGAGACTTTGCATGTCCCACTTAACAAGTGCAGAATAATATATTGCCAAATTGATTTGAAGCACCGTCTGACAGACCTACCCCTCCAAAGTCTGCAGGAGACCCCAAAGCCGCCTTTGTCTGCAGTCTTCAATTGCAGGGCTCAAGTATTTACAAGAGTTCTGCAAACCTGCCTTCATTATGATGTGGGATATTTCAGTCCCAGCAGGTGGCCAACAGGAGACCAGACCTGCCCGTGAAATATGTAATACTTTTTCATATACTTTAACCAGAACTGTGCCCTCCACAACTCTCCCAACTGTTAATTTCCCTTTCTCCACTTAATCTCCTCAGCAAGTCATGAGCTTGCATTAAAATCTACCTAAAACATTTCACCCACAGGCAATGTAATTCTGAAACAAGCAACCAACATTTCACAGCTCTGGATAATAGATTAATTTGAACCTAATGTTGCTGTCGTTTACTGCCCCAAATGTTCTGGTGTAGACATAGCCTTGGGGCATAGTGCTGTGGCATGCACCACTGTGGGAGCCAGAGCTACAGTTGGCTTAACATCTGTGCATCACATTTGCCATGCGCCTCATTATCCCGCACCCCACTGTGCCTACCTGTCCCCCTCAGCTTCTTAGCCACAGGCGATCAAAAATTTTCCCCCGCCAACTAAGAATCTTTGTTCTCCTTCTCACTTACTAAATTTTTGTAAGACCTCTGCACCCAAGCCCTGGGGATTCAGTCCATGTGAACAGCCCGGGCTCTTTAAATTCTTAGTTCTCCATTAAGGAAAGGAAACTTAAAGAAACATTGAGTTTCTGTCCCGCCATTGCCGGAGCTGGACCATTTGGAGTGCTTAGCAGCTGACCTGAGGTGCTGAATAAAGCATGGCACTGCTGGTTTGGACTTGAATGAGTTTGGTTAGCTTCAGTTATCTACAAATGATGACAGACATTCTTCCCTTGCCAGGGTGAAGAGAGAGGACAACATGCAATCCCTGTCATGGACAAACAGGCTTGTTACATCAGAAGTTAAATAAGATACATTTAACTGTGTATGGAGACAGCATTTCAGATTTCGCTGCCATAGAGAGTATGTGGACAGACAGACAGATGTAATATCCCACACACACAGGTAATAATAAAAACTAAGCCTTAAAAATATGTGTAGAGAAAACAGGCCAAACGCCTGCTTAAATCTGAACCTTGCTTAAGCAATAAAAGAAGAGTTTTCTATTGGAAGGGTTTTCAGCAACCATTTAATGAGAGAAAGTATAAAAGGTTAAGTCCCTTAAAATAATTTAAATATGCAAAACAGTAATGTGCTATTGATATTATGAAACATAGGCATTAGAACTAATATTAGCCATAATCAAACATGTAAAAAGCAATATAATGTTACACTTGCATTAACTGGGGGATGTCAACCATCCTTGATACTCTAAAATACAAAATAAGATTCTTAGAGGAGCTAGTTTCAAAAAGGTCAAAGCTATGATTAATACATTTTAAATCATTATCTGTGTATTACATTTGAAACAGTAGATTTAAGAGGAATGTATAGTGTCCTTTGACTTACTTCATTGTATGATAAAGGAGTATTTTGGTGTAAATGAAAGAACTCAGTTTTCAATGATCCTTTCCATAGAGCTAATATTTAAAAAAAAAAAAAGTCAGATTCAAATAATTTCCCCAAACCATGATTAAGATGCTCAATCTCTCGAAGAGAAGAAATTGGAAGTCTTGCGAGAATTTTTCTCAGGCTTCCTACATGTAAAAACACAATCCAGTCCAGAAACTGGATTGGATTTCCATACTTCACACATAATCCTCACCATCTACGCAGTGCAGAGCCTTGAGTCTTGCACATTTCATTATATGCTTGAATTCATTTACCCTATATGGAATTTGTTACCTTTACAATAAAAAAGTCGCTATTCATTATTGAGAGTGGACAGACGGAACATGTTCAACTTAAGACATCAATAAGAAGAGAGGGGAACTTAGAATCCATGTGGCACAGCCTCCTCCATCTGGAGTTCCCTGCTTGTCTGCCAAGACTTTTTTCCAAATAAAAGTCAACGTTTCTCTTTGGAGTAAATGGAACATTCTCTCAGATATTGACCCTGATTCTGATTTATACATAACAAGCAAGAATGCAATTAAACTACAATATTTTTTTAGGCTAATCCATATCAGAAGAGAAAGTTTTGAGGCTAATTTGGAAGAAAAAAAAACATTAGAGCTACTTTTTTTCTTAAAAGTATTGTCAGGTAAACAAAACAGTTCTTGCTTTGATAGACCATGAAGGCAACTGGGCAAGCTATTTTATCCTCTCAGAAAAACATTGAAAATTCTATAATACAAAATTGGAACATAAAGTGGCTGGTGGTTTAAAGTGGGAGTACTATGCTTCCCAAACTCTAAAATTCAGACACTTAAAGGATGAGGCTGTGTCCACAGTTCCATCCCAAAATGTAGCTTCAAAACCAGCTTGCTAAGATGGGGTCTACAAGCTTGTGACTGGTTAAATGTTTTTCTTTCTCCACAAGATAATTAAATACTTTCAACTGTGCATGGAAGCTTGGTGTGTGCTTTCAATGCATTTGCATCTCCTCTTGAGCCCTTGCTCCTTACTCTGTTGTTCTTTCCATTAAATGCCTCATTATATAAAGCCATTGAGGCATTTCTTTGTTTTTTATTGGGCTTGTTTCAGGCCCTATGATAATGTGAGAGGGCACCCAGCCCTTCCTCTTGGAGTGATCAACTATTAAAATAGATCCTAGCTGGGAATATGAATCCCCTTGCTAGTTCTTCTAGGACAGACAAAATACTTCAATGAAATAGTGGATTGTGTTTTAAATTCACTTCTCAAAATTATGTCTGAAATTATAGTAATATAAGCAGTACATGTAAATTTTATTAAACAATTTCTAGTCTCAATTCCAAATAACTTTTTAAAAACCTAAGAATCCCACTAACCTATATTCAGTCTGAATCTTTGAACACCAAGACCAAGTCTACACAGAAAAATACTTTTATCCAAATTACATTGTTAAAATGTGGTAAAAGGTAAAGCATGGAGCCCAGTTAGTAAACTGCCTACAGAGCACGTGCCAGAGACTTGGGTACAGTCTCTAACAGCACAAACTGGGCATGGAGGCCCATGTGTATAATCCCAGAACTCAGGAGGTGTAAGAGCAGGAAGATGAAAAGTACAAGCTCACTACCAAGAAAATATGGTAAAATAGGGTTGGGCTGGATCCTGGGTCAATACAATATGAGTTGGGTAACTTTTCCCAAACTACTCATTTTCCTTAACTCTGAAAACAAAATTATCATACTATATAACCCATACACTCCTTCTTAAGAGTAAATAAGATAATGTGTTGAAGAGTCAGGAAATAATTGGTACCATGTAAAATGGATTAGCCATTTTTTACATAAGCATTTGAAAATTATAAATTTAAACCATATCACATTATCATTATCTGTGGAAATCAACCCAAATCAATTCATCTGAATCTCAAGGGATAATTATAATTTGCAGCTTAAAGAGACAAACCATTGGTGAATCATTAGAGTTCAGCAATTGATTCCAGTCTTCTAGTCATTTCAATAGGTTTTCCCAAGGGAAAATCCTACTTTAATGATTGATTTGCATATAGTCGTGCTTTATTATCAATCAAAACAAAAAACTTCCCTATGTACCTCTCAGTTTGCACTGCATAAAAATCTTAGAGCAACATTGCACACCTGGTATATATAATCTGTTCTAGGATGTACTTCTGGACATTGTTTAGGGATAAATTATGATTTCCCCCCAAATAAATACAATTATATCTTAATCCTAACTACCTTAGAGCTGATATTTATTTGATGACTAGATATCTAAAATGATTACTTAATATAAGACCAATTAGCTACCTCATGGATTCAATTTACTAGTGTCCTAAATGATAAAATACAAAATGAGATAGCAGTGGTAAAAGAAAGGACATATGCAGCAGGTGATTTTTGAAACAAGGAGAGAAGTTTCTGAAGGGACATTGGTTAAGCTATGCAGTCTACAGCAGTTTATTATAGCAGTACTGTCCAACCAATACAAGGAGTTCTTAGTTTATTTGGCCCATCTGTAAGTAGAGGGCCAGCCCCTCCCTATGTCATAAAGGCCTTCCTTCTCTTTATGTCCCAAAGCCAACAAAATAGAGATTCCTTAAACTAACAATTAACCAAAGTCCTTCTGTTTACCTAACACTTATCATATAATTGGCATAATTCTTGAATCAATGGGTGAGTGAGTGAGTGAGTGAATGAATGAATGAATGAATGAATGAATGGGAGAAAGAAAAAATCCTGACTACCAAGTCAATGAATAACAACTACTTACAGAAAATGGGGAGAAGTCCAACAAGGTGGCCCAGAAGGTCAACATACTTTCTGTATGAGTCTCATGACTGGAATCTTATACCCAGAAGCTGTAGCAAAAGGAGAAAATCCACTCCCCAAAATTTAACTGTGTGCTCTACATGCATACCTATGGCTACACACACACACACACACACACACACACACACACACACACACATTACGTACACACCTACACACACAAATAATAATAATGAATAAAATAAAAATCTATATTTTTACAATGGAGAGAGAAATTGCCCTGACATAGAACCACTCTGACCTCCTACATCCTGGTGCTGGACATCTATTACCACTACCTAGCATCATTGATGGGCAAAGTGTGCCTGCAGAAATTCCTGCAGCAAATACCAGATTACTAGGCAATTCCATAATTTCTGGACTATCTTGAAGAATTCCATCAAAAAAAAACATGAAAACTTTGTTTGTCCAAGATCTGTCTATCTATCTTGCTCTCCTGCCTAGTGCAGAGGCATGGCTACCCTAATTCAAACCAGTAGTGTCTTTCCTGCTTCTGGGATTTACAAAGGTGTTATTGAGATTAGCATACATATTCTAATAAAGCGATAAGCTCTTAAAAACTTCAATCCTTAAAGATCCTTTGTTAAATGGAGTCGTGTGGTCATAAAATGTGATAGAATCTAGACTCTAATGATATGGGATTATGGAACTGTTGATATACAAAAGCATCTGGGCATAATGGCTTAGAGTGCAGTTGGGAAGGCCAAATGTGAACCCCAGCATGTCACAGAAGCCTTGTGGGCAGTTGGAGCCTATCATTCATCCATGGCATCAACAGTCAGGAGGTGGTTCTCAGGGGTTTCTGCTAATAAAAGAATCATGAATTAGGATAAGCCAACCAAGTTAAATCTCTCACCCTCCCTTCCCATAACCTATACAGCTGAGTTTGCAAAGCCTAGTTCAAGAATTATTTTTAAAATCCAAGAAAGCATCATGAGCCGACATCTCACTTTTTCATTGACTTAAGCTCTGCATACGATTAAGCACAAACTTGCAAAGAATTACCCACAGCACCAACCCACTGGAGCCCTTCTCAAACTCGCAGGAGCCAGGAATATTAGGAAGGGAAGTCAGGGCTGACGACCTGAAGCCTACTCCCCAGGGCCAGTGCATGCTGGGAGGGGAAATGAGCTACAGAGTAGACAATTTTCAGCATCACTGGTTTTACTTTCTTTACCAGGACTCATGAAAACACACTGACAAAACAAAGGACACAAAATTAATGACCCATGCATTTTGTCAATTGACTCTTAGTAGCAGTGGCCAGTTCACCTTCATTTTTTCGTTCCCATTGAACATGTAGCCCAAGGCATTGGTTGAGGTTCACTTAAGAATTCTTCAGAGGCTTCACTTGCTTTTCATTAATTTGTTAACTGTACCTTCTCCTTTCTGCTAAGGAGCCCATATTCAAAATGCAAATCTTTATACAAAAGATATATTTTTGACCAACCAGCCTTTTTTTTCTCTTGAGTAATCATTTCCTAACCTCAAATATTAAGATATGGACATGATATTTTTCTAACATTTAAAATATACTGAAATGTGGATGTCTCAGAAACTGTGTCAATTCTTAGCTGAGAGATAAATAACAATGCATCTGATTACTTTTGTGAATAATCATTTCCTATTTATCCCTTGGTCGTTGACCATGATTTCTGATGACATTCAATATGGGTATGTATGAAATGTGGCTAACTGAATAAAATTGAAGGTTTGACAAGCAATATGAATTTTATAAAAAGGTATAAAACTAACTTTGTATTATGTATCTATTCAAAGATTATACCACATTTTAGATGTTAATTTTTGCAATGCAATTTTGCTTTCTAGTCCATAATGGACACTTTGACAATAGAGTAATTTTGTTCTGTCACCTAATGGTCACAAAGAAAGTTGCCTCTTTGGGTAAAGTAGCTGAAACAGAAGAGTTTTCAGAAAACACTTAACCAGTGAGTACAAAGGCTCCAGTGGTGGGCCTGAATCCTCTTTATCAAATTCAGAACTAGAATATGATGATGAAGTAACAGTTGCTTTCAAACCTGAACAGAAGTTAATCATCTGAACATTTCTATCCATAGAAAGGAGCCCCACACGGGTCATAAGTACGAAGCAGTTTGCCATGAGGACGTTTGGTAGGTGTTAGTAAAGGGAAGGATGCCATGAAGCAAGCATACTATTCCTTCCTACCAACTCCCTTTTCTAACTTTGATAGCAATGTTAGGGTGCTGTAACTTCACAACAGTTGGGTCTGTCAGGATTTCCATTACATACCCTTGATTTTTCAAGGTTTTCTAATTTAGCTATGAAACTTTACTTTAGAAAAAGGGTTGACAAGGTAGTCTTAGCCAGGGAGTTTATCAAATTGAACAAATCTTTGTTTAGGTATCTCTCAGTTCTGTGTGCCAAGGTCTATTCCCAGATAAGCATGCCAAGCTGCCAATGACTTCAGCTCCAAAGAGCTCTTTTTTTTTTTTTTTTCTCTTTTTAAGAGAACTCCACAAGAGTCTCGCTCATTCCTGTTTCCGAAGTTGCCAGAGCCCTGCTCATATCCTGTGTAACCCAGTGGGAGAGAAGCCACATCATATGAGATCCTGTCGGACATATGAATGGAATCCTAGCCAAATGTCTCCAGCATAAAGTGTAGACAGCGCCACAGAGGGTCTTGGAACTATTGAGTATATACATAAGCAAAATGAGACACAATTTCTGACTGCCTAGAAAATCAAGTGGCACTCATTCACCAAAACTGCTTTCAACTATGGCACATATGTACACTTCAGGGAAGTTCTCACCACTCGGAACACAACCTAAACTCATATCTACTGTTTATTTCATATCTGCTCTATAGCTTTTAGACACACATTTACTTTATATAGATTGTAATGTGAGAGAAGTACATAAAGTTGCTGTTGATCAGAACTAGACATAAAGTAGTTGTAACCAAATATAAAGTTATCCACTTATAAAATACAATTAATTTAAGAGAGATAACTCTGGGAAAGATGGGGTGACAATTTACTTTTAAAAATAGCCTCTTAAAATACTTCCATCAAACTTTCATCCATACCCACAAAATCTTTGAAAAGTATAAATCAATTGGACAGAAATTTTGATAAGAGGAATAATAAGTGCAAGACGAAAGGATGATCATATTATGAGCACACATGTCAGAAGGCAACAGAGACAAGGTATCTGATGGAGTAGAAAATGGACAGTTAGGGTGTCCAGTGAGGTGGCTCCAGGGGTAAAATGATTTATACGTCAGCTTGATGACATCAGTTTGATGACCAGAATTCATGATAGAAGAAAATTAACTACTGAAAGTTGTCCTCTGACTTCCACACAAACACCAGTGCCTGTGTGCATGCACAAGAATGCTAGTGACAATGTGTGTGTGCACCATGCACACACATGCATGTATGTACATGCAGACACACACACACACACACACTATTGTGTGTCAAATAATGATTAAAGCCATCTGTTTAAAAAAAAAAGAAGAGGATTGTAAGATATGCCCAAGCACATATTAACACAAAATGGCATACTGTCATACAGCAACACATTAAAATAAAGTCTCATTTAAATAGTTAAACTTTTTAGCACAATACATGTTATATACAATAATGTTATAAACATTTAACTTATTAACATAATACCTATTGAATTTCTTCATTAGTAAAAGTCCCCATCTTGGAAAATTGATCACAACAAAGCTGTTGACAAAGTGTGAATCTCTAAATTTACTAAACTAGCTGGCTCACAGCATCCCTAGGAGATGACACACAGCAAATTCAGGTGCCATCCATGGTCCTCGAAAAGCTTCATCAAAGGCTTTTGTAGTTGTCAGACTAGCAGATGGCTAATGCTAGGTATGGTTTGCATTTGTTCGGTGTCTTAATCTAGTCTCAAACCTTGGATTTGGCAAAACTAAAACCACATTTTGCCAAATACTTTCCTCTTAATTTCTAAGCCCATGTGTATTTTCAGTGAAATTTAATCCATATGTTTCTTATTCTTTTATACTTATCGAATATTTTTTTCTGTAAGAGTCATTTGACATTCAAAAGGTTGGTCTCTCTCTTTCTCTCTGTCTCTCTTTCTTCTGCTCTCCTTTACTCTGCTCCTCTCTATTCTCTCTCTCTCTCTCTCTCTCTCTCTCTCTCTCTCTCTCTCTCTCTCTCTCTCTCTGGAGACACTTAGCTCTTAAGAAAATAACTAGACATTCTTAGCTTCTCCTCCTTCAAAATAGGACGCTGCCTTCTGCCAAGGACCACTGAATGGAAATGTGAATAGTGTGTGTTAATCCAATGCCAAAAGGACTGAATTTGATTGGAAATTATAAGTACACAGAAGTTCCCACTCTCTTAAAGTGATTTTCTGAATGTAATGTGTTTGTATCTAGAAAATGACGGATGTGTTTTAAATTGAATACAATGAGCCTATCTAAACCAACCAGCAAGAGGAGCAAAGAGTACTTTTCTTCAGCATTCAGCACAAGTGACTCTGAGCAGATCCACCATTGCTCACCCCCGCCCCCTCCCCAGGGTCATCAGGTCTCATTTTATAAACATCATTTAGAATGTACACCAATAAAAACATATTATCAGGAGCTTAGAATTACATGTCTTATGGAGATTTTTGTATGTATTTACAGGACACATATTTATTCATACTTTTTAATTTGTAATGAGGTGCATTAATACATAATTCCTAGGGTTTTCTGATTTTGTATATTTCTAGAATACTTTTCTGGGAGGAAAATAAAAACAATAATAATTCTTGACATGAATTAACAAATTGAATGTCAACATATAAAGGCAGAATAAGCTTAATGACTCCTTAGAACAATTAAATAATCCATTATACTCAAATTTTATAGTTCTTTGTACATCAATTCTATCTAAACATTTAGGCTTGAGATAGGTACTCAGTCTGTTCTTACTCGATTATACTGGGTTTATTCCAGTGATGCGAATTATTAGTCATATTATGACTACCTAAATAAACAATGACAGTAATTCTTATAAAATAAGGCTTTCTTGTCACATCACTTATATTGGTTTTTCCTCAAAAAAATCACTTAGTGAATCTTTCATTCAGATTAGGTTCTCTGTCTCATCATGGCCAATGGTGTACAACTTTTATAGCATAATGTTTCAGAGAAGGGGAGAAACAAATTATAGTTAACACATGTAATCAACCTAAAGTTGTTGTTAAGAAGCAAATAGAAGGTTGAAATGTTGTTGTTTGAGGCCTTTCAAGCATATGTAAATTCCTTTCAGGAATATTAGCACATGAGTTAATATTACAGATTTGACTCCCAACCAAGGAACTGAGTTTGTTTTTGTCCAGCTTTGTTGTCTGAGAATCTCAAGCCAAAAGATGTCCCAATAGTCTTTTGTATTCTAAGTAGCCAACACTAACTCAATCAGTCAACAAAGAGATAACCGCATCCTCCCAAGGAGAGTTAATCCCATCTAGGATTCTCCCTTCTAATGGTTCTGCAACCTCAAGGACTCATTAACTCACAGGAGAATACTCACTTTTGTATAATTTTTATGTTAAGATAACACCTCAGATAATAATTTCTCCAATGGTTGTTAGTGTGTTTGTGTGCATGCCCATCTGTGTGGAGGACACAAGACAATCCCTGGAATTGTCAGGAATTGTCCATCTTGATTTTTGAGACAACATCTCTGACTGGCCAGAAACTTTCTAAATGTTCTAAGCTGGCAGGCCAGAGAGCCCAGGGATCACCCTGTCTCCACCACCCCAGGACTGGAATTGGAAGCACATACCCCTGGACCTGTGCTTCAAGCTTTTGTTTGTTTGTTTTGTTGGGGTTTCTGTTGTTGTTGTTATTGTTGTTGTTTTGTTTTCACATGTGGCCTGGAGGCTCAAATGCAGGTCATCATGCTTGCAAAGCCACCTCTTTATTTGCTCAGAACAGAGTTTTCATGTCACACAATTGACATTGTTTACAACAAATTCTGTTCTTAATAAAATTATACTACTGTTCTGTTCTCAGATAATACCTAACATATAGCATGTGAGATTTTTTCACCCATTGTCAAAAAAGAAAACAAGGGCAAATGGGAAAGATTCCAGATGACCTGAACTGCTTTAAGGCAATAAAAATGCCAGAAGTGGTCAGGAAAAAAACTAGTGAATGAATGGCACAGGAATAAGGTCAGAGAAAGATCTAGAAGTGACCTTGAAGTACACCTGCCTAGGCAAGAGCAGAGGCAGGGCCCAGGGTGACCTCTTCTCACAAGACACATGCAGTGCTAATAGAAGGCCATGGAGCCAGGCCACAGTTTCCAGAATATTCCAAAGGTCCAGAAGTTGACTCTAATTCACCCAACATTGCATTTGCATGGCTTCTCTTCAACTCACTTGCAGTAGTTTTTGCAGTCAAGGGAGAAGCCCGACTGAGGTGGGACAAGAAAAGAAGGCTGACATTCATGAACTATCCGGGAAACATCTCATTTCACTAATGTTAAGTCTTTTAAATTAAGTATCACTCTAAGTTAGAAGCCCACTACCATTCCTAGACTTAGAAGATCCATTAACCAATCAGAAAACCAAGGAAATGGACACTTTGTGTCCTTTCTGTACCATCTTGCCCTTTCTGAACACTGTGTAAGCAACCTTCCTTCCCATAGTGGCAAATCCGAATGCAGATTCTTGAATAAAACCAAGACACGAGGGCAAGATTAACCTCACTGGTCATCCTCTTTTGTTTTGTTTTGTTTTTTTTTTTTTTTCCTCCCAAGGAAACTAAGTTAGGAAGCATGAACTTCTTTGATAGAATTATGAAACGACAGGAGAAGCTCAAATAGTCTTCTCTTAATTCACTATGACAGCACAGATTTTATTAGTCAAATACATTACAATCATCCAATGTTTGCATCAAAATGTTGCACTGTTATGACAACCATTTGAAAGTACTGACTCCTGTATTGTGGCATAGACACGATAAATCCCCAGTTCCAGAAGACATCCAGCTGGGATGACCTCTTCAGCTGCCAAAATAATGCTTCATCATTCCCACATTGGGCTGAGTGCCTCAGTAACAGACTCATCACTAATTTGATCCCACTTTTTAAAGAATTGGTATTATTTTTTTTCCCTAAAGTGAGACTAAATTTTTTTTACCACAAAGGAATTTGTAAGTGGATTCGTTGGATAGAGGAAATGCATTATGTTCATACCAAGTCTTTGCCTTCTCAATGAGTTGATGTTATGAAAAAAATTTAGATGGTTTTTAAAAAATTAATCCAAAGATATTTAACTTATTTTAAATATCTATTCTATGATTTTCCCCCTTGAGTTCTGTCAGGAAAATCTTCAAAATATACTTAGGTTCAAGTAGTTTCAAATCAAACCAATATAAATAATGGGTAGAATTACTAACCTGCAGGGAATGTCATCCTAAATTTCCTGCCACTGACTGTGTAACCGTAAGCATGACTGGTGTATTTACTGGAGGCAGTATATACTGGATAATGTTCCTCAAAAACTCGTGTAACTAATGCAATATGATAACCACTCGGGTGCTACTGTGACGTAAAGAATCTATTACAATTTTACCCAATTCAAACAAGGAAAAAAGTTTCAAAAAAAAAAAAATAGTAAGACCTCAACAGCCCTGTGTGCTAACCAAATATGCTGCCTGTTCTACTGAGGTTATATATAAGTTATCCTGAAGTAAGGATAGCTCTATGGTATACACATTTTTCTTGAATCATGACATGATCTTTTCTTTTATTAGTTTCTTCCAATTGTCCTCCCATGGGTCTCACTGCCATGGAAACCACGCCTGTCACCCGGAGAATATAAGGACAAAATAAGCAAATCCAACAGTGTGTATTTCCACCTATGCATAGATGGAATGAGCCCAAAAATATGACAGTCTTTTCCCCAGGAGATGCTGGGTGTTGGAATCAAAGTGTTTTGACTGGGTCTTGCAGATACATTTAGCTATTAGCAGAAAAAAAGATTCCACACACAGGGCAATAAGATGGCTCAGTGGGTAAAAGTGCTTGCTGTGCAAGCCTGACAACTTCTGTCTGATCCCAAACCCACTCATAGAAAGCCAGCTGCAGTAGAGGTGATGCTCATTTCCAGCCCAGCACTGCTGTGCAAGATGTTAAGCGTACACAGAAGAACAAATAGGAAGGTGGCAGATCAGATATCCTGGAGTAGAAATAATGAGAGAGAGAGAGAGACGGGGTGGGGGGGAGGAGGAGGGAGAGGGAGGAAGGGAATGAGGGAGAGAGAGACAGAGACAGAGAGAGAGAGACAGAGAGAGACAGAGAGGGGGGAAGGGAGAAAGAGACCCTGCCTGGAAAACCAGGTGGAAGGAGAAAAGCAATTCCTGAAAATTGTCCTCTCATCTCCACAAGTGCACTGTGGCAAGGAGGCTCTCTCTCTCTCTCTCTCTCTCTCTCTCTCTCTCTCTCTCTCTCTCTCTGTTTCCCTTCCTTCCTCCCTATCTCTCAGTCTCTCTGTGTTAGACAGAGACAGAGAGATTTAGTAAAGTGAAGCGATGACCACTTAGGCAGGAAAGATGGGAGGGTGTATTATTTAGGCTCGCGGCTCCCACCTTCTGATATCCTCTTGTCATGATTTCACTGATCATGAACCTGAAGCCATGATCTGCCACTTTCCAGCATCCTAGTCCTTGTGGAGCAGGCCTAGAGCCATTTCCCAGTTTTCAAGAGGCCAGGGTATGGATTCTCTGGAAAAGAAAAGTCCTTGTGTCGCAAAGCTGAAGCTGAGCAAACATGAGCAGCCCTGTGGCACACTACCAGGGAGACAGCCAGCACAAAGATCATGAACCAAAGAAAATGACTCACATGTGGGTCAAAAAGGGGAATTCGATTTTTAAAAAGTACTACAGTTAGTCTTTAAAATAGAATTCGTATGATACTCATGAAGAAGGAGGAAGAGGGAGGAAGAGGAGAAAGAACAGAGCAATGAGAAATAGAAATAGCCTGGGCAATGTACCTGTCTGTCTTTTGCTAATGTTATCATATACATTATAAACACCAAAGAGTGTCAAAAACATTTTAAGAAATTGGTCATCCCTTTTCAATTCGTGAGTAATATTTGGGAATGGGATGAAAAATAATAATGGCCTTTAGGGAATATTTAAGAATGAGGTAATTTGCATGCTTCTTCCAGAAAACATTGAGTGTATCTTTTTCCTCTGCCAGGATAATTTTAAATTGTTGGAATCAAAACTGAAAATCTCTGCAAAGGTTGGTCACTCTGTTTGTTCAGCTCTATATTTATGTCAGTGTGACAGTTCATTCTGTACAATGAAGCTAGTCAACTATTCAGTCTTCATAGTTTTTATCCAACACCTCATTGAAGAAATCCCAAAGTTCTGGGTAGACCAATGTTTTAGACTTTTAGATTCTGATTCTTCCAAAGTTACAACCATAGCAACTCAACCAAGCAAGAATAAAATAGTCACTTCTCTGGAGAAATCTTGAATGACTATATTTATTCCCTCTACCCCTTCTGTCATATAATATTTTGGCTTTTCTCAACCACCAAGCAAATTTTGTTGATAAATGCTCCTGTTTCTATCAGAGATGTAGCCAGTAGAGTCTACACAACTCTAAGCCTAGCTTGATATATTTTTCTACAAGAAAGTAACCATCTTATGTCCCAACCACCAGAGGCAAGCTGAAAAAATACTGAATTACAAATGGATAGATTTCAGGAAAAGAGTGTGACAAATATATTGGAGCATAGATTTAGGGAGGAAGGGAGGCAGGAAGGGAGGGAGGAAAGAAGGAAGGGAGAGAAGTAAGAAGGGAAGGAGGGAGGAGAGAAGGAAGGCTTGGAAGAAAAGATGGTGCATTTGAACTTCTATAGATTGGAAATAAAATACAGGAATGTGAGGCCAGTTACTCAACTCATGTAGGTCATTGATAAACCCATGAAGCCTCAACAGCACGGCTGCCTAGACAAGACCTGAAGAGTGGCAACACCAATCGATATGATAGGATGGAAAGAGGAAAGCTCACTGGGCCTACAATTACTGGAACTGGAATTCTAAGAGTAAGGAATATGCTCTTCCTCTGGGAAGAATCCTTCAGTTGGTCATTCAATACCAAGTGGTTGGCCCTGATACACACATGTATATAGGTAATATTATATTGATGAGAGAGGTCCTTTTGTATGCTGTTAAAGTATGTTTCTCTTATTCGTTGATGAATAAAACACTGATTGGCCAGTAACCAGGCAGGGAGTTTAGGCGGGGCTACCAAATGAGGAGAATTCTGGGGAAAGGACACCAGAGAGAAGCCGTGAGAGGAGATGTCATGTAGCTACTGGGAGGATTCGACACTAGGTATTCTCAGGTAAGATAGGGCCATGTAGAAATACATAGATTAAGAGTCATGTGTTAATAATTGAGAGCTAGCCAATAAGAAACCTGAGCCATTAACCAAACAGTTTATAATTAATATAAGTCTTGGTGTGTTTTGGGGGGGACTAAATGGCTGTGGGACAAGGCAGAACAAAAACTCCTTCTACATTATATGGTTTATTTATATATTTAGGAGTGCGTGCGTGCGTGCGGTGATGCATGGGAGGAATTAGAGTGAGGAAAGGGAAAGGGGAAATAATGTGATTATGTTATAATTTCAGAAAATAATATTTTAAAAAAATACATGCAACTACACCTCTGGTGCTGCTACCCTAACTTCTAATCAACTATCTCATTAAAGATGGCATAGCCATCCATGGTCTAACCCCTGGGGTAAAGTCTTCCTAGGCTCTTCTCCAAGGTCTCTGCTTAGGAGAACTTTTGTTATTCTGTTCTCCTTGCTCTGACTATGAAGCAGCTCACCTTTCAGATAATGTTTCTGGAATCGTGGATTGCTTTCTCATGGCTCAGCATAAACCCAAGTCAGTTTCCATGAGCAGAGGGTGTCAATCAGATCCACCACTACATCAAGATCCAGTCACCAACAGTTTCAGTGCCTTGGCTGCCCCAAAGACCTTTGATACTAATCAAATCATATGGGAGCATTTAATATCGGTAATCTCAACTATTATCTGTATTCTGTTAAAAAAAAAAAAAGCCTCCCTGCTGTATTACATGTTTTATCTCATTTAACTGTTAAAATTCTGACTGCAGTAGTCATCTCTAGCATTTATTTTTTTTTTCCACAGATGAGACTGGGATCACATATTGAATACTGATATATGGTATGTAAGTGTTTGCATCTCAAATCTCAGGCTTTCTTGACCTTCAGTTTATAAAACACTCTAAGCTTAAGGCTGAGTGACTGAGGCTGACATTGTCCTCTATCAACTACTTCCTTACTGAGTTGTGTCATATTTAACAAAGAATGCTCTGAGTGAAGACAGCCAAGACAAAAGCCAAGACCACGAGGAAATCAGCCTATCATTTTTGATTTGCATGTTTTTTTTTCTTTCCTTTGTCTTAATTTCTGATTATCTCTTGAACAGAGACAACAAGCTGCATTGCAACTTCTGTGGTTCAATCACTTCATACATGACTTAGGATAGTGACATTGACTCAATCTTACATTACCCAACATGTTGACTTGAAGTCAAGCTCTAAGAAGCTTTCATGCTATCCTTAGGGTTTTATGGTTCTATGCCTCTACTTGTTTTCTGGCCTCCAAATATCCTGCACTTATCAGTGAAGGTCAAAGTTAGCCCAGGAGACTGATTAAATGCACTCAAAGCAGAGTGTGCTGCCTGCAACTGGGGTATAGACTATGGAGTCTGTGTGAGGAGAATCCAGTCTTCACAGATGATTCCATGACCTTGGTTAAGTTATCAAATGTCTTTCTGTCCCAGTTCCCCAATGTAGAATGGATTCTCATGGGAAGTTAATGAGGCCATGAATAGAAAATGCTTACAATAGGGGCTGACACAAAGCAATTACCAAGTATTCTCTGTTAGATAAGAAATCAGTAATAAAATAGGGAAAACACTAATCTCTAATTTTAGTTTTTATTAGCTGGCATTAATAATTTTGTGTTTCTTTGCTTTTATATTACATTGGATTATATAAATTTATTCTACCAAAATAGTCAGTCATGTGGGTTTAGAATTTGGCTCAACCAAATCAAGCATGGTGGTTCACACATAACCCAACACTTGTGAGGCTGAGGCAGGAGAATCATGAGTTGGAGGGTAACCTGGACTGTTCAATAAGACCCAGTCACAAACATCAGCTTGACAACTGCCATTCTCATACCACAGCCATTGCAAAATTGAATCAACTTATTCCACCATGTTCTAAAATTCTCTTAATGTTTTATACTCAATCACCAGAGTTCTAAAGAACTCAGGAGAAAAATAATAAAGATGACTCATCTGCAGTGACATGTTCAGTTTCATTTAAAAAAGAAAAACCTGGGACTCGGTGCACTTGCCTTATAAAACGTAACTCTGGCTAATGCTAGCTTTTCCAGCTGTTCTCTAGGGAGCCTACATTGGCATGCAAGCAATGACTTTCTTTCTTCTTTTCTTCCTTCCTTCCTTTCTTCCTTCCTTCCTTCCTTCCTTTCTTTCTTTCTTCCTTCCTTTCTTCCTCTTCCTCTTGCTCTTTCTCCCCCTGCTCCTTCTTTCTTTATTGTTTTACTAGGCACTGTGCTATGGTTGCAAATGGTGTCATTGTTCTTGGTTAAAACTGTGAAAAGTACAGCCTATCTTTCACCCTTTCTTTGGCTTCACGCTAAAGTAGCCTTCTTGGCAAAGAACTGCATGGGTTGACCAGTCTCCATTTCTTCCCACATTCCTGGATGGACATGGTCTCCTAAATAGCTACATGCCAATACTTACTGTGTCCCTTTTAATCTCTACACTTGTGAGGGGTGACAATGTTTATTGGAATAAAGTCTTTTGTTGTTGTTGTTGTTTCTACTTGTTTTCCTTCTAGAAACTTCTGTCATTCTAAATTTCAGCACAGAAGAAAGAGATCTTGGGTGGTTGTCATATGTCAATGAACATCTGAAAATTAATCTTAGGACAGTTATATGAGTAGTCATTGATAAAAAAGATAGCACTTACTATGTGTCAGGAGTCAGTGTCCTGGTGGAAGGTTGAGCCTGATCATTGCATAGGAATGACAAACAAATGGTAACATGCTCCTCGATATCCTGATCCTGGGGCCTTTTTACTCGGGGCTGGCTATTCATTCTTCCCCTTTGTAATCACAGTTACATAATAAATGTGTCTTTCAAAGTGTTCTTTAACAAGCTCTGTCTGAAATGTTATTTCCTAAGAGGAAATAATCACAGTTTTATATTGTGATAAGAGACAGAGAATTTTTAGAAAAAAAAAATATTTCTTTAAATTTTTTCTTAGTAGATCCTATTCATTGTTTCTGGCTTTTATTCAAACACAAATTTATACATGGATGACTATATATTAATCTTGCTACAATTTCAAAATATTCATAGGAAATATTCAAAGCTCCTATAGGATGGCCATAGCCAACTTTCTTTTTTATAATTTGTTTTTACGTGTGTGTGTGTGTGTGTGTTTGTATTTGTTCAAATGAGTAAGAGCCCTCAGAAGCTAGTGGCATCAAGTCAGAGCTAGAGTTCCAAGTGGTTGTAAGTCACCCAACATGGGAGCTATAAACTAAACATAAGTCTTCTCCAAGCACTTAAACTCTAAGCCATCTTACTAGCCCTAGATCTCTCTTAGCTACATGATAAAGATTAGAAAAGCAAAGAGAGAAATGGGGGACACCTGGAGAACAAGGCCGCCTGAATCAACTAAGCAAGGCTCAGATAAACTCATAGAGACTGAAGCAGTACGTACAGGACCCACTTGGGTCTGCTTAGTGTTTTTATGGCACTCCCGAGTGTGTGAATGAGTGGGTCTGTGATTCTTGTGCCCACTCTTGGAGCTCTTTTTCTCCTGTAGGGTTGCCTTGTTTAGCCTTGATGTGATGGTTTTGATTTTATCTAACTATATTTTATTTTGTAATGTTTGGTTGTTATCTCTTACAAGCCTGTTATTTTCTAATGGCAGTAAGGGAGTGCATCTGGAGGGGAGGGGAGTGGGGAGAGGAGATAAGGTAGGACTGGGACCAATCGAGGGTGGGCAAAATGTAACCAGGGTAAATTGTATGAGAGAAAAATGTATTTTTAATAAATGAAGAAGAAAAAAGAAACAGAGAATGTAGTATAGAGTTCATAGTTCTAACCACGTGCTGAGTACTGCTTCCTTTTGTGATTTTACCCCCCACATAGAAATCAGTGTGGAAAAGCACATTCAACTTCTAAATGGTAACTCAATCTGCTGTCACAAGCTCTGAGGATACCATCTGAACATATTGATTACCCCTAGTCTTTGCAAGGAAAAATTGGATATACTAGCCTGACTTTCATACAAATTGGGTCATTTGGTCATCAGATATTTATCTATGTCTACCATATGCCTGTCCCTGATCTAGGAGCTGAGAATAAACTAGTGGGCAGCACTGAGGACAGAAGCAGTTTGCAAAAGTATCTCAACTTTTAAACATAACACAACATTGGTGCTGACCAGGAACCTTTCACTAACAACACTGTTCTGGTTTCAAGGAACCCCCCCCCAAAAAAAGGCTGATCCACAACTCATAGAGCTATTTAGGAAGGGTTCAGAGGTGTGGCCTTTTGGGGGGAGGTATGTCATTGGGGTGAGATTTGAGTCTTCAAAAGCCTGGAGCCATTCTCAGCTACCTCTGCCTCATGCTTGTGGATCAAGATGTTACCTCTCATCTACTGCTCCAGTACCATGTCCACCTACTTGCCATGTTCCATACCATGACCCATGACACATGACCTTATGACACAGTAAACTTCTAATAATCTCTTTCTTATATAAGTTGCCTCGGTCATGATGTCTTATCACAGCAATAGAAATGTGCCTGAGACAAACAGTATTCCTTCTTTCATAGCACACAGGACCTTTTCTTTTTGGTTCTTCACTATCACTGCAAGAGAATAGATTTTGCCCTTGCTGGCCATACAAACTTGTATGAAAACTCAGCTAAAATGCTACATGTAAATCTTGAAATTTGCAGGCAAATCAATGGAACTGGAAGAAACCATCCTGAGTGAGGTAACCCAGTCACAAAAAGACAAACATGGTATATTCTCACTCATATATAGATTTTAGACATAGAGTAAAGGATTACTAGCCTACAATCCACACTGCCAGAAAATCTAGGCAATAAGCATGACTCTAAGAGAGACCATTGGTTCCCCCGGAGAAGGGGAAAGGGACAAGGTCTTCCAACCAAATTAGGAGCATGGGGGGAAGGGAATGGGAGTTAAGAGGTAGAGGAAGGGAGAACTGAGCATTAGGGAGCAGAAAGATTGAGTCAGGGAAAGAACAGAGGAGAGCAAAAACAGAGATACCATAATAAAGTCAGCCATTATAGGTTTGATGAGAAATCTGGCACTAGGGAAATGTCCAGAGATCTACAAGTATGACCCCAACTAACAATCTAAGCAATACCGGAGAGGCAACCTTAAATGCCCTTCCCAGATAATAAGATTGATGACTTCCTTATATGCCATCCTAGAGCCTTCATCCAGTTGCTGATGGAAACAGAAGCAGACACCCACAGCTAAACACTGAGCTAAACTCATGGAATTCAATTGCAGAAAGAGAGGAGTGATAAGCAAAGGGGTCAAGACCAGGCTAGAGAAACCCAGAGAAACTGCTGTCCTGAAGAAGGGGGAGCTCATGGACTCCAGTCTGACAGCTGGGAAACCAGCATAGGACCAACACAGACCCCTTGAATGTGGGTGTTAGTTAGGAGGACTGGGCAGTCTATGGGGTCTCTGGTAGTGGATCAGTGTTTATCCCTAATATACTAGGGATACTCTCTCAGCCTAGACACATGGGGGAGAGCCTAGGCCCTGCTCCAAATGATATGACAGACTTTGAAGACTCCCCATGGAAGGCTTCACCCTCCCTATAGAGCAGAAAGGGGATGGGATGGGAGTTTGGCGGGGAGGGGATGGACAGGGGAGGAAGGGAGGATGTGGGAACTGGGATTGACATGTAAAATAAGCTTGTTTCAAATTTAAATAAAAAATATTATCAAAGAAAAATTTTTAAAAACTGAAATGCTTCCTGTAGATGTCCCTCAATTCATTGTGCAGTTGGATTCATATCACACAAGATGCTTCCAAGATCCCAAGTAAAGATTATCTCTAGTTTTCCCACAAGTCTTCTTGTTTCCCAGATTGGTGGGCCTTAGCTATGGTATGGGCATGTGGTTCAATGTAACAAATGAGAAAGAAGAAAGAAGGGTGGTCAAATCCAGATGGCAACACTATTTGGGAAGATAAGGACCCTTTAGGTGGGTGGGGGGGCGCTAGCTGGCAGAAGTTACAAGGCAGATCTATAGGGTGGGACTGTATGCTCTACTATGCCTACTCTACCAGGATAATTAGAAATCTCCGGGTTACAGTAACTGCCTATCCTGAAGCGCCACTGACCAGTACCACATACTGATTAAGACATAAATGGTGTGTTGTGCCATGAAATTTTTCTGATGAGGTTGTGATAAAGATCTACAAGGATGCTGGCCACTTTTGTCAGAACTGGGCCCCAGGAACAGACTGAGGGAAAGTCATTCCCAAGCCCCAGCCTACCTGCCTGTCATTAATTCCAAGAGAAACTTTGGAAACCACCTTGAGCCTACAGTCCTCATTCCTGTTCCCCAACATGAGAGGGACTCAGGTCCTATATTGGTGAAACAGGAGCCATGGGTATAAATCTCTTCCTTAAGCCACATACAGAGTACAAGTGCAAGCATGTATGTGATGACACCTGTGTGCACTCACATGTGTGTGCATATCACACACATATACAAACACACACAGACTTCAAAATAGTCTTCTACTTACAAACATAATTTTGAAAGAATGAGAGGAATGTTAACTTCAAGATACCGATTAAATTCATGAAGATTTAAGTACAATTCTGAGTTTCCTTTCTTAAAACACAAACTAGCAATCGTCTATTTAAAAGTACTTGAGAGGACTATGACTCAATCATGGCCTTGTATATGTTAATCAGTCACATCACCACTAAGTTGCATCCCTGGTCTGTGATTAGATTATCAAACAATAAGGCCATTTGTATGAACTGAACAGGGATACATCACTTACATAGCAGTCTTTCCCCTTATTTTGGCGTGAAGGAATTGGAAACAAACGTGAAGAAAATAAAGTCCTAAGCCTTCAAGGAAGCACCTTTGTAAACCAAACTCGTTTTATTTCCCTTCAATATTGAAACTTGTAAATTATTTCAGTAGAAAGATAATAAATGAAAATTATTTTTATTTTATCTGCAAAATAACTATGCCCCAAAGCAACAGTTAGAGTAAATGCTGAGATAAGAAAATATGCTAAGATATTCATCACAGGCGTAAATATAAATTCTCTAGACTTAAGACACAGCTCTAGAGTTAAATCCTAACATCTAAGTAGACTACGTTTACACCTAGCTTCCAAGTTCCTGGATGTTAATGGTTTAGATCAGGAATGCCCACCAGGCCCTTACTTTGAAATCTTGTTCCCCAGATAGGGACCTTGTGTTTGGGAGACTGAGGCCTCTTTAGGAGATAGGGAGGGACTAGCTAGTAGAAGCAGGCAAATTAGGATGCGCCTTTAAAGACAGTAGCCAAGCCCTGGCCCTGCCTCCATCTTGCTTCCTCTGTTTCCTGCTCAGCCAGGAGTTAGTCTTTGCTGCATTCCAGCCAACATCATCTGATGGGGCCTTCGGTGCCTCCCCTGCCATGGTGGTCTGAATTCTTCTGAAGATGGGATCCCCACATATAACTTTCTTCTTTTATGTTGAACCTGGCAGGTATTGTGGTCAAGGTAAGCTAATAAACCAGGGAAAGTTTGAGTTTAACATACAGTTATGAAAATATTATGTAGTATATTCTTTTTCCAATGATGATGATTTTCTTTTATTTTTTTTTTATTATTATTATTATTTTTGCCTTGTCTATTGGGGAACTCAGAGTCTGGTCTACACTTTCTTATAGCTTGCTTCAGAACTGGTAAATACATGGTTTCTCTCTTCATCTAGTTCTCAGTACTTACCTGTCTTCCTTGTCTTTATTTTCATTGTCTTGCATTTCCGTTGTAAGCTGCCTCAAGTGTTTTTACAGACATTCCTATGTTCTACAATGAGTTTTTAAGAAATAGTAAAGTATGAGGAACAAATACAATTTCACTTTTAAGATTCTCCAGTTCACATGAAATTGTGGAGCGCTAGGAGAGAAGGAGGCTTAAAATTCTTTTAAAACAACACTTTTATTAAGAGACAAGGAAGCAGAAGTTATTTCATTACACACTGATAGCATGGACATTCCTCTTGGATCCTGTCATCTCTTTTCATTAGAAGCCTATCTGTGTTCATATATAATGTTCAAATCAACAAGTAGGATTCTAGATTAGCGTATTTATTTTGCACCAAGTTTCTGAAGCTTTCTACATAAAGGGTGATTAAACCTAATGTGCTCGAGGGTCCACCCTCCTCCTGCCAACCAACAGTGTGTCTTTCCACAAACTACTGCTCAGGCAGCTGCCAAAAGAAAGCACTTACTCCCAGGACTCTTGCCAGGAGCCCAGCTGGAGCCCGTGTTCAGGGCTAACCATTGCCTTGTGTTATTACTGTCAGGGTCTCTACCAGTTAGGATGTGTGTGAGCAGCAGCAAAAGCAAGAAAACTTCAAGAAAGATCAGCTGCCAATAGTCTTAAGAAATAAATCCTCCTTGCCTGAGAGGAAGGTGCTTTTAAACTTTGTTCTGGGCTATGAGGTATATAGTATGCAGTGGCTTCCTCGTGCTGCTCACTCTAAATCACTTCTCCATCACTGAGTAATTACCAGGGGTGACTCTGGACACATGGGTCATGTTGTGGCTGATGTATGGACCCTCTTCATGGGCTCTAAAACTGATAAGACCTGGCAGGTCAGCTTGATGGAATGCAGAGGGAGGGTGGCCATGCCATGCAGGTAGCCAGAGATGGTCTCCGAAGAGACTCTTTGACCTGGAACTCAGTATATTCCCAGTATCCTCACTCTACAGCCAGAATGGACAAGAATTATTTACTAAAGTACATTTAACAACCTCTACTATTATCAACACTGATATTAAAGTCTCTAACTTGAAAAAGAGTTTGGAATTTGACTATTAAGCAACATCGGGAGATTCAGGTTGCCAAATCTTGTCATGAAGCTCTTTTTACATAGAGATTGGGAAAGAAATAGGATATGACATCAGAGATCTGTGACCCTTAGGTCTTTGACCAGTCCTCAGTACAAGGGGACATAATAAGAGAATCAGTAAGTTAGTAGTGTGTATAAAGGTGATGCTTCAGGAATAGGTTAATGAAAGGGCAACAGTTCTTCCCACAGCACTAAGAGCATTGTGTCATGTACAACAGGTTCAATTATTTCTGCAGCACACACACACACACACACACACACACACACACACACACACACACACACAAGGAAGCAGTGACTAAGGATTGGTCGGCAACACTGGGTTGAAATGTCATCTCACTTAATGGCCAGAGTGCTATTAATGGATTTCTGTGTGGGAAGTCTTCTAGCATCATTGCTTCAGGAATTTTCTTCTTATCTTTAGGATTTACCACCTGTGTACTGTCAGGGACAAAAACTACCCACAGAGAGCAACAGTTACCAATCAGGCACCGGGCAATTTTCTGGCATTATTGCTTCCTGGAATTTCATTGCTATCTTCAGAGGTCTCTAACCTATACACTAGCAAGAAGAGGCGCTACCAATGCAGGGACTCAGTGAAGGGCGAACATAGTTTCCGGTTTGGTGACAAGGGTGGGATTATGCTCATTAAATCCTTCCTCTAATCATCTTCTATTTAAATTAGCATAAATAAGAGGATTGAGCCCAAGTCAGCCAGCAAGAGACACATAGACAACAGCACCATCAATCTCATAATAAATGAGAGATTGATAAATAAATGCTCCTTGGCATGGCCTGTGCACACGGCCCTTAGTAGAATCAGAAGTGAGTTTGCTTACTTCCCTTGAGCAGGATCTGAGTGACATGTCATTGTCAGCCATCATCTTCACTTAACATGGGTTGTGGCTGGGCTTCTGGAAGCCCTGCATCCATTCCAGGTGCAGGGCAAGTTAAGCAAATGAGTTGCTGTTGACTTTGAAATACTTAGGTGACTTTTGTTATTATCTCTTAGCATGCCCAGGTGGAGCCACATCAGTCTTCATTGCCAAGTTCACTTCAAGTTAAGGAAAACAATGGCTCCAGTGTCTCACTGAACAGGAAGGCCAGCGCACAAGACAGGGGCAAGAACCTCCACGTTTACCTCTTATCATCTCATTCGTATGATGCAATCAGCATTTATTGTCTGATACTGTATTTGTGGAGGTTTGTATTTGAGGGAATTGCTATTAAGTTTTTTTTAAAGTATAATGCATTACACTCCAATCACTAATAGTAATTTCTTAATTTTAAACATAGTTGTGAACACACAAGAAGCTGCCTGCTCAGCACCAATTCTTCTGCTTTTACCTTGGCAATGGAGTCAGTCTTCTTCAGTGCATTGTGCAGAAAGAAGGTAAAGAAGGCAGAAAGACAGGGGTGGGGAGATGAAAAAAAGATGGAAGAAGAGAGGGAAATGGATGAAAGGAAGGGGGGAAAATAGACATTTCCCAGCCTGCCCTGCAGCCAAGCCAGCTCTGGTCAGATAGAGGGAAGCAGTCTTCACTAGTTAGAATGTCCAACAAAGAAATTCAAAAGTAACCATTTAATGAGCGTGACCCCTGCTTGTCACTCTTGATCTGCTTCTTGCTCCAAATATGTGTAGGAGAGCTGCCAGTTGGCAAGCATCTTGAAAACACGTGGTTGAATTCACTCCTAGTGAGAGCACAGTAGGTAGACAGGGTTCTGGGCTCCTGAAAGCATCATGAGGCTATGATTTCAGCACCTGGATGCCCTTTTCTGCCTCTTTTCTATCCACTGTTTGAAGTGTCTGTGGAGCTATATTGTTATAACAGTGAAGTGGAGCATGCTGGTGTGGACCACAGTGAAAACTTTGGAAAACATGCTTTCTATCTCATGACCTTGGTTCTCTCCTCTGTGGATTAAATAAGCAAGGTGATTTCATCTCATACTTGTGATCATAGTATTTGAGGATGGGTCCCAGAATGACATTTTCAGATATTCATATAAAAAAGAAAAAGTATTTGATTTGGACTTGTGTGCTTTAAAATAAAAGAAAAATAAGACAGAAAGAATAGTTACAAACTCTGGAACTCACAGATAAGACGTCACAGAAGTGTCAGTTAAGACAAATGATGATTTAATTAATGTCCCCACCAGAAGAACTTAGCTGGGCATTGTACATCCATTCCAGGATTTAGGTTTGGGGATCACAAATTGGAAGCCAGTCTGTGGTGTACAAAAAGAGCCTGGAAAGAAAGTGTGAAGAGTCTGTTAAGAGACAGTAGAAATGAAAGAGAAGAAGGAGACATATGCAGGAAAGAAGGAAAGGAAGAAGGAAGGGGCAGAGATGGGGAAGGAGGGACAGAAAAGGAAGGAAGGAAGAAAAGGAGGGAGGGAGGAAGAAAGGAAGGAAGAAAGAAAGAAGGGAGTGTTTCACTCAGAATCTGAGATGCTGTGACAAAGAAGTCAGTAAAGAGTGAGCTCCATTTGGAAAGGAAGCTCAAGATCTTGGTGGACAGTAGGTGAGACGTGAACACAATTCAGGCTGTGCTAAGGACTCATGAGTGAACATCAGCCCATTTGGGTCAGAATGAGCTCTATGCAACCAATACAATATTGGATTTGGCAGAAAGGAACCTCCTTCACTCTCTTCCCCACATCCTCCATCTCTTCCCAAATATCCCACTGGTACATGACACCACAGTTCTGTAAGGTACACAATGCAATCCATGGTGATTAGTCACCTATTATTTGTATGATGCTTTTTGCTTGGGACTATAGGGACTCTAACAACAAAAACTACAAGAATCTTCAGGTTCCTCAGAGACAGGGAAAGGAGAACTGTCATTTCATCTTACTCTCCCATCTCGGGATTCATTATGAATTCATTTAAGCTGTAAGTTGTTTCTTGCTTCATCTGTGAGATGTCCAATAATGAAAATGTTTAAGTTTACAAATAAGCATCATCCTGAATCTCAAAGGAATTTCCAGTCTGCACACTGGCAAAGAAAAATAATAAAGAATTAAATATGTAAATTTAAATATATAACACAAAAAGCATTGAGTCCCACAATGACAATTAATATATTAAGAGAATCATGAGAATCAAGAAATCATATGTCTTATAAAGTATTCAAAAAGTTTCCTTGTTTCTTCCTCTCAAGTACCTTTCAGTCTCTACCTCCCGTGTCCTTTACCAAGCTGAAGCAAAATCATCTGGTATGGAAAAAAATCTTTGATAGGCCTTTCAAACTAACCTTGTGAAAACAGATATATGTCCAAGTGTATGGCGACAAACAGTGTTATTATCTCTCTTCCTCTAATATTTAACCAATCTAAACACTCAGGGGGAAAATGTTATCTGAAATCCAGCCACTTTATAGACATTCACTTGGTCTTCTTTTGACGACTAGACTAGCTTTGCTCACAAGTATCTCAAACACTTGTTTGAAAAGGCTTTCTCAAGTGAGTAGACAAACAGTAGAAGTGTTCTTTAGCAATCCCTCCCTCTAAGCCTCCAACGATGCTATCTTCTTGTACGTTAGTGAAGGAAAAGATAAATATGATCTGTGCCATGCCCAGCTGTGTTGTTCTTGAGCTGTGGAATTCACAAAAGGAAAATTCTAAACCATACATTTATCAGTGGCCAAGCTTGGTAAAGCAAATAGATTTTAGTCTCTTGAGTTTAATTCAATAAAGTATTAAACATTAATAGTGCAACATACCATACTCAACATATTTATAATAATCAAAGTTGGCAGGGAGACCAGGCCATTTAAGAATATAACCTACCAAGCATATACTGGTGGCATATATGCATCTTCCCCTAGTTTCTGTCACACATTCAATGTTGAATGAATAATTAGTTTTTGCAAACCATGTACTAAAATGCACAGGTTTCCATGTGATCAGTGCTTCTTTAAGAATTCTGAATGAGAAGACAGAAATGGGGCAGGATAAACAGTGAAATTTTATGTATGTCTTGGGTTGAATGAGTAAACAGCAGCACATGAGGCCTAGTGGAGGCACAGTGAGGTTCTGCTTGTCAAGGATGTGGGAGGAAAGGGATGCCATGGTGTCCTACCCCACTCATGGATAATGCTTTGCACCTGGACATGAGATTATTCCCAGCTCACACAAATGCTCATTCTTCTGTTTACTTTCGTGTTCTAATTCTATTCCTAGGTGGCCAGGCTGCCATTCTACAGCTCTCCTTGTCTCAATTAACGTGCCATGGCATGCTGAATGCCCTGTCTACTCAAGAGAACATACTAGTTAATGATTACATGAGCACCAGAGTCGTTGCACCACATTTCTACCACTCTAAAGAAGATTGCTAATTTCCCATGTCTTTGCGTACAGCTTTCTTTAAAAAGTCCAAGCTGTGTTTTCTTTTCAATAGTCATCATCAACTACACAATTTCCTTATTAGAAAATTCTGAATACACTGGACACAGTGTTCTAGTGAAGGCACTGAACTTAGTCACAGCAAACTCAAAGCATACTGACATGGAAGAAACTGCCCCGGGTTCCTGGCAACCTGTGGTCAATTCTGAACACATCTCTTCATTTGCTGGCATCCTGCTCAGCAGCAGTCCTGCCCCTGTTCTCCATTTTAGGGATCCTTAATCTGATCTCACTTAATTCTAGGAAAGTCTAGCTAACAGTAGTCTCTGGCATCAAGCGTATCCTTAGCAGGTTCTTTCGTTCTTTAAGATGCCTCTAGCAACCAAAAGCTAATTTTACCTATTTCTTTGGCCGTCTCTTATGAAATATAGAAATGAACCCTGAAAGTATAATCTTGAGCACTCTCTTTAATTATATAAATAGTTTTGTTTCCTGGATTAAACCCAGACTTTGAAAAATAAATGGATTTTTGTTATAGCATGTCTGTCTTTAAATGGGTTCAAACCTAGTTTTGTCTTAATCTTGCCATACTAGCAGCTCAACACAACACACACACACACACACACACACACACACACACACACACACATACACACACGCACATGCTATAGCAGCCACATTCTGTTGACTGGAGAATAGGTGTTGTGTTACAGACTTCTTTTTAAAGGAATCAATTCATGTTTTGTATTCTAACACACCCAGTGAAAATGAACAATAGATGGTAGTTATGAGCTCACTGGCCACAGTTAGACAATGTTCAAGCCTACAATTGGGTATCAGAATCTGGATAATAACTGACAAATCTTTAACAGTGTGGTTTGTTATCTAGTGATCTAGGTAGTTACATCAAGCTTGGAAAACCTTCAGTAGAGAACAGGAATAAACACTCAAACATAAAACAAACCCCAAACACATGATCAAATTGTTTATCTTAAAGATGACTGAAGCTTAGTACACGGAAACTACACAGGTCTGATATATATATATGTATGTATGTATGTATACAAAGTAAGTACACTATTTATGATAAAATTAGTTTTAATGGATATTTTGAAATATATTTTTGTCAATTATTACCAGTACCAGTAAGTGTAGTCATACACTGTGGCTTTGAAAACAGAAGTTTTAGAAAGTGTGATGGTATTCTTGATCGTCAACTTGAATACATCTGAAATTAACCAAAACACCTGAGAAAGATGTGGAATGACTCACTTTTATTCAGGATCTTTTGAGTTTGGACAACACCTTCTGCTAGCAGCCTATATGAAGGACATGGAAGAAGGAAGCTTTCTCTCTGCCTGCTTGTTTTTACTCTCATTGTTAAATCCATTCCTTCACTGACATTATAGACTACTTCTTCGGGGTTCCAGCATATGTTGAAGATATCTGAGATGATCTATGTTCTATTCTCTCACTCTAATATATATGTATGTATGTGTGTGTGTCTGTATGTATATATATCTGTGTATATACCTAGATAGATAGATAGATAGATAGATAGATAGATAGATAGATAGATAGATAGATCTTTTGAGGTATATCAAAAGATCAGTCCTTATAGGCATAGTAATTTGCTTACTTCTCTTCAATCTCCTTCTCTCTCAGATATATATATATATATGTGTGTGTGTGTGTGTGTGTGTGTGTGTGTGTGTGTTGTGTGTATACATATATATATATGTGTGTGTGTGTTGTGTGTATACATATATATATATAGTCTATGATGACTAATGCTACTAATAATAATAACCATAAAGACCATGAAAACCCAAGCTCACACTTATGGTAAAGTATTAAGCTAAAACAGTATTGAAAACTTTGAACAAAGCAAGACAGAATAGTGAACTCTTTTTCCCCATTTAAATTTTTTTTTCTTATAATGCTTGGAAAATGGTGACAACAAATTGAGTCCCTGGCCCCTGCAGCACCCACTTCATGCAGATAGTAGAGGAAAGCAGTCAGATTCCTACAAAGGTGTCCAGTACTGTGCACAGTTATCAGCCAGTGCCATGGGATTGCAGATGGCTTGCTGGTCTGGAAAGACCATCTGCCCTCTGTGAGAGCCACTCCCTCTGCATCAAAGGACTATCCCAGCAGGGCACACACAGGATATACAGGCCTGGGCACAGCCTCATCTTCACACCATGAAGCCAAATCATTTTGATAGGGGGCCATAGCCTAATTCCCAGGCATCTTCCGTCAAAAGCATAGCTCACTCAGTGTTTAGGCAGTCAAAGAATCACTAAACCAGAGAGCCAAACAATCGCTTATTCAGAAAGCCAGGAAGGAAAGGCAGCTGTGGCATTCCGGTGTTAAAACAACAGCCCCCCAAAAACTACTTTCCTAGTTTATAATTTTTTAATGCTGGCGTTTTAAAACCAGATATTTATTGCTCTTTTAAAATGTCTCAGGGTAACATTTTCAGCTCTGCAACGGTGCTGCTACATTCCAAGACCAGCAATCGTGTACTGCCCATAAAAAAAATTAACGTGACCAAGACCATTTTTCCTGTGCTTAAGCTTATTCCAATGAAAACCACCCTATAGGCATAACCCTGATATTTCTGTTCACCACACATTAACTCAGAGCTCCTCGGGGTGTGACGCCCAGGTGACTCCTGCGATGTAGATTTCTACAGATCTGGCTGGGAACCTGCATGATTGAGCACCCCACTCATGGCAGAGTATAACCATTGATCTTCTCTTATTTCACCCAATCTGCACTTAGTCTTAGAAGATTAACCCTTTGGCAGTATGAGTTCACATTGCTAAACACAAAAGGAGGCTCTCCTGTGGCTTGGCAAAGTGCATTAGTCCTCCATGTAGGACCTAGGGACTTCTGGGAGTCTGACATGATTCATGGGAGTCGAAGAGAGGACATGGCTGAGATGGGAGTTGGGGGCTCTAGAAGGAGTGAGCTGAAAGAGTCCTGAAGCTAAGGGAACTTAGAAATCACTTCTGTATGCTTTCAGCACAACACAGCTAGTGACAGAAACCAAGTCTTTCCATGACCCTAGAATGCTTAGAGGTAAAGGAACAGGGGCAGAAGGAACATGACTCTAGAGAACAAAACATTATTAAACCTAGACATAAATGAGGACAGGATCCTCTTTGTGAAGAGGGCCTCTGAAACACACTCCCATACAGACCCACTTTCAATTCGCAGCAATGTTTGTATGCTAAGGAAGCTACCTCAGAATCTGAGGGGGGTGTGACTTTACCAGGAAAATATTAAGAAAGGAACATGGAGCTGGAGAGATGACCAAAGAGTACTGACTGCTCTCCCAGAGGACCTGGGTTCAATTCCCAGCACCCACATGGCAGTCCAGAACTGTCTGAAATTCCAGGCTCAGGGGATCTGAAGGCCTCTTCTGGACTCTGTGGGCACTGGGCATGTATTCAGTACATGTGTAGGCACAACATCCAGACACATAAAAATGAATTTACAGAAGAAAAAAGGGGGCAGATATTTGCACACCTGAATAGCAAATACAACCTTCCAACACTCAGTGGCTTCACAGTTAATTCAGGCCAAGCCAATGAGCAACTTTTTTTTTTTTTTTTTTTTTTTTTTTTTTGTCTGTCAATGCAATTTCCCACACCCCATCTCTCACACTTTCCAAATGGAAAGGAAAAGGTCACAGAGTGGGTACCAGGTGTGAGAGGTCAATCCAATCCCACCACATCTGGTAAGAAGAGAAAAGAAGGGGGTGGTATTCCACGGAACTGAGGAAAAAGCTGACTGAGGGTGCACAGTCAGGAAGCCGAGTGAAGAGAAACATGCTCCCAGTTACCTTCACCTGAAGCATCTGCTCCACCACCCCAACCCAGCAGAAGAGTGAGGCTGTGATATGACAGTGGGCAAATGAGGAGAGGGCTGCAGCCCACAGATCCCAGAGGAAGAGGAATGTTTGTGCCGGTGCTGTTCGGCTTAAGCTTGTGTTTTTCTATATAAACTGTATAGAAGCACATTTTTTTCCAGCATCCCCTGGTCACAAACAAGTCACCTTTACAGTTCAGAACATAGAACAAGGGAGCACCGAACATACTGGAAAACTTGGCATCTCTGCCATCAGCTTATCACAGATTTTAAAGGAGAGTATTTCTAGACATGAAAACCATGTACACCGTAGAAGCTCGCAACTAAATTACCTGTGTTTCCCTCGCTGGAGTTCTCATCGCAAGGAATGACAGTCATCATTACATAGACACTGCAAACTGCGTTAACACACCGTGACCTGACCAGGAAGAGAGTGTGGCCTCCTCCATCTATGCTACAACTAGTCAATAATTATCTAGGTGGTATCAGTTATGTTTTCTGTGCATCCTGGTTGGCCTCTGAGTAAAGAGAAGCATTGCAGTGCCTGTGAACCCTGTGGTCTCTGTAGAAGCATTATCTCAGGCGGCCTGTGTGAAGATGGGGTGTATGCAGCCTGTAATCTATGTGTTTACCGCTTTAAAATCCTAGTCACTTCTGGAGAATAGTTGCTCATCCTAATCACAGTCAGAGGCCCTAGCCAGCAGGAAGTGACACTAACCCCGGCAATTTATTTCTTGGAAACTCTAAAGGAAGACGTTTTGTCAGGATGTGCTGCCCTGGCTGTGTGGAGAAGGCCACTATCCAGTCTGTACTCAGGGGTTAACAGGCATGAAGGACTGTGTCACACCTCTCCAAAGCCCTTTAAAGATCAATAAGGATTAGTGCCACTTAAAAAAAATGTGCCTGATTTTTGAAGAAGGAAAGCTATGTGTTGGGTAAGCACCATCTGATTAAATCTAAGTAAGTTTGACCATAGGAATGAGAAGGACATTTTGTAGTCCTCCATAATGTTCCTGACAGAGTAGGATTTTTTTTATTACATAGTACTAGACTGTTTTTTTTAATGGTAAGTTGCCTGAAAGAACCCCAAAGAGCTGAACAAGAAGAAATAAAAAAGACACATCTCAGAGGCAGAACACATGTCCAGTATAGATGAGGCCCTGGATCAGATATCCTACAGTGAGAAGGTCAGGATGGACAAATGATAAAATAAATAAGCCTTGGACTTGAATGTAAACTCTGAAGGCAAATTTAACAACAGTACATACAACTAAAGGTATCATTTTTCATATAAAATAAATGATTAAGACTTTGCAAACCTATACAAAACTGGCAAAATGACCTGTGGCTACATTTCTGACAGAGTGTCACTAGCCACATATGACTATTTGAACTGCAAGTAATGCTGAGGTTGCTCATACTGACACTCAGTGGGCATGCATGAGTGTCACCACACTGGCCAGTGCCATTGATACAACATGCCATCACTGCAGATCACTCTGACACCAGGGTCCATAAACAACCTTACAGTGAACACTGATGTGTGGCATGCTAAAACAAAAGGCGTGGCTCCATAAAAAGTGCACAGAGCACAACATGTTCAAATCATAAAGTACCCTTTTCCTTATTTTGGCTTACATCTAATTTTGAGACTAATTTTGCAGCATATAAGAAAGATCATGTGTAGCTAAGTAACAGTCTCAGTAAAACATACATGGAAGTTGGGCTCTGTGTGTGTGCGTGTGCATGTGTGTGTGTGTGTGTGTGTGTGTGTTTTCACATGTATTCATATTATCACATTACACATACACAATGGTCCACTGGGACAGACATTTCATCCAACCAAGAACCTGCGAAGATATTGACACTAGCTTGAAATACAGATCCTGAAGCAATAATTCGTTTTCTATTTTAATCTGGGGCTAGAGAAATGGTTCCAATGGAAAAGTGCTTAGGGAGCAAGCTTGATGACCTGAGTTCAATCCCCAACGCCCACATGGCAGCCAGGAACATTATAAATGCCTGTAAACTTAGCACTGGGGAGGCACAGGCCAGAGTACCACTTGGGCGGGGCTCGCTGACCAGTCAACCTAGCTGAATCAGCTAGATCAGTCTCAGCTGGATACGTTGTCTCAAAAATAAGGTAGAAAGTGATTGAAGAAGGCACCAGGCATAAGCCTCTGACATCTACATGCACATTCTCTACCCCCACAGAAACGAGTACTTAAATGCATTTCAGTACAGGAATGTACTCAGGATTGAAATCAATATCCAGATGCTGCCAGTGGGTCAGGCTCCGGAAAGTCTTCCAAACGGCATGTTTAATTATGGTGCTATCTTGAAAGGAAGAAAGCTTGGGGATGCCCAAAGTTATATCCTGTGCTGGGATATACAAATGCTAGTTTAAAATACACTATTCCATCCACCCTCTTCCTCCTTTGTTGTTGCACGGCAGCTGTTTGATGAGTGTGCCCACATGCTCACACATGCAGGGACAGTAGCACGATATTACCAGAATACCTGACCAGAAAGAAGTCCAAAGAAGCTATACTATGAGTGAGTTACATTTGCAGTGTTGGTTAAAACACCGGTATTTAAAAGTATACCTGACTATAATTAATCAAAAGGTAATAAATTAAGAAAAATGCTATTCAAATAAAGTAATTATAAAATGTTACAATTGTAGCAACCATAATATGGAATTTCATCCCCTGCTGATAACAGAAATTCTTTTTATTAATGCAGGTGACATTATTTCTTCAGACTAGGGAATACCCACTCTGATGCTTAATTCTTGAGGATCCCATAGAGGCTTTGTTACTAAAGTAAAGTTCAATATGATGAAATAAGATTATTTAAAAATACATAACACCTCACCCAGCACGGTAATATAAAGCACCACATTTTCTTTCTGCCATGGTCATGCTCTGGATCTTATGGCAGATGGCATTTTTAAAGTGGGGAGAGGTCAGGTATGGTAACACAGGTCCGCAAACCAGCACTCAGAAGGCTGAGGCAGAAGAATCAAGAGTCCCACTTTAGATTGTTCTGTAAATTGAATTTGATAACACAATATTACACAACAATACTTCACCTCAAACAAACAATCAAAAAGACAGTGGAATGAAGGGAGGAAGGAAAAGCAGTTTTCTTATGTATTGAAGAACTTTTAACCTTGCATTTATTTTTGAACTACTAATGTTAACACAGAAGTAATACAGGACCACATGTTTGTTCATAAATGTTCTATAACATGACAAACCAGCCTGAAGCTCCCTAAGCCGTACCCTAGTCTGTACTCCCTTGCTCTGCAGACACATTCACTGTTGCTGGAAGACGTGCCCCAGACCCATTTTATGCCTTGCCATCCTACACATCTCTGAGGAGTCAGCAAAACAAGAATGGCACAGCATTACCACAACAGCAACAAAAATGGAAGCATGTTAAACATCACTCAGCTATGGACTAATCAGACTAAACATACTGTAAATCAAGGCGAGATGACTATATTAAGTGAGCTGAAGTTTCCAGAGTACTTAGGAAGTGTATGGGGCAAACTGTGTGCAACCTAAGGTTTTGTTCTCATCATGATGATCAATATATCTAATGAAAGACACAACCTTCAGAAGGTTCTACACAACATATGCTTATCTATGTTACGCACACACACACACACACACACACACACACACACACACACACACACGTGTTCCATGAGTTCTAGGGTGCATCTGCCCCCATTCATTTAAAAATGAGAAATACTTTGAAACCACACAGTAGAGTTGAAGAAGGGTAGACAGGTGACTAAATCTCCATCAAAGGTATTTCTCTGCCCCTCACTGGTAGCTCCTTTTGGCTATGAACTTGATAAACTGGTGGACAGCTTAAATGTGTACCCTCTCTGAAGTAAGAAGTGTGAAGAGACACTCTCTTCCTTTTTTTTTTTTTTTTTTAAAGAAAGATGGCAACTTCAGAGGCAAGAGAAACAACAGGGAATGAGAGTCTACTCTGCTCTGTCGGGTTCTAACTTTTCTGCTCCGTGCGAAAGCCCTTGTCAGACAAATCTTAATTTATAGCAAAAACAAAGGGAAGGAACTGTGGTCCACTGCACAGAGGCTTCAGAAAGAACCCAACGACATGCAGTTTTGAACAGCTCCAGCAGTCTTCCCCAGCTGAGCATGGAGTGAGTCCCTTTACCTCCCTGTTCCGGAGGCTGCGGACAGAAGGTCTTTTATTATTTCTGCATTGCCTAATGGGGGTCCTCTCTTCAGGAGCATGCATGTCTTTTACAAATGACGCTTCCTTTGAAGACAGGCAAGAGATCAGATTAAGCCTTTCAAAATATATTACTTCTGCTTCCTCCCGGTTCCCTGTTCTCGCAGTCCCTAATTCTCCAAGGGCTCCCAGATGTGAACTCTGCTCCAACCACTAAATAAGACGGCAGCAAGGGAACTCATTCCACAAAAACATTCTTCTTGACTCTCAACCAGGGTTTCTCCCGGAGAGATACCCTCTACCATCTGCCCCAGCAAATTCAAATCCACTCCATTAATCATAAGTCTCAGAGTTCTATTCCCTAACCCTAAGGAACTCTTAATTGCACTCCAAGTTTAAAGTGAACCAATTTGATTTCTCTTAGTGGAAACTGTAAGAGGTGCTACACTGTAAAAACATGTCCCAGAGTTCCTGAGGCAAAACAAAACTCCTTGGAAACATACTGCATGAATGACAGCACAGATCGTATGGGAGTTTCCCATTTGTTCATTGTCTTCATGGTTTTCACCAGACTGTGCACCAATTTGTACACAATTGCTCGATTCTTTTTCTTCTCTCTTTAAGAACTGCATTAGCTTTAAGCCTTCTGACACCCCTGGACCACCATGGGAATTCTATGTATACCTTCATTGTCAGGTCTTCGTTGTTGGGGGAAAAAAAAAAATCTGTTGGTTTAGTCAGTTTGTATAATTGGAGAAGTCCAGTCCTTTGAATCAGGTTCTAATCCTAAATGCCTTTTAACTGGAATCACGTTTATTTTTAGCACTTAAATGTAAAATTTAAACCACAGTGTGCCAAATGGATGCAGTAAAAATGTAGTGGCTTCCAAATTAATCTTAGGAATGCTAACAAAGAAAAAAGTCGACACAGAAAATTAAACCATTGGTGTGATCTAAGAGGCATGACTTTGAGCACAGTTACAGAGGTTAGCTAGCAAGGTTTATCACATTCGCCCGTGTAACTACCAGATTATTCTCAGGAATTCTCTGGTGCTTTGTCTGATAACAGTGTTAGGATTCAGACAACATAAGAAAAGGGTGGAGCCAAGCAGTTGGATAAAGCCGCTTTGGGGCAGTATGGGCCGGCCCCACCCAAAGAGAGTGCCTTCGACTCCTGGTGCATGACAAACTTGCCCTCCTTCATGTCAGCCCCCTGCCTTAGCCTCTGCTTTCATATTTATCTGACTGACCTTGAAGAGACAAGCCAATTATTGGGAACTGTCCAATTATTTCTAGAGGTGCTGAGACACTTGAAAACACTGGCAATGCGGTTGTTATGAGCCATGCAATGCTGTGGAGTGAAATTAGAATTCTGTTGGCTACATTGCCTGCCATCTCTGCAGTCTCCCCAACTCCTTAAGTAAAGGCCCCTGGTACCCTAACCTGAGCACCTACCTCTGTGTGGCTGGTGAAGTTCTCTCAGAATGGGAGGGATAAGGACCAGTTTGCTCTCACCACTAGCTAAAATTTTTGGTTAGATGAAGTGACTGGTTCAAGATTGTGCTAGCTCACTTCAGTGTGCTGATGGCATGATCTACAAATCCTGTCTCTAAGCATTCTATCCAAAAAAAACGGCAGATTTCAGTTGCCACCATAATAACCAGAGCTTCATCCAGTTAGTCCTGGACTAGCCCACCACCCACCCCACTGACTACACATCACACTCTTTCTTTAGTTCTGCCTTGTGTTTAGAATCTGATGCCTGATTCATCAGGGTCTGTCAAAATCGTGCACATAGATTTGTTCATCAGCGTCTAGCCACAGTTTCAATACAGTTCACATAGATTAGTGTCTATCAGAGTGAACATAGAACTGTTTACAAAAAATTTTGTTTCATTGTACAATAAACCAAAGAAAATTTTTAATTAGTTGCCATCTACTTATTTAAATGTTTTAAAATCCAGTCTAATATTCACCCACCTACATCTTAATAAACAATAAGGCTGCCTAGTGGTTTGCCACTTGGCTTTTCTTCCCAACCAAAACATAGTATATGATAATACAATCCCAGAACAAGTTTCTTGCTTTGTTTTCTGACATCCTGTTGTTTCCACAAAGGCCAAGGCAGGACCAGGGTGTCACCATTGCAGCGCAGCATGCACTGCCCTTCCAAGCTTATCCACAGAGATCTTGGTTGTGAACAGTTTCTCACAAATGAAAACTGCATAACAGAGGCAGAGAGACCTGTGGGACACATGTCCATTGTCAGCCAGAACTCACCCAAATTGTGACTTCATTGTGAATGAAGTAGAGAGGCCAGGAAGGGAAGGGGAAATATCTGGAACATTCGACATAGAGCCTAGAGTCCCAGCCATTTCTCGCTGTTACCTTCACTATGCCATTGATCAAGACCAAACAAATGAACTGTCCTCCAACGTTTGTAATTTCCATGCTTGTCTTTAACTATGCAAAAATTATCTTGAACAATTTTTGTGAAGTGGAGACAAATGTCTAAGCCTAATTACTTTCCTTTCTTTTATGTTTCCTGACTATTTACTGCCTGATATACTAATCCAACAGTGACTGAAATTACACCAGGCACCTCACCATATCCATTAAGTAAATATTTATGGTGTGCTCATTCTGTGAGAAACAGTGCCAGGTGTTAACCAAACACACACACAACACATACACACACACATTACTCACACATACAATTTAAGACCCCAACAAACATTCTCTTGTAAACATCCACACTTAAAAACTGTAAAAAAAAAAAAAAAAAAAAACAAACAAAAAAAAAAAAAACTTGTCTTATAAATCTAGGAAGGAACTGGATTTAGAAATGGAATTCCATGGAAGCAGGAGAGCAAACACTCTATACCTGTGTGATATGAGATGGGGCTGTACATTCTGGGGTTGAGTAAAGTTTGAGACGACAGTGTGGGCTGTAGCATATGTGACACAGTGGAGACGCTGATGCCATCCACTCAAAGTTGCAGGATTTCCTATTGAAAATGGGGGAGCTGTGCACACACCCTCCCCACTCTCCAGCTTCTCCATCCTATTTTAAATCCTCTAGTACCATTAACAGTAGAAGGCACATGGTGAAATGGTGCCAGACAGATGGCGGTGGAGGAAACTGATGGCAAGAATGGATGCCAACCATTACCCTGGGGATGTTTCAATGGCCCAGAAGAGCGACCTGGAAGTCTTGAATACAAGAAGCAGAGTGACAGCAAAAATGAGACTGTATTTGAGAGCTCTTTAGGTGGGAGGATGACAAACCCTCCTGGCTTCATGCTCTGTCTCTGTCTCTAAGCAATGATGCTCCTTTGCATATCCTAAGTGTCCTGTACCAAGCTTTTCTATTAGGCTGCCTTGAACCCAGCTAAGCAGGAATCTTAGGCTCTGGCTATTCAGATTGCCTGCAGGGAAAAGCAGCAGACATGCCACACTCTGAATCTTACAGTGCAGAAATAGGCTCAGGCTCTTTGACCCACTTCTTAGAATGTCCTCTTATTTTCCTTCATAAAACTAGTCAAAATAGACAGGTTGGTTGTAAGCTTTACTTCTAATCTCCAGGTGTGAACTAGAAAGGACTAACAGACAGAGGCAACATCATCTTGCCATGCACTCTTGTCTGAGAAAACAGGCACTTTGTGCAACACTCTTTGAGTCCCATGTGGGGAAATGTCAAAGGTACATATTTTCAGGCAAAATGTAAAGAGTTTAGTCATCTAGTCCTTCCATGAATCATAAAACTTCTTCTTCCCTAATACAGAGAGGGAATGATGACTATTTCCAGGACTGTGGCCTGAACAAGCCCACAGGGCTTATCCTATCCAGGTATAGATTTCTTAGGCAAATACATTATCCTTAAAAGTAAACCCAAAATTCCGTCCATTAAGTAGATTTCATCCTGGATACAATTTGGAATAGAGAGAATACAGCATATTTGTATCATCCCCCCGCCCCCAGCCAAAAGACAAGAGATTAAACAGAGCATCCTTCAGGTGCTAACTATACCATCTCATATTTCCAAGGCAAAGTCATAACCATCATTTACAGTAGTAGCTCATTAGGGTAGATAGGGGGAAACAAGTCTGTGATCTTTACATATTTTCCTCAGGTATGGTATCACATAGGCCTAGAACTACAGACTATGTTTCCATGTGAGAGTCTTTAAAAGTATCTTCTCCCACATGACCACACGCTAACAAAGAGTTTGTTAAAACAAAACAAAACAAAACAAAAAAAAAAAACAGCTGTTTTTATTTGGCAGCTTTGAAAGAGGTACAACTGTTATATTCAGTCATGGATTCATTTTATTGCTGAATATTTATCAAAAGTCAAATGTGATCAATAGTGCCACTCACAGTTAAAGGTCAAACAGGAGGGACAGGACCCCTAGCCCCATGGAGAATGTAATTTGGAGCAGTGACTCTCAAAAGCTTGTCATCACACACCCTGAAAACAAAATGTGTTCATCCCAAGTTTGGTGGTTTATATTCAGTATCAATTTGACTGCCTGTAGAATCACCTAGGAGACACAACTCTGTGTGTGTCTAAACAGTTTTGCTGCAACTCACTCTGATTATGAGAATCACAATCCCACCAGAATGTAGAGATTGGGGGAAATACAAATGAGCAACAGCATTCATCTCTCTGTACTGCCTGACTTGGGACACCATGTGACTAGCTGTCACATGCTCCCAGTGCCACACCTTCCCCACCATGGTAGCCTATATCCCCTCTTAAAATGGTGAGTGAAAAATAAATCTTTCTTTCTCAAAGCTTCTTTTGTTTCTCAGCCAGGCAGTACCAGCTAAAACAGCAATGTAGGTGGGACCTTCAGCATGCCTCTGGACACATGCCATACATGTGTATACATTTGGGGACACATGTAGACTATGATAGGACACGTGGTCACTAGTGTGTTAAGGGCAATAAAAGATGGCATCAAAGAAGTAGAAATGGTTTTCTATAACTCCCTGTGCCTCTATAGACCATCTTGTCTGGCCGCTGGCACATGAGCCGCTGGCACATGAGCACCCACTTGAAGATCCCTTTTTGATTTTCCTGTGGGAATGTATCCAAGGCATGGACAGTTTTATCCCTCGGTATAGGATTCCTTCCATCACCTCCAGAATCTGAACTAAGGACATTCCATGTGTTACTCAGGGCTGGGGGCTTTATTTTTTCTGCATTCCTGGTCATATAAATTTCATTTAGAACATAGTAGGTGTGCAATAAGAGATTATAGAACAGGCCAGGAAAGGAAAGAAAGTGAGAGGAGAGAAAATGCATGGAAGAGTTTTTTAAAGATTACATCTATAATAACAGAAAATAGTTTACATGCAGGAAAAAAGCCAATCACATCAGTTATTTAAAGAATAATAAAAATAATAATGGTAATAATAAAATCAGAATGAAATTCATATGAGAAGGAGTCTGTCTCCAACTTCTCATTTGTCAAGGTGAAATCTAGGACAGGTCCCATCTCCAGCCCCAGGGTACAATTTTGTTGGGATCCCTTTGTTAACGGACAGTAGCCCAGTTTTACTCTAAGTAGTCAAATCATTTTTGAAGTGTGTTTACATGGTAGTTCCTTAAAACTATTTACCTTGCCCACAATTCATAGAAGAGGAAACAGACACAGTTACAGTCACTGGCCTCAAAGCTGCCTCCTATCACCAGGGCCTTTGTTCAAAATCAAATGTATTTTCTTCCTGGCAAATGAATTCTACTGATAGTTGGTAATACTAATATTTGTGTCATGTTATCAAAAACATTTCCCAAGACTCATGGTCACAGTATTATCAATAATAGATTTATCTGTGACATCAAAGTTTGGGTGCAATAAGCTTATCACCATTTGCACCGCCTGCACTGTCAGCGTGCACAAAAGGCGCTTTGTGAGGCATGGCCGAGTTACACATAGTTCCTTCAGGTGCACAGGCCAATCGCTGGTACCAGGCTCCATGCCCAGTTTCCCGGCTGAGCTCAGAGCACCCCGTCAGGAACCCACATCAGAATGGCCTCTACTCTCAGAGCGAGGCTGAGGGAAAGAGAAGTCCTGGCCACCATGTTCTATATCCAGTGCTCCTAGATACGTCACTGTGACACACAGACACCACTCCATTCTCAAGGTCACATTTAGGTCACCTCCTTCTTGGTCTAGGGAACCCTGTTTATTTAGAGAAGGATCCCTGCTCAGTCTAGACAGGGATGGACCTTAACCCCAAAAAGTCTATTTCTGTCTTAGCTAAACCTCAAAGTTTCAACATGGTGGAGAAGGACACCCCCCCCCAAGAACATTCCTCTTCTTTGACAAACAGACAAGCCATTCCTCTCCTTTAATAAATAGTCACGCCTATCTTATGATCTAAACTTTCACATAAGACCTATGTCCCCTATATCCCCAAAGGATGCCTGTGGCATAAACACTGACATCCATTTTTCTTAGAGGATGTGCGTGAACATAGAAAACACTTGTACACATGTATGCAAGTGCATATGTGGGTGCACATCCCATCCGAGCTCCATGTGTGCTATTCACAGAGGTTAGACATACTGGGCCTTACTGCCATCTCTTTAAAAATAAAAATGTGCATTATAGTGATTGTGAAAAGCCCCACTGCTTCTGGGTGTGGTGACATGTGCCTCTAACCCCGGCACTTGAAGAAGTAGATGCATGGAATTTCAAGTTTGAAGCCGGACTGAGCTATACAGCAAGGCTGTTTCACAACAGTAGCAATGAACATAATAGTAATAAATCGTGTCATTTAATTGTATCCTTCCTTATGTTCATGTTACCGTAAACATGGATTCGTGTGAATCTAGGACATTATTGTCGCCAGGAATATCAGTGACTTGACCCTTAAGGAAACTGAAGAGAGGAAGTTATTCTTATCATCATGATGCAGAATGTGGTCTCCATGGCGTGACAGGAGGATGTGCCTGGAAGACTCTTTCATCACCAGGAGAAATCTGACCCTTCAGATGTGTAGTTTTAAAAGCCCTTCATTTTTCTTTTCTTTACCAAGTATAAGACATTTTGTCCCTCCCACCTATACACCCCAGAGACCTCAGGAGTCTTCTTAGCCATCCTGCAGCCTATGTAAAGCCCTTCAGTGTTGTAGTAAGCCGGTAGCTCAGACAGGGTATAAACAATCACAGCCTAGATGGAGACGCGTGTCAGACCATAGGAAGACTTTTCCCCCATCCCCTGGTTCTTATGAAGCTCCAGTGCTCCACAGATACCAACATAACCTTGCATCCCACCACAAAGAATACTGCTGGCACACCTAGGCCTAACATGTCGTTTAAAGCACCGACCTAGAACTGCATAAACATTATACTCAAACAACCTGGTCAACTGGATTTGCATGCTCTAACAAGTAGCTGTCCCAAACTTCCTTCACATGTGGTTTCTGGTATGACTTCAGCTCAGCCTGAGACTGAAATAGATAGAGCCGGTTTAGGGGAAAGGTGAGCAACACTAAGGAAACCTCCCCTCAACAATATGTTTGTTTCTTTTTTTAAAAAAAAATCTGATTATTTAAGATAAGAAGTACTCTCTTTTTTTCCCCAGAGTTTTATCTATATTGATAGACTGTATAACATATGACTGAGTCTTAGTTGAGTGTTTGAGGTTGGTTGTTACTTCTCATTGAATGTGCCTTTGCTGTGGTGTTCCTTGGGGGAGCACATTCCAATGTCTTAATGGGGTGTAATCAGTAACACGTTTGCTTCAGGCCTTATAATGATGATGCCATTAACTGTTCACCAAAAATCCTTTAAAACAGCTGTTTTCAACCAACTTTCGCTGGGAACGTACTTTTGTGTGTTTAATACACTTGGCAAGCATTTGAGAAAGGCCTTGCCTACTGTTTTATTTGTTTCCATTTATGAAAACATGCATTCCCTATGAAAATCAGATGTCTTTGTGAAGTTATCAGGGATCCCAGAAGCAAACATGATCCTGTCTACACCATAAGCAGTGTTTTCTGAAACACTTTCAATGCAATCTGATAAAGAAAAGCTTCCACACCTTTGTCTAAGTGGAGAATGATCCCCAGCTCTTGCAGATAGATTCAGAGGGAACATATTTCTAGAGTGGTATATTCTTGGGCTGAAAATAAATGCAGTAGGACCAGCAAAGATTTCCTTCTGGACTTTACCTGAGCCCTGTTAGATGTGTCATTTTTCAAACCTTTATTCAGAAACACAAAAAGTTTCTTTCCCACCGGGTCTTGCTAAGGATAGGGCATCTTCCTTGGCATTAACTAGTTTGGGTGACAGCAGCACACACTCACACTGGTGAAAGTCCTCTCATGATTAAGTAGACTTGCTGTAAGTCTACTTACAGCAAGAAGGAAGCATACAACACAACAACCAAACACCCTGGTACATGAAATGTTGCAATAGAGAAAAACTGCTTTCCATCTCATGCCTTTTAGCCTCCAAAGGAATGAAATGGTTACAACTTGTCTGTTAGGGTGGACACTTGTTGCAAATAAAAAGCAAGCAGTCAGACCCACAGCAGATGTCTGCCAGCACCTGGGTGAGGACTCCGGGCAAATCCTGGCCTTACAGAGGACCCAGGCTTCATGATTCCCTACATACCCCCCCACCCTGTCCTAGTCTCATTTCTCCGTGTTGAAATGATCCCTAAGCTGCAATCTCAGAGAGGCCAGTGCCCACACAGACAGGTGCTTTGGAGTCCTGAATAATAGCTCTCTACTTCCCCAGAGTTCTGGGACAGTAACTGCCTCATGCCAGCCCTGGAGAAGTGCAAACACCACATTTCATTTCATCCCACCCTTTCACTCTTTGCCACCCTTCACTACCTCTGCTAGCCACCATTTCTTTGTTGCAACAAAGATGACAGGGACTAGCACAGGTATGGCCTCCAGCAAATGACCATGGAAGGGTCTGGAAGGAAAGAAGGTTTAAGGCCACTGGCTTATCTGCTCCCTATCTCTCCATATCTTACCACATGGCCTGCTGTGACAGTCACCTTATCCTGGGACTACACTGTAGTAAGGCACACAACAAATAATGAAGCATTTTTTTAGAGAAAAAAAATTATATATATATATATATCCAGGTAATTAAATTGTTAACATGATGGATGACCTTATTTTACATTTGAATTTAAAGTGACTTTCTTTATCATTCAACTAAAATGATTTGAAGTTACCACAGAGAGAGAGAGAAAGAGAGTGTATGTGTTCCTGAGTGTATATCCATGAATGTGTCTAGAGAAATGGCAATATAGATTTTTGCTCATTTGTTTGAGTAAACGATTGTAAATCATTTCTACTGCGCTGGTTCATATTGTTTACCTGAAATGCAAGGACCTGATGTTCAAATCATGTGTACATTTTTCCCTACTTTTTTATACCAAAAGAAGATGAGGCCATAGAAAATCTACCAACTGATACACTTTGGTGTAAGAGGAAAGGGCAAGAACATAGAAAGACTTATTGTTCAGAAAGTTCTAGAAGCAAGACGCTAGTGTCTGAATTTAAAATGTTAATGGATATGCATTCCACCCATGTTGAATCCCAAATGACAATATGTTTTGTGCCCAGGGCATGCTTCTGACTAAATCAATAAACCACCCTAAGTCTGATAAAAGTTTTACAAAATATCCAAGACATTTAGAGTAATTGTTAACATCTGCTCATTATGATTCAAACGTGTAAGCAGGTTTAGAAGCCAGATAAATATATTTATTCATCAGCAGCCAGCATGTCACTACTGCCTCAGTGGTGACATAAAACAGTGAGACATTAGAACTTGCCTTAGTGTTGGGCTCAGAGACTACAAAAGAACCATTGTAGAGGGAAAAAGAGAAAACCCAGACAATCCTCATTTCTCCATGTTTTCAGAGAGACAGAGAGGGAGGAGGAGAGAGCATGAGAGGAGAGAGAAGTGACAAATTTTGGTCACACACACACACACACACACACACACACACACACAAAATAGATAATTTATTTTGGGCTGAATACCTGCAGATTACACAGAAAAAATACAGGAAAACATAAATCTTAGAGAAGGCATTGGAAGCCCCTCATTACTACTAAAATATAAAGAGCCTTTTTTTTTGTTTGTTTGTTTGTTTTTTCCTTTTGTGGCTTCAAAAACAAGAATCCATTTTGATTTCTCATTTAATTTACCCATACTGAAAGGTTAAAAGTAGATCTTTGAAAATGACTGAAGAGATTTTTAACCAAATGAATTGAGGCTACATCACCTCCAAACTACCATGCAGCTAACTCATCCTTAGCCACAACCAACAGCAGAGCCATCTTTACTAGTTTAAAAAATGTTAACCAAACTCATTCACAGTTACAGGGAACATTATATGGCAGGGGAAGTATTTCCACCAACTAATGTGGTTGTGTCTGATATAGATTTGTGTGTGTGTTTGTGCACGCACGCATGCTTGTGTATGCGCATGTGTGTATATGTATGAGTGTGTGTGTGTGTGTGTGTGTGTGTCACACACCCTTCCAGCAATCTCAATGACCTCTATCTTCTTTCAATGCTGGGGAATCTCAGGTTAGGTGTTCCTTGTGTATTTGATACTGAGTTGTTTATTAACTTTCAACTACTTTGTGTTATCCTTGATTGTGATTATGTAAAATAGGTTCTTTGAAGTTGCCTCAAGGTTAACTCTTTTAAGCCACTAATGTCAGACCTTAGAAACTTGGTGAACATATTTCTTGAGAAGTGGGTGATGACACTGCCACCTTTCTCTGCAGAACCCATCTACTACTTTCACTAGTGTGAGTGTGAACAGTGCCTGTCATACGGTAGGCATGTGATGACATTGGTTAGACTGAACATCTAAAATGACACAGTCAATCTATATAGCCAGTATGCTGAGAGGCCAGCTGCAAACACTAGCTTTCCCTAAAAAGAACCACATGATTAGCAAGGTAAAGATGAGAACATTAATAAAGCTCAGCTATCTAGCTGATTAAAGCTGTAAAGAGAGGCAAGAGCCTCTTCACAGATTGGTCTGCTCACTAACCTGTAATTATATTGTCAATTGCATTAACTTCATTGCCCACTAATAGAGTCTGTTTCAAGGGAGGAGGCCAGTGTGGGGCTGGTTATTTATTTTTATGTCCTAATTAATCAGTACTGACATCAAACCACATCCTTCCTCCTTGCTCATTATTTAAATGACCCATTTATATGGATGAACCTCTTTGCTTTGTGCATTTCATTATCACATTAACATGCTTTCAAAACAAAAAGCGTCCTTTCCACTTCAGCAAGCACTTTCCACAAACTGCTACCGGAGCTACCCTGGAGTCTAGGCAAGCGTAGGCTCTTACTGGGCATGTGCACCCACCAAGGTCGGGTGATGAAAATCAAATGGCCTTCGCTCAGTGGGAAGACACAATGAATTCCTGATGGGTTTTATAGTTCTGGAGTGGGTAAGGAGATAACTCAGCTTAGGAAGGAAGTAGGAATATTCTACTTTCCTCAAAGCCTTGGCAAGCCACTTACATTCAACTAGTTATCTTCTTAGGTCTCATGCATGGAAAAAATATTTTACCATCAAGTTAGGTTAAAAAACGTTTGTTGGAGTCATGAACTTGAAACATGTAGCCTGGAGAGGCCTACCCTGGTGTCATACTTTCTAAGGAAGTTTCCATGTCCTTTACGGAAAGCCACATGGCTAACTGTAAGTCTGGCAATTTGAGATAGAGCATGGAGGGAGAAGTCTTTCCCTCAGAAGATTTACATTTTAAAGAAAAAAAAAAAAGGAAGTTTCCTATGTTCATGTGTTAACAAAGCTCCAGATTATAAGTCAGGCCTTTAGGAAAAACAAAAACATTGGCTATAATGGAAAAATGGCAACAACAACCTGGCAATCCAAGGATGATTTGTATGTTTAAAGATGGCACAGAATGAAATCATCTTGAAAAATGTCAATATTTAGCATTGATTTATAATGATTCTCTGTGGTTATAATCGCCCATTTACAAATACATGTTGGGTTACTTTGTAATTATAAGGTAACTCTGAAAAGTGTGTAAGGAAAGATGTATTGACCATGAGTGTACTTACAAGACACATTAAAAAAGTAAGCCTGAATTAATGTGGCTTTGAGAAGAAACAAGCAGTGACAGCCACAAGTACAGATCTGTTTGTGAAGGGTGTGTGTGTGTGTGTGTGTGTGTGTGTGTGTGTGTGTTTACTAATGTTTGTGCTCATGGAGTCAGAATCTTCCCCTGCTTCCCCCTTTCCTTCCCATCTCACCCCTTCTCTTCCTCTTTCTTTAGAAATATTGTATGTGCTAGTAGAGGGAAATCAGTTTCTGCTCCAGAGAAGTAGCGAACTGTCTGGTGTGGAGTACAGTAAAAGCAGGCAAATCTGTTTCCCTTGTAGCCAAAGCAAAGGCGTCTCAAAGTGAAACGTAAGTTAATGAAGCTATTTGATAGAGTTACCATTACCGCCTCTATTATCAAGAATGGGATTTGCTTCACATCTCAAATGTCTCAAAGTTTCTGAACAGCCTTTGTAAGTCCTGTGCATACAGGTGAACTGCAGGACTTTCGCTGTTATGTGCTGGTGCAGGTGGCTATTATGCATGCTCCATGCCAAGTATTAGGCTCACTGTGTAAACTATACAGTTGCCTTGGAGATGAGGTGGCCCAATTTGATCACATGACTATGCCAGAGAACATCACATACTTTGGGCAAGACTACAAATGTTAACATCTGTTTCAATAAAAGGACATTTTAAAAATGTATTTCCTAACATGTATGTGTAAGAGGCATGAAACAGGACCCCTACATGGGACCACAAGTGCTCATCAGGTAAGTAGCTTGGCACTCTGTATCTGAAAAGACTGGACTTATAAAGGATTTATCAGCATCTGCTGCTGTGATAGAAGGGGAAGCTTCTGCAGCCTCTTTCCTGGAAGTCATTAGTCCAGCTGATGCCAGTCCTGCTTTCTCTCTGTGTGGGCAAACTCTAGAAAAAGCAGGTAATCTCTAGTGTCTACCCAAAAAGATCACAGTCAAAATTAACATGGAGGAAGACCCTCTAAAGTCCTCCTGTGAACCACTGTGAGAGCCCCAATAGTAAAGGGATGATGTGAAGGGAACAGTGACTTCTGCTGGAGCCCACACTACACAGGGACTATTATTGCATTAGAGTTGACTAAGCTGACCTAGTAAGAGGTTGGCAATCTGAATCCAGAGTATTTGCAGTGCCTGGGGAATGGAAACAAACATACCTGGATCAAATTATATTGAGCTCAGAAGCACACAGGGAGTTTTAATGCTTTTCATTGGCCTGTGGTCATATTGGGTGGTAGTGCCCATTAATGCTCAAACACAGAAATTAGAATGCAGAAGATGACAGTTCAGAGAGAAGGGACAGCATGGGCCACCAAATCCCTGTGTAGAGAAGTTGACTTGGCTAAGACCTCAACTGTAGGCTACAGCACCAATAGTCATTGCTGCCATGACTAGCAATCAAGGTGACAATGTTTGCTTTAAAATCCCAATTCTGGGAAGAACCAGATGACACAAATCAACAGAACATACAGAATCTGAGAGAGAAAAGCAATGTCGTGAGAGCAAAGTTTGAAGTTACTGTCTTCATGGTCTCCCAGGAGTCTTAAGTAGGGACCTGCCTCACCTTGCTGTTGCTTTGAGTCTCCAGTTCCACACACTGCACCCAACCCCTGTGCAAGACCGGGTCTTTGCAGACCTGGCTGCTTGTCTAGTTCATTGACTCTCGTGCTATAACCTGCTGCTTCCTTCTGTAAAATCTTATCTCACTGATCTGTCACTTAGGAAAGTTTTTTTTTTTTATTTTTGCTTTTTGACATAGTCTCTATGTGTTATTTACTATAGATCTTTGCTTTCTCTCCAAGTAAATGAACCTCAATCCATTTGTTGAGTGTGGTTCTGCATTCTAGAGCAGTCATCATTACCAAACATCACATATTTCTGGTCTTGTGTTCACTGCCTTTTTACCTCCTAGAAAGATCCTATACATACCACATGTATCTAGACTTCATCAAGGTCCTGCAGACCTGGGCCTGCTGCTTAGGCTGCTTGGAAGGACGAGGGGCTGCTGTGGATCTCTAGACCCCCAAAACAGATGAGAACTATTGTGCTTCCATAGCAGTTCATGGGGAGTTCATCTCTCATGAGCTTAGGAGTTCTTGCATTCATTCTCATGCCCCTGTCTTTCCCTCATGATAAACCACTCCCTCTTCCTATCCCTGGTCAACCATGCCAACCAGAAATGACAAATTTCTGAATCCAGAGTGCAGAGTGCTCTCTCTCTCTCTTGCTCTCTCTCTCTCTCTCTTTCTCTCTCTCTCTGCTTCCTTCTCTCCATCCTTCCCTCCTCCTCTCTCTCCCTCCCTCCCTCCTCTCTTTCTGCCCCCTCCACCTTCTTAGAATAGCTGTATGGCCCAAGGTGCCTAGTTATTTTATTGGTTGGTCATTAACTACTGCACAGAGTTTCTTGTTTGGGTGATTGGTGAGGTTTTTGTTTTGTTTTTCCACTGAACCCTGTAAGGTCTCTTTTCCTGCTGTAGGATAATTAGATTTCTATACTCAGCTATTTCCTTTAGGTAAAGGCTGTACTTGTTTGTTGTTGCTGCTGCTGCTGCTGTTTGTTGGTTTAAAGATGACTTGATTGAGGGATAAGATGATGGCTCAGTATGGAGTGGGGGAATGCACCTACTGTGAAAACATATGGATCAGAATCCAAACCTCCAACACCCACATAAGAAGCAGACATGACTGGGAACACATATAACCCCAACACTGGCAGACAGATAGAAGGATCAGCTGCTGTCAATATGATCCAAAACCAGGAATGCTCCAGGTTCAGTGACAGACCCTATGTCAAGGATGTAAGGCAGATATTGATAGGGAAAGACACATGACATCAATCTCTGGCCCCATACTGCACACACACAGTCTGTCCCCATACATACACACCACACACACATACACATCACACACACACACACACACACACACATACACGTGAGTACACAAATACATTGTGTGTGTGTGTGTGTGTGTGTGTGTGTGTTCTGGGAGAGCATAGACAGGTATTTCCTGGGAAAATTAGGCAATGACGGAGGGGGGCATTGTTTTTAATATTGATCATGGAGAACCAATCACCCCACACAAGTGGTAAAACAAATATCTGTGCAGTTTACCCCACTGCATTATAGCTTCTCTAGCCACACAGGAGAAAAGGCACTGGGGAACAGAAAGCAGGCCACCCAGAACCCCACTTTGTGGAAGAATGGCCTTGTACATGGGGTACCTGCCCAGCTCTGGGAAACTATTTAGGCAAGGATAAACCTGGACATTTGAAGCAACTAAGCCAATCACAGATTCAGCTGCATCATTCTTTTCCAGTCCTTCTTCCAGAAGCTTCTGCAGCCACCACTCTGCCCCATAGGAGAAGGTTCACCACAGGCATTTCCCCAATACCTGCTTCTGCCACCACCCACACTGAACCAATGCCACCCCACAAACATCTCCACCTCTCCCCCACTGGGCTCTAGAAAGAGCCATCCTAGTCTCTGTTCTTCCTCTGGAATGTCACCCTCTCTGTTGTTTCAGTTTTCATTTTCATTTTAAGAAGCAGTTTATACCTTCATGCTAGATAAAATATGAGTAAGACTGAGATGGAAATTTTCAGATGGCTTTGGGCTTTGAAACTTCTGCTCTACTCTCACTATCATAATTTGGTTGGTTTACTTCACATAGGAAGCATCTAAAGACATCCTTTAAAGAAATAGTTTAGTGTTTTTATTAAATGGGATTAAAAATATTTGTGTTGCAATAACACGTGACTCAAGGGATCTGCCACCACCTGGTGGCAGCATACCCAAACGTCAATGTACCTCAATGTAGAAAAGGATGGAATTGAACTTCCTACTCAGAAGTTATGCAGTAGTGTCAGGAATATCCAAGAGACACATATCACTACAGAAAAATACATTTAAAAATTGCAAAAAGAAAAAAAAACTCCAAATGAAATCCTAATATTGAAAAGTTGAGGTTTCCATAAATGAGTTACCAATCTTACTACACAGAACTCAGGCTTGTAGGACGTATTTCCAGGATGTCTTAGAACCAACATTGTGGCTGCATGTAAGACAAGCCAGCAGAGTCTCTCCAACTGTCCCCATGTTTAAATGACAGTGTCACTTTATCCTCTAGGCTCTGCTGCTTCCTCTGGCAATCAGTATGAATGCTAGAGTCTCATCTAGTTCATTCTACCTGGGGTTTCTGGTGCTGTATTCCACCTCCTCCAGAACCAAACAAAGCCAGAGCAAAGTCAGACCTTCATAAGCCACTGCACAATGAGAAGAGAGAAAGCAGTACTCAGACTGCAATGTGGTAGCAGAGGGAGGGAGAAAGAACTAGGGAATATTTTCTTCCCTTTTCAGACCTTTGGCTCTCACATGACAGTCATATATTGTACTGGTTTTGTCCACTATAACCACACTACCTTCACTCTGGCCTGACTCAGCAGTGCCATGTTCAGGCAGAACACCATTCTCACTCAGAACTAGGTTCCAGTAAATGAGGCACCTGGAAACTGAAAGGGAAAGGACACAAGAGCCAGGCATCTTGGTGGTCTCCAGGACTGTCCAGACAAACACAGAGACCTTCCTCTGATTGAGATGTGCTGTCCTTGGCCTCTCTGGCTCTGTGACTCAGAAGACAGGCTTTCTGGATCACAGTGATGTCTTAGACCAGCTTTTCCAGCAGGACACAGGAAAAGTTTCAGAGTGGGACAGGGCATCCTGCCAGCTTTCGAGTCAGCAGGGAACTGTGTGAGCAGCAAACAGGAGCCGCAGCAAGTCTTGGCAGAGCAGAAGGAAAGTCCTTCAATAGCTGCAATGCCCACACTTCAGAAGAAGCCACGATGGCTTCAAACTGAGCATGTGCCGGTAAGATAGCATCCTTACAGGTCCACTGTCCACCCTTAGTGGACTTAGTGACTTCATGGCATTTAAGGACAGAAGCAATGAATCATATCAGTAATTTGTAATTGAAACCCAAACCAGGTTTCCATAAACATTCATAATAATATTCTTTAGCGGCTTTTCCTGGGTCAGCCATAAATGAAGACGTTACAAAACAAGCTTTGTTCACAAAGTTAAGACGGAAGGAGAGTAACAAGGAAGCAATATAACAAGAACCCACATTTTAAGGTTTCTGCCACTGTGATCATGGCCTATGGTGCTCCTACACTGGCAACTTGTAAAGTTCAAGCACTTGAAATTTTTGTTCTTCCAACACAGCATTGCTAACATTAGGTTCTCCACAGATCTGAACTACCAATCAGATAACCAGAGCTCATTGGTAGCTGTAGCTTTGAAGCTGGTGGATGCCACTGATGTAATTATAGTATGCTGTGGAGCTGGTCCCAGCAGCATTTGTATAGTCATGTTACAGCCAACCATGGCCTTCTGGCAGCTGCAGCAACCAAACTATAGTTTCCAACATCTTGAACTTTCAGTCCTGAAATTCCCGGATGTTGAGTTCCACTACTCTAGTAAAGTTCTGAATTCACAACCATCAAAAGCAACTGAAACATAAAGCATGAGCTGTCTCTGAGATGTTCCCCCACAGCACTCACTCATGAAGCATGACACGAGGTCTCTACAGCTGTGGCCCCGAACACACATTCATACTACGCACCACAGGTGCCCCCATGTCCCAACACATGAGTGATTGCTGCTGGCCACATCTGGGCTCAGATCTAGACTACTGTAGATTATATATTGTAGTATTTGTGCTGTCTGTACAAAATGTTCTGCTCTTATAAAAACTTAATTGTTTAATGACAGGAAATGGAAACTCTCAATATTTTCTTAGAATATTCCCCAGAGTGTGTCAAAGTATCTGTCTTTGGTTATATTGTGTTAAAATGTCTGATTTTTTTTAATGCTACTGGAGTTACTGATGATTTTTGTTCAAAGCAAATTATTAAATGAATTTTCATGGGATTAGGACAGATTTTTCAACAGTTTCTGAAATTATTCAAGATATACTTCTGACTCTGTGCACTACATAGTTCTGAGGTGTGACATTCTCAGAAGTGACAATTATACGATATTGGGGTTGGAAAGATGGCTCATCAGTTTTGAGCATTTGCTGCTCTTCTAGAGGACCCAAGTTCAACACCTACATCAGGAGGCTCACAACGACATGTAACAGCAATTCCAGAGCATCCATGCTTCTCTCTGGGCCACTTTAAGTATTACACACACACACACACACACACACACACACACACACACACACACACACCACCACCACCACCACAAATAAAAACAAATCTTTAAGCATAAATAAAAGATCATTCAACTAAAAAAATGTTTTAGATATTCTACATCCTACAGTATCTAATATTCAGCCCAAATTTAATTAAGATAGAACAACCATCACCTTAGTATACAAATTCACTTTTGCCTTTAGTAAATGGGGGAATTATTTGTATGCCAAAGAAATGCTTAAGATACATGTCCCTGTGATGTCTTATTAGCAAATGTCTGGTCTGTATCCTTGTTATATACCTAAGTTTGTGTAAAAATTTCCCACGTGAGAAGGGGTCATGAGTAGAAAAAGATTCAGAAATCTGGCTATGGATAAACAAAGCATAAAACACACACTTAGTAAAGTTTTCAGAAGTAGAAAGCTTTCACAGAGGACACAGACCAAAACACTACAGAAAAGTCATATCAAAGTCACCAAGAGAGCAAACAGGTACACAGACGCTAATGTGCCTTCCTGCTGTGGTTATTATATAACAAGGACACAGTGACTGCCTTAGGTCCTGGGCCATTACTACATATCTTGAGATCACTCTTGATACTCTCAGGTAAAGGAACACCAAACAGTAGTCATTTATCTGACAAAAGACCTTGTTTTTTTCCTTTTTCTTTCTTTTTCTATCAATCATTAAACAAGTAATGTCTTTTTATGTTATTGCTTTGACATTCATTAACACTCACATCAGAGGAAATCTTTGTAATTAAAAATTCTATCAGCCATCAAAAGCTGTTTGGTTACAATTTGCTGCAAGTCATTTTTTGAGCGGAAGCCATAGTACCGAGATAGGTCAGGAACTCACCCCAAAGTTCAGAATGAATTATCTCCACTATGACTCAAGAAGAAATCAGATTTTGACATCTTTGTGTTAACTTTAAGGGTAATCTGGATTGACCAGCCTAAGAGGAAGAATGCCCCAGGGGGTGGGGTGGGGGGAGGAAGCCAGAGAGCAACAAGCTGCCATGTTAGCAAAATATTCCTCCTTTTGACAAAGTACAAACTTCAGGGGCATTCCCATTAAGATCTGTGAGCCCACTAGCATCTCATACACTTGGAAAAAGCCTACATAAATTCCTTCTAGTCAGAAACAAGGAGTAAGTGTCCAACGGGACAAAGTGAGAGCCTTGCCCAGCACAGGATAACATGCTCATTTCCAAACCACTCCCACTGTGAGAACATCATCCATAAAAACTGATTATATATCATCTACGGCAATCTCATCACAGCATTGAGAGAAATAAAACTGAACAAACACTTCTCTTTTTAATAAAAAGCAATTTAGAGGGTGGGAGAGGAGCAAATTTCCTTCTTGGAAAAAAAATCTATGTGTTGTAAATGCGTCTTTTATTTAAGGAGTGGATTAACCTTGTGCCATCTGTCTTCATATACATCTACTTTGCAAAGAGTAAAACTGGATGGGAAGAGATGCCAAATCACTTTTCAATATACACATTTAAAGTGCTATAAAGACATATCTAGAATGTTTCTATCTACATCTACTGACACTGTCTTTTCAGTATGTCAATTAAGTTATTTAATTAAAATCAAAGGTTGAATATGGCCATAAAACCTTATAATGATTTAAAGTACTTAGAACTGAAAAGAACACAAAGACATAGCCCTCTTCTAAGACTCAAAACATTTGAAACTGCTTGGAACATGGGATTGTCTGCACTTATTTATTCATACAGCAAACAGTAAAGACACAACTTGGTAGATGGTGGCCACACTAAGAAGGAAACAGACCTCCCTATGTTTCACCACCTTAATGAGCAAATCCAGGGTTTCAGGAAGTAAGCTGTAATGGGTGTTGAATGTTCCCTGGGTCCTGCCTCAGCATTGTTCAGTTTCAGTAAATGAAAGCAATACATGCTTTAAGAAGTATTCCAAACTATGATAGGGGAAATGTAGAAATGAACCCCAGTGCCACAGTGGATAGAAGATGCCAGGAATCATTCATCTCATGGTGTTCTTTAGGCTGAAATCAATGCCATTTTTCTGAGTGGTTAATAAACAAAGCTCCAAGCAGTGAATAAGAAAGGGAAGTTTCTTCTGATTGAACTGTGGTGAATAAGTCCTTTCCAGGTTGCTAGTTTTCACTAGCAATGGGTTCAGAACCACCATCAATGCTCACTAAAAACCACTGTCTACCTGTAGTCAATGCTCATCAGAAATGGGTTCAGAACCACTGTCCACCTGTAGTCAATGCTCACTAGGAACCATTGTCCACCTGTAGTCAATGCTCACTAGAAATGGGTTCAGAACCACTGTCTACCTATAGTCAATGCCCACTAGAAATTGTTTTAGAACCACTGTCCATCTGTAGTCAATGCCCACTAGAAATGGGTTCAGAACCACTGTCCACCTGTAGTCAGTGTCCACTAGAAACCACTGCCCACTTGTAATCAATGCTCACTAGGAACCACTGGCTACCTGTAGTCGGTGCTCAAAGAGGAAGATCCAAGACACCATGATTCAGAGGGCTGTTTATTACAGACAGATGGATGATGTTTCAAACAGTAGCACTCCTCACAAGACTATAAACCCATCACACAAATTGAGGCACAGGGGTGTGGCTGTGCTCTCCACCCAGCCCAACCCACGTCACAGCTCCTCATAACTCTTGTCCCTATCAGAGCTGCAGTGGCAGCTGCCTTCTCATGCTATTCCAGCAGGATCAAAATGTTCTCAGGAGAAAGCCACATGAAGACTCAGGGTTGACCCACTCTATCAGGTCACATGATTTGACTTTGAACCATTACTGCCATCCCAAGTAGCTCAACCTTAAACCCTTATTCAAACTCTGTCCAAGTAAAGTTCAGTCAACCACACTAAGGATTCATGAAACAGTATCTGATACACAGCATTTCCTGAACTTTTTGAACCAATAACCGTATCCAAGATTCACCAGCAGACTGTTTAGCCAAGAAGGAAAGAGGAAGGTTAATAATTTAATTAAAACCCCGTGTTAAGTAATGTAGCTACACATTTTGGAGTGGAAATCCATGTACATTAAAGCCTGATGCTGATTGGTTTCCTCTCTATAACCCCCCCCCAGAATAATCAAATATAAAAAGGAAATCGCTTAATTTTTTTTTGCTAAAAATTGAGTTGAGGAGAGCTGGGGAGATGGCTCATTGGGTAAGACTATTTGCTCTGCAAGCATGAGGATCTGAGTCTGAATCCCAAGCACCTATGTAAAAAGTCAGGTGTGGCCATATGCTTGTAAGCCCAACATTAGGGGGCAGAGACAGACAGATCCCAACAGCTCATTCTCCACCCAGCCTAGCCAAAATGGAGAGCTTCGTTTAGTAATAGAAAGTCTCAAGACAAGATAGAAATGATAGAAGATGCCCAATGTTCTAGCCCATGTGCAGGCAACACACACACACACACACACACACACACACACACACACACACACACACACTCATAAAGTTTAAGAAATATTCAGTATGAATCTGTGTGTATTTCAAATGCCCATTTCTATTAGCTGCCATTCTCTCTACTCTTTTCCAACAGTGCTGGGCACATCCCCCAGAAGCCATGCAGAAAGATTAGGTGGCACATTGTTGGCTCTCTGGTTGAGGTGGGCTCTCACAGCAATGTGCTCTGATAATATTCTTGATAGTTATCATGGAGCATTTCATATGTACACCCACATAAGATCACTATCTCTCAGCCCTCGGCCTATTGCCATGAAGGCATAACCTTTGTCCATTAGCTGCTCAGCTGAGTGCCATAACCACAGTCTGAATGAAAGGAGTGGGATCCACTGAAGACTTTTCCCTCACAACAAGAAATCACAGTGTTACAGCATAATTGCATTCCCATGCCCAGTCCAGAGCTCTGGAGTGGTAGATGATACCCAATGGTGATTTCTCTATAAATCAGTCACTAGGAACTGACTGGTGAAATACTCTTATAGCAACTATGAAACAAACATGGCTGTGCTATCTTGCCACCTTTGAGTTTCTAGAGTAGACCTAGGACCTGTTAAAATGTTCTGTTTTCCCTTAAAGAATTACATTCATAGTCTTCATCCTATGTCTGCTATGTAATGGGAAACAAGTTGAACAATGACACTATGACAGTTCAGTAAATACTTGGTGAGTTCTCCTAAACTTTCTGAGTATCTCCCCTTCTCCGCCCAGCTCTCCCACCATTCTACAGTTCACCCACACCATCTCCTTGTTTCTCGTCATCTTTGTGCTTTCTGGAGGCTCTACAGTTATGAATTCCTTTTGTAAAACACAGTTCCCCCAAATTTAGACAATAACCCAAACAAGCTGGAACCAGAGCAGAGTACAGCCCAGCTAACCACTGCCCTATTAAAGTAGGTCACTGCACTTCTATACGGGAGCCTGGGGTTCTATTTGCTTTTATAGCCACTCCAACACCTTGTTGGGTTATATTATGATTTGTCGAGGCCTCACACAGTAAGTGGTCCTAAACTAAGACATGAACTTTTTCCTGTTTCTTGTTCTGTCACAAGCTAATGAATTCACTTGAAGCAATCTTGCTTTATAACTGTTCTGTGAGTTCAGTATCCAGTCCTTAGCCATAGCTCTGGCTATTGAGCATGCTGCCATGTTGGCAAATGTGGAATTAATTAAATGTCGGTGTGATTTCATCAGATAACAACACAGCTCATCTTTACTTATACAGCATTGTGATTAGTCTCTGAAGACAAGACAGAAGCAAAAATTGAGTGTCTGACTAAATCCAGTCGAACCAGACAAGATTTCCCTCTCCAATCAAAGCATTCTTTCCTCCTTCTTAAAGCTGACAGCATGATTACAGGAACACAGAACTTTGTAAATAAAGGGAACTGGCCATTCCTATCCCAGGAAGCAAGATGCTAACGAATCCACTCAAAGGAAAGTTGGGACAAAATATGCCTTTTTAAAAACCCTAATTCAGACAAGAAGCAGCAGCAGTGTTGATAGCCCTTGGCTTTTCACTCAGAGTCAACAATAGTGGCATGTCCTATGATTTTACTTTTTCAACACTCTCCCCAAACAAAGCAATGAAACGTAAGATGCTGTGAAGGAGAGTCTGAAATGTAAGGAGGCAGGATAATGGCTTGCAGGTGTGGACATTACTTATATTTTAAACTCAATTAAATTCTTTCCCATTGCTCTAGCAAAATCAGTGCAATGCAATTACCACAAGGTGAGATGCATCTAGTATTTAAATATACACTAATTTTGATGACAGTTTTCACTCATGCTAATCAAAAGCAGGATGTTGATAGGATTTATATTAAGAACAATATCCAAGTGGAACATAGACATTAATCCTTCATTTACAGCCTAAAAATACTATGAAATTCATAAACCCCAAACACAGGGTCCTTTTATGTCCATTTCCTTCTAGTATAAATCATTAAGAAGGAAGTCCAACACAGGAGGGAGACTAGACCCTACAAGGGTCCAGATTGTTTAAGTACACAAGATGGTGTTGGAAAGGGGTTGGTAATTCTGTAAGCTATTGGGTTGTGGGTTCTTGTTTTGTTTTGTTTTTGCATTTTTTTACATAGGCAGAGAGAGACAAAGAGATTGCCTACCTCTGGCAAGTGTGTTGAACTTGAACATGCACAATCTGTATTTGTGGCTTCAAGTCAGGTAAGAAAAGAAGAAGAAACAAATTTGTGTACAAAGTCCTGTTTGCCATGTTAGCAGGGTGTGAGATAACAGGAGGGCTGGAGAAGGCAGAGGCTGAACCTTTGGCCACACCTACTGCTGTGAAAAGCTGGGGCTGTTCAATAATCCCCATCCTTTAGCTTGAGCATGTGCCTCCCTTGTTTTTGCTAAACAGAAAGATCTAGTAAAATAAGATAATTAGCATAGCAAGAGTATTTGCAATTATTTGTCTCAAGAACGAGTTGTACTTTATTCTACATTATGGAAAAGAATGATTTTTTAATCAATTTTTAAAAATATGAAGGAAAAGGTAATCTTTTTTAATTAACAAGGATTGTGCCAAACTTGTCTAATTTCTTTTTATAATTTAAATGGAACTAGACCTGAACATAATGAGTGGGTTCTTCATACTGTTCTGATTTCTGAAGAGAGATGGTGTGGGACATCTACCCCCATTCTCAGTGTTTCTTTCAGACACTTGAGTACCAAAAGGTCACACAGAAAAACAACACTGTTGTTGAATGTCACCTAGAAGCTTAATAAGTAAGTCCTTCCAATGGAAATGGAAGCAGTGAGACAAAAATATGAATTAAGTATGTGGATGAAAAGACGACAGAAAGGTGGGGAGGAATGATCTCTGGATGAACTCCACACTCTCTATAAAGTCTAAGCCAAGAACCCATAAGCAGGCTCACCTCCCTTCTTCCTACAAAACAAGTAAATTCACTGCTATTCTTCCCTCTCTATATGAAGACACATACTGATATCATCTCCCAAAAACATACCCATGGGATTCATGGCTGACTCTTTTCAAATAGACAGGTGTATCTGCTACGGCTCTATTTGGTCTTTTTTGTCCTGTGTTTACTAAATACCCACTTTGGCCTTGGTCTGGAGATTCATAAAATGTGGAAGATGTTATGTGGTCATTCATGCCACCCTGCAGCCCCTGGGATCAAATTGAGAAGAGAAGATGTAAGACAACAGGTAGAGGGGAAAGTGTGTTCATTCACCCAGTCGGAGCATTCAAATCCAAGTTCCTTTTATTTACTTCTTTGTTCCCTGGTTTTCATGTTGGGGATGGGTGTTCATGAGTTTGAGTGTAACAGATTATGTGTGAAGGTCAGAAGACAACTTTTAGGAGTCAGTTCTCTACTTCTACATGTGGGTTCAAGGGTCAAACGTGGGTTGCCAGGCATGGTGGCAACGACCTTTTTACACAATACTTTTAGCACACTATAGCAGCCCAAAAGATGCCTACAAGATGTATTTGCAAACCCAATATTCCATAAATTCTGTACTGTCTTTCAAATGAACAAGAGTCAAATCCTATTTCCAATATTCTAAATGCAACAAATACGCAGGACACATTGTACTCTTCTTTCTACCCTCTGCCCTCAACACCTCCAACTACATGGTTTGGCTTTTTTATTTTTCTTCTCTTGCTTCTTGGCTATATACTGGATGAGTGTCACCTAAACAGTTCCTCTTCAAAAAGAAGGAGGATGATAAGGAGGAGGAGGAGGGAGAGGAGGAACTTCTAAACAGTGAGCCCAGACACAGAGGGTCTGGGAATGCCTGGGATTGCAGCAAGAAATGGGGCTGCTTTCAGGAATAGTGAAACTGGTTCATTGAAAATGGTTTAGTCTAGGTGACTACAAAGAAGTGTAGGCTTCTCATGATTAGTCAGTGGAATCAGTTCTATCACCCCCCCCCCATGCATGAGCAGTGGGTTTTTAAGAAATTCTTCATTCCTTCAACCCTCAAAGAACCAACTAAATGAAACAATCAGTATCATTCTTGGCCCAAAAAATATTCCTAATGGCCAGTCCAATTATGCACTTCCTGACAAACCCAGTGTTGCAAAATAAGCCTCTGTTTCTTTTAGAGACTTCTTTACTGGTGTACTAATTTAACTTAGTTTCAGTATTGGTTTACCCAGTCTTCTGCTCACTCAGGAAAAGAATAATTCAGCCAAGATAACAAGTATAAAAATCAGGAAATCTATTAAAGTGTATATCCTTAGCTCCAACCTTGTTTTCTTTTGTTTGAAGCCAATAGTTGAGTAATGAAATGTATAAAATGCAATTGACTATAAAGAGTGAATTGGTGATAATGGAATATTGTTTTGATCCACTAGCTCATGCTAATCAGCATAAGACCCATTCAAAGACATTTCTAATACTCTAATCATAAACAAGCAGTTGGAGAGATGGCTCAGAGGTTAAAAATATTTCTTGCAGAGGACCCAAGTTTACTTAATACCCATATAGGGTGGCTCTTAACTCCAGCCCTGGAATGTCTGATACCTTCTTCTGGCCTCATATGCACACATCTGTAAACACAGGTACACATAATTAAAAGTAAAATAACTCTCTAAACATAGTTATATAAAGTAATGTCTGATAGAGTACTTCTCATCTCCCAAGTCAACCACCGCTAACTGAAGCAGCTTTGAAAAACATCCTGATGCTATAGTGTGAAATGCAAAGCAATTAAGAAGTCCTTAGTCATTAGGGCTGAGTTTTGCTCCCACCCCTAACTCTCTTTGTATTTTTCTCTTAAAACGGTTATTAAAGTTATTTTTATAAGCATGTCTTTTCCCAGTAAAATTTCTCTCCTGACACGTGTTACCAGCCCTTCTTATATACCAGGCACTGTGCTGAGATTCCTGTTCATAGTAGATGTTCAAAAAACTTTTATTACAATGAGATCTTGGGAGAATTTATAGATTTCTTTAGTTTGTAACCAATAAATTCCTGTTGCTGTGAAAGGGAAGATGCTCCTAATCAGGATGAATGAGGTTACAAACACGGGGTATTGTTAAGATACAGTAAGTATTCATAGAATTGGTGAAGACTCATTTGAAAATTAACCTCATTTTTTATACCTTTATTGCAGTAGTAGTTATGATGAGCTGAAAGGGACCTCTTTAATTGTTAACAATCATCTTTTGGTGCAGGAAATTTTGTTGCATTGCTTAAGACCCCTTCTTAATGCTTTAATCTCATGATATAGGGAGATGGAAAAGGCAGGTGGCACATATCATCATGGAAGACAAGGGGAATCTCAACCAGCATCTCAATTACAAGGAAGGGATGCATAAAGGGTTACTTAATTTGGGGGCTAGGAAAAAAAAAAAACAGAAGAGAGCCCAAGTATGTCCAAAGTCAAACCAGGTTTCTAAGTTCTACAGGGAAGGAGAAAGAGAGGGAAATACAGACACACAGAGAGACAGTGAGAGAGAGAGAGAGAGAGAGAGAGAGAGAGAGAGAGAGAGAGAGAGAGAGAGAGAGACCAAGGAGGTAGCAGGCAGATAGTGCCTTGCCAGCAACCAGGGCCTTCCAAGATACTGGTAAACTTATGCAAGAGATAAACCTGTCTTACAATGGACACGTAGACTGTCAGCAATGCCAGGGCCCAGCCCACTGGAAATCAGAGTTGGTGGAGTATGTGATTAGTGTTCTGTTTCATGCCACACCTTTCAGTGGAGGTCATCTTTCCAGTCATTAAATAATCTAAGAGTGATGTGTACACAGAAGAGTTTGTTCCTTATCTTTTCCATGTCACACCTGGTGCTTTCCATGGACTCTTTGTTCTTGTTTTAACAAAGTTGTATAAAGGGTTTTTTTTTTTTTTTTCCCCAGTAACTTTCTTGAACTTGGCAATTTAACCCTGTAACAGCCAGAGTTCTTGAGCTTTCACTCTCCTGGGAAAAAGTTAACTCTTAGCAAAAGTAATACAGAGAAAAAAAATCTATTTGATTCAAACAATGACAGCTGCAGTTGAAGATTTTCTTCATTCAACTGTATTTTGCTAAGTTTCTTGTTACCATTTAAGTAAATATATTAACTCAATATGGGTTGGCAGTGTAATTCTATTTTAAATCTTTCCATGCCACTACTGTACAGGTGCTTAAGTTGAAACATAAATGAGGAAATAAAATCGCCACAATTACAAAATACCATATAAGAAATATAATCAGCCTTTAGAGATGAATAAGTACAAAGAAAGCATCAACTTTGTTGATATATGCCTTCAACACTGTTCATATCAAGACTGGGTAGTAGATCAGCTAGATTCATTTCATCCCATTCAGCAGATGACCAATGCAAGAAACTGGGGGTATGGCTCATGCTAGAACATGACCTAGTATATGCAAGTCCTTGAGTTTAATCCCCAACATTGCAGAAAGAAAGAAGGGAGGAAATGGACAGAGGGAAGGAGGGGAAGAAGTGTAGAGATGGGTTCAGAAAAGAAGTTGCCTCCTTAGGCAACCATCTCAGACATTAGATGGCCTGTTTTAATTAAAAAGAGAGAGGGGAGGGAGAGGAGGGAGGAGGCAGGCTCTAGGCTAGGACTGGAGCCTCCTGGACCCCCACAATTCACAGATTGCTGACTTTCAGAGACAGTAGTTCTGGTTCTCCTACTGCTATCCTTCTCCTCCTTTAACCCCGTGATGTAAGCAAAGTCTAGGGCTCAGTCCCCATCCCACTCCCTTCTTTACTCGTCAGCAGACCCCTTCATCTCTCAGAGCTGTGAATGTTACATGCCACATGTAACATCTGATCGCTCCTGACTGTGACTGCCAACCCAGACCCCTTGCTAAAGTGCTTAGTCACATTGCCATCTGCTCAGTGAGTAGCAGCTCTTCAGGATTTCACAGACAACCCAAGTTTTCCACTTATTAAACAAATTTCTCATTTATTCTTGCCATGCAGGTTTTGCTCTCATCAAGAGAAACAGTTGTATTAGTCACACTATATATATCCTTAGCCTCCCTCCTCTACCCCAATATCTGATTCATAATTCCTAGACAGATATTGCAGAAAAGTCACAATTACCCCCATGCTGCTTCCCTGGCTATGTTCTCAACTTCATCACCCCTCCTTAGAATATGCCTCCAGACTTCACTTTCCCTTGCCTCATTCAAGCTAGTCTCCATATGATACCATTGTAAGTCTTTTTAAGGCAAAAGCATGCTATGATATATTCTTACATAAAACTGTATGTAGCTTCCAATTCTCATTTTTAAATTAAAACTATTACTATATAATCCATTCAAATGTTCCTAATAGTACAAAAGATTAGGAATAAAAGTTCTTCTACCACCCCTGTCTCCCACCTACCTATTTCCCACATGTGCCCACATGCCACTGCTGCTCCTCTTCCAGATGCCCTATTGTTATGTGACCAAGATGTGTACAAGTCCCTCACCAGACTCTGCTTCTTGTCTGCTTGCTCTCTTTTTATACCCAGCCTTTGATGCTTGCCTCTGGCATTCATTGCTTCCATGAATAGGAATGCTTTCTTGCCTCAGGTATTGCCTGTACTAGTGGTCTGGTTAGATTAGCTCAATGTCCCCTTTTCTTCTCTATTCTCATAGTATTGCTTTAGGTGTCATTGTGTTGCAAGGTCTACTTCCCTCTGTTGGTGATGGAGCAAAACCAAAACAATCTCATGCCATGGTCATACATCAATTTATTCATGGTTTCCTATGGCCTCTCTTACTAGAGAATTGATTAACTCTAGGAGGGCAAAACTTGGGCGTATTCCACAGTTCTTCAGGGAGAACACCCAGCCTCCTAGAAGAAGAGGCATTCCATAGTTTACACTCAAGAGGTTATTTAAAAAAGAGAGTAAATTAATACTTTTTCTGTAAACATCAGAAGTTTAATTAAACATCTCCTAAATAGTCACACTTGCAGAGACAATGAAATACACCGTGTAGTTGGGGGGGAGGGGTTAAATGGATCACTGTTTCTAAAATAGTGAGGGAGTAGGACTCTTTACAAAATAATTCTATATGCTAAAGAATGTCATGGTCTCATACCCAAAATGCTCCAGGCATAGTAAATATTCTATCTACTCTTCAAAAATAAAGGGCAAACAAGAATTGCATATTTCCCATGACATCTTATGATACATTCACAACTCTAAGGGTACCTCATGTAATTTCACGCATTATAACTAAGTTCCTTTGTCATTTGTCACGTAATAATTTTCTTTTACTTATTTGCATGCACAGGGCTATTATTTTTCATATCTAAATAAAGGCATTTAAGTCCATAAAATTTTAGGAAAAAACACTTTTCAGTGTTTATTTTGTTTTCCTCTTTTAAAGGGAAGATGTCTAATGCCCTGAGTGAACTTGTTATGATCAACTTGGAATTCTTCCCCATAAAAGACATGTCTTCCTTCTCATCATGACGGGACTGTACATCGAAGGATACTTCCAGACATTTCCCTTTCAGGTTTCAAAAGGAAGTATTAATCAAGCAGAAGATGGGAAATTATGACATTCCAACACTGAGGTTTCATTCCAGAGGCCAGGATTCAGTTGATCACAGGGTACAGGTGACTATCCATCAAGTAACCCATCATAACACACATTAAAATGTCTGGGCTAATCAGGACAGAAGCCAAAAACAATATCTTTTGCTGACACTCAATGAAGACTATCAAAGGAATTCCCCTGAAAAATGTACTCTACAAACACACAAGACAGAAACAGAAAATGACGTAAAAGGGATTCTTCCTCCTAGTGTCCCTAAAGGAAACAGTGCTTACTTTTAGTGAAAACCATGAAATAGCTTCTCTGCCACATACAGCTTTTGAATGCAAAATTGTTGTTAAGTCACTCTCAAAAGCAAGTGTATAGCATTCTGACCTAACAGTTACCAGGGAGTGTAATAAATCTTTAATTTACATTAAACAGTAGTCACAAGGAAGTGTAACACTGAGGTCCTCTCATATCTTCCCAACCCTTTCCCCCAACAATTAATTGTATCTAGAAATCAATGACAGTTACATACCAAACAAACCTGAAGGCTGTGTGGTATAAACTAAAGAAAAAAAAAAACCTCTCCATTTGATTTAAGATCAAATTCCCTACAAATACTGGAATTGTTCTTGTTTCCCTGTTTGCCACGAGTCTTCACCTAGGCTCATAAAACCACATATACTAATATTGGAGGCAGTTATTGGCAAAATCACAGTCAACAACCTAGAAATGAATAAGAACTTGAGTTTTGAATCTTGTGCACACATGCTATCCCTTTTCAATCTTAAGAGCCCCTCTTCCTTTCTAGCCCTTAACTGTATTCTGTTAAGGTAAAAGTTTTGTAGTCTGCTAAGAGTAGAGTTTAAGCTTCTGTCTGTGGCCCCATAGCCTTTATCTCAGAGTTCTTACATTCAGTAGATACAACACAATCATCAACTGGATAACAAGTTAAATTATAAAGGCAGATATCTGATGGGGAAGATGGGAAAATGAGCAAACACAAAATCCATGGGAAAATAGATAATTTAGTTTTGACAACTCTGTTACTGTTTCTCACAAGATGCAGTGGGGAATCTAGACCCTGCTTTAATGATAGTCTTCACAACGATGCTTAAAAAGAGAGAAGTTCACAGGACATGGGTTCCCAGGAGCATCTATCACTAGAGACTGACGGGCACCGGTAAATGAAAGCACATCATCACATGGGACCGATGGGTGTGCTGGTCAATGGCAGCATTTAGTAACATCACTTAGCACAAGTATATTCCCAGCTCTGCCTTAGGAAAGGAACATACATGTCAGGAAAATGAACAAGGCCTTCACTGTGAGTCAATACAGGAAAAGTGACAATCTTATACAAAAGCCATGGACAGTTCAAGACAGCCAACCATAGCAAATCCTTCATCAAAAGGGGCATTTACTCAAAATGAACAAATAGATGAAAACACCCTAATTTTGAATACCTATCTTGAAACATGAGGACTGCACCTATCTAAGAAAAGCCCAAAAACACTTCACCAAATGGTCAGCTTTGAGTGTTCATATCAATTGCTCTGTAGTCAAAGAAATGTCAGATGGCACCAGAGACAATGGCATGCTTCCTGAACAGCCAGGCACATTTCTTCCTTAGACATAATGCAGGAAATGGCTTTATCTTGTTCCTGGTCTTTCTGATCAAGTCAAAACCCCTAAAAGAAAAAAGCATTTCTTTGGTATTTTACTTTTTTTTTTTTTATTTCTTGGTACTTTTGTTTTTCACAAAGTTATATTTTCCCTAAATTGAAAATGGGAACTGCATGTGTGTGGTGGAGAGCCATGCCTTCCAAAAAATACTTCACTAATGGCAAATGCATAGCCCTTTTCTTTAGTTCTCCAGGTGATCAAAAGAGAGGAAGGAAAAAAAATGTCTGTGATTTGGAAAAAAGCTGATTATATGGCTTATGATGAAATAGTCACTTTAAAAAAAAAATTAACTCAGAGACCTCAATAGAGCCATCCTTGGAATGTTTGAAATGGTAGAAGTGCTGGTGGCACAGGATGAGGTCAGAGGGGCCAGGGCCAGACTGTGTGGGGCCTTGTGAGCATGGTAGAAGCTTTGCATTCTACTACCAGGGAATTGGGAGACCAGTGGGTGGTTTTGAACTAACTTGTGTTTTTAATCAGTCACTTTGGCTGGCTACAGTGTACCAAACAGACTGTGACACTACAGAGGGGAAGTCGGGAGTGGTCAGTTACATGCTGCCTTCATCAGGCGGGAGATGATGATGATTTGGATCAGGATAATGGAAGTGGTCCCGGCAGAAGGATTCTAAATGGAATCTGAATAGATAAACTCATGTGGTATGATGAGTAACTAAACAGGTGTGAGAGGATGAGGAAAGGCAAGATGCTTCCAAGGTTTTCCTTGGTATGAGCACCTAATGGAATAGAACTACTAGAGAAAGAGCAGGGTTAGAAAAAGGGAGGGGGAAGCCAAGAGTTTAGTTTTGCTTTTATTTGTGTGTGTGTGTGTGTGTGTGTGTGTGTGTGTGTGTGTGTGAGATGTCTGTGTGTGTATTATGGATGTGTGTGTGTGTGTAAGTGTATGCATGTGTCTATGTATGTATGTGTGTATTGTGCATTATGTCATGTGTGTGTTTGTATATGTGTATGTATGTATGTATGTGTGATGCCATTGTGTGTATTATGATATCTGTGTGGTGTGTGTGTGTGCACGCGCACACATGTGAATATGTACTCACATGTGCATGATGTTCTTGTATGTATAAAAACCAGAAGAAAACCTCAGGAGTCATCTTCAGAAGCATCATCCAGCCTGAATCTCAAAAGATTACAGCTCACCAATTAGGCTATATTTGTTGGTCAGCAAACCCCCAGCATTTACTTTCTTTATCTCATGATTACAATCACAAACCCTACACTCACCATTTATACATGGGTTCTAGGAATGAAACTCTAGTCCCCATGCTTATGAGGCAAACCACCTCCCAATCCTAAGAACTGAGTTTTAAAGTTAATATTGGATGCAAGATGGCACATGGATTTAATTCCAGAATTCCAGAGGCAGAAGTAGAAACATCTATGTGAGGCCATCCTGGTTAACATAGTGAGTTCCAAGCCAGCAAGGGCTACATAATGAGACCCTCTATCAAAATAAGTAAATAAACAAATAAATGAGCCACGATTAACCATCATGTGATAGTTGGAGTTCCATGATCTGGGATCTGGTGCAGAATAACAAGCCTATGTAGGGCCAGCATCTGATGCTCTGATATGAGTGAGATCACTTTCCATAAAACATGCATATGAGCAAAGATTATAAGAGACCCAAGTATCAAGACTCAATGTTTCAATGCCTATAGGTTGAACAAGGACAAAGAAGCCACAAGACAGATTTGGCAGCAGCTACTGAGCCAGAGTAGCAGAGCTGATTGATTTGCAGGAAATCAAGCTGGTTTTTTTTTTTTTTTAAGAATGAAGTGAATAATTGAATTGAGTAAAGTGAAACTTGAGAATTGACCAAAGGCTTTGGCAATGTAGTAGTCACAAAAGTCTTAGTAAGAACCTCTTTGGTGCCAATGCAAGATGAGAAAAAGAGTGTACAGATCACAATACTTAGCTCCCAGGAAAGCAATGTCAAAATAATGAAAGAGGTAGGTACACTCAAGAAGTCTGGCTTTTAAGCTGAGCCTAGTATAACAAGCCTGCAGTCACAGCTACTCAGGGAACTAAGGCAGTATGATTCAGGTTTAAAACTAGCCTGGGACACAAGCTGAGTTAAAGGCTAGTCTGGGCAACTTATTGAGTCCCTGACTCAAAATAGATGGTAGAAGGAAGGTTGAGGGTATAACTGTTAGTAGAATACTTAGTAGCATGTGTCCGACCTTGGTTAAGCAACACAAGCTAACTTCAAACTTATGGTGATCCTCCTGCCACATCTCCCAAGAGCTGAAGTTATAGGCATGCACTACCATACATGGCTAAAATAGTCACTTGTAAAGATGTAAAAGATTACAGTATGCTTATACATAGATGGACATGATCACAGGAAGCATAATGCTCCAGAGAGAGGATGGCATCACTGGAGTTTATCTATAGACAGATGGTAAAGGGCAGGATCCAGTGCACTTGGGAAAGAACTCCATTTATATCTGAGCAAGAACCTCCCAAGTGCAGAGTAACAGACAAGAAGGCAGGTGGAGAGAAAGAAAGGCAGGGATAGGAGGATCAACTCAGTCTACCTTACCTTCTCAGTTGAAAACCAAGGTTACTTTTTATCCACAGATATAAAAGGAGAGAAATGTGTGGGCTGGGGAATATAAAAGGTACAAAGTATTTTTTTAATGGAAGACACAGAAAAGGGTAGCTGGAAATTTTAACCAAGACTAGGAATTGGCTGATGGAGAAACACAGGAGTTAAGACCATATGTAAAAGAGTCCTCATACTTGAGGAGCTCTTAGTTACTAATTAAGATGACTACATCAGGACAATTAGGTAGTCCCTTTCATCAAACCAAGACAGAGCTGGACCTGTCTGTTACTGCATCCTAACCTAATTCAGAATACATTTTGGTGTACTGTTTTCTAGAATGTGAAGCGTTTCCTAAAGGTCAAGAACCCAATTCCCCACCTCTTCTTGTATTCATTTTCATTGTTTTAATTATCACAAGGAATGCATAAGAAGAAATGAGAAGGGAATGGTGAAAAGACGGGGGAAATGATAGCCAGAAAGAAAATGGAAGAAAGAAGGAAAGGGTACAAGAGGAAACAGGGAGGAAAAGCAAAGCAGGAATTCATGACATACACTGCCAAAAAAGAAAAGGCAAGGAGACCACGGAGAATTAACATCAAGAAATATGAGGACTGCAAAAGCACAGAGTTAGTTTAGATGTTCTAGGAGGAAGCTAGGATACCCTGGAATATTTGTACTCAACCTTTATTCCACCAAATGCTTATTCATATTATGACTATTATTATGAACCACACTTAACTAGCCATATCACCTTCAATTGTGCATGGCAACTAGTATCGGCATTTTACAGCAGGGGAAACAACAAGGGACAGAGTAAGTAGATTCCTGATTCTCAAACCCAGACTTCCTCATGTTATTCCCCTTCAGGGTTCACGTCCTCTCTGCTTGTGTTCCTTTCGCAGCAAGGATATGCAGACCAGGGTGACTTCTGAGCCAGCTGACAGGGCTTCCCACATAGCTCATCCTTTTCTGGCCAAGTCAGAGGAAAATGGAGAAAAAAAATGGGGCAACCACCAGAATGGGCCTGAAACACTGACCCCAGAGATCTGAATGCGAAGCAGATGGGACCCAGACACTCATCCAAGTCCCACACTGTCCTGTTAAGCTCTTTCAACACTTCATTTGGACATATTTGTTTATTCTTTTGAAAATATACTTGCACTCACAGACGGAGAATTAAAGTACATAGACAAATATTTTCTAGAGACATTTTGGCTGTTTTCTCAGAAGGAAATTGAGATGAGAAAGAAGAATTCAAGTTGCTTACCAATAGTTATCAAGCTAAATGCCGTGAGTGGCTTGGCACATTAGCCCTTGAATGTTTTCCGGGGGTGTACACATAAGGATTAATAAATTCGTGCCAATATTCTAACAGATTTCCTTCTAGAGTTAACAGTAACTCTTGCTATTTGACCTTAACATTGCTGTCACAGAGCCAAGTGCAGCCTTGGAACCCTTCACAATCCAGTACTTACAGTTAGTCACTAGCAATAGGTGAGAATAAGCCCAGGAGTTAAAATCAATTTGTAATTTCTGGTGTAGAAATATGTCATGACTAGATGCTACACAGTGACATATTCCCATGATATTGAAAAAAATCACACAGGTAGTCAAATGAGAACAAATATTTAAGACTATACTCATTTGCTCTTTGGTAAATAATTACTTCCCACATACTAATAAGGGTTGTTGCTTTCCTCGTTAAAGCTAGAATCTTGGGAAATAGTTAAGATAAGTTATGCTTAGATGGAGAAAAGTTATGTACATGTTTGTGTAATTCAAAATAAGTTTGAAAGTCAGGCCAGACCTGGGCTAAAAGCCATGGATGGTATCTATAATGTTTACAAACTTCTGTTCTTTTAACAACTTCAGAGAATGAAGTTTCTAAGAAAACATTCAGCTGAGAAACACCAAGCGACTGCCTCCTTCACCATATACACAGATTCATCATGCCAAAGGGTGGTGGTCCTAACCAGGAACACAATATCTGGAATCTATCTGCCCCAAATAGCCAGATCTAAGCAGTCTTCTTAATCTTAGATCTTAGTCTTACTCACAAAGGCAAAACTACATTTCTCAGGGTGCCTTAGGAAACAAAACTTCCTAGTGATTCTAAAAGTCAAGCTCTGGGGTCCAAATAAGTCACCTTAAAAGGGTCTCGGAGTTTCATTTCATGTCTGTGGCTCCCTAAAATGATACATGAATGGAAAACATAAATGTCACACAGGCAGGAGTCGACCTGTACATTCACGTGTCACACATTTCCCAATGAAGTGAAATATAACTTTAATTAGGTCTTCACTATGGCATGCCTCATCAGTAAAATAAAAATGTCTGCATGCTATTCCTCATTTGTATGCCATCTTTGAAAGCTCCTGATTCCAGCAATCACAATTTTCAGTAAACTAAATTTAAACATCATGGCCCCAATGACATGAAGATGGAGTTAACTTTATCCTAGTGTCAAGAACCTCACAGGAGGAATTACTAAATAGTTCTCTTTGTTATTACAGTCCTCAAAGCGACAGAGCCCAGGGATGGAGGATTGAGTAGGGACCAACAATGCCACCTACTTAGGCTCCTTGAAAGAATTTTATTTGTTTTATGGAAACTGCTTGCCAATTCTGGCACTGAAATTAAACAAGTCAGTGAAACCACATACTCAACAAATCACACCTAAAAAAAAAAAAAAAAAAAAAGTTTTTAGGACCCCACATTTTCAGAACTGTTAAACACTTTTAGAAATTATTTGGAGATATTTTCCCCTCTAGATATGACAGTCATTATATGTCATTCCAATTAAGGTTAATATCCCTGAAGAGAATGCAGGTGGGGATGCATTTTTTGTCCAAATCTATTCTGAATCCTTCGCCACAGGGAAAGGGCTCACTTGAAAAGCTGTGAAGATGTCAGCCATTGATGCACATGTTCCCAACAGCCCAAGATGCAAGGCCATTCATGGCTGTCTCCATCCTTCTCTCTTCTCTCCAGAGTGTAATTACTTCAAGCAACAAAATCCCAGTTTATATTACTCAAATCCAGAAACTCACCACTTCCATAGCAACAGATACTTTATTGTCCCTGTTTTAAACATCCAACTGAACAGCTGTCACCACTCCTGTATATGCCACAGGACAGCATTTATACTTTGGGTGATCTAATTCTCAGGGTTTACCCTTCTCCCACTCCCTTTTTCCCCGCTCCCTCCCTCTCCCACCCTTTGTGTGCCTGTGCATGCATGCTTGTGTTGGGTATAGATGCACATGAGTGTGTTCATGTGTACCCATGTGTGGAGATTACAGAGGGAAATCTGGTGTCATTCCACAGGCCTTGAGACAAGGTACCTAACTTGGAACTTACTGATTAGGCTAGACTTCCTATTCAGTAAGTACCCAGGGATCTACCTGCCTCTACTACTCTAGCACTGGGATTACAAACATACGCCATCATGCCCAGACTTTTTTATGAGCTCTGAGAACTGAACTCAGGTCCTCTTGCCTCCAAGGAAAGAACCTTCCAATTTAACCACCTTCTTGGCTTAGAATTTACATATTTTTCTAACCATCAGCCAAGTAGTCTTTAGTGCCTAGAATGGATTTCTCACATGGTTAGAAGAGCTAGGATAGCACAATAAAAAACTAATAGGGTCCATTTTGGAAATTAGAATACAGCTCCATTATTTCCTGTCTGGAAGAAAGTTGGAGAGTCATTCAATGTGTTGCACCTAGCCACCATGCATAATGAGGGAATAATACCCACTTGAAATGTTGCATGTGTGACACAATTGTGTATGTACAATGACATAACCTAAAAATTTAATAGGATGAGAGTCAGGAACATTTCAACAGTATGCAGCCATGGAGGTACAAAAAGAGGAAAATGGCTAAGAAAGGAATTCAGAGAAGTTGTAAATCTGTGGATATCTTTAGGATGACATTTGAGTATTTTCAAGGATAAAGATCAAGGACAGATATAAATAGTTGGATCATGGAATTTATCACCAAAATAAGACATTTCTTGAGAGTGAAAGTAGGTATTATTATCACTGTGGAACCATACCAGTGAACAAGGACATCCTAGGCAAGCCAGAAAGCTTGGGAAAGGAAAAGTAATGAAGAAAGTCTGGCAAGAAAGAATAGAGGGTATGTATGCAGGGCCACTGTTGCTAAGGATAGGGCAGTAATTATGATGTAACTCATCCTTGCCTCCTAATACAGATGGAAAGCTAATTGTACACCCTCCTGGAAGTATCTCTTTCATGGTGCACTTGTTAGTGTGGGAGGAAAAGAGGAAGATAATAAAGAAATGGTGATTTTTTTTTTATTCATTTTCAAGAAACTATGACAAGATTTTGAGGGATATAGTTGTAAATTTGAAACACATATTCTATTATAAGTCAGAATATTCCTTTACACTGTAAGAAGATGTGTCACTGTGATTGGTTTTATAAAGATCTGGATGTTCAAAAGCTAGGCAGGAAAATGTGAGGCAGAACTTCTGAGGACAGAGAGGTCTCGGGAAGGAGAAAGGTACGATCACCAGCCAGATGCAGAGTTAGCAAGACATTCAGGAGGAGAGGGAAAAGCCACAGGCCACATGGCAGCACACAGATAAATAGATGTAGTTAGGAATAAGCCCAAGCTATAGAGCAGGCTTTCATAATTAATAATAAGTCTTTGTGTCATGATTTGGGGGGCTGGAGCAGCCCAAAAAAGCCTGCCACAAGTTAGTATGCTGTCTTTTTACTAGTCACATATTTATTATAAAATTTGGAATACAGTGAATTTGTTTTGTCAAGTTTCCCTTTTCTTGTCATAAGAAAACTTATGTAAGATTGGTTGAGGTAGGAGACATTCTGACCACGTGAGAAATAAACAACTGCATATAATATGTTCTGGTTCTGTGCAAGGTAGTAGTTAATTTGTTTGTTCAGTTTTACTTTCATAAATGCCCTGTAAGTAACTTGATTCAAAATCTGAGACTTAAAGGAGAAAAATAACTCATCAGGAAACTGATCTCATTTTTGAAGTTTTTTATGGCAGGACATGTTTCAAAGCTGGTAGGCTACCCATTGGGCAATCCAGCCATGCCACTCTAATACAACCCTACCAATTTTTATGCCTGAAGTTCTGTAAGGGTGCAGATAGTCTATGATTTTAATTATTAGAGGAAAAAAAATCCCCAAATGTTTAAAGACAAAAGAAACTCTTTATCAATAAAGTAGAAAGAATGTCACTAGGCCCAGTGTCATCAGAAAATATGCCAAAACATAGAGGAAACAGGAACCCAAAGAAGCCTGGCAGCGTGTGAACGTAGCTGCTCAAGGACATAGTATGTCTGTTCTGTGGTGTAACAGAGGGTAGGTTGGAGAAGGACACTTCAGGAAAGAAGGAAGGCTAGAAAAGGGTTCGGACATGGCACCCCACATCAAAATAAGAGCAGACAGAACTGTAAGTTTAAGAAGGGACGTGGGCTATCACTATCATTGGGATAGAAAGAAGAACGACATCCTTAATGCTTGCAGTTGTCATATTGGAGAACACACTGAAGACTGTTTTTCTAATTGTCAAGGCTGGCTTTTCAAAATTTAGAACACTGAAGGTTATACCTCTTCACTTACCTTCAGCTCCATTAAAATGTTTTTATAAAATGATATTGGCTTCTCCACATGTGCTCTGTGTATGTTCTTAGGGTTGAACACCAGGCCTTGTCCAGGCTAAGCATGTGGTCTACCACTAAACTATACCCCAAGACAAACACCATAATTTTTGACCCGTAAAATGATACTATGGCAGTGATATTATTTCATGTTTAGCTAGGTGCATAGTGTTTACTCTTAACATTAAGTATATTTCCAATTTCCCTATGATGTTTAGATCAAAATTATTTTTGACTCTATTGAAATGTCATGAATTTAATAGTGAAGCCACACTCAACATACACCTCCTTCAGCGGAGTGGTAGTCCACACTACGGTCTTATTTTACACAACCCCAGGAGTGTTCTAGGGCTACATCTTGTACACTGCTAGATTAGCCACATCCATGAGAAGCCCCTGGAAGCTCATCACCCCCCACAAGTTCCAGTGTGAAACTTCTTCATTAAAAACCACTTCAAACTCTTTCCCCAATTGACCACAGATGACCTAATAACATTCCTCTGTGGAAACTAAGCCATCATATGATTAATTCTTTCTAGAGGAGTGTTCCGTTGTCCTAAAAAAAAAATTCTTCAAAACAGAAAATGCTGATGAATGGCTACTAAACGTAAACGATTCCAGTTCATCCATCAAAAGGCACATACAAGGATACAGCTTGTGTCTAGGGAGGGAGGTAACAGTTCTCCAGGAACAACAAACAGTATTAGGAAGCAGGGCTGAAGCTTGAAGATGCGGGGTTGTTAATATTCATACATATGATTCACAACTGCTAACTAACAGAGGAAGTGCTACCACCCCTGGGACTTATCCAGACCTAACAATAAAGGAGTGAGAGGAGACTAGAACCAGTGCCCAGTAAACAGACCCCACATACTCACAACCTTGCTCTCCCAGAAGAGTGTGTATGTTCCTCCTAGGGTTCTATTTGGCAATAAAATATGAAGTCCTTAGAAGTTCAATTCATGGTAGATTCCATCAGGCAGACCACCACTGGATCTGTCTTCCTGTGCCCTGGGAGCATGGTGAAGATCTATGATGCTACAGAAGAAACAGACACCCTATCTCAAAACAATACAATGTCAAAGCTGCAATATTGAACCAAGAAATGAGTTTGGGTTGAGATCTACGTCTTTCTGTAATAGAGCATCTAACAGTCTACCTAATATAAACCACAGTGACTCTGCCCAAGAAGCCACGGAAGAACTTGAGTGCTGCCTCTGCAGCCTCTCTTCAGACAATGGATCCTTGTTCTATGGCCTCCCAGCTGTGACAGGCATGATAAAAATGGAGGTTGCTTTTATATTCTCTATGCTATTTTGACACTGACAGCAGCATGGTCATTTGCCAAATAATCAGAGCACGCTGGCATTTTTATAAATAAAGTGCTGGGATTTGACAGTAATCTGTACAAGGAGGACTTGGAGGATGGACAAAACATGCCTTCTTTCCCATGCCTAGGAAACAGGCCTCCTTGGCGATTTTTCAATATACGCAAATTTCTTTTGACCAAAAGGCAGCCAGGAGTACAGCTATGACATCAACCCAGCCCCAGCCCCAGTGCAACGACACAGGGAAGTGTTTCTCTCTCCTCTATGGCTTGCAGGAATGTGTTCCTGGAACTTGGTGAGTTATGCAAGGGGGGGGATTATTTCATGCAGAAGAGACAAGGGTGTGGAGGGAAGGGCAGAGAGGAACTGAGGCTCTGCATACTCCACAGTGCATAGATGGCTCTGTTCCTCCCTAGAATCCTAGTTCCCAGCTCAGTGATGAGGAAACCACATGTACCCTGGTGTGTAACAAAGGCTGTGCCTGCCACAGTCTAGCTTTGAAAGACTCAGAAGTGCAAGAATAGTCAAATAAATAGGAAGGGATATACATATGAATCCTGTAAGAAAGCCATCGTAGACTGGGGCTGTTCAAACATCTACTTGTTACTACATACATTTATGTCTGCCTTGTCAAAAACAGTTGTTTTTACAAGTTTAAAACCACTTTTAAGAAGTGGTTTTAGATTGTCATTTAGAAAGCTCTCTCTAAGTGGCTAAGTATATTTAATTATTATTTGACAAGTGAGAAAACTGACCTTCAAAGAGTTTAGGCAAAAGCATCAACCCCAGTTAAGGAACGAGGACCTGGTACAAATTCTCCGACCCTTCTTCCTGTGCTGCTGAACTTCCACATCTCTCAATTCTTCCCTCATTCTGAACAGGCTAGAACTCCAGAGCCTCAGCTTCCCCAGCAGTAGTACAGGAAGAGGGGCTGAGCACCGCACCATTGGAGCAGTGTGCCAGGAGGAACTTGCTCAGACAATTGGAAGTTTCAGCTAAGGGGACTTTTCCCTGAGGGTATTTCCATATTCTCTCACTGTCACCCTACTCCCTTTTGTGCCAACTCCCTCATCCCAGCAGAATGAGATCACACTCCATAAGGACCAATCTTGTCTTGTGGGTATCAGCCCTTCCATAACAGCTTCTCATACTACACATGGCTCAGACTACCCAGGAAACAGCTAAATCCAGACCGGTCCCAGGGAAGCACAGAATCTAACTTGGCCTAGCCTTGAGAATCCCTATGGGAACAGGGGAAACTCTCACAGGGATGTGCTGATGCATGCTGAGGGGACAGAGCAGAGGACTATGCAAGGTACGGGGCACAGAGCAGGGTCCAGATGACGTCACTTTTAGAGGGTTACTAGAATGTTCTTCTAGCAATAGCTGAGGTTAGTGCATTATGGTGCCACTGTCCTACTACCAAATTTCAAGTGGTTATGGACAGATTCTTCTCTCTGCCAGAGAATTCAGAAACACTGAATAAGGGTCATGACCTAAGGTCTAAAAATGTGACAGTGAGTAAATCTATTTCTCACCATCTTTTTTTTTCTTTTTCAGTTTTCCTGCTCTCTCTCTCTCCTTCTCTCTCTCTCTCTCTCTCTCTCTCTCTCTGTGTGTGTGTGTGTGTGTGTGTGTGTGTGTGTGTGTGTGTATGTGTGCGCGCACGCACATGTATGCATGTTTGGAGTGTGTATCTGTGTGGGGATGATGTGTGTATATTTATATGTATGTGAGGTCTGTGTGAATGTGGAGGTGTATACATGGGTGTGTGTGTGAGAGAGAGAGAGAGAGAGTGTGTGTGTGTGTGTGTGTGTGTGTGTGTGTGTTTGTATGTAGGGTAGGATAGGCAGAAATTGATAACAGGAATTACCCCATCATTCTTCTACTTTATTCAGTGACATACTGTCTCTCAAAAATAGAATCCAGAGCTCCCTGGTATTTCCCAAGCCAGCTTGCTGTGGAGTTCCCTGTTTCTGCATCCCAAGGCTGGAATTGCTGGCCTAGCCAGCATTTACATGAGTTGTAGTATTCCGAACTCAGATAGTCATGCTCTCCCATCTTCCATCCTGTTTAAAGCTTCACTTAAGAGGCTAGCACATCTCTTTTCTAAAGCATTAGAAGAGAGTGGCAGTGGAGGGCGCTTAGAATAGGTGTGTCTGAAGGGAACAAGAGGTTCACTAGCACCACCAAACTCTGCTTCTGAGTTTAGGCACTGTTACAGACAGAAAGAGGTAGCTCAGCAGTAATCCTTCAAGGACACTAAAGATACTGCATTGGTCCACACACATTCTCTGACATCTGGGTGGCCTTTATATCTTTCCTAGAAATGAGCCCACAAATGCATGCACTCCTTTTAGCTTCCCTTTAACAAATAATAAAATAACTTTGCATGTTACTTATGATTGGTTGCAGGTGGCATATCTTCCAGATTTCAGGTATTTCATAGAAACTATAGTAAGATAAGGATTCCTGAGACTGTATGGATTTTCACAAGCAGAAAGACAAGATAGCAGCAGGTCAAGAACAAACACTACAGAATCCAAAACATGAAGCACTGAGTTTGGAAACACTCTGCCTATCACTGAACTGGGCACCAGGAAAACATAAAAGCCAGCCACGGTGACTGGGCAACCACTACAGCAAGCAGAGGCAACTTGGAACAAAGGGAGCAAACAGTGTGTGCCAACAGATTTGCAGGAGATGGAGAGAGATGAGGGGCCATCTACTTTGATTCAGGCTCTTGAGACAGACCTCAGGATGGGGCTAGCTCTGGAACTAGGCTTTGGAGGATGTGCTAGACCTTTTGGTGTTGGGGGGACCCAGGCAAGAACGATAGCAGCAGTAAGAAACTTCCTGTGACAAAACAGAAGACCAGACACAGGGAGTCGAAGCGAGATCGTAGCCTCTGAACCTGAACAGTGTGCAATTGTGAAAAGTATATTCATTTCAGATGTAAAAACATTTCCTTGTGTACAAGTAAATACTGTAATTGAAGTGACAGAGTAGACATGTAGAATTTATTATCTGAAAGAAAATCTAATCAATAGGTATTTCATTTCGAAAAGTTAATGAAATATTATGGAGAGAGTGGCCTTTTAAGCTTTGATTTTTAGGTTCCGAGAAAGAGCTTAATTCCCAGTGACAAGGTCAGTACTAGTTGAATGGTCCCCTGCCTCCCTCGGAAACAACTGCTCTTTCGTTCTTGAATTATTTATTAAAATCAGGCCTCAACAATTAGGGTGTACCTAAACTTCTTTTTTTGCCGATCAGCAAGTTAAGAATCACATCGCCTTCACTATTTCTATCAATTTTCAGGATATATTAAATACTCATATGACATTAAACACACATCTCAGAAGCAAAGTTGGATGTGTAACAAGATCCTCTTTTGAGTTCATGCCAATTAATATTCAGTGATAGAAGTGCATATGCATTTAATACTTTTATCATCAAGGAAGGGCAGAGGTTTGAGTCATTGCCAAGGACAATGTGGGTATATTTTATCTCCTGCTAATTAGCCAAATTAGATGAGCTTCTGGAGGATTATTTGAAAGCAAAGGTTTGCCAAGCCTACCTTTAATAAACAGTTTTTATGTTCCCAATAGCCAAAGACTCAATCCTTAGATGACAAAAATAAATCTTCTGGTGCATCCATCATAGTTAAATCAAGCCACTTCCAAGGTCAATTATATAGGGTCAGATACAACAGGCATGCCAAAGAGCTGCATATGCAAAATCATAGGCATCAGGTCATCCCAAGAAGAGAAAATGTTCTTTTTCTTGCAAAGAAATCTCACGTTTTTTGTTTGCATTTACAGTGATGCATAGATATGCCTTGATGTGGGGTCCTAATGAAAACTGTGTTTTTCCCAAATGGTTGAAATCTTTCTCTAGAAGTAAAATAACATAGTATAAAAATATCATGCTCCTTCTTAAGACCTACGGCAGCGAATTGACTCTGCATTGTAGGTGGTGAGTATAGAGCAGCAGACGTCACATACACACTCTGTCCTCACTGAGGCGGCCCCTCTTTCAGAAGGACGTCTTTGTTAAATAAATGTGCCCTCATAACTGTCTTTGAGAAGCAGACAGATGCAGATCCTACAACACTCTGCACCTCCTTTGAAGCCCTTAAAGGCCTCACTTCAAAAACATGTCCTATTTTAATTATATCATCCTGGTACATGAGAGATAAGGTGATTTCTCTACTTCCCGGATCAAAAGGAACAGCAGGATTAGACAGAAGCAACACACTGACAACCGTTCCGGCTGCCTTGGAATCACAACATTTGAGAATTTTATGCCTGTCCTCTGACCATGCTTTCAGTGTCTATGAGGAAGTTCCTGCACTCTGTTTGACCCGACTGAACTTTGTCACACCGCCTGCTCACCACCCCTGCTGAAGCGAGCCACTAAATCTTACTAGCTATCTCTTTGTTGTCTCTTGTGTGTGCCCAGCCCCTCCTTCCGATCTTACCAAGCCAGTTAAGTTGCACTTTTCACCTTCTCTGTTGACACAAATAAAGTAACTGCAGTTATTTGAATATTGACTGCACATTTTGTCAACATCTCAAGTTTTATAAGTCAACTAGATTGTGTTTCAAGGCAGAAGCCTACAATTTCATAGCTCATCTCTATTTGCTTGCTCTGAGCAAAAGAACAGAATGGAAACCCAGAGCACTAAGAGAAAGTTTGTTTAGTTCTGTCATCAAAGAAATGAAGTAAATTATTCAGCACCCTAGAAGTGTTTTTAAAACATTCTATTATGGAAAAGGAAGCTATTAGTTTGTTCAAATATACTCATTTGATCTGTGTTTAGCCAATGTGTGTGGAAAGTAGAGTGTGTTGGAATGGAAAGTATTAAAGTGCTGAATGCAGCATGAATTGAGTTTTGTTGAGAACAGATATGTGTCAGCTATATGGAGGTACTCTCCTAGTTAAAAAAAAAAAAATGGCAGGCCATTCCAACTCCATTCACAGATCAGTGCAAGATTATGTTCCAGTTCTCCACCCACATTAGGTGTTACACCTGATGCCTGGAGCCATGATCTCCTGAGATTTTAAAACATTTCTTGAACTACATATCCAGTTATAAAATGTCAGGCTTGTGGCCACTCAGGTCTGAGAATCTGACTTTGGACAAGATTTTTTGCTGCCTTAAGTACTGTATTGAGGCTATGGGTAAGCATCATTAGTTTCCTGACCAACACCCCAAGATGTACACAGAAAACTCCTTAAGGTAACACTACTCATCCTCCAGTGAAGAAATATTATTTGACACAAATATGGAAATATATTGGTAATGATACAGACAAGTTCTCTCTCTCTCTTTCTCTAGAATTACAAATGGTTAATCTTTTTGAAATTTGAGAATCCTAAATGTTTTTTAAGTTGAAGATTAGTCACATTAGAGTCAATTCTGTGAATAAAGACTATGCTATGTTCTAATGATCCCAAGTCAGTCCTGAAGCCAGCCCAGACATTCTGCTACATACTAAATCCAGTTGTTGAAACAGAACAAGATTAAAATTTTCCTGTGGTGCTTCTGTTTTAGAAGTCATTTGATTCTGCTGAATGAAGCCAACAGGTCCAGACCTGACATGAAAGAAAAGCATACAGACTAAAAACCTATGCATACAAGTTAAACCCTAAATAGCAAACAAAGTGTCTGCCTACATAAATACTTAGTGTCTGGGGCCAGAGCATAATCAGAAAAGCACATGTATGTCCCAAGGCCCAGGAACATTACGGAGGTGGCTATGTGAGTACTTGGAGAATGCTTAAACTCTACTGGCTCCTTCTAGCTATTGCCTAGACCCAAGGCAATACAGTGCAATACAGACAACGTGTTCTATGTTTCAAACTTAGACAAAATCAAAATATCTTACATGAAATATTATAACTATTTAACAATAAAAGTGCAGCTACAGGATAAATATCATTGGAGCAAACTTCTATGGCTTATATTTGACACCTTAGATCAATGTGTCAATGAGGCATCATATAGACTCATTGGGTTACAAGTCTAGTTCAAATGAGCACACTGCTCTCCAGAAAATTAGCTACAGGTTGAGAACCACTGCTCTAAAGTGAGTCTGATCTTTATCACTGTCACTGTAGATCCAGGAAAAATTGCGTCTTTGCACATCACTGATACCCATTAGTATTTCAGAATAAAGGCAAGGAGGAAAGCTCTATTATAAGGGGATGCCAGATGCACCAGTGTCAGTAATTCTTTCTTCTGCTGGAAATACTTAGATTAATAGAAATGGGTTAATAATTAAGACAGAGCTAGCCAATAAGAAGCCTTAGTCATCAGACAACAGTTTCCTAATTAATATAAATCTTGTGTCTTTATTTGGGGCTCAAAGGTAACAGGACCCCGATGAGCCAGAAAATCTCCATCTACACAAAAGGAACTGTATTGAAGAGTCACAGCATTAGGAAGGTTGAGAACCACTGCTTTGGATTCTTGTGCAATCCTGTCTATCAAAGATACTGCAGAAGATGTAGTCACAAGCTTCAAGCTTCAAAGATACTGCAGAAGATGTAGTCACAAGCTTCAAGCTATAGACTATAAAAGATTATCTACTCATCCTGTAGAATTATGTGTGAGAGAAAATAGAAACAAAAACAGAAGTTGTATACATACCCATAATCCCAATACAGAAGTAAAGGTAGTTAAACAAGCCAAGGGATAGTCCTGCTTACAATCCTAGCATTCAATAAGTAATTTCCTGTTCTTGAAAGACTCCTACAGACAACTGGGAAGTTGGCCTGTTACTTACAATGTTGCATGCATCCCTCCAGGAAGGACTTTCTGATCCAAATGTTAGCTTTCTATAAAATGGACACATGGGCAATTTCCATCTACCCCATGGGCTTCATATTATATGTGAGAAATGAAAGGAAAACAAAAGCAAGCTGTATGTGTTTGCATGTGCCTGTAATACCAACATTAGGGGAGCAGAGGGATGTGGATCTCAGGAGTTCAAGGTCACTTTTCTTGGCTACATAGCAGTTCAAAGCCAGCCTGAGCTACATGAGACCCATCTCAATCAATCAATCAATTACGGACAGCCTCTTACCAGGTACTTAATTTGAATTCAATTCAAAATTTACACTGTATAAATCAGTCCAAAGGAATGTATCAAAATATCTGAAATAGCTTTACTTTACAAATCATTTGGAAAGGAAAAGCCAGTACTTGTTTGTCTACATACAGTAGGAAATGCTATATGCAGCCTTTACTGGGTACCTTAACTATGGGTAGCTACTACAATTCCATTGAGTTCTAAGCCATCTATGTTCTCTTCAGAATAAAATAGGTTTCATGAGCAAACAAGGTGGCCAAGCCTGTTGTCCTGAGTTCAATACCCAGACCACTTACAGTGAAGGAAAGAACAAGACTCTAACTGTCCTCTGGTCTTCACACACTCCTGGTGGCACCTGAGCAGCCATGTGCATGCACACATATACACAAGTAAATAAATAACTTGTCAAAAACATTTTAAATGGGATTCACAAGCCAGCTCTCAATTGCATTGAAGCTGATTTTTTAGCCTTTTTGCATCAATGCTCTTTGACAAATAAACAGATGACCAATATGAGTCCAGATATACTATTTGTAAAGATTAAGTTTTAAATTATTTTTAATTACAGTTCTATGATATAGGGATACAGGTAAAATAATGCCATTGTTCCTCACCCTATTCACACATTTTGTGCTGTGCTATATGTCCAGCATGGGCACTTAAAGCTGACGGAGGAATATGTCTAACCACAACAGTCAATGGAAAGACTCACACAGAATGTGGGCCAGAATTAAACGTGTAAATCTAGCTCCAGAGCCAATGTGTTTTTAAGCTAAGGCTAGGTAGGAGGAGTGTGTATGAAAATTAGCTATGCAAAGAAGAGTGGAAGGCACCCCAAGTCAGTGGAGGAAGTAATCTACAAATGACAAATAACTCCTGGCTCAAACTTGTGCCTGAATTCCACAGCAGAGTCCCTAGAAAGAAAAGATTGATAAATATGTTCATATGTCTGTGTTTAAAAGACTAGAAAAGTGTAAATGTCAATTTTAAATAAATGGTAGTATATATCCAGAATTAGCCCAACATCTGAATTCCATGGAAACCTTCATGGACATCTGAAATGGTTTATCAAAAATAAATTCCCTTTCATACTTTTAGGACATTCTAAGATGATAAATATCTCCCCCTTGATTTTGAGTCTTTAAAAGGATGAAAAGGGACCGGGGTTATAGTTCAGTTGTCAAAGTGTTCATCTAGCATGCATGAAGCCAAGTTAGATTCTCAGTCCTGTATATACTGGACAGGTTGCATATCTGAAATTCCACCATTTGAGAAGCGGATGTAAAAGGATTAAAAGTTCAAAGTCATCCTTACTTACCTATGGAGATCAAGACAAGCCTAGGATATATAGAAAGATCTCAATTGGCTCAGAGGTCAATAATGCCTGTTGCTCTTACAAAAGACCCTGGATATTTCCTAGTCCCTACATGGTGACTCACAACTGTCTGTAACTCTAGTTCCAGAGGATCCAATGTCCTCTTTTGGCCTACCCAGGCTGAATACATGTAGTGCATAGATATACATGCAAGCAAAGCACCCACACAGATAAAATTATAATAAATAAATCTTTTTAAATTTTTAAATAAATGTAAGCCATAGAAACAGTGTCACACTGTAGCTTCCATGACAAGACTTTTAAGTTGCTCCCTTTTTATCTTATTTTTTTTTTGTTTTATCTTAAAGTTTGTTTTATTTGGGGGGTGTACAGGGGTAGAGGGAGGGTACAAAGGAATGGGGAAATGAAGGAAAGAAAGGAAGGAAGGGAAGGAGGAAGAAAAGGAGGGAGGAAGAAGGGAAGGAAGAAAGGATTTTCACATTAGCTATGTATAAGCATCTCCATTTAAGCAATATTTTGATAGTAAGGTTTTACTGAACTTAGATAATGAAACATTGTATTTTCTTAATTATATATATATATGTATATATATATACACTAAATATATACACTAAATATAGCTACATGTATTATTAATAGTGGTCCAGGTATGTATTGTTCAATTGTGTACAGATTAAAAGTAGTTAAATTTCATGTAATGATGCTGACTCTGATGGTAGCACAAATCTTACCATTTCTATCCCTAAAACACTACTAATTATACTCATTGGCACTCTTATCATGTTTCAGCTTACAAGTTTACGTGTAGTGGTAGGTATCTTCATATTATTCAGTTCTATGGCCCCTACCACCAAGATGTAGATCTCATTTGCAAATGAGTAAACAACACAGACACAACAGGCAGATGCCACCATGCAGGTTAATAACACAGGAAGGCAATCTAAACAGCTTATGAGCATGTGGGTTTGTACCTTTCTGAACAAAGGTTTTCCTCATCTCAAAGCTTGGGACAGCAAACACAACTACCTAAAAGGATGGTTTAAACATAGAACTCGATGTTCATAAGACATACACATCTGCAAAAATATTAATTATCTTCTCCTCAAAAGACAATCAAAGGTTTATATAAAAACACTTAGAAACAGTATCTCCACAAAAATGGTCTGTAGTGAATTATGATGGAAGGAAGGCAGGAAGAGCTCTCAGCAACGCCCCTACTCTCTCTCACTAGTGTCCCAACACACTAGAAGACCACAGGGATCTCTAACACATCGTTTATCTTCAGTCCCATTAAAAATTGATCTGAAAAGACATAGGATGGACCGCATAAATTGACCCCACTATAAAAATTCAAAGGGCTTGCCAGATTCGTCTCTTTTTTTATTTTAATCTTTTAAAAGCATGTTTAGATTGTATTCATTTGATTTGAGCGGGGCTTTTCTCTAAAATAAATTGCCTGTACATGCACACACTAACACATGTGGAATTCCTTTTCCGTAAGCCTCAAAGAGGCTTTTGATTCTTCTTGCGATTCACCAGAAGAGAGTGTGAGCAAGTGAGATGCACCCTGGGATTTGGATGGCTCCAGAGTCACAGCACGCGCCTACATGGAAACCAGATGGCTACAGAAAATGTCTCTTTTATAAAAGAAATAATAATAAAATAAAAAAAGTGGAATCTTAAGGTGTTTCTCAGACTCTTGTCCTCAAATGGATCCACAAAAAGGTACAAATCAAAAGGCAACTAAAAGGAACAATACCTAAAATAATCTTAGTTCATCACAGTTTAACCTGGGGGATCCCATGGGGCCCCAGCTTAGAATGCAGCTTTGCAGGACCCACAACACAGTTGAGGAAGGGTTGAGCCTTCCACCATGTGGGGAGAAGGGAGGATAGAGCAGAGGAGAAATCTTAGTTGAGAAAGTTGAAGGCCCTTGGAAGGATTCTTTTTTTTTTTTCCCCTCCCTGAAAAACTAACTGCTGTTCCCGAGATGGGGTGCTTAGAGGACACCACTTTTTAATCTTGCAATATTAATTCCCCAATGCTTTGAACTGACAGGCAGGCCAATGTAAATGAGCCAGAACAAGAGTCTGAGCCAGAATTTTTGTTGTACCATGACAAAAAAATGTGTTATTAGTGCCCAGTGATTAATGAGCAGGCAAGAGGAAGGGCTGCAACAGGCATAAGACTGTCTTGGTATGTGCACAGTTTACAGTGGCAGGGCAAATACGCCAAGTGCCCCAAACACACACATGGACACACTTGGTACACGTATGTCCATACGGGCTATTTCATGTAAATTTTCACTACCATTTAGCACTTCACAAAATGTTCCAGACAGGCACGATGGCAGATATCTGCAGCTTCAGCTCCAGGAGAGGATCACGTCCTAGAGGCCAGCCTGTGTTACATAGTGATAACCCTGTCAATGTAAAATAATAAAGTTTTGTTTTTTTAAATCTGACAATGGATGTCATATACCGATGAAACTAACTGACTAAATTCTGCTAAGTAAGTCAGTTACTTACAATGTTTATGTAAGACTCACTACTTAACTACGAGTTAATTTTACCAGTAAAGGAAATTAGCCAAAATATACTGACCAGTGAATTCAATCACAGAGAATAAATTTAGTATAAAAGAAATCTCTTTAAAATTCAAATAACTAGAGAAGTGGAAAAAAGCAAATCATTAAAGGGAAAAAAATCTCTTTTTTTTTTTTTTTTTTTTTTTTTTTTTTTTTTTTGTTAACAAAGGATAATGTCTTCCAAAAAAATATGGTACCCTACCAAAAGCATAGCATTCTACTTTATGAAATTTAAATTAACAACATCCTCTTCTATTATAGCTGACGACCAAAAATGTTCAGAAGAAATATGCCTGGGGATCATGCACGTCTACAAAGCACAACTGTAATGGTAACTGCTCACGAGGCTTAGCTGGGGTCGAGAAGGAGACCGCTAAGAGGTGAAACAAACAAGGAGAATATAGAGGGACATGAAACACAGGCGGTGACCCAACAACCATTGTCACTACACAGTGCAAAGCCACAAACACCAGTGAGAAAAAGAGAAGCAGCCACGGTATTTTGAGCCAAATAAGATAAAATAAAATGATGACATCGCAGTAATTATATACAACACATTGGAAGATGTGATCACCTATCTGGTCACACTCCTCCTTTAGCTTTATCCTTCTTAGTTTTCTTTCCTTTTCTCTCTCTCTCTCTTTAAAAGTATTATGTGCATGTTTGTGTGCACATGTGTATTTGTGTGTATATGTATATGTGTGTTCTTGTGTATATATGTATATGTGTGTATGTCTATATTTATTTATATGTATATGTATTTGTGTGTGTATATATGTATGTATGTGAATGTGTGTGTGTGCGTGCTTGCATGCCAACACACATGTGGCAATCAGAAGAGCACTTTCAAGTCCCAGCTCTATCATTCTACCATGTAGGTCCTGGGCACTGAATGTAAGGTCCCCAGGCTTGGCAATTGGCATAGTCACCAACTGAGCCATCTCCCCAGACTCTTATTTAAAATGCTAATTCCCCCAAAATAAGCTTACAGAGTACCAGCACCACTTCCTTAGAACTTTATAAAGTGTGATTCAGTGGCTGAAGTAATGCCTTACAGATAGACACAAGGTTTTAATTTCTTAACTTTTTATAATTGTTAGAAATACTTGTTGCAGATAACGACAAAAAAGTAAACAAGTAAACCATGTTTATTTGTACTTCTTTTTGAAGGTGCTCATGGGACTGAGCTTTTTCCTGGCCTTTTCTTCCTTCCCTCCCTGTTTCCCTCCTTCCTTCCTTCCTTCCCTCCCTCTCTTCCTCATTCCCTTTCTCCTTCCCTCCCTTCTTCTGGCTCTTTTCTTGTCTTTAAAACCAAAAAGCAAATCCAGTCAGTAGTAATGCACTTGGGGGTGGAGGGGGGGCAACTCTTTAGAACTCACTTCTGAATGATTGCTTTTGCGATTTTGAATTTTGTAAATGGTTTTTAGGACAAAATTAGCAAGTTTTTGCTTTCTCATAGGGTTAAATCTGTAAGGAGCTGGCATATCATCTTATTTAATCCTAGTTTATCCATTCAAGTTGTATGATGACTTTTGTTACTTGTTTTTATTTTTCTCCCTTTACATCAATATAACTGCTTTGGAGTCAGTTCTGCTGATAGAAGGGAAACTGTCCAAAGCAGAACCTACATTCACAAATTTTATCTTTGCTGCTGAACTGAGACAAACTCAGATTAAAAAAAAAAAAAAACCCGACATGCTTATGTCATTTCTACAACTGTAGGTCTCCAAGTTAGAATCATTTGGAAGTTCCAAGGATTCTAGTCTAATACTCTAGTCTGTGCTTGGACTGGGGACCACAGTTGGAGAGCATGTTTGGTAGTGAAAGAATAATATTCAGGGTAGAACAACAAATGTTGTGTTGAATGTAGGCTCATCCTGTACAAGAACACTAAGAAGACAATAAAATATTTTATTTCAAACACAAGGATAATTTTCAAATCTGTTTACTGAACTGGCGTGGTGAAATGGGAAAAATAACAGCCAATAATTGTCTTTTGTGGTGGCAAATAATCAGTGCCCTCTGAAACTGATGACCCATATTGATGGAGTTCAAGCAAACAGTGAGCCATTGGAAGGAGAATATACAGTTTGTCTGAAAAAGGCAGGTGAAGCCATTGTCTATTAATTTCTCCCAATAGGAGTAACAGCTGGCTCATTGGGACATGATGGAGGTATTGAGGGGAGGGAGTGGTGTTAAAAGTTGAGCATTTCTTCTGAAATGCTTGATGCCAAAAGTATCTCAGATTTGTTTGTTTGCATTTTGCAATATTTGCATAGACTTTACTGGTTGAGCATTTCTAATCTGGTATTATGAAAATGAAAATGCTCTTCAACCTAACTCTTCCAAGCTGTTCAGGTACTGGAACATTTGAGGGATGGGACTGCAAGTCGACAGGGGCCCCGGTTCTGCTGTATATAGACATATAAGAAAGCAAACCCAGTCTTTTCAGGAGCCCACAATTCCCTGTGCTAAGGGAAGGTCATTTGAGTTTTTTACTATAAATGGCTGAGTTCTGCTTACCTCTGAACTGAACAGCAAAGCTGAGGTCGGCAATGAGACAGACCTTACTATACACACTGTGTTGATAAGAAGCTGGGTTCTGAAGTGATGTTCCCTCCGCCCACCTCACAGCTTGTATCCCCAGCCTGTGATCCCAGCCCTCTTCCTTAAGAAGAAAACAAACCTGTCTAACTGTTTAGCCCTTCCTCAACCTGCAGAATTCCAAACACTAAGGCAAGTTCCTCTTCAGTTTAAGACTGAATAAATAGGATGTTTCTCCAGTGAAAGCAAAGGGGGCATTTGCATAGTCTCTTAGCGCAGCACAGTCCTCAGTATCAATTTAAGTATTTAAATGTACAGTTAAAACCCACATGGTAACAGAAATTCATGAATTCCCCAGCTGACCTGACCTGAAATGCTGCAAGTACCTTAGTTTTTCACGTTATATTTTCATTATCTACATTTAATTGGTTTGAAAATAATGTGAAGTGATTTGGAAAAGGAGTGGGTTTTTTTTTAACCCAGCTTTATTTAATAATATATACTTACATCTAATCATCATTATAAGGTTGTTTCATGGCTGGTTTTACGTCAAGTTAATGCAAGTTAGAGTCATTTTGGAAGAGGAAACCTCAATTGAGAGAATGGCCCCACTAGACTGACCTGTGACCAAGCCTGCAGTACATTTTCTTAATTGATGGTTGATTGAGAGAGCCAGGCTCACTGTGTGCAGTGCTACCCATGGGCTGGATGGTATAAGAAAGCAAGCTAAACAAGTCAGGAGGAGCAAGACAGCATGCAACACTCCTCCATGGCCTCTGCATCAGCTCCTGCCTTCAGGGCTCCTGCTTTGAGTTCCTGCCCCAATTTCCCTCAGTGATGGAGTGTGATATGGAACTGTAAGCTGAAATAAAACCTTTATACCCAAATTAGTTTGGGTCATGTTGTTTTATCACAGCAATAGAAACCCTAGCTAAGATGGTTGTATATCATATATGTATTTATAATTTATTTATGAGATAAGTTCATATAATTTCATATGACTAATCCATTTATAAAACTAGTTTTGCTGTCCTTGTACTGTTCCTATTTATTTTTTTCATGGGAAGATTTATGCAAAATACATTTTAGAATATTTTTAAATGTACATGAGCATTTGTCTCAATGTATGTCTGTGTACCACATGAGTGCCTGGTACCAACAGAGAACAGAAGAGAGTGCTGGATCACATTGGACTGGGGTTAAGATGGTTGTGAGCTCCCAGATAGGTGCTGGACATTGAAGCCTCTCGCTGGAGAGCAGCCAAATCTGTTAACCAGCACGAGTCAACTCTCCATCCCCTCTGTTCTTTCCTTTCCTTTTTTTTTTTTTTTTTTTTTTTTTTTCCTTTCTTTGTTTCCACTTGGGTTTGTGAGATTTTTAGAATGATTTTCCTGAGTACCATGCTTAATGTTCACTTTATATATAATAGTCCTTGTGCTCACCTGGTCTCCTTATCCTTTTTGCACAAAATTGCAGCAAAATCATATACTGTTCTCTGTGAGTCACAGGAAGCCAGCTTTTCAGAAAACATCACAGAGTCTTGTAATAACATTTCCTGAATAGAATCTAGGGAGCTTTCTGGGACCACATGAAGTCACAGAGAGACAGCCTCCTATAAAGAGTGGGAAATATTAATAAATACAATGTTTCTCCTCATCAAATAAAAGCTCACCACAAAGGGCCATCTTATGACCCAGAGAGAAAATAGTTAATGTCTGAGAGCACTACAATGAAAACATGAAAAGTTATGCTATTTTTATACCTCATATGATGTTAAGTCTGGGAAAACTCAAGATAACTCAATGTTTAAAATAAAATGCATGTTTAATACACATCAATTGCTGACCATTTATCTTATGCTTTTAAAAAGGTTATCCATTAAAATGTCGCCCTTCTTCCTTAAAAGTTTTGTGCTAGGATTCCAGCCACTTTCATTTATTGCTAAACAGAGGAGGACGTCTGGGCAGGTGATCTACTTAAATAGATGGCAGCTAAACGACAATGAACTTTGACTCATTTAAATTAACTCCAATATTTATTGTTACAAGCTTGACAATGCTCTTGGAAACGATTAAGTATGACCTCTAGGATAAATGAGTTTAATAAAAGATACTTAAAAGAAGAACAATATTCTAGTTAAGAGAGTCATTTCTCATCAGAAATCAAAGGTCCATGGGATGATTATTTGATATATAGTGTCACAGAAGAAAACCTGAGTGGAAACTACCACAGTGATTTTAGTGAAAAAGAACATGACTCTGTGTTCCCACATGATTGCCTTCCTGGGGAAGATTAAACGCTAATGAAAAAAAGAAAAAAAAAACTCTATGTAATCACTGCTCAATTAAAGATGATTTTAAACAGCCAATAAATTAATTCATATGACTTAGGGTAGGGTAAAGGCATAGTAAAATATTGTTGTTAAATAATAGAATTTTGCTGTTAATTTTAACTTCTGGATATAACAATACAAATTTTGAGATTTATTGTATATCATATGTATGAAGGGGTATGTAAATGTGTATCCATGTTCTCTCAAACTCCATAGGCACCTGGGTCCCCTGGATCTGGAGTTATAAGCAGTTGTGAGACACCCAACATGGTGCTGAGAACTGAACTCAGTCCTCTGAGATCTATGTACACTCTTAATTGATGAACCATCTCTCCAGTCCAAACATATACATGTTTCATCAGGCAGAGGTTTGGTAAGATCTCTTCGCCACTATCAGACATGTCTCTACTTAGATTGGACTGACTCTGTGGTTCACACTAGAGGGAGACTCCCAACTAATGATTTAAAAGCCTAAGCATATCAGAGATTTCAGTTTGCTGATCAATATCCTCCAGTACATATCTTTTAGTCAGTTTCAAGAATATGCTAGATGATATTAATGCCAGCTTCCATCATTGCAGCTCAAAATGTCACCATGATAAGGAAAAATAATTGATGGCCTCGATATCAACCCCTAGGGGGTTATTGTTGCCTGGGAATTACTTTCCAGTTGCTTGATATGTGTCTTATAAGCAGGCCATGTCTCATAACTGGGATTGCATTCTTTTCATTAATGACATCCTGATCTTGAGTCACTCCACACTGTGGAGCCCTGGTCCATACTTTGTTGTCAGAAGTTACCCGTGATATGAAGTGGGAATTCACCCCTTGTGGGAAAATTCTATTAAAATGGAACATTACCCTGTGCTTGACCTCCAGGGTTCTACACAGATGTGAAAAGATGTTTCTGTGTCAAAGTGTATTTTTCACATGGTGACTAATACCCAGTATAGTCCATATCGGCCAAACAGGAAGGTAGAGATGTTATCAGCAGCCAGGCCTGCATGGCAGCTTATCTGTCCCTTGGGCCTATTTTCAATACTGTTTACCAACGGAAAACACATTTTCAAAACCCTATTCTGTTTCATTAAGAGCACATGAAAATTCAGGAGACATCATGTACTCACAGGGCACACGTTTAACACATAGCATTTATTTGGTAATAACAGAATCAGACAACACTTGTACTCAACCACACAGAGCTCCTTGGATGTCTATGCTGTGCCTTCTACTATATTATGCCAGGATCTGGGCTCACAATCAAGCTGTTCTTAGTGCCAGGTCCTCCCCCATTCTGCCCGCTTGCCCACTGCCCTCAACTGGCACTTACTCTTCAGATACCAGCTGGCTGAGATTTCCCTTCTCCACAAAGTTTCCCTGGATGCCTAATAAACTGAACTGGGTCCCCTAGCACCTCTTCTTACAGAGGGGAACAATTATCACCCCAATCATAACTGTCTGCTTGTTTCCAAATCAGCTGATCCCAGACTGACAGCTCTGGAAAGCTGGGCTGGAAGAGAATCCCCAGTGGGCCCCACAGAGTCTCTAGAACGGCAGCCCCTCACAGATACCTACTGAATGATGCTATCAATTAGATATAAGACAATTGAAGTAATGAAGCCTTATTATCAATGAAAAATTTTTATGGCTTTTAAGGAGTCATGTTTATGTTTAGGGGGCATTTACATGTGTGTTCCTTCACTGTGTTGCATTCTGTAGTCACAATTCCCACTCATTTCACTGTACTATAAGCTTATGGAAGATGGGGACTTAAAACAAACAAAAACAAAAAACAAAACAAAACAAACAAACGAACAAAAACCATTGACTATAGTGGGAAACAGAAAAGGCAATACCCTCTGTCTTGTTGCTGGCCCTCGGCCAGCATTATGCCCCCACCTGGGCATTTATTTAAAATGTTGGATTGGACCTAGCAAGATAGTTCAGTGGGTAAAAGCACTTACCATTAAGCCTGACGACCTGAGTTTGATTCCTCAGGCCCAGTGTGGCATAAGGAAACACTGACAACCACATGGAGTTCCCCGACCTCCACATACGTACCATGCATCAGCCTGTACATATGCATGTACACACACAATAAATGTACTAGTTTTAATTAAAAACATAACAAATAATAAAACACTGGGTTTCAGGCTCTAGCTCAGATGCACTAAATACAGAATTTCATTTGAAGGTCTCTAGCTGGTTCATTATGCCCATTACAGTATGGGAAGTGCTGTATGGTCCAGATGTGGGATAGAAGAGGAGCTACTGTGGGAGAGAGAGAAAGCATGGAAATTTTACATTAAAAACTACCACATTCTCTAATCCTGTCTTATACAGCAAGGACATTCAGGAAGTGCTGGCTCTCTGTTGTATCACATATAATTTAGCTAAGTACCTATTTACATTACCTAGTGTAAGCTGAGATGGGATTAAGGGGAGAGCACCCCAAAACATTTGACTCTGCTTTCAGACACAGTCAGATGGGAAAGGGGGGACACAAGGGTCCCCTTTCAACCCCAGATGTGAAATGAATCTGCTGAGTATTTGTGTCTGGAACATGTAAATATTGCAAGTGAAATTTTAGGTTCTTCATCTTTTGTCTCAAATCCCTACAAACATGCACATTTTTCACATATTAAACAAGTAATACTTTTATCACCCTGATTTTGCTATTGATTGCTTCTTTAACAACAAAATGCATCACAAACAAAAATGAATGAAGCTGTCTGAGGAGAAAATTCCATAGTAGCTTTACTGTCAATGCCCATCATAAATAACCATGACATCATAGGAGCCTTATCTACGGGTTGCCGCGACTGATCGATGGCATCACTCTACTAGTGTAAATAGCTTCTAATGTCCCATCTTCCACCTTCAAATAGGCTCTGATTATTTATGATGGCTGTTAGGTTACAAGTCTGAGCTGCAGTTTGGATTTATTTTCTCCTCATAGCTGCTGTGGATTTCAAGTTAGATGGGATTATTTTTTAGTTAAGATGATAAACTGAGATAGAACTGTCACGGAAACTGGTACACCATCACCTCATCTGGTCGATGTCACCGTTGGGCTATGAATTCACAATGCCAGCATCCTTCTGCCCTCTTCTTATCATCAACCAAGCAATATTAAACTATGGCAGTTAATCACAGGTTGTTACCCCAGGAGAAGGAAAAACAATGACAACAATGCATTCGTTGCAGCTTTCCACAATTAAAATACACATAGCATTGTGTTACTAAACCAGAAAGGGACACATCATCTGCATTGTGTGTATTTTACAGTAATGAAAGTGCTCCAGCTCTGATGTGACAGCTCACGATGATTTACAGAGAAAGTGGGGAATCCATCAGCTCCTTGCAAGGTATTCTTCATAATCATAAAAGAGCCTGACGGGTAACTTGGGCAACGATATATTTTTTGCTGAGAGATATAGATATGAAGCATGTCTACATGGAACAGGCAGGTAAAACATTAAAAAACCTGTCAATTATCCAGGTATTTTGCCAATATAATGACAAATACTGGATCTTTCTGAACATTAGATGGACACCGTAAGTTACCAAAAATGTTTATGACACAGGTCAAGGTAATGCACTGTATTTTGCACTTGTTTGGGTTATTTAAGCAAAAGGCAAACAAAGGAATCTTTTTATCCTATTAAACATCCTCATTTTAATACAATTTTAAGAACTTATTACTTGAGTTTTCCCTAATTTAAAGCATTCTTAAAAAATATGCAACAAGCCTGTCCTCAAGACATTGGGGGAAAAGGTTTATCCATAGAAAGTAGTATATGCTCACTGTCCTATAGCTATAAGCTGTATATATTTTCAGAGAAATTTTTAAATAATTTCAATAGTTACTAGACTATTTAAAATATCAGATTTTGGTCATTTCTTTACACTGTCATTTCTTAGTGTTCACCAATTAACCACAGTTACATTGATTGATAATTTAAAATTGTGTGACAGCAAATAATTATTTTGTGTGAATTTTAATTATGCAATGAAGGACTGCCCTCTTGGGAATTCTTGAGTGGTTTTTATCTCTACCTAAAATAACTTGGCATCAGCTTATCCCTAGCAACATTTTACAATTTACAGTAATAGCATATCTAATTACTTAATTATTGCAAAGAAAAGAGCACAATTTGAAAAGCCCCTAATCCTATCAGGTTATGAGATCATTACAGCAATCTACCCCCCAAATTATCCACCATATTCACACTTTACAGACTGTTTCAACAAAGTCAGTTTTGAAGACAACGTTATATTTTAAACTGTTGATAAATGTAAGCAGTTTCTGAAGAAGACCCCTAGTTAAGGATTGCCCTGAAATGACTAGTCTGAGAATGATGTGACTCTGGGCTTACTTCCTTTCCTGGTGAATTTATTTAAGTATTTCTTCCAAATATGCCATACCCTGTCAACAGTCCCAGAGAAGCTGAAAAATCTCAGCAGAAGTGAGAATGTGGCCACTAGGAGCTGACAATGGCTGTTTTGTCCCCTCTAGGCCCTGGTACTTACTCAGGAAGTAGGATTGGTCCAGCCAGCTAATGCCAGGGTAGGATGATTTATTGCCTGGTGTCCTTGGTGGCAATTGGACCCTTTCCCACTGTCACTCACAACTTGCCCAGATTGTGTCCTAAAGAAGAGGTCCCTCTCCATCCCGAGGAGACTACAATGCTTGTCATAAAGTGTCTTTAACTGAGGGAAGCCGTATGAAAACGGGCAAAGAAAGGGAACAATCAGAAGATGGATGTCATGGAACCTTTTCTCAGGGACCCATTTCTTCTACTTTTCCTCCTGTCTTTAACAAGTTTTTGTTTTGGCTGATGACAATGCCTAATAGCCTGATAAATTGATTTTCTGAGTCCTTTTTCTCGTCTCTTGAGAAGACACTAACTCGTTGGGACTTCAGAGGACTCACAGAGGCAGGAGACAACAATTAGTTTGTTGAAGATGTCAGAAAGTGGCTTCAGAGCCTGGCCAGTGGAAATCCTTGCTGACAGATCGGTGCTGACAACATTGGCAGCTGCTTGCAAAGTGTAGCAGGCAGTGCAGGTCCAAGGAGGAAGGCCACTGCACACCGCAGCTTCCCTGCTTCTGTCTCCAGGCCTGTGAATTCCTCCTGATGTTAAAGGGAACTTTGTACTCAGAGGAAACTCTGAGGCCTGCACTTTGCAAGGCATTCTGCATTCTGTGAAATACCTCCCTTGACAGCTACACTGATAGCAAATCTCATCTCAGGACTGCTGTTAATTGGAATTTAAATCAGGGTCTAGGTAAATTTATATAATTGTTTTCAGAACGTTTTATGAATGAATGATTTCAGATTTACTTCTCCAGAAGGCATTCAACTCCATAGCGCACATTTATTTCAAAAGAGCTTCTGGCTGTAAGTTTAAGAGGCAAATTGTTTTAAGCATCTTGCACTGGCATCCTGGAGTTGCTCAGAATTGCTCACACCCAGACCCACTGCTTGCAAGCTTTGCTTTAAAATGACCGGAGAGAAAGTTCAATAATCACTCTTCTAATTGAAAACAACTTGATTTTTTCTAGCCTTCTCTAAAACTGAACATTTCTTGAAAATTTTTAAATAATGTTCTATGTTAGTAAATGTTGTAAACATTAGTATTTCTCTTTTGCTGTGAACAAGTAAACAGCAGACACTGTCTCTGGGCTATCCTAAGAGAGTATTTGTGGTTCAGTAGTCTTGTATACAAATTGAATATTTCTTTAAAGATGCACAAAATGAAACACTATACTTTATGTGTATAATGTATCTAGTTATATTCAGTTTGCATGAAATTATCACCTCAGGAATATCGTTCTAGAGGTCATACTATAACAAGGAAATACTTGTCACTGGTTACTCTTTTAAAATGCCCTCCAAATAATGCTAAATTACTCTATAATTCAAAGAAAGTTAATCAAATATTGAGTGTTTCTTTCATTTATGGCAGGAATATTCAGTGTTCATATTCCACCAATGAGAGAAGACAGAGACAGGATTTTCTTAGTCTACAATCAGGAGTCCCGGTGTCGATCCTGATACAAGAATCGGAAGATCAAGCTTTGGTTTGTGACTTACTGGCAAGGACCTCGATTCCCAAGCCTTTCTTTTCTCATCAGTAAACATAAGAATCCTGAGGACTCCTTGACAGACATGAAGCTGTTATCATTGAACCAACTGGAACAGGGAAGGTGGCTCAATGGTTACAAGCACTCATGGCTCTTCTCAGCACCCATATAATAGCTGACACATGTCGGTAACTCCATTCCTGGAAGATCTGATGTAGTCTCCTGGATGGTGTGGGTACAGCATGCCCATAGTGCATATACATGTAGGCAAAACACTCACACATAAAACAAAAATAATATAGCCTTTTATAAAAAAAATTATAAAGCATTCATTCAGTGCAATCTAGAATTTAGGCAGGATGGGGTTTCTAAAACAAAGGCCATAACTTTGTGAATGGCCAAAGCGATATTCTAAAAGTTTGAAAAGCACATGCAGATCTAGATGTACTGGGATCTTGGCTTCTGGCTTCAGCCTTTTCTTCTATTATTGATCTATTGCCATCAATAAAGGATCATAGGAAAAAGATAAATACAGCTGGAGTGTGCATCGGATGGGTTTGACCACCGATCTACAACACAGTGAAAATCAGTGAGCAAGAAGAGAGAATCTAGAATCACAGTGGGTTGGAGAGGTCCTTGACACAACAGCCACATGTCACAATGGGATTAATATGGCTACTGGTCAATAAGTGCATTTAACAGTAAATGTGAATGCCATAGAAATAAATTCCATGGTCAAATTGTTTGTTAAGTGCATTAATCCACTTGTATCGTGGCATCAATCCCACTGTCATCACAAAGCTCTTAAAAGCAAATCAATCCAAATTATATCAACTTGACTTACACCTTTCCGGCAGCAGAACTGGTGTATCATGCTGCAAATATAAATAAAAGGCAGTTTCCTGAGTGTTTGGAAAGTGGCTAGAAAGCTTTCATGAGTTTTTGTAAAAAAACAGGGACTTCATAGATAGGAGAAGAAGGCATCGTGTCTGATGACTTTGGCTCAAGTGTTTCCACTTTACCTGCTGAGGCAGACTGTAAAGTTGCCTCACTCCACCTGCTATCAACAGCCTTCCCCAACCCTGCTGGGTGCATGAAGCCAGCTGCCGTCCCAACAGAGAACAGCAAGCAGCATTCTGGGATGGCAAATCTCCCTGAAAAGAGACTCTTAAAAACCCACGCTCTCTAAAAGCAAGCAGCATCCCCTGAGAGCCACAAATTGAGAGAGATTAATTCTGTGCCCCTGCACCCCTCATTACCAGGAGACCTGAAGCAGGGCAAATACAAGTTAATCTCCCCAATTCCACTTTTGTACATGCATATTAGGCCAGCCATTCCTGTGTACCGGCTAATGTCCTTAAGCCGTAGCCACACAAAATAAGCAGTTTGTCCAGCCAATGTGAAATGCAAATAGGAATAAATGACACTGTAACCATATAGAACCCTTGAAAGGGGCACATGTGGATTACCTCACTCTATCTAGAACCTTCCTGGATGAAAACAGTAAAAGCCGATTATCCAAAAGTACCAACCAACACAGGTGAGGAGACAGGTTAAAAAGCCCTGCAAAGATGGACATGCCCACTGCACTCCCACCCGTGTTCAAAGAGGGCACATGGTTCATGTGGAGGGTGATGAGGGGGTCAGTAAATGGAGACTGCCGTCACTCTTCGAAAGAAGGTTCAGTGTATTCCATTCTTTGAGAAAGAGAAAAAATACAAGGCCTATACGGTAGCATGAAGCTAAGAAAACCAGGGCCATGCTTGTCCAGGCCTTGTAACAACCTGATTGACTCCTCCCTCAAACAGTGCTGTTATATTCCTGATGTTTGCACTGAGAACTGCATGTTTTTCCAGAAGTGATAAACGTTGTGGTCTCTTCATAAAATTTAATGAAACATTATTTCCTGTTTCATGGATTCTTCTTTCTTACAACTTACAATGCTCATCATAACCCAAAGTTGGCAAGGTCCAAATGACATAAGAGGTCAGCTTTATGTACTATAAGAACTGTCTTGAATTAATTAAAACACCCATCTGGTCAATAAGTGCAGAATGGAAACGTAGTCTTGTCTTTGTCATAACTAGATATTGAAACCAAAGATATGTGAACAAGGGAAGAAAATACCTGCTTAAAATGCCACCTAAGGAATACATGAGTGGCCCTAAGCATTGGGGGTGAGGGGCAAACAAACAACCCTAATGTTATAAATAAGAGAATTGCAATTAAAACTCAGTGAAGAACTACTTTTTACCCATGACTAGCAGAAATAACACAAGAAGAGAAAATACATTTGCTGCTCTGTATACAATTGGTTAGTACTGCCAGAGAAAATTAGCAAACCTTGATATAATTAGAAATGTATCCTTGGTTATTCACTTATCTTTGTTGCAATAGCAAGGGAGGGTAACAATAAAAATAACCCAAATGTTTAACCAAAGAGGAATAGTTAAAGAATGATACATTTATTCAATAGAATACTATGCAACTCATAAAAAGGAAGAAGTCCTTTATTGCCATAGGATGACCTCAAGAAAAAAAAATGAGGCCAAAAAAGCAAGTTCAAAAACTGTGTGCTTAGCATATACTATTAGCATGAAAAAAGAGAGAGAGAAAAACATGGATTTGTATAAATTAATAAAACACATGTCTAGAAAGATACATAATAAAAATATTTATTGTGTATGCCTTTGAGCCCAAAAGTTATAATGGATGGCAGTATGTGTGTTTACATAAATAACTATTTAAATGATTAAACAGGCAAAAAAGATCTCTGAAATATTATTGCAAAAGTAAAGCAGGTTTATGAAAATATAGGTAGACATTTCAAAGAAAGAGACTTCTGTCTGTAAGACTGTAATATGTTTACATGTATACACATAGTTTCACATAAACTTTCTGAAGTCACATGCAAGGTACCACTGAAGGCACAGAGTAACATGGAGTACCTACAAGCACAAAGAAGACCAGCTTATGTGCTATTTGAATTTTACTATGAGCCTGTGTTTCTTTCATAGTCCTGTGATCCACAATCAAAAGACAAAAACAAGTTAGGGGTAGAAACAACCAAAAAAATGTGCACCAACAAGTTATCACCCTTCTAAATAGACGGAAATGTCCCATAGAAGATTCTGTTTCTGCTATTTGGCATCTTCCTGACAAGACACCGGGCTTAAAGAAGTCGCTTCTAGTCTCTCAAACCAGCCTTCCTGCTGCCACTCCCTCCACACATTCCTTGACACTGGAGAACAAGGGGAAGAATATGGGGTCCTGTGCTTACACATGTGTGCAAGGACCAGATGCAAGTGCCTTGAGGAAACTTTCTGTTTTACCCACTGAAATCAAAAGAGGCTCTTTCCGTGTGTGGAGTGTGAAAAACAGTCTTACTACTCCATAGTCACACCTCATAACATAATCCTGTAACACCTACTGACCCAGGATCTCCAAGAAAGGGATAGTGTTAATTCTATTGCACTTGTGGGGAATTGGAGGAATATGAAGGCCCAGGTCCACCAGCCCTCGGGTCTCCTCACAGCTTTAACCCTGTTGTTCCCTGCTCTACTTGCCATCATTAAAACAAGCTCATTCGTTTCCTTGGGCACAAAGCAATGCTGTTAAGATGAACACCACTAAAAATGTAATTACTAGTCCTGTGTATTTCACAGGACAAGGAAATAGCTTATATATGTGAAGACACCCTTGAAGATACGGCTATAAAAACGGGCCTCTCGGTCTGTTCAAAGGTTAATAGAGTCATTGTGCCTACTATCGTCAGACTCTGTTTCTGCAATCACGGCAAAAGAGGACTTCCTTCTTTGAAATATCTGAGTAAATTAACTATGTAAAGCAAACATCTCAGAATGGCTGCAAAACGATCAGTGATAATTTCCTGTTTAGACCTCCCTCCCCCACACAAGCCATATTGAGGTGTTTTCATTCTTGAGACAATGAACCACTTGACTGCCTGTTCAGCGAAGGCCATTGTCAACCACTTCTCCAGAAACAGAATGGCTTGGGTTTGGGGGATTTGTTTTGTTTGACATCAATATAAAGTCATGTTTCCCTTTCACCCCTCTCTGCTCTCCCTGGTGAATGTGTTTTTCTTCCTTGCTTTTAGACACATTTGGTAACAATCAGGCTTTTATTTAAAGGAGCCATAAGATAAGGTATCTGTGAGCGTCACACTTGGAGTAATTGATCACATTTGTTTCTTGTTCATAGGTTAGACCCCTTACTCTTGCGCCTTTTTTTTTTTTTTTCCTTTTACCTTGGCGTGTTTCTCATTACCCTCTGCCTTGTTAGCCTAGCAGAATTTTCTACTGTGGGGAATGGAAACAGGACGATACTATTACACACCCACCCCATCTTGTCACGACAATGGCCCCTCTCTGGCTTTGGCACTTCTGGTCACTTCATGCTATCATGGAGGGCCCTCCTATGGATACAGGTATGCAGCCTGCAGCTAAGGGAGGTTCTGTGACACTCACTGCTGCTTAGTGGGTTTCACTTGGAAGCCCTGGCTATGCTGACTCATGTGACTGCTTCCACAGGATGGCAGAGTTGTTATCATATGACTCAACCTGCCCCACCTCATTTCATCTGGGAATGTTAGCCCAGGACCAATACTGGCAGCTGTCCAGCCTACAAAAGAAGACCCCTATCTTTCCCCTTCCTGCCTTCCAGATGAATTCTAATCAGTGGCATTTTATTGACACTGTCAGGTGGGGCTGAATTTCAGATGTTATCTAAGGTCTAAAATATGCAGAGGGATGGACACTCAGACTCCGTCTTTGGGGTCCATGGGCCAATGAACAGGAGACCCAATCATTTTCCTGTTAGAATTTCAATTGCAACAATCAAGCTAAAACTTCTAGTTATTTGTGTCAAATGAAACAAAAGACCCTTTATTTTCTTTAGGACAAAGGGAAGCGCCAAGGTAAATGATCTAAAATTAATGCTTCTATGTTCAATATCAATGCTCACATAAAAACTACGGATTATAAGAAAAGCATACAAACCCAGTAGGGAAGTTCAAGGAACATTCTTTCACCCACTGCACTCAGAGTCAAGACCATCTTAACAGTTTGACTCTGTGTACTCTGGCTGCTTGCTGGGTTAGTTGCTTAGTTGGTTTTGTTTGTCTGTTTCTTTGTTTTTTTCTTCTTTGTTGCCTTACATTTCTTTCTGCATAAAATTAACAAAAGCAGCATAGAATTCCAGATAAACTAAAATTCAAGAAGAAATCCAGAAACTAATCTAAGGCCTGTCTATTGATAAAGGGCAATGACCTGGTCTGGCCTGCAGTTTCTTCACCACTCAAAAGATGAGTAGACTAGACCATGTGGCCCCCATGGCTGTTTTTTTATTGTTTCTAGTGCCTTAATAACTAACTGAACGCATCACATTACTGAAGATGGGGTTCCTTAGATGGTATAAGGCTTCATTCAGTACTGGGGCCAGTAACCACACCAGTTAGTTGAGTAGTGGCCAACCTACATTAAAATTTGTTGTGAGTATAATATATTCACCAGATTTGAAAGGTTGTATTGCCCATTGAGCAAATATTTGAGTTGATAATCCTTTTTTCTTTCATTTCAGGTTATTTATTTATTTTGTGTATGTGTGAGGGTTGAGGGGCGTACACAGACACTGGGCGAGGAGGGTGTGGAGGTCAGACAACCACTTGCAGAAATCAGTTCTTTTATTCCATTTTGTGGGTCCTCGGGATGGAATATGGGTCACCAGTCCTTCAGTGAGCATCTTTACCTGCTGAGCCATCTCCCTTCCTGAATAATAGTTCTAGCCTATTTTGCAGGTATAAATGATGATAATGTATATAATGTATATAATGATAATGATAATGATAATGATAATATATATAAAGATCAGTTATGCCCGTTTCCTTTTACTTATTTTTAAAATGCAGGCTCTGAACTGGTTAATTTATATTTCTAATGCTGTATGTACATATGAGGCAGTGAGGCAGTAAGAAGCCTCATAGTAGACCACAGTGATTGGATTCAAATGGAAGGAAGCTGAAATATTTAATTTGTTGTGGCTTTATAGTAAGAAAAGAGCAGACTGGATAAAAAAAAAAAACTACTCAAGTAAAGTCAGGTTTGAATTGCCAAATGCTTATAAAGAACATTGAATGACTAAAGGTTCATTGTTTACAATTACAGGGTAGCTGGTAGCAAACACATAATCTGTCCTCCAGTGGCTAAACAACTAAGTTTAGCATCTCACGGCTCCAACTCACTCTTCTCGGTACCTGAATTATATGCCTATTGTTTCATCCACATCAGTAAAATATTTAGAAAATGTCAATGGAAAGATTGTTATATAAATTATCTTTCACTCTTTAATACAGCAATATTGATATTTTATCAGACTTCTGAAAGATTACAGGAAAACCCACAATTTTATGTATCTTGTCAGTACTTAGAAAATTTAAAGTATTATGGAAAGCTGAAGTTTCATTTACATTAGGAAGTAATACACACCTAGGTGATACTTATTTCAGTAAATAATTACATGTATGTAAAATAATACAAACCTGTATTATAGTACATTCATAAAATTACGTGTCTTTCTGGGAGATGTATATATATATATATATGTATATATAGAATACTTACTGCATAAACCATGAAAACAAACTTCTAAAAGAAGCCTTACTAATTCCATACTGCAGTAGACACAGGTATGACAGAAAAAAAAAAAAAAGGAATTATAAAACTGATAGGGCTCATTTTCTCTATCTAGCAATATTAAAATATTGTCCAATATAAGAATGCACAATGATATTTACCCTACATTTTTTTTCAAGTACTTACATCCCAGACCATGTCCAGAACCTGACACCTTCCAACCCATTGCAGGTAACAGCTTTTGAAGATATACTCTTCTTTGCCTTAATGAGGCCACTGACCTTTTAGACTCAGCTCTCATCTTCATTTCCTTTCCTATCATTAGTCTGAAATGGCATAAACTACCTCTCAATTTTCCTCATCCCCTCAAGGCCCCACCTCTTTAGTCCAAATTCACCTAATTAGGAACTTAATTTCCTTTTTTCCCAGATGGGCAAACTGATAATGGAGAGAACCTATTCATCTCTGGGTCACAGAAAGTTGTGTCAATGACCTCTCATTTAGGAATGAAAGCATGTGTTTAAAGGTTTGCTGTTGTCTTCTGGAGGCCCAAGTTTCCCCATGAGACAGATTTCTCTAACCATAGAACTCAATAAATGTGTTCTTTGTTTGTTTGTTTGCTAGCTAAAAATACAGAAAGGAGAAGGACTGAAACCTGAAACATCTCTACATCTCCTTTGTAATTCATTTTACACAGTCAGTTACTTACATTTCTAATGGTTAGAACCCCACCCCCACCACAAGATTGCTAGGAGAAGATGACTGAATGGATTCAGACTTACATCTCAGGACGGTACATTAACCACTCCTTGGACCTGGCCATCTTTACCAGCATGACACAATTTCTTTAACCAAAAATGACATACATGGGCTTCCAAGAATTTGATCAGGAGTCACCTGTGACTCTAGCTTTTCTATGACATTATCTCCTAGACTATAACCACTTAATTGTGAAGGTTTTAATTTAACAACACAAAGTACATGAATGAAAATATTCCTAGTAACTTCTCTGAGGCATTGTGTGGCTTTAGAAGTTAGCAGAAGAAGAAAGCCCATTCACCTGAAACTTTGGATGTCTCATTTTGTGTTCATTCACCTCCTTTCATTCATTCTGGTGATAATACGGTCCTCGGCACCATTACAAAACTTGAAAGTGACAATAGAGATTTCAAGCAAGAACAAGCCAACTCTCCAAAGTACGGGGCCATTCTCACACACTCCTGCTAGGAAAGTGGGACAAATCATTTTACCAGTTTCTCTTAGAGCGGAAAAGCTTTCTCAGCACAGAAAACACACTGAAAGAAATGACTGAGGAAGAAAAGGATAATTCTCCCGAGAAAGTGCCCCCTTCTGAAATGCATGTCCCCACTCCTCTCTGCTTTATGGTGACAACTGAGCTGCAAAGGGTCTAGGGCTCTGTTGTCTGACTCAAGACTGTGAGACCCCTTCAGCTGGGGGAGAGAGGGAAACTGCTCTGTTCATTATAGTTTATTTAAAAACTATTAGAATATAATATAAAGATAGAAGCTTCTAAACGAGTTAATGAAATATTGCTATGCACACACAAAAAAAATTTAGTAAGCCTAAATATGCCCAAAACATTTGGCTGTGATAGAAGACAGCTAATGATACAAGGATACACAGGACAATGAGGCAGGATGTAAGATCAAAGCAGTTTAAGCAAAATTAAATACCTCATCAATTTCAGTAAAATACGAGTGAAAATAATTTGCATGAAAGTGCAATTGCTTAGGTCATAAAAATTGCTAATACTTAACAAAAAAATTAAAATAGAGAATACACTGTAGTTAAGACAAGGAATTGAAGTTTTGAATATCTCTGAGTGCCATGTAAGAATCCCTCCACATGAGGACGAAAATGAGAGATCACTTTTACAAGTTGCCATGTTTCTCTTTCACCTCCTGATATTACTTTACATGAGTACTAAATAAACAAATAAAAAGGTGAACTTGAGAGTAGGGGGGCGGTGGGGGCAGCAGTGTTAGGAAAGCCATGATCCTGGCACAGTGTTGAATGAAACATTAAGGGAAAAACAAAAGAACCAAAACGGAAGAGTGCATTCTGAACACAAACATGCTCATCTAATTTGCTTACAAAATGTCTCCTACCAACTTGCATTATACAGCCCAATATTTGTGCCTACATTCCACTTCACAGGCCACAATTCAAGATCTGCCATCTGATGCTAAGGAAGTGTGACTATCACAATGTGCCTATAACTTTTTTCTCAGAATATTCAAATTATAATCATCTCTCCTAGTTATTTTGCTAAAAAAGAAAATGGCACTTTTTTCTTATACATTAGACAAACCCTAGATTTCATAAGTAAATGAAAGATCACTTGCTTAGCCCGTCCATAGCTCACACTCCATTCTCAGAGCTTAAAAAAAGCATTTGTCACGTCCTTCTACTTTAAAACCTGCTTAAAGCTATCCTATAAAGCCCAGATTTTTCCATTACGACTGGAATTAACCCCAATGTAAACCAAAATAAAAAGGAAAAATGACTATTAGGAACGAAGAAAAGGATGTTAAAGAATTTTTAATCCTAACACAAGAAATGCAGGGTCATGTAGAGCATGATTTAGACACTCCTCCCACAGTAACTCCAGAGAGGTTTGCAGTTCACACCCAGATTTCTCCAGGACACATGAGCCCCAAGCTTCCTGCCCAGGGTTACTTTTCTCCCTGTTCCAGACAACTGATCACTGTTCTTCCAGAATTGTCAAAAATTCCTCAGTGCCCATAACGCTTAACTTATTAGTTTGTAATACTCCCATATCAACGTATTAAGCAACTTTCACAGGACATGGACGAGAATATTTTCCTAAACTGGCAGTTTGGGGGTTCTCTTTTTTTTGTTGTTGTTGTTCAATTTGGTTTGGTCATATTAGCATACATTAATCCTAGCCTAACTTTTAATTTGTAGCTCCGAAATACAAAATTGCTTGTACCCTTCAGAAATGTGTGCAAATTTTAGATGAATTCACGTTTTATGGATAATTGCAGAAAAGCATAAGTACATTAGGAACAGGGAGCATAGCTCCCCTCACAGCACCAGACCCACAGAGGGACACATGAACACACAGTTGATGTGTTTGGCCAGCTTCTGTGTGTCAGTCCCCCTCCCTTCCAGAGCTGGGACTTCAGCTTTAGGTCATTCTGCAAACAAGCCCCAGGAGACACACAATTACACTCCCCTGGAGACTGACCCCTTAGAGTGCCCACCTGTAGGCAAACCCAGATAGCATCCCGACAATGAATTAGCACTCTAAGCTGATTACAGCGGCCCTGCACAACTCTATTTTATTGACACAATGAAGAGAGGAGAGAAAAGGGCCTGAAATGAGAAAATCATTTCCATGCTGACTGAATTAAAAGAACAAAAGAGTTCCTTGCAGTTGCAGCATTCAATTTGTAGGGGAAAAAGGAAGCCACTTAATGGCTTACAATAGATCTGAGCAGACAGATGAAATCTAAAACTTGAGCGCGAGTGCGATTAGCAGCCAAACAGACTCTAAATCATTTCCCCCATATGCAGGATTCCGTTTGATTGTTTAGCTCTGCGTTTTACAGAAACGCTTGGCTAGATGTTATCTTTAAAATGTCTTCACTTTTTCATTTTTCAAAATCACAGGACGATTTCTCATTGTGTGACAAACTCGTCGGCGACACTCGGAGACAAAACATGCTGTCATTGGATTTCTTTCACCTATAGTTTCTGAAAGTGTGGCCTGGCAGTAGCAAATCTTGAGGCAAGTGGCAGAAAGCAACCTGGCAAACAATCCGTAACTCAAAATCAACATATTCCATACAACAGCAGCATGTCAGCCAGAAAAGCACAGCCAACTACTGTTGCTCTTGCTGAAAGGGAACCGGTTACACTCTCTACACTCTCGGTGTCCCCTGTCTCTTGGCTTTAAAAGACACCATCGCGGCTATCATTAAAAGCAACACAAAATTTTTGGAACTATGTTCTCTTTCTAATTCTTCTCTCCTCATTGCTGGCTTGTGAGCTTCATCCGATTTGAAATCCTTGAATTTTTGAATTTCAACTTGAAATTCTTGAATTCTTCAAAATTTGAATCTGGGACTAATGGGAAATAAAATGATCACTGCATAAGCAAACCTAATCTTTACATATCGATATATGATCAGATTGGAGATGGTCTACATTTCCTTGTCCCTCTTTTTTTAAAAAAAAAAAAAAATCTGGTTTTAGGAGAAAATTCTGACTGTCCAACCCATATATGGAAATCAGAACTGGTCTCAGGGACTGATGGAGTTGTTGTTCACAGTGGGGCCAGTAAGAAACTTTAGCTCCCACTTAAAAAAAGTATAGAAACAAGAATTCTTAGTTCTTGATTACTGGAAACTCACATACTCATTTTTCTTGCCTATTTCTAAGACAGGGGATTTTGTTTAAAGTGGCCCTTCAGACTTTTAACCTTTCTTCTTGGCTCCTGATTTTAGCAGAGGGAGTTCACTCTCTTCTTGAAATGCCCTTTGCCAAACATTGAGGTAAGATGTAAATTAAGCAAAAAAATTATGCAACTCATTTTTATAAAGAAAAACTACAGTGGGCTACTTTGGGATTGGATACTTGAGATGCATTACTGCTAATGTGTTAAGTCTAAGTCCCCAGAGAAAAGGCTCGCTCTGCCAAAGATGACAACTTACAAGGGGTCAGTCAATAGCTTGCATTCGTTCGATTAAACGAGGGAAGAGGGTTGTTTGTTGTTTTGTTTTGCTTTTTTTCTATAAAGAGAAGCTGTAAGGCTTGTGGATATTTTAGCAAAATCAACTTAGTATAACGCCACTGACAGCTTGTCACATTTCACTGACTGACTGTCTGGGGTACCACGATAACATCTGCATTCACTCAGTATGAGAGCTGAACATAAGACAAAAAGTAGGCCCTGCCACAGACGGCTCCATCAGTCTGTCAGTTCTGACATGACATCTGAATTTCTTGAATCACTAAATACTTTTGAGACTCTGGTACTTATTATCTTCTCTTAGTTTCTATACGTCGCTCGGCAATGCCGGAAGATTTGAAATGTGTGAGCAAGGTAGCGAATGTCCCAGGCTTTTTGTTGTCTAATCCATAGGCCCTCATTCATGCTCACTGTTAATCTCTTAAGACATTATAAAACTGTTAGACAAAGAAATGTGAATACCACCGCTTCTTTTGAGAATGGGAGGAAACCAAAGAAAATCGGGACCATGCTAGGCTATTCTTTTCACTATGAAAATGGTAAGTTAAACCTGTTGCACGGAATTATCTGTAATTCCCCATGCTAAGGCAAAAGTTTTTGAAGAATGAGCAAGAGTAATGTCTCATAGAAAAAAATGATCATAGAATTTTCTAAACCTGTCAAATTTAATGTCAAGTAAACTCTGAGACACAGGTTACTAAATTTCTCACTGCCTTTAGCTTTTATGCCATGAAACATGGTGCAAGGTTAGTAAGTTTTTGTAAAAAAAAAATCTCATAAAGCTCTTTACTGATACCCACTAGTACTACTCAGTAAATAGTTGAGCTTTTTCTCTATTAGGAATGCTGGAACACTGAGAGGTATGTAGCAATAGCCTTAAAATGTGGCTCGCCTCCTTGAAAGCTATGGAGCACTGGATTTAATGAGAAATTTGGTCTTCAAAACTAGAAAACTTTACAACATTTTTTCCTTTATAAAGCTCAAATGTAAGTGGATCTTGGGAGCCTAACAGAAGAGTTACCGGGAGCAGCTAGAAAGACAACCCTCTCTGTGTAGCCCTGCTCACTGCTGTCCTGGGCATTAAGTGTTTTTCTCCAAGTAACCAAGACATGGGGGAGAGTGAAAATAGTACTAATTTAAGAGGCAACTTTCTTCTGGACCTGAAAGGCCTCCTCCCTTCTTTAGGGGCACATGCTGAGCAGCTGTGAGTCATTTCATACAGAGACAATCACCAGTAAGTGACTCATGGCAGGTGTGCTCCCCACCTGTGTCCTCGGAATGACTAACTGTCCCTCAGATGGTCAAACCCTGCGAATAATTACTCCGGAGGAGGGCTACAAACACATTAGGTGGACACGCAATTAGTTTAACCCAAACTACTAGGTAAGGAGAATAATATTTGAACTTGACTAAGAAGAGGCAGAGATAAAAAGAAAACATGGAGAAGAGAGGAGAGGAGACAGAAAGGTGAAGGGAGGGTGGGAAGGGGGAGCTACCCCTTTATATCCTAGAGGCTCTAAAAAGACATGGTGTTCAGGTCACATATTTGTGAAGTTCCTGTATTAACTAATAAGAGGCAAAACAAGATTGATTTTAGGAACCATATGCTCATCAGTGTTTCATATAAGTCCAAACTAAAAAACAATTAATTGTCCATACAAACAAAACCACCCCAATGCAAGAAACAGGCAGAGGTGTGAACACTACTACAGAAGAGCTTGTGACTGCTCCATGCTCTCCTTCCACTGCACCCCCTCCCCATCTTGTAATTTTCGCAAGGGCTTTGATGCAATGTCATTTGTTTGGTGTTTAGTCTGTGCCTAAAATGTCAGCTGTTTATTATTTTTACATTTCGGCACTAACACAATGGCACTTCAGAATAAAGGGCAGGGTTTCTGACACATCTCAGTGACCAAAGGACTTACTTTAAATAGGTTTCCAGTCTCTCTGAAAATACAGCCCCTCATTTTTTAAAAACAGATAGACCAGTTTACACTAGCACATAATTTTCTTCTGACATTTGTGTTGTAATATACCTGAGCAGCCCTGAATAAACAACCAACCAACAATTACTTCAAGGTGCATGTGCCTTGTCTGGAGCTGTAGGAAACTACTTTTCTTCTATAGAGAAGAAAACCAAGCTTGTATGCATTAAGCAATAGGACCAGGAAAATGAGACAACTGTCCAAAACCAGAGGCCTCACAGGAAGGATGAATTTAGTGTCCATACTAAAGAGAAGTACCATTTAATTCATGAATGAGTAAACACTGACAGATTATTCAATAAGAATATTAAAAATGCAAGTGGCTTTCGAAAAGATTGTAGACAAATCCACTTGCATAGGCTCCTTGAGCTGGGCAGCTTCCTGTTTATTTTTTAACCTCTGCCAGCTTTCTGATGAATTTTAACATCCTACTGTGGTGGTTTGTTTCCCCCAAATCAAACTAGCTAACCCATGTAGTCATGCTCACCCCCACATACATAGAACACCACACCACAGTGCCGCCTTCTACACTTCTTGACTTTAAAGTTCTATTAGTTCAAGTACCACCGTGCCTGAAACTGAAGTAGAAATCATTTTTGCCCTTATTCATACAGAAGCACTATAACTGCTCTGGAATACATAGCTGGACAAAGCATAGACAGCAGCTCCCCAGCTGTGCTATCCAATTGTAACTTACCTCTAAATCTAACTGGAGGAAACCTGAGAGTACCCAAAATAAAGCCAACTTTAGAGCCACATTGCCAACACTCAGATAACATCCAAGACAAAGGAATGAATGTCTGTGAGATGAACTCACCATGTAGCTGCGTGTGTTCCTCCATAGTGTCCCTAACAAAGCAGTGCCAGTGACCCGTGCAAATTGTATTGCAATAATTCATTATTTCATGAATTGATTTGATTGGTTTTTTATCTGAAGCATCTATAGGCAAAGCCAACTACTCCTCAACCTTTATACTACTGGTAATGCCTTTATAGAATTAATGTCTTTAGATTTGAGTTTTTGGAGGTATGCAGAAAGAGATTCTTTAGTGAGATATTTACTTTGTCTGCACCTGTGGCACTGACCATGCCCCCTGGGGGTGGGGACAGGGGCAGACATGAAGTGGGGAAACTAGGTCTGGGGAAGGGGCTCCGGAACTCTCTCTTGCTTGCTGGACAGGGACAGAGAACATCCAGAAGCATCCTTAGTACCAGGAACCTGTCGGTGTTCATCTGCCTCTGTTGTAAGTTATTTCTCCCTGAATAAACATCTACTCAGCCTGTTTTTCCCTATCCTTATTAAACCACTTGAAAATATAATATTCTTACTTGGATTTCTCAAGATTGATGCCTTTTCTAACATATCAAATTTCAATTAAGTAATATAAAATCTACTATATTCTCAATGGAAGACCCACCCCACCCCTACACACAAGAAATCTTAGGATAGTACAATTTGTATAAAGAATGATAAAATCTAGCAGGGATTTTTGCAACAAACACAAACTAGTCCTGTAGATGTTGGCAGACATTAATCCAGAGTTTTTGTGGCTAGGGGAACTGAATTTATGGGCTAATTGCATTCCCAGGAAGTGGGGCTCTTCTCACACTTCCCTTGAGAAGCTTCTTTCCATACTCATGCAAACTCAACTTTGGGCTTCGGGCTACTGGTCCATTCAGCTACAAATTCTGATCCATTTTATCCAAGTCTTCCACTGCACTATGCTGTGAGTTGGAAAAGTTGCTGCCCTCCATTCAAAAAGCACGGATGATGTTCCTTCCTGAGAGAACAATACAACTGTTAATGCTTCTTATACTCAAAGAATTCAGAGGTTATGACAAATAGAAAAGTTTAGCATATTAGAAGTCACTGAGCATCTTCCATTCAATTGCAACCCCCAAATTTTCTGTCAAGATACACTACATATAACATGCTATGTGTGAGCAAATGATAATGTATAATAAGATCAGGAGATGTGCAAGCACTCATGATATATGTCTGTATTTTGCCACAACCTAGTGAGTTATGACACAGTGATAAAACACCACTGTCACATCATAAACCACTGAGTAGGGCCAAGAAGAAAAGTTAATTCACAAGATGGCTAATGTCATTTAACAAGTAACAGGATTGTGTGGAGGGATAAAGTATACTTCATTTAAGATTAGACATTTATAGTTCATGGCAATACTAGCTGACATGAGATGTGTGCTCTCTAAGTTAGGCAGGAAGGCTCCACAACAGTAATTCCTGAAAAGGACCACACACTGGACCAAAACCATCCAGACCTTCCCCCAACACCCTACTGGATCACACTCAACCCTGCCTCCTTTCAGAACAAACCAGCCCCACCCCTATCTCTGACCAAAACCTAAAAAAGTAAGGTTTGCAAGACAGGGGAGTACTAAGTACAGGATGAGCAATAAAGAAGCAAGGGACAAGAGAAGCCTTCAAACAAAGTTGCTGGATGTGAGCATCAAGAGATTCGGGGCTGGGGTGAGGGTTGGAAGCTTTGTGTGTACACATGTGTGTGAAAGCTACAAGATAACCTCGGGTACTGTAGTCAGATACCTTGGTAGCCCTATCACCCTTTATTTCTGGTTTGTTTGTTTAAGAGAGCCTCTCACTGGCCTGGAACTTCCTAAGCTGGGCTGACTAGCCAGTGAATCATGTATAATATGCCTGTCTGCCTTCCCAGGGCTGAATTCACAAGCTTAAGTCAGTGTGCTCAGCTGTAATCTTTTAACATGGGTTCTGGAGGCTGATTTCATATGCTGAGCCATCTCCTGAACAAATGTCCCAAATGCTGAACTCTCCCCTCCCTTGCCCACCCTACCTTGTTGTAACACAGAGTCATTAGACACAAAGATAAAATTCTTCCTTCTTGTCATGGTTAAGGAACATTTACCAAAGTCTTTACTTAAAATTTGGTTAGGCTTCATCAATGTCTACTGATGAAAGTAGTTGGGTCTACAGGAAAGTCATTTCTAAATAGTATTCAGAAAGGGGGTAATATTTCACTCTTGCATGTTGTGGCTTTGCAAACCCAGAACATTTAATTTTCTTGTCTTTTCATCCAGGAATTGGAGCATCTCCAATTTGGAGGGGTGATGGGAAGGTGAATATGAAGGCACCAAGACGTGTGCTATGGAATGCACATTACAGCCCCACACGCTGCTTTAAGTCCTGTACAGCTTAAGTACAGCTTCTCAACATCACCTTCACATCTGATCCCTGAGGTTGTTGTCATAGTTACTCCATCCTGTTTTTGCAGGTAAACCAGAGAAAGGTGGCTAAGATCCATCCCATCAAAAAGCCAGCTAATGGAATTTAAACAGAAGAACCATTCCTCTCTACCCCACACTGTCTCTTTTCTTACTGCTTTGTGCTGGTTTTTTGTTTGTTTGTTTGTTTGGTTGGTTGGTTGGTTGGTTGGTTAGTGGGGGTTTTTTTGCCCCATTTTATCTACATTCTATTTGAAAGGGCAAAATGTTAACTCTGAATATACTTTGTAAACAGTGCATTGTTGGGTGAAACTTGGCTTACTCCGGGAACAAGGAAATCCATACCCCCATCTTTCAAAGGAGAGATAGGAGTAGCATCCTACTTCTAACCCACTGACTTTCTACTCAAAGGAAGGTTTGGTCTTCAGGTGACTGCTCTGCTAAAACATTAAGTTCCACAAAGGAATGTACATGCCAAAGTTGCTTTCATTTCAAGTCTGAAAGCCACAAGTTTACAGTAATTTAACCAAGAGACACTGTAAAACAAGCACATATTTTTTGCTTAATTTGAAGTGAATTTGTGTTCTTCCCAAAGCACAAAGATCCAAGCATGGCCTCACTGTAAATAAAACCTCCAAAGCCATTACCCTAGAGAGTACTCCACAGGGATGAAAGGGGAGGCAGGGAGATAGAAGAAAGTCAAACGACTTTTCCAAGGTCCCAAGTCTGACTCCAGGGCAAAAACTCCAGGTTCCTGGCATCCATCCCTGGTTCCTTCCACTGTCTCACACATGGCCCTGAAACACAAACCACTAGACACTTGGTGGAGAAGTGAGCAAGGGCTCTGCCACATGAATGGCTAGATTGTTGAAGGTGGGGGTTGGGAGCCCCGGAGGAAAGGCCTGAAGGATAATACATGGTACAGAAATCTATTTGCCAGTAGCTACCGCAGTTACCCATGTGGCTGCCTAAGCCAGGGGCTGGGGTCTTGAGAACAGCTGACTGACAGCATGAACAAAGGCCCTGACAGTCTCACAAAGGGGACACAAGAGTCACCGCTTCCTAGGCATCACTCAGGCTTCATCACATGAGACCTAGAACACAGTCAGGAAAAGCCCACCATGAACAAGGGCCTCTTTATCCTTGGGGCTCTCCTGATCCCCCACTTTACCTGATAAAACAGGAGAACTTCTGATTCTTTCTTCTGGCTCCTTTGGATCTTTCCACATTCAACTTGCATGTGCCTTAACTATTTAGGGGCCCTTCTTTTGCATATTAACATGATGTGTACATTGGTGCCATATTTAAGTGAATAAAATGTGATGAAAATAACTTTGATTAAATTTTCCCATTTCTTCACTACCCTGTGTGCCACCTACTGTTCACCCATGAAAAACTGCAGTTTGTACATCAATAAAACTTCATATTAATACTCTCTGAGGTAGAATGACTTCATTAACCATGTTCCCCTCTCCTGTCCTTTGCTTCCAACTGTGTTCAACTTTGGAACTTCTGACAAATGCTTATTATTCTCTAGGCTAGTAAAAAAAAAATCCCCAAGCTTCAGGGAAACGTAGTTGGTCTAAGCCCAAGGGAATGGGGTCGTTGAATTAAATGATAAATATATGCATTTAAGGTCATTAGAGACTTTATCTCCTGTGAAGGCTATATTTGTCAGATTGATATAATTTCTCTCAACTGAGTACTTAGCTCCACGGGCCACCGTTATTATGATTATTCCTTCCCCTTTAAGTGGGAGACTGGCTAAAAACACGTGTGCTCACCCTTGCAGCTTCTAGAGCGCTCAAGGCACACCTTTGTTTCATTTAGTATGCAATTTTCACCTCTGACCCAAGAAATGAGGCCTGGGTTTCCTGAGCTTTATTGCCTGTTAATAGACTGCCGGCTGTGTTTTCAGCAGTAATAGAAATGGCGGAGAGGCATTTCGTTTAAGAGGCTGGCAGCCTGCAGCCTGAAAGACAACGTCAGAATTCAAAGTCAGCCTGGCCCAGAAATAATATAAAGATCACAGTGACATGAAGGAGGAAGTTTTCCATATTCCTTTGCACACAAGGCACCCTGCTGTGCACAGAAGGACTGGCTGGCTCTAGACATTTCCCACTGAACAATGGCAGACACCCTCAAGGGTGCTAAGTGATTGATCCAATAATTCATCTTCAACTTACACCTATCTACATATTTGGTTTCTCCTCATTAAACTGAAAACATCAGTGGCAAACTTATGAAGTGCAGTCCTTGGCTCTCCATAAAATACACACAGATGCTCATCAGGGGTTCTTGCCTGCCCACTACTTGGTGACACGTGTTTATAATTTTGTCTTTATTTTGTTTGCTGTCGTTTGCTCTTAAGTACATCTGTTCAATTAAAATAGAAATGTGTGACATGGTATGTACTCAGCAACTTTGGAGCGTGTTAATGAAATGTTCTAATGTTCCTGTCTCTGCTCTTTTAATATAGAAGGATTTCATGCCTTGGAGCTCTACTGACTGAAAAGTACAAATAAAAATATCCTTGAAATCACACAAAGAAGTTGACTGTTTTGTTAATAGTTAAGCAAGGATGTTATTACAACATATGGACATTATTTTACATGAAAAGACATTATTAAAAATTATTTACTGCCTCATGTTTGGAAACTTACAGGAAAAGTCTGATAATATATTCAACTTGTTTATTACGACTTCATATAATTTTGAATAATACTACTTTTTCCTTTGACAAGTGCAATAAACTGTACTGGTATAGACATGGGTTGATTATCATGAGTGAACTGTGTTGCTTAAAGATACATGCTGGAACAATCAGCTTTTGACGGCTGCATCTCCAGTTATTTACACTCACCATCATGGTAATAACTCACCATTTCTATATTAATAAGGCAGTGAAATTTATTATGATGGTATTGAAAAGTTATTAAGTACTGCATCCCAAGTGACAAAGTACCACAGCACTGTCACTACCCAAAAGCAGTTGCCCATCCATCACCCGCCTTTCCAGATGGTCCTGCATCTTTATCGCTCCCAGGTTGGTGACATCACCTGTTCACCCACTCAAAATTGATGATGAAAGCAAACAGATCTATCTTACTTACATTTACCAAATCAATTTAATTTTTACAGGCCATGGCTTAGTGACATATTGACTGTTTTCCTTAATGGCATCTACCGTATTTAATGCAAGGATGTCATCTTTGATTCCTGGCTCGCATAATGTGTCATTTCATAATAAATTTTTCTAACATATTTACTTAATGGAAAGAATTATGATTGCTTGTCATTTCTCTTATTAAACACAATGATAATTCCTTTTCCTTTTGAGTGTCTCTTTTTGGAGCTATTTTTGTCCCTCTCTGACACTTAAAAGTGGCAAAGTCTCAGCATTGCTGAGCAAATGCTGAATGTAGGCACAGCTGCTGTCGGCTCTGCAACTCATGAGGACTTTGTTTCATGGATTTCTAACAACCACAGAAGAACCAAGTCTTCAAGAGCTAGTAATTATAATAACATTGTCAGTGACAGCTAAAACTTTAGACATGAAATGGCACTGTGAATAGGAACAGTTACAAAGCTAATTTTAATTGCCCATGTATTTGCCCTCTGCAAAGCTAATTTTAATTGTCCATATATTTGCCCTTTGTGTCTGTGCATTATCATGGTCAGTTCTCTGAATGTAAGGCCTCGAGATCTAATACAATTAAAAATGAACACAGGCTCATCAAGGCTGAGATGCAGGTCAATAGGCAGCCCAGTGACTCTTGGATTCACATGTGTGATACCCTTTTTTGCCACAAGCAAAGCCCCATGTACTATCTTTCAAGACAAAGGCTTCAATAACACACATTGCCTTGGCAGTGCATAAGATCTAGACCATCTAAGAATGGTAATTAGATTTACTTTGGACTGAGAAAGCATAACGGCATTGACTTTGAGTTTTGATATTTGGCATCCATCTATGTGGCTGTGTCCTGGGGTAAAATCCTTGACTAGGCTTTCATTGGAGCCTGCCCATACTCAGAGAGGGTCAGGGCCTAGAAGGCAAAAGACCACACTTGTAGTCTCTCTGGCCTCCAAACCCTAGGCTAGTAAATGTGCACATGGGTGAAAACACCACAAAGTAAACTATAAGTATTTTCCTAAAGAGAAACATTGGGGAAGCGTCTACAAAAAAGGAAATAGAAATCTATGCTTAGTGAGGTTGTGAAAGTAGAGGATAGGAAAGCACCAACTGGACCAAAAGGAGTCTTCTCCAGCTATCTTTTCTATCAAGCAGTATTATTTTATTTACCCTCCTCTACCCCAGCATGAAAGCTAGTGGGGGCCTAGAATGAGCTCTAGCTTTACCTCACCCTCTTGTAAACAAGATGGGTGGGAGAATTAATGACTCCCTGGGGAGACTGCAGAAAGATGGAGAGCTCCACCCAGGACTAACCTCCATCTGTGATCCTACAAGTGGGAGAAACTGTGCACTAAAGACACAATTCTAAGATGATTTAGAGCCTTTCATAGCCAATTGAGAGATTCCTATATTTCTTTAAGTGTCAAATTATTGGTTCTAATTTAAGGAAAACAATCCCACAGAGGGCAGAGGCCAGTCATCTGTTGCACCTGTAGATAGATTTACAGAGATACTCTTCCCACTCTACAAGGTGCTTCATGATCATGTGAGATGACTGTCCTAATTCCGTGCTAAGATAGAATCTTAAGTGAAGTTTTCCTGAAAATGGAAATGGGCATTCATGGGCTGACAATGTAAGACCCAATGTAAGACCAACAGTAATTGTTCATCCCTTGTGGAAGCTGGTGTCTGTGTCAGGGTGGACTTCTCAACGCTACCGTCACACGTGATGATCTACCACCACAATAATTTAGACAACAATAAAAAGCAAACAAGCAAACTATGCACACCTGTGGCTCCTGACCAGTTGCCGTTGTCATACCATGCCATGCAACCTGGGAAGCCTGGGGGAAAGGAAAGCAGCACTGTCCTGCCAATGGTGCCCAATACCCTTGGGTCAACAACATGAGCTACTAGCAACAGCAATATGCATGCATACACTTCACGTTGACACAAGCAAAACTCTGTGTAACAGGGACAGAGGTGTCACCCAGAGAGGTAACCTAGTCATCCTCCAGACCCCCAAGGAAGAAGAATGGTGCTTGCAAGTCTGGCTCCTCATTGGCCAGCCAGTTCCAGGCACTGGTTAACTACAAAATTTTTAAGTTACTGTATGATTTATTCTGTGTGTGTCTGTGTGTGTGAGTATGTGCAGGTGTCCCCCAAAGACCAGAGAAATTGTATTCCTTGATGCTAGAGTGAGAGGCATCTGTGAGCTACCCAAGGTACAGGTGCTAGGAACTCATTTTCAAAAGGCTAAGGGAACAAGGTAGATTTCCTAAATTATAAGGAAAAAGACTAAGAGCATTTTGAGAGGGGAGACCTTTTGAAAGCCACACCTGGTGGTCTTAGGTATTGAGAGAATAAGAAAATCAGTGAATGAACATGTAAACAGAACATTTCAATTCTAGAGAACAGTATAAAAGGAACCCTCTTCTGATGGCTTTGGAAAGCACTGGGGCAATTGCCAGGGCAATAAAGAGCACTTGTTCTTGCAGAGGGCTCAAGTTTGGTTCCTAGCACCCACACAGTGGTCCACACCATCCTTAACTCTGGTTCCAGGAGGTCTAATGACTCCCTTGACCTTTTTGGACACCAGGCACACATGTGGCTTCCAGGTATACATGGAGACAAAAGACTCACACATATAAGATAAAATAAGTAAATCTAAAAGGAAAGAAATTTTAAGGCAAATATTTATTTGGAGGGATAATGTAAGAGTTATCAGATGCACTAATTTTTGTAGTTATTATCAAGCCAATAGATGTATGCAGTCCACACAGAGGCAGCAACATATATAATATACAGTACTAGTAAACTCCCAGATGACCATTTTGTTGCTGTTTGTCTGTTTGTTGGGACAAATTTTTATTATGTCATACTGGATGTAGACCAGGCTGAGCTCAAATGCACAGCGTTCCCACCTGCCCTTGCCTCCCAAGCACAGGCCAATCGTGAGCAAACTCTTAAAAGAACCAAGGCATGTACCTTTGTCTAGGGGCATTCATAAGCTGTTTGGTGTGTATTCAGAATACTTGTTCCTGTATCAATAGAGATGATGTTTTTCACCTGACTTTCCAGGATTCAATGAAGACACTCAGCTGAGTTATTATCTGTGTCTTCACTAGCATTTGACAGATGGACTGGCCTGATCTGAAATCAGTTAAGAAACATACTGAGCAATGTCATAACATCTCCGAGAGAGGAAGATCGTGGGAGTGTGATTTCTGACCCACAATAGTAGAATAAACATTCAATTGTTTCATGGGACAATTTGTATTGTTCCTAGAAATGAATGAGAATATTTCTGAGAGACATTAATTCTGCATGAAGTAAAAAGCCACTATGTTGACCATCTTTGGATAGATACTTTGTAACTTAGGTTGTTATTTATAGTTAGAGTGCATTACTCTTTTCATTAATAAGTAGTGACATCCATTAAAGATTCTCCATATATATGCATACATATGTTACATATATGTGTGTGTGTGCATGTGTGTGTGTGTTGCATATTGCTGAAGTAGGCAACTCATAATTTATATGAAATATCTATACTTATATATAGCTATATATGATGAATTGTCTCCCTCGCCAATTAGAAGCAACTACAAAAGTTTTAAGATAAAAAAGTCTTGGCAATGTAATTCAATGGATATACAACGTGTTCTTATAACCCTGATGTACGAGTTAGGCATCTTAAAAAATTCAATATCGGTGGTAATGTTAATGTATATTCATGTTTCAAAAAACATAGGGATTTTATGTTTTAATATCTGAGATGATACCATTGCATAACCTCAAACCAAACTTACAATCATGAGAACTGCTTGTTTTACAACTAGATAGGGAGGCATGCCTCATTGCACTAATACATTTCTGGATTACAGTCTGGAACATAATGTATTTTCAAAGCACTGAATCAAAATTGGATGATGAATTTCCAACTCCAATATAATCTCTTTCCACTATTCCATCTCATCTATTTAACAGGACAAAGGAGAAATTTACTATCTACACACATCATTATTTTTCTGTGTACAACTTTACGTATGTCTGAGAAAATAAAAGCTAAGCACATACTTGAAACTTTAACAGATCAAAAAATTTGGAGCAGCTCTGGACAAGATGAACATGATAGGGGATTTGGCACACAGTAGGCACCTAACTAATGGATGCACATATACTTGTAGTTTTATTGTGGCCAGTGATAGTAAAGGTAAAGAAAATATGCTAAATGACCAAATTTCAAAGAGACTAACCTTTATATAGTTTTTCTAATAAACTACTTCAGACTGTTAGGAAAAAAAAAATCACTGTCTGAGTTAGGGTTTCTATTGCTGTGACCTGACCATGACCTACAGCAACTCTTAGAAAAGAAAATATCTAACTAAGGTGGCAGCTCACAGTTCAGAGGCTCAGTCCATTATTGTCGTGGTGGGGAGCATTGCACCAGGGAGCGTGGTGGCCTGCAGGCCCACATGGTGCTGGCTACATCCTGAACAGAGGGCAGCAGGAAGTGGACTCACTCACTGTGTGTGGCTTTAACACATATGAGATCTCAAAGCCAGACCCCACAGTGACACACTTCCTCCAACAAGGACTCACCTACTTCAACAAGGCCACACCTCCTAATAGTGCCACCCCCTTTGAGGGTCATTTTCTTTCAAATTATGGCAAGTACACTATTCAAACTGTTCTTTGACTTAAAAGTAAGTTTAGGAATCTATCCTGATTCCTTATTTTCATTGTTAAATAGGAAACAGTCAATGCTTCTTTTTCAAATAGGACCACAACCACACAATTTTAGCATATTTGAATTTCTAGAGATATTTGAGTTTCTAGGGAACAAGATGAGGAAGCAAGGAAAATGATTTATAAAACTCTATCTGAGAGATAGTGATTGGCCTCTTCTCTGTAATAACCCATTGCTGGTCTGTGTCCTAGCCAATGGCACTTCTGTTGTTAGCCTCTGTGTTCTTCCATAGCCAAGTGCTAAGCCCCTAACAGGGACTAGAGGTTTTAGCCAAATGCAATAGGTGACATACCTCAGGACATGGCAGTCACCGTCAAACCGAAATAGTTTTAAAGTTCCTCTATTAAATCAATACTCCTTTGGAGAAAATATGTCTATTACTTTATTTTTAGATTATTTTACTTAACTATATATATCTAGCTTATAAATATGTCTTCAAAAAATCCTATTTTCCTGAAATACAAACTTATAAACTTCTTCCAAAGTACCATATGTAATTAATGACTTAAAGGTTAGAAATATAGCTCACCATCCAAGCACTTGTCTTAGTATGTGCATACCATAGAATAACAGATAGCCCTCACCAAACCCAAATACAACCAGGATTTAAGCCTTTGACTTTTAGTCTCGAGAGCTGTGATAAAACAAATTTCGGTTGCTTATGCCCCCAAGTTTAGGCAGCCTGAACTAATACAGTCTGCTTATTAAAACAAAAGTAAGAAATATGCTGAGCATCGGTAATACCACACAACTTTGTGAAACACTATCAAAACTGTGCTAGGAAAGTGTAGCTTTGAAAACTCAAAGCAAATTTTGGCCTCTTGGGTAATCTAAGCAAGCCTGCATACCACATAATATTTCAAGCTCCTTAGTAAATGGTTTCACTGCTGCCAGTGAAACAAACTTTGAGCAACCCTAAGTTGTGAATAGGAAGGTTGTAGATAATGTCATGCAACAAGAACACTCAAAGAATACATATAAAAATCTCTAAGGATGAGAAAGGAGACATCCAAATATAAAGAACAGTGTATATGAAGAACAGTGTGTTGAGAGAGGATGGGAACTACAAACCAGTCATGGCAGGTGCTAAGTATGTTCAAGAAACATGTGCTTCCCTGCAGGACTGAACAGGTGGGAATGCAATGTATTGGAGCAAGAAGCACAGGGAGAGGAGCCAGGAGAAGGTAAGGGCCAGCAGAGCCATCACTAAGTTGCTCCATTAGGAACAAGTCAAGTGACTGTGTAGAAAACTGTTCAAGCAGACACCCACAGCTAGACACTGAGCCGAACTGGAATCCAGATGCAAAGAGGGAGGACAAGATCAGGCTGCAAAAACCTGAACAAGGAGAAGCTAACAGGCCCCGACTGATAACTGGGAATCCACCATGGGACTGGCTCAGAGCCCCTGAACATGGGTCTTAGCTAGAAGGCCTGGGCAGTCTAAGGGACCTCTGACAGTGGAACCAGGATGTATCCCTGGTACACAAAAGGACTTTGGGAGCACATTCTCATGGAGGGATAACTGCCTTAACCTAGAGGCAGGAGGGAGGGCCTAGTCCCTACTCCAAATGACTTGACAGCTTTTGTTGACCCCTCCTGGAAGTTACCACCCTCCCTGTGGAGTGGTGGGGTGATGGGATGGGAGGGTGGTTGGGGGCATGGAAGGCAGGGAGGGAGGGATGGAGGGAGAGAGGGAGGGAGGGAGGGAGGAAGAGGAAACTGGGAACGATATGTAAAATAAGAAAAAATATGTAATTTTTAATTTGGAAAAAAAAACTCTTCAAGCAGGATCTGACACATAGTAGGCACTGAATAACTGTTTGCCAAATCAGAATTTCCTCGTTCATATTTACTTTAAGGATTTCTAAGTGACTTGCTTTCTTTCATCATAAAAAGTATGAAGCAGCCTCAGAGAGGTCATGGTAGTTAGAACACAATTATAGGTCTAATCAGATAAGAGGAGAATAAGCCACAATTAAAGACATATATGCCATAAGGACAATTCAAAATGAGCACACAGGAGTGGACAATATGCTGTGTAAAAGTGCCTGTGCCGATGGCAAATGGATTTTGTATTAACCAGATAGAATCAAGGACTCACCTACAGCACCAAGGATAAAGTTTGCCAAAACCACGAGGAGCCTTCTCAATGGCCTTGTTCATTATATCTCTAGAGTACACAATTCACACTCTTAAATTGTGGGGAGGGCAAGCAAGATGGCTCAACTGGCAAAGGGGCTTGCTGCCAAGTTTGCCAACTGGAGTGTGATTCCCATAAATGACACGTAAGAAAGAGAGCAGATTCCCACAAGTTGTCCTCTGACTTCCACATGTGTGTGGTGTCACTCAGGAGTATATTCATGTGTGTGTTTGTGTGCACCCTGTGTACGCATGGGCATGTACACACACACACATAAATAAATCAATTTTAAAAATTTTAAGAGAGTATTAAAATGTCAAAGAATACTATGTAACTGGCCATCCGCTAGATTCTTAAAGGACAGAAACCAAGTGCCTGATCTGCAGGCAGAAAGCCATGAGCTATTTTTTAGAGTCATCTTGAATTCTAGGCAATCAAAATGGCTGCATTTTAACATAACGAAGGAAATAATTTTATATTGCTTATGGTAAATACATGCTGAAGACATTTTCCCCAAGGAGAAAAAGTGTAATTATTTTAAATTTCCATAAATGCAGAAGTTTCCCCAGGTCCATGCCCAATCCATATACATTGTGTCTAAAATGTCCCACCCTGTCCTTTCCGATCCTGTAATTGCAAACTGACTTTACAGTTAAGCTCTGTCTATTTCCATACATCTGGAGAACCCTGACTAGGACTACACTCACCTAACTCAGTAGATTCTGTAATAAATGTTCAGTGAGTTAATTATTATTGGACATTATTTTAAGGTGAACAATAATAACATAAAATTGACACACATTTGCCTTCAAATATATTCAAACTCACATATCCATTAAGCTATGGTGATTTCTAAAAATCTTTTATTGATATATGAGTCTAAAAGTAATTTACTAAACCACAGTCTTCCCAAGGGTATGGTCAGTGGCAAGACTACAGAAGGCATGCTCATTTGCAACCCTGTTCAATGCAGAGCTTAGCTTTCTGTATTTCAGAATTTGAATGAGGGTTATTTTCATTATGGAATTTTGAATAAATTTTACAAGGGGACATATATAAGGCAAGAGGACAAAAAGCTGAAATTACATCCTGCAGGCACTATGTATTCATTTCTGTTTAAAAGCTAACCAAATATTCTATTAATGATCATAAATATTAAGAGGACATACCAAGATAAATCCTGTTTATCTGATTTCCACCAAGCTGAAATACTGTGAAGGGGGAGTTCCTTCACATCTCCAAAACCGTTGACCTATGCGGAAGTCACCTACAAGTTTTTCTTCTAAAGACCAGATTTTTCCAGAAATCATGATGTTATAGTTTAGTCCCAACAATTTTCAAACTATAAAAATAAACCAGAGTTGGTACCATAAGCCTGTAATCCCAGCATCTACCTGGAAGCCTGAATCAGGAGGATCTGAGAGTTCCAGGCTGACTTGGTCAATAAAAAGCTCTGTCTCAAGCAATGAGAATGAAAATAAAAGCAAAAATAAATGTAAAGTATATATGTAGACATCAACACACACACACAGTGCATTGGTACAAATGATAAACAAAATGTACATTATATCTCCTTATTGAAATAAAGTTAAGATAGATATTGTCATCAATGACATCAATTGTTGGATGCTACCTGATGGGTTCTATGTGATGCTCAGCTGAAATTAGTGACCAATTTTATAGTCACTTAGTACTCTTGTTTTCATATATGAGTTATTCATTAAGTCAATTTAAATATCAAGAATCATCACAGATTTCAGTGATAACTACTGTGCACATGTTCAAGAAGCACGTAAAATAAAAAAAAAAAGGTCTTATTTAAAAAGACGTAAAAATATATAAGAGGAGGGAAATGAAAATACAGAACAAAAGTAAAACCAAATTGACATATAGCTAGATGAAACATGATAGCTAGATGAAAACATATGCTTTACTCCAATCTTTCCAGACTTCTCTGCCTCATAAAAGATCACATATAGCACACATGTCTCATGAGCAAGATTGTCTGCTAACGTCACATGCTCTTTAAGATGAACAGAACCAGTATTCTGAATGATAACTCAGAAACCACAGCCTCTTCCTTACATCTTTTTAAATTGATATGCATCTCCGAGCATTCTTCATTCGAGATCCCTTTTATCACACTATTCCTTTAAGCAATGCATTGCTTTATCAAGCAATGAGATTATAAGAGAGTTGGTTCTTAAACATGCTCCCACAAGTGGAGCATCCTCATGATCACATAGCTCTTCTGTATAGACCTGAATGTATTTGTGTGCTAACTCAAAAGACATTCCTACCTCCCATCCGTAACTGGAATCTTTCAGGTCCGACCTCTGCTCTCCCATGTATGGCCCAAACTTTTCACCTATTTCAATCTTCCTTTTGGTCCATATTCCAAGTCCTGCTCCAGGCATATTTGACTCTCGAAGTTCAAATTCATCAGGAATGGGGATGTCATCAGGGATGTAGATGGGGGCTTTGTAAGGAGAGCCCTCCTTGGGAGTGAATGACTCACTGGATGTGGCAGGAGAGCATGGCTCTTGGATATGGAGGGAGGGAGCATTAGCTATCCCATCTGCATCAGCATCAGGCATTTCTTCCAAAGGTATTTCAGGGTAGTTGCCATAAGCACACTCATTACCTGCAAATAAATAAGAACTTCATGAATTTCTATTAACAAACCAACACAAATTCCACAGGGGTGGAAATCATAGTAAGTTGTTCATTGCAAGCTAAACAGAGAAGGCCATTGTTAAAGTGTATCCCATTAAAAATCTCTGTTATTCACAGGGGAGGACTGACAGATTATGGCTTCTGGTTTATCTGGTCTAAAGTAATAAATCAAGTGTGTTAATACCTTGCATAGGCCAGCCCCGCCAATCACCCACATGCAGAACACCCTGTTGTTAATTTATCAATCTGAATAAAATATAGATAACAAGTAATGTAGACAACTACTACCACCAAACCATCATACACACACACACACACACACACACACACACACACACACACACACACTATCAGAAAACTGCATCAATCAATCCATGAAACCTTAAAATGAATGCAACAGGACATCTGGGGCTTGAAAGGCTGTCATGTGTAACAAGGCTTAAATCTATGCAGCCAGATTATTGATGGAAATACTAGTTTGTGTTTGTTCTTCCTCTGTTGTTTTCTGTTTGTTTTATTTTTTCCTTCCCGTTTCAAGCAAATCACCAAGCCCTTGGTATTTCCTTCCTTCAGTAGCTTATTCTGTAGAAACTCCAAAGTACTAAAAGATAAATTCATTTTTAACATTAAGTAGAGTTGGGGGCTAGTCAGCTTGCTCAGTGCCTAAGAGTACTTGCTGTTCTTCCAGTGGACTGAGATTTGGTTCCCAGAAACTAAGTGGTGACAGATTATAACCACTTGTAACTGCAGTTCCAGGAAATCTGACACCCTCTTCTGATCTCCACAGGCACCAGGCAAGCACATGGTGCACATACATGAATGCAGGCAACCATTCACATACATATAACTAAAACAACAAATCTTCAGAAGAGATAGGAGGGTAACCTGGATATACCAAAAAGAGAAAAAAATATTCAGACTAGAAAGTGGGAGGGATTCAACTGCCTCTGGGTTAAGAAGAATCCTGGAGAGGCTGCATGAATTCGGAAGTGGTCACAGAGGCAACAGAGACACAACAGCACAACCCTGCACCAAAGTCCCTGAATGTGTCATGAGAACCTGCGGTCATCATAAAATTTAAGTGGGGACTTTGGGGGCTATATAGGTGAATGCAAAGAATGATGGCTAAGCAGAATGTCCTATAAACTGAAGGTAATTTCCATTGTCCTTGAACAAATAGGCATGTGTTTCTTTCTGCTGTGGTTATGAACTGAGAGTCATCTCTCATTGATTTTACTCATAAGGGCTTCAAGGACAGAAGTAAGAGCAAAAGGCCTAAAATGATAAGGAGACTGATTCTGGTCAGAACAACCAGAAGGTAGACTGGGTGCCATATGATCCCTGTCATAGCATTTCTAGCACAGCCTGAGTAATTGTGAGTTATTCATATGGAAGAAGTCCAGTAACGGATTGGTGACCTTTACTCTCCTACCAACCCTGCAGTTGGATGTATTATTAAAGGCTTCTAAGATAAATTATTAGGCTACAAGGTAGAAGACACATTCTACCCCCAACTTTTTCCCTGATTCATTACAGAAATTCACACCACTCATGAGCAACTGTTCATGAGTATTGGGTCCTGCTTCTTACAGCTTCAGAAAACACAGTGACAATACCTTTTAACAAATGGTAAGACTTTGATTCAAACATCGAGAGAATGTCATTTATACCAACCATGTTACAGAACTACAGGGCACAAGCTTGCTTCTGTTTGTTACATAGCTCTCATCATGGAAGTTCATTATCATTCAAGTTGAGCAGGACCAAATTTGTGAACATTGTCAATGCCCTCCTGTCAAGTACCTTGTCCACTTCCTTAGCTTAGTTAGGAATATTATCTTTCCCCTAATTATCCACAATTAATTAAAAAGTAACATGGAGTTTGTGCTCCTTTTCTTATAACCTATTTATCCACAAAATAAATTAATTCCATCTGATTCTTTCAATTCACTTTTCACAGCTGAATTATCTAACAGTGCTTGAGGACCACCAATCTCTTGACTGTAGCCCTCAAAACTGAAGTCATCTTCCCAGCATACCTTCCTTCCTTCTCAGCAGCATCTCAAGCTAAAATAGAAACTCTTTGCTTGGAAAAATTTGTCCATTTTTTTTTTATTTTCAATAACCAACTCCCACTCTTCTTTCCAGGTCAGATTCCAAGTGAGTTCCAACGCATCCCATTACCATCTCAGTCAACACAGTCATCCCCTTCCTCTTCAAGCTTACAGAATTAACCCATCAATTCCTCAAGCAAATAACATACATTGTAGTTAGGACTTAATGTGTGATGTATGGCTGTTTTATCACCAACTAGGAAATAGACCCTAGGAAAGTTAGGTGTTAGAATTCTCACGTCATAGAAATTCTCCAAGTGATCTGCACATAGCTGTTTAATGAATCCTGTTAAATAGATTATTAAACTTACATATAATTTTATTGACCCATTATACCAAATCAATATGTTCCTACTAAAAAATCAGAAAGTATTTTGATCCCTAAAACCTTTAAGCAATAAAGTGGAATACAGATTACCAGACTTTTCATTCATGTCAAAATAAACTATTATAACTACACCCAAAGAGATGTCATCAGGATATGAATATACTTGAAAATTTATGTTTCATCAAAATATTTGTTAGCAGTTTATGTACATAAAAAAAAATCCAGAAACCATTTCCACACCAGACTTGGTAATACAGGTCTATGTGCCAGCTCCTTGGAGGACTAGAGGCAGGGGGATTCTGTAAGGTCAGTAGTTTGAGACAAACCTAGGCTATAGGACATTACCATGCCTGAGAAAATAAATAATAAATAAAGAAATTAATTAAAACCAATGTCATCTCTTTAGAACTGTAGCGTTTGACTGCCCTAAATGGAACATTATGATATAAATCTTCAAAGGGGGTCATTGATCATTGTGAGGACTTCATTTTCTTTGAGGAATGCTACAAAATGAATGACATCATGGAATTTATAAACTTCCCCATTTAAGAAGTAGAAAATAAAAAGGCACCTAAATAAGCAATTTTCTGTAAGAGGCCAGTAAAATTTCCTCTATTTTCTCCCTAAGTTAATCAGTCATACTGTCAAGTCCATCAAAGGGGTCTCAGATCCCAGAGAAAGATTGAGATAATGATGTCTGCCTTCCCACTGTCATAGGGAATCCTATCATCTCCCTGTTGTCCACAAACATTCCCAGTGTAGAGTCTAAACGAGAGTGCTGTAGTTCCAGCTCTAGCAAGATATGCATGTGCCCTGCTGGCTTCACATGAGAATTAGAATTTAAAGCTAAAATACAATCCTGCTAACAAGAACATGGAAAAAAACCCCAACTTCTGATGAAGCCTAAAGAACAGCTATCAGCAATCAAGCAACTGTAGGAACAAGATCCAGTTTTCGTCATCCATATGCAGGCTTTAAGACAAAGGCCTAGGCAATTTGTCTTCCAGCCACCATCCAGCTAATATCATTTGAATTAAATATAAAAAGGGCTGGGATGACAAAAAAAATGGAAATATAAAACTGCTGACTTTTACTTATCAAAGCATACAATCATGTTTCAACACAATCTAGCCCTTATAAAATTTTCAGCATGAATACAGTTTATCACTCCATATTGAATATTTGCATAAGTGAGAATAAACTAACACCTTTGTGGGCATTACTCAGTATCTTTCCCAAAAGCTGCTAAAACATTCCATCTAAATGAAAAACAACCTCCATTATTCTATCTCCATTAAATCTCTGTTATTGGGGGGAAATTGGTAGGTCTATTCCCTGGGCTATAGCTGTAGTCAATTAAAGATTTCCTGAATATTGCTCTGACAGATTGGGCACATTTACAACAGGTAAGTATCAGGTAGGGAGTGTGACATACATCAATGGGCCCATAAAGATAAATAACCCTTGTAACTTCTTGGAGCTGAGCTGCCTCCAACTGTAATTTGCTTCATGCATCCTTTGATTGTGTCATTAACTCAGTGAGGACAGGAGAAAAGCTTGTTGTTGGATTTGAGGCAAATGATTTGGGAAATACTACTGGAAATCAAACTCTTCAAATTTTAAGTATTCTAATATCCATAGAGACAAACAACAACCCACACTTCAATTAGATTCTGTGTATTTCTGTGGCAGTTTGACTAACTATCCAGGTTTTAGTTGGGAAGAGCTTCATTTAGAAAATATCAAAATCCAAGGAGGAAACTGAAAATGCAATACCGATAATAATAGCATCCATTGCTACATCCATACTTTTGACACTCATTACAATCCAGTGGGGAAAAAATGACGAGAAAAATAAGTTTTTGTTATTCAAATGTAGAATCTGATAGTAACAGGTACTAAATAGGATGTCTAGAGTTAGCAACTGTTCAAACCCAGTCTTGTCTTTCATTCATAGGCCACTTGCTTTTTAGTTTCTTTAAAGGTATATCTAGAAATTTGTCTCATTAAAAGTATGGCTCTTGTCTAAATAATTTGTCATTCAGCTTTTTCATTTGATAGTTTATTGTGAACAGTTTTTCTTTTCTTCCTATTCTCTAAACTTACATGTAATTGCTGAATATACTTCCATTACAGGAATCCATAGCAAGTGAACTGTTTCTGTAGTATTCATGCTGCCTTGGGTTTTTTGGTAGCAAAGTATCAGCAAAATAAGTACCCTTTATATAAAGATTTTTATTTCCTTAGATGGGATCCCTATTAAAAACTAAATAAAATCTAGTGAGAAGTGGCAGCTTCTTTTCCAAATGCATTTATCAATTTATACTTGTTCCAACCATACTCTCAGGTACTGTTTCTCATTTTCATCAGCAGGAAATTATTTATCAACTGTTCCCCTAATTTATACATTAGTGATTACTAAGACTAAATATTTTATCAGTCACTCATATTTCTCCCATTACAAATTATGCATTGCTTTCATTTTTTTAAAATGGGCTTCAAATCTGTCTTATTAGTGATAGACAAATAAGCCTTTTGATGTGCTTTTATTAATTTTCTCTTTAATTCCCCATGTGATATAGTAAAATAACTTTTTTACTTTAGTAGAACTAAGTTCACATTGTCTTTGGATTTTTACATTTTTCTTAGAAAGCCCTCACCTATTCTGACATGGGTGGGGCGTTCTCTCATATTTTCTTTGAGTTTCATAGTTGCTTTTCCTCCAGCCTTGGATTACCAATGATTTACTACTGAGTGAAAAGCAGAGGAAAAATGATTTCATTTATGTGAGCCCTTGTGAACGGCGAGCTAGGAAAAAAAAAATGCCATTTCACTCATAATTCTTTGGCCCTTATTTGCAAGGCTGGCCTAAAATGCTTTCTCTTTTTGTGGGAATTACATAAGTCAGCGTTTGTTTCTTTTGGCTTCTCTGCTTAGTTTAACTGAAAATCTTCTGGGCAGATGCCATTCAAGCCCCTGACTTTCACCCATTAATAGCGTTAAATGGCCACTGAAATGCTTATCACTCCCTCCGTGTTGTCCTTACTGATGGTAGTGGAAATGGGTTTCCTTTGTGCACAGCACATCAATTCATTGATAGAAAGAGTGCAGCAACTAATGCAATGTTAATGCTAATATTTAAACCTCATAGCTCCAATTTAGTTGTAAAGTGGAATGATCAAACAATAAATCATGTTGACTTGGCTGTACAAACTTGCCCACAATATACATATATCCATGTGCATTTGCTAGTGTATGAGTGGTGTGTGTGTGTGTGTGTGTGTGTGTGTGTGTGTGTGTGTGTGTGTGTGTTGCTTAGCAGCTCCCTAATCTTAAAAATAGGCTGAGACAGAAACATGACTTGAGATCTCAGGCAGACTGGTTGAGATCATAGCTGCATGAAACAGCTGCCAAGAGGAGCCCAACTAGGGAATTGAACAGATTAGGTAACTCAGAAATTTAGACATTTCCCCCCATTATGTTCCTCATTGCAGTTTTGTAATAAAAACATGAGCAAACTTCAAAGGAAGCTCTGTAGTAAAGGTTAATTGCTACTAAAGAAGAGGGTGGGCCCAAGCGCCGGTACTTTGTGCCCAACTCATAGGCAGACAGGAAGGATTACACGTGGCTGGGCGCAGAGGATGTGCGCCTAGGACAGGAAGGATTACACGTGGCCAAGCTCAGAGGATGTGTGCCCAGATTCAGGAGAGGGGGCTTGGCCAAACCTCAGAGCCCCACCAAGGACCCCCACCAAGGACCTCCAGGGAGAATGTGGGTATATGGACACAAGGCTATGAATCCGTGCATGCTTACCAGTGGCCAGGAGAGTATCCCTTGCAAAATTAAAACAGGACATGCTCTTCTTCCCTCCTTGGGACAATTCCAGAGTGGTGACAGAGGCTTGTTTATAAGAAAGCAAAGGACCTCAGGGACCAGCGCTTCTCTACCAGCAACAGAGCAGTTGAACATATGCTGGGTGTTGGGGAAAGGGAGGAGCCCAAGCAATACCACACGCACAAACGGAGCAAAATAAGGAGGCAATGAGCTGGCCATTGAAACACTCTGAAAATGTCCCCATGAAAATGAAATTTAACATCCCAATGAAATGACAAAAGGAAACTATAAAAGTGAGGAAATAGATTTCCAAAAAGCTGCAAAGGATTCTACTACAATCTGGCAGCACAGGTTCTGAAAATGAGGTGGCTCCTAGAAAGGCCATTGTCCCAGAAGTCACTGTCCTAGAGAGGTCACTGGTGGACAGGCTTCAAAGAACGATGCTCCCAGAAGAGATTGAAAAGAAGACACTCTTTAAAGGCATGTTTAGACTCTGGTCCCTGTTTGTGCCATCTGTGTCTGTATGTTGTATTGTGACATAGCCTGCCAACGTCACTTGGTGTGTGGAAGTTCCTTAATGGTCTTTCCAGCTCCTTTGCACTCTCAACATTTCTGCTAGCCTCCTTGTACTGACCTGTTTCAGCTCTTCCCTGTAGGCCTTACTACCCCACAGTATTCCCTAAAAGTACTTTATCAGTTTGCCCTCAAAAAGATCCAGCATGAAAGAGGGTTGGGAGAGGCAGCAAAGGAGATGGCCACGAGCACCAGAGGGATTGAGGACAAAGGACTTACACAGAGCAAGTGTATATTCTTCTCGTATTATGGCATAGCTCTTGCCTTTCATATCGCTTGTAAATCTGGTTAAGAGTTTCCCCACCATCCCAGGAATTCCCCAGACATTTCACTGAGCAATACAGTTTAAGAATGAAATGGGTAGCTCCTACACTATGAAATGAGCTTAGCTGCTTCCAGAAGTTTCTCTTCAGAAATGGAACTGAGCATTTTTTTTTCAAATGGTTATGGAAAGAAATTGGCAGAAAACTCATAGTTGAGGTACAAGTAAAGCCTTTTGACATCTACACTCCAAGACAACCAAAATAGAGACGCTAAAGCCCTGTGGGCAATGCCCTGAGAGAAAGCATGACCAGGTTACTGTTTGGCATATTCTGTTGTTAGGGAGCCTAGTCACCAATTCTTACTGGAAGGCCAGGTAGGACCAGACTTGTTACATGCCACAGTACAGTCATTTGCCCGAACTCTCTTTTATCAATACAAAAATTTTAAGAGATGTTTGGTGACCTCTGAGCTATTGGCTTTTTTCATAAGCCTTTTATATCCCCCAAAATGACTTTCCTTCAGATTCATTAAAAGTAAAATAGAAATACCCTGTATTTCCATCACAACCTACTGGCAGGTTACTTCTTCGGCATCTGCAATGAGCAGACTACAGCCTTTCAGTATGCAAGCCCTATCTACAGCAATTATTTGCCAGCATATCTAAAAGAAGGCAGGCATTTCCTGCTGCACACAAATGGGACACTCTTATCTAAATCACTGTTTAAACAGGTATTTAAGAAAACACTATCACAGGCAGGAATTTACTGATGACGGAACACATTGGTTTAGGGCTGGACGTGATGGTTTAGGACTAGCCATTGTCAAGAAAGGAAGTATATCAGCATGAGGAAGGTATAGAGAATATTTCACAACTCCCCTGGGATGAGGATGGAGGACCATAAAGCTTGGGAAAGCAACAGTGAAAGAGGTAGTTGCATAGAGGTTTCCACCTGGTAACAACAACTCTGGGGCCACCCGAGAGAAGAATCAGAGAGCTGCAGCTCATTACAGACTCTGTTTCTAATCCTATGCAATAAGCATGTTGGGCAAGTTCATGTCCAGGTCCGTTCCATTCAAGCAATAATGAGAAATGGAGAATGCTCAAAGCTTGGCATGCCAAAAACTTAGAAAATGCATTTCCTGGAAAGACACCTTGAAAACTGATTGGATCTCCCACAACCTGTAACCTAGGAGAAAGTGTACTCTGGCTCTCCAACCCTGCTCTAACCAGTGAAACTGGAATTTATTCCCAGTGGAAGCTTATAAAGCTGGGCTGTTGTTCTCACATTAAGTACACTGCCCTCTGGTGAGGGCTGTGGTTTCTCTGTGGGCAGAATGTGTGGTTTACTATGGTTAATTTGTTTATGTTGTTGATGGTGGTTTCAGAAGAGAGCATGCTAAGGAGTGATCTGATTTGCTTCTTTACAAAGAATGTTTAAAGGTGGCTGAGACATGCAGGAGCATTAATGTGCCTGTGCTGATGGGTAGCGATTGGTCTCTCTGACCACAGCTCTGCTTCCACTCTGCTTGTGACCTGAGTGCCCCAGCCTGTTTATTAGGGTCACCTAAGTGTGGCTTGGTGGCTTTTGGCAGAAGAGCCTTCTTGTCTCCCTCCATAGGAGAGATGGAACCTCAGGAACTAAGAAGGAAGGAGAAAGTCCAATGCATTGCCTAGCAAGGACATTGGATTCTACTATTTCCTGGGAGAGGAAGAGTCAAAACTGCTCCCAGAAAATAAAGATCAGGAAGTAGAGGAATTCAAAAGGTACATGTGGAGAGCCAAGCTGCTTTGTCTGAGATGAGAGGAAGGAGACTGTGTGTATGTGAGTTCTGATCCATTCCACAGTAGACCCAATGAAGATCTTCCCCACTGCTACAAAACAGAACTTTCTTCCAGCCAGGAGTCCTGCATGAAGAAAATAATTAAGCATGCCAGGCAGAAGAGGGAGTTGTGGCTTGCTGATAAAGAGGAATGTGAGCAAGCAATTAAACACTCACATAACTTCACTATTGGCTTGGAGAGGCACAGAGAACCGGAAGAATGAAATATTGTTAGACTCTCAAACGTAGGATACTTTTTTTCTAATGGGACATGGTTCTTGTTGTCACAGATTTAATAAAAAGACAACAGCGATTTGTGTCATAAAGCTACATGATGGAGAAACTCCCTCCATCCAGCTCATTTCGGCTCAGACTCTGCCCCACTGCAAATAGAATAAGTCTAGATGTTGCCAAGAGTGCAATCTGCTGCCCCATTCTCCACTCTAAAGGGTGCCAGATTGAATTTCCCAGCACCACACCACATGAAATGTGAAGTCATTCAAAACTGGGGGGGGGGGTTAGGGGGGAGAGGGATGGAATGTCACTGAAAACATAAAGGAAAACATTTTGTTTAATTTGAGAAAACATTATACACTTAAAAAATTGTTTTCAGAAAAATGTGAACAGATGTGTGTGTGTATGTGTGTGTATACATATATATGTATATGTATACACTGCACTTATGTATCAGCTGCACTTATGATTGGTAAGGGGTAATTACAACATTGTTAAGTGGTAACACAAGCTAGGTATTTAAGGGAATGATATAATATGACAACTTCATAGACTACCAAACTGTTCCTGGAGCCTGGGAATTGTCATTATCAACATGTGTAATAACTAGTAGCATTAGGTGGTCTGTATAGTATCCTTCCTGCCTAGTTGAGTCACACAGGCTAAGACAGTTGACGGACACCAGGCAGCGTGTTCTAATGACAACTGACTTCTTAAGAAAGGCATCCAGGGCCTCTTCTGAATAAATTACTATGTTTTATAGCAAGAGAAGATTATAAATGTTTGCAAAACTCTATTTATTTACAAACTGGGTCTAATTTATTTATAGCGCTGGCACAATAGGCTTTTGTTGAAATATTTATGCTATCTGTACTTCTGCCTCACTAAACTCTACCACAATCATAAACACTGTTGAAAAATTATTTGCAGTTAGCAGGATTTAAACTGCCCATTATATCACAAGCTAGTGCCAGTAAACTTTTGCACTGGTTGATAAAGTTTCCTCCATGGAATAAATATACATTTGACTTTCAAAATCTTTGGTGGGCTCTACACCATGAAAAGTGAAGGTTTAAACAGATGTTCCAAGGATTAACAGTATTATTTGAACACTTCCGCTGCAAATTCCAATTAAAATTATGTGCAAAGACTGCAAAAGGGTCCAGGTTTAAATCCCTTTCTAACATTCAAAGGGAAATCAGACGAACAATTGTCAAGGTTGTTGTCCTTGCCAAAGACGCTACCATTCAGACTTACTCATTTGTCCATTTGAAAATACCTTTTTCAGTATCACATTGTGACTTGAGCATCACAAAGTTGCTAGGATAGATATGGAACTGAAGACATGAGAGCTTCTCGCTTCTCCTGCCAGGTAGCTTAGCATCGAATAGCAAGGACAGGGACGGTAGGATGTATTTGACAGCGCAGCAGAAGAGAACTAAGCTGAGGTTCACAGCAGTGAAGACTGTAACAAGACATGCTTGTAAGTTCCTAGGCAGTTGGGCATCCCCAGCCTTTGACTGATGAAAGCCATATGCCACTGTGTCTACAAACTCCTGCCATCCATAGATTCAACCAACAACAGATGGAAGATATTCACACATATGGAAATGTCTCTACTGAACTCACACACTTTCTCTTCCTGTCATTGTTCCTAAGCAATTCAGTGTAACAACAGTATTTAAATAGCTGTGGCATTGCAGTAGTCATGGGAAGTAACCTAGCAATGACAAAGTTTATGGGAGGGTTTGTGTAGGTCATAAGCAAGTACTGTTATTTTATTAGAGAGGGAAATATCAAGGGACTCTGTCTTCAGGAGTCTTTTCCACCACCACCCTCCACACCACAGGTTGCAAGGAACAATGCTATGCACCAGCTTACTATTTTGGTTTAAGAATAGACTTCTCATTTTTAATTATTGGTAGAAATACAATTTTTTGTTCATGTATATTTTAGAACATCACCAAGCTCTTGTAAAGATGAACATAAGAATTATTTGTTCTTGCTGAGGCTACAGATAATTCAGAAAATGGAAGTCCCAGCAGGTTCTCAAGTAGCACACTCATTTTCTGTTACAGGATAAACCAAGAGAAAACTGGTCAGAGGAGGAGGTGTCTGTGTAATATAACTGAGGAGCATGTACTTTCACATGATAGACTTCACCCATAACGACTGTAAGTTGAATGGCATGGGCCTGCCTGTCTATAGCCCAAACTTCTGTCTATAGCCCAAACTATGACATCATCTTCCAGCTATGGGATTAATTGGCCTCAAAAGAGTTGATGCACTGAGAGAAGAGGCTGGACAGATTAGCCTGGATGTTGCATCCATCCCATACAACAGTTAACAGTCCTGCTGCCTACTGACACCTCATATTGCCATCAGATGAAGGGGTTCCACCCAAGTACTACCCACTGCTGCCTACAAGTCAGACTTAACTACAACTAACTAAAAAAAGCACATCTGAGTGCTTTTGCTATTTTTTATGGGATGAAATGGTCATTTTAAAGAACTTAGTCTGATAAATAGTCTTTAACAAGCTTTTTGTTTCAATAGGATAGAGCTATGACAATTAGATTAAATAAAATCTGGCATCATACTACTTAGTGAAGATAACAGATCCAAACACCCATTTCTGAACTAAACACAATGACGTACATGCATTGTTGCAGCATCACAGAGGCAAAGATACAAGGAACCTTTGAACCTAACAGTTCAGAGCTGAGATGGGCAACATGAGTTCAAGACAATGAACAGAAGAGAAATCTATTTTTCATAACAGTGTGGAATCCAGCTCTTATGAAGACAGACAAGTATGACAGACAAGTTCTGTCCTGGAAGTACTCAAGACACTGCTGACTGAGATACACTGGCAATTAGTCTATGTAAATCTGAGTGAGTCAAGACTATTCAAGAGAAAAATTCTGCAACGTAACTCTATAAGAAGTGATACCTGAGATACACAGAATTACACAGTAATTATGGTTGTCCCACTTTTTTGCTGTTATAGTAAGTCTCTTTCACTCAATTTTTAAAATACTTGTCATCACTATTAAATCTTAGCAACGTTGATCCCACATAGATCCAAGATGTAACAAAATATCAGTCATTCAGTCAATAAGACTTGCACATGCAAGCTCTGTGAGGCAGGCTGTCCCCAAGAAGAATCAAGTGAAGTTGCTGATTGGAAACGACTTTCACTCTTGACAAGGAGGTAAGAAGAAAGTCCAGACAGAACGAGCATCTGTGAACCTCCACTAACAAAAGTCCAGTGAGTGGTAGAGCAAACAAGGATTGCACCCATCAGTCTATGAGGAATCTTCCATTTCATTAATGGAAAACTAAAGCCAACAATGGCTAAGTATCCTATTTATGATGAAGACAGATAATCAGGAGGACCGTGAGACAAAGGGTTATAGACTGTGGCCAAGCCTTGGAGAGGTAATGACTTTTAATTGGATTGAGTTTATCATACTTGCAGGGCTACAGCAGACACAGAGAGAAGGATTAGCATGATTTCCACTTTCTATTATTTGGCATAATGAGAAAACAGAGGGTGGTCCTCATCTCTGGTACACATTATGAGCCATAGGAGATGCTTAATATGTCAGGTTTGGGTAGCACTGAACTCTCTTATATAAACACATTTATTTGGACATAGCTAAGTCAAAATAAGTCACCTGGAACAAAGGTCAGAGGTCATTAATTTGCATAGTACACAGGATTTATGAATTTTTAAATTAATCCTCCCGGATCTCTACACCATTTCAAACAGTGGGGCACATCTGCGTTTTTCTTCAAAGTTTAGATAGCTTAAAGGGTCAAATGAAAAGCCTTGGCTGAAGGAAAACCAGCTGAGCAGACTTTTTGTAGGTGGAAAATGAGCACATTATAAATCCATCTGAGAAACAACCTTCTATATGAGACAACCTGGAAAATGAACTACACTCACAAATTCTTGTGCAGGTGTTCATGAGTTTCTCTCTCTCTCTCTCTCTCTCTCTCTCTCTCTCTCTCTCTCTCTCTCTCTCACACACACACACACACACACACACACACACACACACACAATCAGCACACCCCAAATTAAAGAGAGCTGAAAGAGGATGACTACTATAGTATATGTCCACTGAACCTTCAATAGGCCCTACATCTCTGAGGGCAGAGTATGGGTGCCTGACTCGCCACAGAGTCCCCAGAATCTAGCTAGCCAAGCTTTAGTTCAAACAAACAACTCTCTGTGATTTTACTTACTCAGAAATATTAGCTAAAACAAGACATTCTATCTAGTGCACTAAATGGGACTATTTTCTGAATTGGGAAGTTCCAACATAAAAGTCCATAAAGCATCAAGCAAATTTGTCAGTAGTCTGTTTAACAATATGTACAAGTGCCCCTGCCAATGCATGTAAGGATTTATCCCAAATCTATATATACTTTTACTTAAAAATTCCCTGTGTCTCACTGTCTCTGCCCATCTGTCTCTCTCTCTCTCTCTCTCTCCCTCTCTCTCCCTCTCATATTCAACATACTAATATGGATTTAACTGAGTGCAGTCTGTTCAGAATTTGCACTGCACTCTCCTTATAGTACAAACTTTTCAACTATATTTGTTATAAAACCAATAAAAATAAACAAGTCATTACATGGATGGCCCACTATTCTATCATTTCTTCCAACATTTGTATTAGTCCTCTGAAAAAGGAGAATGCTAAGCCAATCCTAAATGTAGCCAGTATATTATGTTCTACCAATGCTATTGCAGATGTGAAGCAGCAATGGCCTGTAGGGTGGAGACTGTGACTTCCACAAGGGAAGGGACTTTGCCTTCTTCACTGATGCCTTTGCAGTGCCAAAAATGACAACTGAAACAGAATACGTGCTCAATAAATATTTGTTAAGTTAAAGAATAAATTCAGGAATGGCACAGAAAAGAGCCACAAGGAATATAGACATTGGGTCAGCTATCATCAAAGCAGGCAGATCATTCAAAGTTCACATGGATTGTAGTTTTAAAAACACAAACCTGGGAACTGAAGTTGCAACTCCATTGGTAGAGTATATGCCTACCATCATGCATGAAGCCCTAAACTCCATCCCCAGCACTGCATAAACCTAGCATCCATAATCCCAGCACTAAAGGGAGTAGAAATACAAACATCAGAAGCTCAAGGCTTTAAGATATGTTCTCTCTCTCTCACTCTCTCACTCTCTCTCTCTCTCTCTCTCTCTCTATCTCTCTGCTTATATATTCTATTACTGGAATGAGCAAAGGAAAACTCTTATACAATGGAATCTTTCTTTAGAATATCTATGGCTTCCTTTGCAAGAGTCTGAACTCATAATGTTGCGATAAATTCAGATGGTCTATAAACCTCAGATCCTGCTTGAGACAGAAGGTCCTTGATATCCTATCTAGCTAGGAAATTGTATGACTCCAGAAAAATCCTATAATCTACCTGAACCTTGATTTTTTCATCTATGTTTGATCTTATCCATTATGGTAGCCACTAGAGGCATGTGACAAGTGACCACTGGAAGTATGACAACTCCAAACTAAGATATGCTGAAAATTTAAAATTTTATTATACTCCATATTTAAAAATCCTCAATACAAGCAAAATATAAAGTACCTAATTGATAATTGTATTGATATAATTTGTTGATACCTGCTAAAAAGCTGTAATTTTGGAAATATTGGATTTAAGAACATAATAAATCCAGTTTACATTTTTCTTTTATCTCCTTTAATGTGGCCACTAGAACATTTTAAATTAAGATGCAGTTCATATGTCCTTTCTATAGATCAACACTGGCTTTTTAAAAATACATCTGACACCAAGTTGTCATAAGAATCAAAATAAATCATATCTTCACTTCTCATGAGCTTTTTCGATAAAACACAAGTGCTGTAAATCATTCTTGTTATTATTATAAAATGCTCTCTGTCTTTGAGTCTTAAGTGAGAGCTCCAAAGGTCATTGTCATTTAGGTCTATCTGTATTCCCATAACAAAATGTGATGAAATGCTATGTGAACAATTCATTCTCCACCACTCCCTGTCAATATATCTCTACATAGACACTTATTGAAATGAAATACAAAGAAAGATCAATGTGGTTATTGACATGGTGCAGAAAGATGAGGTAATTTGAAAACACTGCACAGCTAGACTCTCAGTGATGATTTAAGAAGCAGACTTGGCTAAACATGCATAGAGAGAGGTTCATATTTGAAAAAGGCATCATTGACCAAGCAACAGCAAGGAACACTTGATGTTAAGCAAAGCAACTCTATTCCATGAATTCAGTCCAGCATGAAAAAGGCAGATGCCATGTCTGAATTTGCTTCTTTCCCCATCTTGTAGAAAGTCCATTCTATCACTCCAGATATAACATGTGCCTTGAAACACCTGGCAGATAAAAGACTAGAGAGCTTTATAAGGCACCATGACATATGGCACAATCAGTGAACTTCAAAATGCTTGGGGTAGGGAGGAAAACTTATTCCCCAAACTGTGTTTGTAACAAGCCATGATGGTATCCCAAAAAGGTTTATTTTCAGTACATTCAGAGCTCAGAAATCTCACCACTAATTTGTAGAGAGAAGCCAGTGTTCCTTCGAGGAAGAAGGAATTGAGTTCTCCTGAACAGGTCTGTACTCTTACCAGGTCAAGCCTTGAGACGTTTTATGAATATTAATTGATGTATTTACTGACCTTGGGCAGTTGCTAACCTAACATTCCAGCCATTGTTCAAAGCCTATCATGTTCTTCCAGGCTGTTGATTTTGGAGTGGCTATGTAATCCTAGTGAACTGCTCGCAAAGAGTGATCAATCAACACACTGAAGGTTTCTGGTTCATCCCAATACCTGCTAGTTGCTTTGATAAATAGTATTCATGGGACCGTGTGAAATTTACATTGTGGGAGTACTTAAATACATGTGGGAACATGGCAGGCTATTGTCCCTGTTTTTTTTTTTTTTTATTACATTTAAACAAAGTCTTTTGTTTACAGCAAATCCTTACTTGTGCCAAGTTTATTCTGTTGCAAACAGGTCACTCAAACTCTCTATACACCACTGTTCGTGTTTCCTCTGTGTTTTTATATATTGCCATACACATGCACTTTGTAGTAGACAAGTAATCAAATTAAAACTTCAGTAATAAAATACCTAGAAAGTAATAAAATTTGAAGTTATCCATATATCTCACTTTAGAATTCTGGACACAGACATTGAAAAACACATCACGTCATAATAACTCTTTGTGCATTGCTGTGTGATGCAAAGTTGGGCCCCTTAAAAACTTTTTCTGTGTCCTGAAGACTGGCACTCATGTTTGCAAAGATGTCAAAGAATTACAATTCTTCAAGACAATTCTTAGAATCAACAAACATGGACTCACAGGGGCTCACTGAGACTGAGAGGACAATAATCTGGGAGCTTGCATATGTCTAACCCAGGTCTTCTGCAAATATGTTATAGTTGTGTAGCTTGGTGTTTCAGGAGCAGGAGCTGTTTCTGACTTTTTTGCTGACTTTTGGGACTCTGCACCTTATTCTGGGTTGCCTCATCCTGACTTAATATGGGGGAATGTGCTTGGTTTTACTGCAACTTGATATCCCTGGAAGACTTGCCCTTTTCTGAAGGGAAACTGAGGAGGAAAGATGGAGGAATGGGGGTTGGTGGAGGAAATGAACGGAGAAGGGGGAGGGAACTATGGTCAGAATGTAATATATGAGAAAATAATAATAAAAAAGGGGGGATTACAATTCTTAAAAAAAAAAAACAAAGAAAAAAAAAACCTGGCCACTTCTTAACTATAATCTTATTTTTTTCTAAGTAGCCATAATCTCTCTGCCCATCTTATGCTTTTATAGTGCACTATAACTAAGCCAAAAGAATCCAGACCCTGCCCACAAACCCCCTCTGACTTTGACTTCTCTGTGTTTCTTTGAGGTGGCCTTCACATCTAGAATGCCTTTCACTCATTCCCCATTTGACTGCTCCCTATCGAGGGCCTGCTGAAGTTCTGCACACTGGAAGCGGAACAGAAGCATGCTGGATGCGTTCCTGCTCTCCTGACCTTACCAGCTGGAGGGTAGAAAGGAAGAAGCAAGTCAACACGTGAACAGAATGCCTGAGGTAGCCCTGGGTGCTCAGGGAAGACGAAGTGGCTCGGAATGAGGGGCTGGCTGAAATCTTGATGCACAGAAAGACTCACAGCGACAACATTTAAGAATTACAGCATGGAACTGTTAAAGCAAGCTCTGCATTTTTCTTTTTAAATTTGTACACATTATATTTTGATCATAGTCTTTTCCCTTCCCAAAGTCCTCTTGGATCTTCTCCATTGCCCTGTCTACCCAACTTCCCAACTTCATGTTCTTCCCCTAACAATGAGAATAATACATAATAATAAATAAAGTTTTAGAAAAACACCACAAACCAAAACACAAACAAACACCAAACCATAACAAATACACACACAAACACACACACACCAGAAAAAAAAAAGAGCATGGAATCTGTTCATGTTAGTCAACTGCTCCTGAGCAGGAGGCCTGTCCTAGAGGGTAGCTGACAAAATGAGTGTCACTCCATCAGAGAAAACCAATTTTACTTCTCTGAATAGTATGGACCATTGCTTGGTTGGGATGGGTCTTTGTGTACACTACTCCATGCTGGAACTTTGTCTGCCTTGACCCTGTGCAGGCCGTGTTCATGCTAGCACAGCCTCTGTGATCTCCTATGTACACTATCCCTACTGTGTGTGGGAATCACCATTTCCTTAGGGTCATCTGCTCCCTCTGGCACTTACAACCTTTCTCTGTCCTCTAACCTGAACCTGGAGGGGAGAATTCTGATACAGATGCCTCCTTAGGGCCGAGTGCTCCAGTGTCTCACAGAGTGAGCTTTCCATGTCTGTCTCTTTGTTTTTGTACTGCCGTTTCCAGCTATCAAGGGCAAAGTCTATCTCTGTCTCATGTACCTTCATCCTCTTTCAGAGCTGTGAACACAGTAAATGCTTACATTTACATCGAATTAACTTTCAAGAAGTGCTACTTCTGAGCCGTTTAATATTTCAGTTGTACCTCATCTAGCTCTGAATCTTAGGAGATTCCAAAAGCCATTGCTACCTCTAGGCCTGTTAGCCATTCTCTATTCAAAAAAATTGTTCAGGGCCACCAAGGACTGCTCTTAGGAGCTCAGGGTTAGAGAGCGTGGTCTCTTGCATTAGGTTTAGATAATTACGTTTTGGTGACTAAAAAGGCAGCTTTTGAGCATTCTGCTTGAAAATATCCCCCATCAGAAGATTCCTAATTGAAAACATAGGAAGTTTTTTGTTAACTAACCAGAGTACTGAGAGGAGTCCTATTCAGTATAAACTGGTTTTCCTAAATACATCAAGAGTAGACACAGTGCTGTTTTTATTTCCAATCTTGTTTTTAATGTTGTATGTTTGTGTACACATATGTGTGTGACTGTGCTCACATCAGGTTTCTTCTCTACCTTGTCTTGTTAGAGGGCCTTTCACTGCACCTGGAGGTCTTGCTTGCCTGTTTCTGCCCATCCAGGGCTGGGCTTACAGGTATGCTGCCATGCCTAGCTAGCTACTCTTTAGTTCTCGAAATAGGTTCTGGGGTTGAACTCAAGTCATTTTGCTTGCATAGCAAACATTTTACCCACTGAGCCATCTGCCCAACTCTTCTTTCTTTTTTCTAAAGTAAGTGTTTTGCTCTTTTGTCCTGGCCTTAAATACTGTGGTCGGTAGACTCTTTTATTCCTTAAGTGACACTTATAAAAAGATAAGGAAATTGTTCTCACAGAAGAACAGGTAGGGTAGGTAGTAAAAGTGCCCATTTCTGAAGAATCCAAATGCCCCCAACTAGTTGGGATCTGATTCTGAAATTCCAGTTTAACAAAAGAACCCACAGCCCCCTAGCAAACAAAGGAATGCCTCAAAGTTTAAACTGAAGCCACACAAATACTCCACATTCTACTTCAAATACCAAGAACAACTCAGGTCCTTTTCTTCCTGCTATATTTGACATACATTTTAATGATGCATACTTTATAGCTTGTCAGAAAAGTGAAATGGCCTGTCGATTTTATAGAGTCTTTCCTACCTTTTGGATGCTTATATTACATTCTGAAATAAATGTATACCCCCCCCACACACACTTTTTTTTCTTTTTAAGCCTAAATGGTGTGTGTGGGGGCTGGTACTTGGCTGCCAGTGGAATGAAATCATCATTTCTGGGGTCCAAGAGAATAGATCAAAATCATGCCAGCACTTTCATGGATGGATATATGCTGCTAAATGGATGTTTACCTAGAAAAGCCATCGTCTGGCATACAGCATAGAGAATGCTCATATGCAGCTAACTCATGTATACTAAACAAATTTGGCTTGGCTGCTGTGAGGGCTGCCCGGTGGAAATTCTCAACATACATTTGTTTGATTGAGCCGTCATTCTGGGTTGATCTGCTGATGATCTGTGTCACTTTGTTTAAATGTTCTTGTGTGGGATATATATATATATATATATATATATATATATATATATATATATATATATGCGCGCCACAGTGAAAAAGCAGTGCGTTTCTGTGATGGATTAAATGGAGGTGAAATTTGAGAGTGACTCCTGTTTTCGATTCCTGTGTTCTCAGGCAGGTGGGTCTGGAATAATCAAGAAATGTCACATTCAAACACAAGGGAAAGCAAGGAGCAACTCTGATTTAAAACACATTACTGTAAAGATATATTTGCTACTGTGTTCTCCTACTATAAGAAGCCATTTCAGATTCCCCATCCAAACAAACACCATATGGACTGACTCACATCCTCTCTTCTAAATATCCAAAATCAAGGACACAAAACTCTCTGCAGGGAACACCAGTCTTAGAGAAGCAAGCAAAGACGCACTGATGTTTAGATTCAGAAATCAAATGCAAGGCCAGGCTAGAACTGAAGCTCCAGTTCTCAAATATCCATGTAATGGTTAGAGGGAAACCCAACACCATAAGGCCATAGCACGTCTGAGGCACTAATCAAGTGGCTGCCTGTTTGCTCGGTGGTTAAAGCACTTCCCGCACCTAATCTCCCTAGATAGGGTCTCAGCTTTAATAACCTACGGGGTCTGCCGTTAAGTGCTGGGATCTGGCCACCATCAGCACTGACATCTCTGCTCTGCCAAAGTCCAGACATCACGTGATGTACACATGCACTGTGCCTTCTCTCAGCCCTTGTGGAGGTGGTAAAGCAAGGGTCTGCCTTGAGCTGGGTCTTCCTAGGCATAAATAAACACCCTCAATCAACCCACTATCATCCTTAAAATCACCCAACTTCACATCATTCCTTTGGGTTGACACAAAACAATCTCCCAAACTTCTGGCCATTAATCATTTACTCTTTTAATAGTTATTTAAAGATCTCTAGGTCATACAGGCGTGGAGTATGACCTCTGGAAATCAAAATGGCTGGCCTCCTTCCTGGCCGCAAAAAAAGTAGTCCTAGTGGAGAAGGCATACAAGCATAACACAGTACACTGTTGACCATGGCAGGGAGGGTAAGGGTAGAATAGAAAAATTATATTAATAAAGTTTGCCACCCCAAGGGTCCAGGACTGAGATGGGCAACTATTCACACATGTAGGAACAGTGGGGAGTAAAAACTGAGCTTGGTGCCCTGGGCAGTTGGGTAGCTACAAGAGAGAACTGGGTGCCTGCAGGCTTAAAGGAAGACCAGATGATCAGTCTAGAATCAAAGGGAGAAGTCTTCTTACATGCCCTACTAGCGAGGACACCAAGGAAGGTGCCCAAGGAAACTTCACTCTGTCTGGATGCTATGAAGGAGTTTCTGTGCCTCAGAGCCCCCTTCTGTTCACTCAGTTAATAAATGCCCTTTTAAATATGGTTGCCCTTATTTTCCTTTGCCATTCCCAGCTCAGGTAGTGTTTGCACATAGCGCTAGGGAAGCACGCATCATTCGTTGTACCATGCTGTGTGAGGCAGAATTCCTAGAGAAAGACCCTTTATGTGGTAGATTTAATAAAACTGTATGTAGCTAAATTCAATATGTAACTTTGAGGGAAAAGGTTTCAGCAATAATATTAATAATGATGTAATGTTAATAAAATTCAGTAATAATGTTATTAATGATATTTTCAATAATAATATAGATATATTATATATTATTAATATAATATCATTACTATGATAATCACTTATTAAGACAAATCAAAGAACTTATGAAGATGCAGGAAATCTTACAAAATCACACCCCCCAGAACCCAAGTGTTCAAAGCCCACAGGCTCCCCGACACACACTACTGACTGACTAGGCCCTCAGCTGTGCGCTCCCTTCCCCAGAGTTATCTATTAAATATTATTGTGGATCTGGAGGGCTGAGAGAACAGGGACAGAGTAAGAATTGAGTTTTATGTATTACTGCTTAGCACTATTTATGATTATATTAATTTTTATACAATGCCCCCATCTTGTCACTGCAACAAATTCAATTGATACCAACAGGACAGCAACACAGAGTGTGGTCATAGCCTTCAACTTCGTCTTTTGTGAGTCATGTTTTCTCATATACACACAAAGAAAATCCTGTTGGATTTTGGTATAAATCTAGCCATATGCTTTGGTTTTTTATTTTAAGAGTATAAAAGAAAAGAGAATTAACTATAAGGCACTTAAATATTTTTGGGACTTGCCCCATCCAAAGGAGATTGATAATAAAGCCCTTTCAAGGCAGGAGGGTGTTTACTACTGGCTAGCCACGGAGGCAAATAGCAAATAAAATAAACTGAGAACAAAATAAAAATAAGACAGAAAGGGTCCCATACTAATTCACATAGGCTGGGTGGGTAACACAGACTAAGTAAAATGTTCCTCATTATTTTGGCTTTTGATATCTAATTATTGAATTAGCCCTCTCAAGGACACAAAAGCAAATGTTCAGTGCATTTCTTTAGCTGATAAATATACAACTTGGACACAGATACTTGAGAAAACTTGTATATACAGATTTTACTCTGTCCCTGGCTTCCTAAGAAAAGTCAAATTGGAAGATGGATAAAAATTTACATACTTGGCTGACAAAGTTCCTTGCCTGGGAACCAAGGGATGAAATCAGTTCAAGCAGAGAAACCTTGTCTTCAGGGGACTGTAGAAAACTGACTCCAAAGTCACACTCTCCTACACCTCCAGAATTGAAACATCGAATAAATGAAAATAATCACGAATATCTTTTCTCCTAGGTGTAGAGAGACTTCAAATGAGCTGCTATTTACAAGCATATATTGAGGATTTTATTTGTTGTCTCCAAGCCAAATTTGCACACACATGCAATTGCACACAGATGCACACACCAAAGCACTCGAGGCTTGCCTTATTGGAATGACAAAGGCTAGTCCTTTCCACAATTAGAAGTGCACAAAGAAAGACCAAACCTCAAACTATCCAAAAAGCCAGAACTCAAACATTATTAAAGTTCACCAACAAATAGAAATAAGCCAGCTTGAAATTAATTGGGAATAAACTGGAAGCGAATGCAGCAAAATGGGAACCAAGCTGGGCATGTATGTACAAAGCAAACAATCCTGAAGCACTTTCAAAGTGCAGTTCTGACCCTGGACTCTTGCCTACAGAGACCACTAGAAAAGGAAGCCTACCAACCCCCTCACCCCCAGGGCAGGCTGATTCCTGAGTTAGTCCCCCAGCAGCCTCTTCTACCCTTTGGCTGCCAGGCTTCCTGGAGCTCTGCCCTGCAGACCAGAGAGCTCCATGCAGAGAAGGGCTCTGGCCACCCCGCCAGCCTGGTATTTGGCTCCCCAGCCGCAAGTATGATGGATGATGATGAATCACAGCGCCACCAAAACCGTGTGAATTCCCAAGGCCTCTGATTATTTTAATCGAGCCCCCAGAAGCAGCCCAGGCCTTCACAAAAGCTTCCCATTCCCCTTGTCTGCTTGACACAGACCTCACTAAATAAAGCAACGGCCTGATATGGCTCTTCTCAGTGACACACAGATCCAGGCCTTCATACTCATTGTTCAGTGATATGATTTAGCCTTGAATACATTTTTAATGAGCACTCAGAGTCATATCACGGTTCCATGACCACTCTGGCTTCTCTCTGGGGAAGATAATAGTTTATAAACACTTGTGGGTCACAACTTCTCCAATGTTCTCCTGCTCTGCCAGACGATAGGGTCAAATCATTTTCTTGTCTATTCTCTCTCTCTCCCTCCCTCCCTCTCTCTCTCTCTCTCTCTCTCTCTCTCTCACACACACACACACACACACACACACACGCACACATGCACAAGCACACACACATACACACACGCACATGCACATACACGGGGGGGAGGGAAAAACATAATGTACACAAACATTAGTGCACACATATATACTATCTTTCTAATCTATAGCCGTATTAGGAGCCGTATTTCAATAAAATTCATGTTTAATATATAAAGAGTATAACAGATGACCACAGACACCACAGTAAATTTTCTGTGATAATAATAGAGGCTATTACAAGAGAGTGTTGCTGTTTCTTTTAGTGAGCTGGAGACTTTGAGTTATTCAGACTGTGTGTGTGTGTGTGTGTGTGTGTGTGTGTGTGTGTGTGTGTTTGAGTCAGTGTGTGTGTGTGTGTGTTTGAGTCAGTGTGTGTGTGTGTGTGTGTGTGTATGTGTGTGTGTGTGTGTGTTTGAGTCAGTAAGTTTATACCTTGCTCAGCGGAAACTCACTCCAGGTTTTATAGGCTAAGGGTTCAGCCTCTTGCATGGTTTCAGATCAGCCCAGGGAGAACCAACGGTGCCATAGAAGCCAGTAACTCCACCTACTTTACCACATCACAAATATGGCTGCGCACTTGCTCTCTAGGAGGCCTGCCACAGGCAGTTTCTAACATGAGTACTGATCTACCCTTTACTCCCAAAGTCCCCACTGCACTACTCCTGAGTTCTAGAGAACTGAACAAATATGAGGAAAAGGTTGGCGATATGGCTCAGAAATTACTCCAAACTGTCCACATCAGAGTATGTGAAAATGAACCTGGAAGGTCACCAAAAGTCAGCACAGTAAGGAAATTGTTTATATGAAATGACTTTGCATATGAATAAAAATATAAGCTTACTTTCTCTAATAATTGGGAACGTCCAGATTAGCTTTTGAAGACTGCCTTAGCCATTTAGCATCCCACCCAAAAATCCATCTCCTCTTCTCCCTCGTTCTACCTCCAAGTACACTGAGAGAGATGCTCTCTGTGATAGACATGCACCTTTAAAGGCAACTTCAAAACAGTTCATCCTGACAAGCAGCCTTTTAGTCAACAGGATTTCTTTCCCAGCCATAAGGTGATAACCGAGAGCAACAGAGGAAGCTTCTAGAAAAGCAGCTCCTTTTTCCTGGCACCATCACTAATTACCCGGGAGAGTCTGCACTTGTCTTTTCATCTCTCTGGGAAAGAGTTTCCTCACCTATAGAATTACTGAATGCAGAGCCCCAGGAACCCTTCCAAGCCATATTCCAGGAATTTAGCAATCTAGGTGTGATTGTGGAAGTCAATCCCTAGAAAAGCCACGAGAACATGGCTCCTGTCTACCAGAATCAACACAGCACTGTGCTCACACAGACTCCAGGAAATCCACTGCAGATGGCTGGGGATGGCAATTTACTTCATTCTGTGACAGGTAGAGAGTAAATTCAGAGATGGAAGCATTGTGGTTCTAATTTTTACGGAGTAATGACAACATGCTGGGTTGTCATAATTCTGTGCAATTGACATCATTGTTGTATTTACTCTCCCCTACACCTACAATCAAATGAGCAACAGTTGCTTTGACAGATGAGAAAAGGAAAATAAATAAATAAAAAGTTCTAAGACCCTGAGAATTTATGTATCTCACTGAAATGAACCCATTTTGCTGGTGCCCAGACATAGTGTTACCACATAAATCTATTTCCAAATTATTCTGAGTCCCATCACTTCCTATCATTTACAGCAAGCAAATTATCAAAAGGCCAATAAATTTGTTGAAGTTTGGCAATAATTCCTATGTGGCAATGGAAGACACCTGAATATAGCTTTGCCTCCCCTACTTCTAGAAGCCTGGTCCTTTTAAATCTAGACACTTCTTTAATCTGTCCATCTGTAGATCTCAAATGAAAATTTAAAAAGACAACTTGTTCAAACCTCATAAAAAATTAAAGCCAAGATTAGCCATCACTGCTTAAATGACCAGATCACAAAGATAACTCTTACGATCTGTCTGTTGCTGCCACAATACTTGCTTTTTCTTATTTCAAATAACTTCTAAATGGAACATGCGAAAAGAAAGAAAGAAAGAAAGAAAGAAAGAAAGAAAGAAAGAAAGAAAGAAAGGGAAGAAATTAAACAAAAATGACAACTAAATATACTCTTTGATAAATTAATTGTGTTCTCAGGAGGAGCATGATACTTAACACCTCAAATGAAAACCAAAATTAGGACTTTTGAGATTACATCTGCTTACCGTTCTGGTTCAAAATCAAGATAGGAAAGATACATACATACACACACACACACACACACACACGTGCGCACGTGCACACACACATACATGCACAAACACACACGCACACATGTGCACACACATGCACATACACTCGCACACATGCACATGTACACACATACATGAGCACACACACACACATGCATGCATGCACATGCACACACATGCATGCACACACACACATACACCTGTACAGAATGTTTATCTGCATTTACATTCTACATCAGGACATTACACTGTCTTGTTATTGTTAAGTTCTAATCAAACCACTGCTCTTCATGCTGTCCGTCACAGATTTCATTTCTGAATGGTCAGCTAGAAAACTATGACACTGATATGCAAATTCAAGCTCCATCCACCGGTTCATTGGCCTCAGAAGTTGACTATGTTTGGGAAAATTCCAAGATTTGGAGATCTGCTCCAACTCAGTTGTGAAAATCAAAGACCAGAGTCCAGCGTGATTTCCATTGCTCCAGTTAGCCAGTGAAATGCCAGCATTCTGCGTATCTTCAAAGAGCAGAGTCTGCCTCCAAAAACAGAACAAAATAGCCCACTACAAAAGAAAAATCCTTCAAGATTTTTGCCATTGAACTAGGACCAGAAGTAAGAGGAAAGCCCTCTGAGAACTGTATAAAAATGACAGCTCCAAGAGGAGGGCAAGCCTGCCATGAAATGGGAGATGTTTTGCTGATGGATGAGCACCTTTAAACTCTAACCCAATAAAAGAATTAGCACTCCCAATGTATAATCAGCACAGCAAGGAAATGTGTCAGCACATGACAGGCACAGTGATCAATCAACATGTGAGATGGAAACAGCCGGACTAAATAGCAACCCAGAGAGAGACAACCCTTTCTGCTGCCCCTGCTCCCCACACCAGGGACTAACATTGTGGTAAAGGAAATTCCCAACAAGTACAGCAAGAACTTGGGGTTCTCACTAAGAACACACTCTGCACTCCCAAAGTGAAGTGTGCTAGTGATTTGCTGTCTCTTAGATGTACTCTTAAGAGTCTTCTCCAAGAAAACAATGAACCCTTTCAAAATATCAAAAAAAAAAAAACAGCCAGGGAAAGGGTTTAGTTGGTAAGTAATTGCTATGTAAACTTAAGGTCCTGAGTTCAGATCCCCAGTATACAGGACAGCCAGATGCATATGTGGGTGGCAGAGACAGGAGTCTACAGCCTTCCCAACCAGCCAATAAGTGATTCCCAGCTTCAGTGAGAGACCTTGTCTCAAAAAATAAATAAATAAATAAATAAACTGGAGCACTATCAAGAAGGACACTGGATATCATCATCTGACCACATGTGCATGTGCACACACTCATACATACATGTGTACACATAAATATCAACACACCTGTCATTATTTTGCCTTCTTGTAAAGACTTCAGAAATAATTGTGTTTCAAGATCAGGAGCTTCAGATGTAATCAGATCTTCTAGTTTTTGGTTTTGTTTTTTGTTTGTTTGTTTTTATCTCTGTTGACCATTCACCCTTGCCCTCAGACCAGTAATTTAGCCAGAGGGGCAAGAGAGAGCTCAGCCTTCTATTAAACTATGAAAACAGAAGGTTAGTGCTTTTCAAAAAGAGAGGTTGTGATCATTCAGAGAAACAGCATGGTAAAATATCTTCAGTAGACCTGAAGCAAAAGGACAGTTACCGTCATGTATTGGCATCCCGGTCTCCTCAGACCTCCCATGGTACTTCCACAACCTACCCCACCACGCTTTAAGAAATGTGATATCCACACAGAATAAATAAGACACTGACAGGATAATTTCAGTGTGTCTCAGAAGGGCACAAGATGCTCTAGGTTGGACGGCTATGTTTCCTATAAGTCACCTATGTGGCACTCAGTCACTTTCTGTATCACAATTAACTTCTGGGTAATGTCAGAGAAATAATCTTTCCTCCACCTGAGGCCCAAGCTATAAGGCATCTTCAGCTCCTTTTGGTGGAGGACCAGTAACTACAAATTGTCTCATGTACTAACTTGATAAGAACAACAGTTTCAATTCCCAACTATACAGCCCTTCCAGAATTCAGAAACTACTGTTTCGCTTCATTTTGTTTGTATTTTCCATTTCTCCAAAGGAGAGTCATTAATGTTCTTGGATTAAAGTCCATTTGGCAAGTCTATAGGTTTTTGTAGTATGTTTGGGGCGGTTGTTGTTATTATTTTTCCCAACAAATGAAATTATTTTTAAAGATTTATCTTACATTTATTGTGCATGTGTTTGTCTGTGTGGTTATTTATATATGAGCTCATATATGAAGAAGATATGTTTTCAAATGCTCTGGAGCTAAAGTTACGAATGCGTTGATTCAGCCAATGTGTTTGCTAGGAACTAAATGCAGGGCCTCTGCAAATACAGTAGGTACTATCTACTATCTACTGTCTACTATCTATGATTCATCTCCTGAGCTTTTTATCCAATCCTAAAAATGAAATGCTTAACAGAATGGAAAAACAAACAAACAAAACTAATTCATAGGAAAATGAACAAAAACTCACGAAAATTGCCAAAGCCATCTTGAGCAACAAGAGTAAAGCAAGCAGGCATCATGTTGTTCAATCTCAAAATACACCCCAAAAGTATAATTATCAAAACAGCAGGGATTGACATACAACCAGACACAGGTCCATGAAACAGGGTGGAGAATCCAAAAGCCTTTTGACAAACATAATTAGAACACAAAGAAGAGAAAAGGCAGGCTTCATTCAGTAAGTGATTCTGAGAACACTTAGCAGCCCATGCAGATGAACGAAGTCAAGCCTATTCCTCACAGGCTACAAACATCAACTCAAAGTTGATTACATGCTTAGGTACTAGAAGAAAAATATAGGAGGGAAAGTATAAAATATTGAAGTGGGCAAAGACTATATGTTAAGAAAGAAAGAAAAGAACAAAGGCAAACCCAGAATTATAGGATGGCATCAAACCATAAACACTCTGCACTGCAGTAAACAATGGCTACAACAAAAAGATGGTCTACAGCACAGGAAAAAATGCGTGTAAACACACATTTGACAAGAAGTTAAAACTCTCAGTGGGTACAGAACTCCAAAACATCAACAGTGAATGTAAAAAAAAAAAAAAAAAACCGTCAAACAATCTAATTGAAAAATAAGAAATATATATAAAAAGATATGCTTTCAAAAGATGGCATACAATTGGCCAAACAATATATGAAAAATTACTAAAGCACTAATTTTCAGGGATATGAAAAATAAACTACAATTATCTATTACTTTGCTCCAGTAAGAATAAATATTTTCAAAAGAATAAGCACTGATAAAAGTGTGGAAAGGGAACACTTATGGACTGCTGTTTTGAAAATAAATTAACATCCATTATAGAAGTTTCTCAGAAAGTTTTAAAGAAGATACAGCAATCCCACCACCTTGTTAAAAAATCCAAAGAAAAGTAACTCAGAAATCTTCACTCTCTTGTTTATTGCAACACTGTTTATATAAGAAATAGCAAAGACTAAGACTCCATCAATTGATGGCAGATAAAGCAAATGTGACACACACACACACACACACACACACACACACACACATATCAGAATATTATTCAGTTAAAACAAAGTATTAAATCACACCACATGCTACAACACCAATAAAATGGAGACGACTGTGTAAAATGAAACTAGGCAGACACAGAAAGACAATTATTATATGATTTTCATCCATATCATGCAATATCATATCACTCAACCTCATAAAAGTTGAGATCAGAATGGAGAGGCTGGAGAGGAGTTGGGCAATAACGCGCCTAGGGAAATGGCAGCCAGTGGGGACTGAGTTAGAGAGGAGTGAGGATTTCATGATAGAGTGGTCAGAAATCATAAGATCCTGATTTTCAGAGCTGGAAGAGATGATTTCAAATATTTTTACCATAAAGAAGTATCAAATGTTGGAAAAGATGGTGTGTTAATGGGACTTCAACAACACATGATATATACATGTATCAAAATAAAACATGGTACTCCATAAATATATCTAAGTTTTATTTATATGTGTCAACTTTGAAATAAATTTAGGAACTGGAGCACAGCTCAGAGATTGAGAGATCTTACTTCTCTACAAGAGGACCTGGACTCAGTTCTTAGTGCCTGTATTAGATGGCTCCCAAGCTCCTGTGACTCTAGTTTCAAGGATCTATTGCCTTTTTCTATCCTCTGTGAACACCTCTTATAAATGCTGCACAAAAAAACTCTTATAAACACACACACACACTAAATAAATAAATAAAGAAATAAAAATTAAATGTTATTTTCAAAACCATCCTACTATCTTGGATACACATACTTATAGTGTGTGTGCTGTGTTGTATTCTGTATTATGTTGTATGTGTGCATGCCTGCTCATGCGTGCCAAGACCAGAAGAGAAAGACAAGTCTCCTACTCTGTCATTCCCACCTTATTTGAGACAGGGTCTCTCGTAAACCTACAGCTAGGTTCAGCCAGCAAGCCCCAGTGATATGCTTATCTCTTCCCTCCAGGGTACCTGGATGATAAACACTCATACCCAGCTTCTCACATCAGAGCTGGGATCCCACCTCGGATCCTCGTGCTTCTGCATCAAATGCTCTGACCCACTGGGGCAGCTCTTCAAGATGAGCAGGTTTTGAAGCACCTACTCATGGTGCCTGTAGACCAAGGTTTCACCTGCTTTAATATGGTTAGGCAAGTCTGTGTGGTGCCTTCTCTTATTTTTAAGATTTTATTTGTATTTTTATTTACATGCATGTGTCTGTTTCTCTTTGTCTCTGTGTGCGTGTGTATGTATATGTGTGTGTATGTGTATGTGTGTGTGTGTGTGTGTTTGTGTGCACATGCCACATATGTTGGAATATTCTTGGAGGACAGCAAAGGGAATTGGAGCCCCTGGAGCTTGAGTGACGGGTGGGCTATGAACCTTCTGACACAGATGGGTACTAGAGATTAAAGTCAGGTTCTCTAGAAGAGCACAAAGTACTCTCAACCACTGAGCCATCTCTATAGCTTCCCCACCCTCCCCATCTTATTTTTCACTCACCATACTGTACTTAATTACTTTTATTTTTAAATAAGTAATTTCCCCCTCCCTCCAACTCCTCCCATATCCATTTCTCCCATAATCCCCTGATCATGCTCAAATTCATACCTTAATTATTATTGTTACATATATATATATTACATATGTGTACAAGTAAATATATGAACGCCTGCTGAGTCTGTTTAGTGTTGCTTGTCTTTTTGTTTTTTGCTTGTTTTCTAGGGCTGACCACTTGGTGTTGGACAAACAATTAGAGTGCTTATCCTTGGTGGAGACTGATTCTCCCTCAGCAAGCATTAATCGCCTGTGGTTCTCCACTCAGGGGTGGAACCATCCAGTTGCCCTGTTTGAAGACACTATCTGTCCAAAGCATGCCTTTGAAGCATGCCTTTCAGATACAGCTTTCCCAGCCTTTGCCCTTCCTCCAACATCTTTAGCTGTACTGAAGGATTTCCTCACTGACCATAGCAAGCACCACTTGAGTTAGCTGAGAATTCCCTTGATGTTCATTCCATGGCATGATGGCTACGGTTCTAAAATTTACCTAAAGGAAAATAACCTCAAGTCAGACAAACCAGCCCACGTGGACTTTCCCAAACAGCCCCTCCACCTTGTCTCCCTTGCTAGGTATGTGTGGATGGAGCCAAATTCTACCAGTTTCCTTTTCTCATTCACCGGTAACATGGTTAGAAAGGTGATATGTGAAAGCTAATTTTCCTCAAAATCTAGAAACAGGAGTGCCTTAAAAGACCAAGTCAGTTCTCAAAAGACATCCCATAAATGGTCTTCCATAAATGGGTCAGACAAATCCCAGATGGCACAGCACAAAAATGACCCAAAGAAAGGGCTGTGGGAAACAACTATGGCAACCCCACCCTTTACTTGGATGACATTTGCTGCCTTTGTTCCCAGTGATGGCTGAGGAGATTAGAAGGGACTGCTCTCTTCCTCCAGCAGCTTTTTAAATATCAGACATTGCAGCCCACTAGTTACCCCTTCCTGGGTGGTAGTGTTTTGGAACAAAGGGCAACTTTTATTTTAGAATCCCACCAACACAGCCTTTGATAGGTTAACAGACCCATCCTTAGTCACTGTGTCATTTCTATGCTGATTTAAGTTTTGAACTTTCCCCTAGAGACTGGAAACGCCAGGGCTTTGGAAAAATCGAGTGTGGCTAACATCTACTGTGACAGTAGAGTAGAAAACTGCATGACAAGTAAGAGATGCCATTTGGCATGTCTTCTCAGTGTCTAAAGGGTTAACTGGGCTGGGTCACCATCCTGGAATAAAGAGCACAGCTTGAACTAGACACAAATATCCTGTCCACTGCTCCATCTTAAATACAGCCTCCCTTTCTTTCTTTCTTCTTTTTTTATTTAAATTTGAAAAAAGGTTGCTTTACATGTCAATCCCTGTTCCCTCTCCCCCATCTTCCCCTATCACCCCCACCAAACCCCAGCCCATCCCCTTTCTGCCCCCCAGAGAGAGCGAGGAAGACTCCATGGGCAGTCTTCAAAGTCTGTCATATCATCTGGGGCAGGGCCTAGGCCCTCCCCCCAAGTATCTAGGCCGAGACTTTCTTAATGGTTAAAAGTATTTAAATGCTTACAGTGAACTGCAAGAGATATTTAAGGACAACAAAAGAAACACTATTTTAATTTACCCTCAGAATTGCTCAATTACTAAGAAAATTGAAGAGGACTTAACCTGTAACCTACAAAGTCATGAAATCTGTACTATTCCATTTAGCCCAAACTGGTGCAAAAGATGAACTCTGAGCCTCATTCCCACCCATTCTCCTCTGATGAATTGAGCAACCCAGCTTAACTCTACACAAATACGCTTTTACACACAAGGGCATACATAGTTTGCATGTGTGTATGTGTACACACAGAGATATCTTCTTTTCCATTTCTTCAAAGCCATGTGAAAAGCTCCCTTACAGCTTCAAAGTGAAATCACTAAAGTTTTGAAAAGTCAGAGGCACCAGAAGAAGTTTGCCAAAACTCCTTCCTTTCCAACATTAAGAAAAAGATAGTCATAGGTCCAAAAGGAAAGACAATGGTCTCCAAAGAACTCAGGTTCTAACCAACCTAACCACAAGCTGGATTGTTTCTAAGTGATACTGCTAAGATCTCTGTTAGACATTTCATGGGATAGAACTATCCTCCTAGGATTAGCATCTCTCTCTGGATACATTTTCCAGGTTAAACTCAAAGATAATTCTGTACTATACTGCTGTCCCATGACTTTGAAGATGAGGTATTTGTTTAATGGTCTGACATCTGCACCAGAGCAGGGATCCACAGTCTCATTGCAAGTTGGCACTGCAGATGGTATTTCTGATATAGGGACAATGCCCTTTGTGGAAATGCCAATGAGTCCAGAAGTAGCAGGGCCAGATGGGCCTTCAACACCTTCCACAATCATTTATCTTAATGAAAATCTGTAGGTGAATTTTTATTATTTTTTTTACTTACTTTTACTATTTGCCTCACCTTGACTATTCTACACACACACACACACACACACACACACACACACACAGAGGAAGATGAGGCCCCATGTCTATAGCTTCACATGTGGGACATGCCTTTGGTAAAATCACCAGCATACCATCAAAATAATCCCAGACAAATGCTCTTGACAGCTGGGGTCTATAGGTTTTCACAGCACGTTTCTTCCCCTGCAGCTGACAAGAAAAATAAACATCTTCCAAAGAAAATGAAGGTCAATGCCAAAATGTCTCATTGATTCCCAGTAAAAATTCTCCTTAAAAATACTAATTGTGATAATGTTTGACTTTAGCAGAAAGACAAAAAGAGAGTTTGAGCTGGTGTGATGAGCATTAGGGACATTGTGAACTCAACAACGTGAGGTAATGGAGGATATGGGGTGCCACTAATCTTCATTTGACTGCCAACCAACCATGGGAATTTCAAAGGATTGGCACAACCTCTTTATTTGGGTCAAAGATTTTCTCTTTAAAACTTTAAACTGCTCTGTTCAGTGACCATTAGAATTAAGCCCCCTAAAATACTATCTGCTATTGAGCACTTTTGTGTTTTCTTCATATCAAGGACTGGAGTTTGGGTGCTAGCATCCATATCAGGAGGCTGAAAACACCTGCAACTCCATCTCAAAGAGATGCAACACCCTCTTCTGGCCTCCAAAGGCACCAGCATATACACATACATTCACACAGACACATAGATGCATATAAACAGTAAAAAACTAAACTCTAAAAGAAATTTCGAGTTTTATTGAAGCCATGGGACCAATAATAGTTATAGAAAAAGTTAGTGACAACACTGAGAAAGATTGATTCTGAGCTAAGTGGAAGGAGAGGTGATGGGAAACATGCCGTTAATCTGAGTGGGGACAGAGATATTGAAAGTTCATGCTTGTCCAGCAGGGAAACACTGTGGGGCTATTAGCAGCAGAGTTTTCAAAAGCAGGAGAGAAGAATCAAAGGCAGAGACCTGGAAAGCTCTGTGTGGGTTTATCTGTGAGAGTAGACGTCATCTTGGTGTGCGTCTGGTAATTGACAAAGGCATTTGATTCCGAGCATTCTTATTTTGATACCTACTTTAACCCTGCCACTTGTCAAACATTCCCAAGCAGAAAGTAGAGGCTAAGTGCTTTGAGCCTGTGTTCTCTGTGAAGAATTGTGATTTTGTTAGGAAAATGGGTACTAGTCAATGGATATCACCCTTGGGATGTTTTCCTATTCCATTTCTGGAGGGCACCTTTGAGGATTCTGGCTTAAAACCTAAAGTACATATTCACAATGGTAACTCAGACACATCAGCACAGTGTTTAAGGATACATTTAAACACGGAGAGGTCACCAGCATCCTCCCCATCAAGCAGAAGAATAGGTCTTTGCTAGCCATAGCTCCTTCTTTCTGAAGGCACATGGGAAGGGGTCTTATATCTTTTTATCTCAACATATCTTTTCAGAAATGAGAACTAAAGGTGGCCCTTTAGTCACCAGATTTAATTCCCCTCTTATACTTAATATCCAAACTGCTAGTGACCAGTCATAGAGCTTCCATGTCCCCAGTTCACAGCTCTATCTCCCAGCCAATACTGCAAGTCTAGAAATGCTCCTGGCTCACTGAGAAGGGCATTCTAGAAAGAATTTTAGTATGGCAAGCCAGTGACCCACAGCAAGTGCCCATGGTACATTTGTAAGCCACTATGGTCATTTGCACTGTGTATTCTCTGAAGAAGCCCTGAATCTAAATTAAAGAGGAAACTGGGAAATGGAGAAGCAGAAGATATAGCACACCAGGTGCTTTCTTCCTGGCTCAGTGATTGAACAAAAACACAATTATAGTTGCTTGTGGATACTAGTGTATGACCAGAGCATGGTGATTTCCCCCAGAAACAATTGTAAGGAGTGGAAGAGAGCCCCCATTCCTTTCATTCAACTATGAATCATCCTCAAAGAGTGGACTTGTTGAGGAACTCAATTTTCAGTATCAATAGCAAATGAGGAATTCTCACCCTGCTATGTATTCCCAAGAGCAGACATTTTAACATGGGATGGTTGATCACTTTGTCAAATGTGATATGACTGCAGACAATGCTATTCAGAGTCTTAATCAGAGAAGCCCGTCTTTCGAATGAATAGTGGTGATTGTGGAGTCACAGCTACCCAAGTGAATGCCTAGAAAAAGGGATGGTGACATGCTCAGACAAGACACTTATACCATTCTCTCTGAGGTTCAGGGAGCATTGCACAAGAGGAGGTGGGGAAAAGTTAAGAATCTGAAGGCTGGGAGAAAGACGGCGAAATGCCACATTCTGGACAAGATGTAGTCATCCCAGACATAGCCCACAGCAACTGTGAATGGCCTACACTGTTCTACACAATAATGAACCCACCCACAGTCAGGCACAGATGGATAAGGGGTGCAGGGGGCCCTACTTTTCACTGATGGACTATTTGCCAATAATGGGTTCAGGGAGGGGACAGTCATTGCCTTGAGTTGTATACCCACTGGTGATCCCACTATGCACCAGAGGATGCTTCCTACCCAGTGACCACACCCTGAATAAATTAAATATCACAAAGCATAACCAAGAGTCACAAATCTTGGAAAAGTAATGGTTTTAGAAGAGGCTTGGATGGTGGGAGGAAGATAAGAAAATGTGGGTGATAATCAGTGTATATTATATCCATGGATAGAACTACTAAGGCACAAATTAAATCCATTCTCATTTAGAAAGAGCTGTGAAGATGCTCTCACTTAAGGGAGAACATACTTTGACATAAAATAGGTGTGTGTAGCTGAACCCCAAAGATAAAATAAGGAGTGTTTTTCAGATGTTCCCATTGAACATAATTTTACAGAGCATTTTCTCCTACAAAGGTTTTTAACATTCCATAAAATAATACAGAAGGCAGCTTTGGCAATGAAGGCAGCAGACAATATTTATCTTGTAACTTCAGCTCCTATGATGTCACTACAATCATGACAAACTCCAGCCCTGCTGGAGAACTCTCAGAGGTGGGATATAGTCTAACAAGAAGACTCCTTTTGTCTGTCAAAACCATGAAACCAAGTGAGGCTTCTAGCTCTGAGGATGAAAACTGTTGTGCTCTGGTGGCTTTCAAGTGTCCATCATTTACTGTGTAAAAATTTAGCATCCTCTCTGTTCATCTTTGTAAGCATAGCATCAAGAGAGAACATAGCTGCACTAGGCCCCATCAGGGATTGTAGCTGTGGATTGCTGAGCTGTTCAGAGGGGCCTTTCCACATCTTCCCAAGCAGGTCCACTGTGAATATCCTCTGCTAGCTGATCTGTGCTCAGTGCCCGATTGCAAATGCCAACAAATCCAATCTTTGTCACTTCTCTGGTATATTAAGTTGGTGGGACCATGTTTGTCCCTCTGGTTCTCTTTTGTCCTCTTTCTTGCTCCCTTTCATGCCTTCCTGAAGGCACACTTGATCCACCCTGTTTCAAAGCCCAGCTAAGCAGCAAGGATATTCCATCCTTCTGGTTAAGAAACTGATGGCTGACAGCATTGTTATTTAATGTTGGCTACATTCATATGCATGTTTATAATTCCTCTCTGTATGAATTGGAAAATGCCATTGCTCGGACATAAAGAGTCTTTGAAACTTTTAAGTCAGAGACTTTTCTAAAGACTGAGATGTGAGCCAAAATAGGTAGACAAGATTCTCAACCCTGGCACAGATCTGCAATGATACATTAAAAAAAAAGCCATGCCTTTTCAGAAGGATAAAGCACACAGCACAGAACTAGGTAATTAACTAGGAAGATCATAGCAGGCTACAGAGATAGTTGGTAGAGTGCTTTCCTGGCATGCATGAAGCCTGTATCACTTAACCAAGCATAGTTGTGCACACCTGCAATCCCAGCAATTGAAGATAGAGACCAGAAGGCTCAGAAATTCAAGGTAATTTGTTCCTGATTACAGAGCAAGTTGGGGCAGCTTGGGCTACCAAAAAACAAACAAACAAACAAAGATAATTTAGCTGTCATTGTCACAGAGGAAATTTCAAATATTGTGTTTTAGATTGTTAATTTCACACGTGTTGTAGAAATCAGAAAGACGTGAACTGGGGCCATCAGTCAGTGTCTGTTTCTGTTTCTCAAGCTGTATTGGGCTTCGGAATCATCCCAGATCTTATTCAGATCCAAGTGGGGCCTGTGATTCTTCATTTCCCAAGAACTTCAGGGGCACTCTGGAACTGCTGGTCCAGGGATCGCACTTCAAGGAATAGGGTTCACTGGGAATCATTCTGCAGCCATTGATTCAAAAAAGGTGTAAGTGGCCTCCAGAGAGGATATGGAAAAGGGAAAGGAGGCTGAGCATCTCCTTCCAGAAGCCACATGAGCTCTCAGACTTGCCTCGAGCTCTGAGTGTGTTGTTATTTTTTCTCCACTTCAAATTTTGGTCATGTGAAGGAGAAACTGCATGGGATTCCTGGCAGACCTCCTGTGTCTGTGAGCTGAAAGATTTCTTCCTGTGTGGGGAGATGAGGAAATACTAGAAAAGAGACTTGGGAGATGGCTCAATTGGTAAAGTACTCAGTGCTCAAGGACCCATGTGAAAGAGCTAGGTGCACTAGCAAGTGCTTAGAACCTATGTGTTGGGGATGGAAGAACAGAAGGATTGCTGGGGCTGGTGGCCAGTTAATCTAGCCAACTCAGCAAGCTCCAGATCCATGAGAGATCCTGTCTCAAAAGCTAATATGGAGAGTAAATGGGGAAGATACCCAATGTTAACCTCCAGCTTACACACACATACATGTGCGCACATGTTCACACTCACACACACACACACACAAAAGACACAGAGAAAAGGAAACTTCAAGCTAATGACATAGATCCGTCATAGGATCATATTCCTTCTAAAGATCTTTAGTGATGAGCATTTTTAAGCATTGCTTCCAAGAGGTTTCCTTAAACTCTAAGGCTTAGAGACAAAATTAGACCACAAGGTTTACATCACATCATCTTGATACAAAAAAGGAAGAGAAAAGCAGAGATGCTCATGATTTGTCTAAGCTCACCAGCACAATCCAAGAGAATTCAAAGGTGCCTTTCTCCCATTTAACCTGCCTCCCCTGGCTGCTGATATGGAATCCTTACTGTGTTCAGTGATTAGATCATCACCAGTGGTCAAAGAAGCATTGTTTAGTGTTGAACCCAAACCAAGGCAGGATACACATGAAGGAGACTGGTGCTTCCTGATGCTGGCAGATGATATTTATTTGGTTTCCAGTGGTCCCAGAGATTCAGTCTAAGGAGCAAGCAAGCAAGCCAAAAGACATACCCTGTCCCTGCTGCTCAGATTCATAGTCAAATGATTAGAGTTTCCCTCAAGGTCATGGTATTCCATCATCTTGGCAACAGCCCTGTGACTATTCCAATTGAAATAAAGAAAAATTCACTGTTCTGAGGGACCACCGACTGCTGGGCTGGCTCAAGAACTCCATTTCTTAGTCTGACCCTGAAAACGCAGACAAGCACCTTCAAGACTGCTGAGGTTTTGTCAAATTCCTCCCGTGCAAAGACCATGATGCTCCAGTTCAGAGCTAAAAGCCAGTGGCACAGCTGAAGCCTGCACCAGACTTTATGGAAGTAAAACTTAAGGATGGTTTTCAAAATCATCCTGATCCGGCTAGCAGTTTCTCTATGTCTACCACAACTTCCGGAACAAGTTGGCAGCCCACCTCTAGTTAGTCTAAAAAGTCACGGCTCGTGACCCCTCTGATCAGAGACCTCGGAGACTCGATTGTACAAACCTCCATCATCACCCTGGTGTGAAAGACGATGGTTGTTCTGCAGGGTACACAATGTGAGACATGACTGGCAAGTTTTCTCCATAAACAGAACAGATCTCTTTGCTCACAGAGCCGCCTTTATTTGAGCAAGACATTTGCAAGGCTCAGAGTCTCCTTGAATCTATTAGAACCTTTCCCTGAGTGAGGAAACAGACATTGTAAATGAACCATGACTCAGAAACCCCCTTGTACCAGAAAATATCCTACACATTCCAAGGGCATTTTACCTTCTCTTTTCCTGACAGAGTAGCTCTATTGGATTCATTTATTTTTTGTTTAATGTTTTAACCAGTTTCTGTAGATTATTACAGTTAAACAAGTGATTTCTTTCAGGATTAGTTTTTGTGGGGTTTTGTTGCTGTTGTTGTTCTTCCTTCTGACTTTGGAAAGAATTTCAGATTCACTAAAGGAAAACTGTAATATAACGGGAACACCCAGGGCCATATATTCAGCCTCACAGTAGTAAGAGAAGCCAGACCCAGGTGCCCCATCCTACAGAGAGGAAAAGGAAGAAACTTAAAACCATGTCAGAATCAATGCAGCTTTACAAGCTTGCAAGATAAAACTCTCATTCTCAGAACTCACAGCACTTTCACCTTTTTCTTCCCTTCTTAGTTGACGTCAGCAATGCCAAACCTGTAGACAATCAAGAGGAGCAACATGCATTTCTGTCCTTTGTCTACTAGAAAACAAAGCTATGATTAAAATCCAACTTGCCATCCACATGGTCTGTGTTTAATGTGTACTTGTTCTGCAACAATCTGCCCAAATGTGGCCAGAGTTATTACTCTGAGTCAAAAGATCTAACAAGATTGTGAAGTTTAATTCTGAAATTCTGCTCGTAGACAAATCTGTAAGAAAATGTACCTACTAAAGAAACTCAACACCGACTATAAGTCGGACACTGTCTGGTGAAAGTGTCTTAGTGCCAGCTTCTTCTGCCTCTTCCATTTGCATCCCCCTTTTCACTTAAGATGCTTTTACACAACCCCAATATAGAGGGATTCAGAATAAGTATAACAAGTCAAGCATGAACTGGTAACAAATCATAATTTTGAATGATCTTAGTATGCACATGCATAGATTTTAACCCTTATAAAGACTAAAGCAAAAATGGCACACTAATAAGAAAATATGCTTGTTTATCTTATATAAAGGTTTAAACCTCAGCTGAATGTTGGATTAATGGAACATCTTCAATTTTTTTTCACAGTTGGTCAACATATTGATACTATAATTGTCAGTGCCAAAAGTTCATAAATATGTGGCACAGAATGACAGAAGTGTGTTTAGGGCCCACTTCAGAAATTGCTGGAAGTCCTATTATAATCCTAAGCCCAAATGATTTTTTTATGAGACTCAAATCAGCAACAGTACCAGCAATTCTTAAAAATTGATCCAATCAAAACTTTATTAATTTGAAACTTACATGCCAAGGAATGACAGTAGGGAAATATTAACTGTCTTTATTTCCTACAGTTAAATCATTATGCTTCTATAGAAAAGGAACTGTGCATCTATAACGGCAGCCCTGCAAGTGAAAGTGCCCTTGATCTGAGTGTGAGCCAAGTTGCTTCGGACAGTGTTGTGTGGACACAAGGGCACGGACAGTGAATGCAAGCATGCTCACATGTTGTGTGCTTCAAACCAAGGCCGTGATCAAGTTGCAAACTGTAACCAGGCCAACATTGCCAGAGATACAACACATTCACTGTGCATTTTATTTTGAATGAGGTTTTAGTCAGTACACATTCAGAAACCTCTTTCAGTTGCCAAAATTGTCACAATTCTGCATTCAGTCCATGACCCCATGAATAGTCAGGGCCCAATGGGAATCTGTGCCTTTGAGTGGCCTCGTGAGGTAAGTTCTGAGCACGCTCACTTTACAGCTGAGGCAACTGAGACTTGGGAAAAGGGACAGCACTTTGGGCAAACACTAAGGGACAGAGAATATGGAAAAACTCACCATTTTTGCATTACCTCATGATTTTAGAGCATTATTGATCATAATAACAAACTGGGCCAGTGTGATGTCAGTAGGTAAAGAAGGTTTCTGCTAAGCCTTGTGATCTCAAGTCTGATCCCCTGCACCCATAAGGAGGAAGGAGAAAAATCAACCAACTCAAGATGTCCTCTGATCTCTACATGCACAGTGGCATGTTTATACATGTGTCTACGCACACACACACACACAAAGAGAGAGAGACAGACAAACACATACACACAAAGACAGACAGAGACACACACATGAATGAATGAATAAATAAATATTTAAATAAATAAATGAATTTTAAAGAAAAATCTGAGCAATAGAATTTTGGAGAAAACACACAGATGGAGTCAAATACAGTCATGTGTTAAAGAATAATATTCTCAATTATGAGAGAAAACAGCTGTCTGAAACAAATAACAAAGCAATGCCCATTTATTAACATAAAAAGATAAAGTACTAAAATATTGAAAATTATTCTCTCTGAAAGAATATTCATAATATTTTTTTCATTGCTGTGTTTTATATTTTAACATCAACAGTTAGCAATGTAGTCAAATTTTTGATAGAATTGCTTAAATTATTAGTAAAATGGTAGTCATTACCTAGTAAAATTCCCCCCCCCAAAAGTTCTGCTAATACAAAAATAAAATTTTCAAGCTGTTTGTGCCATTCATTGCAACACATATTTTTCCAAAACACCTGAGGGGGGAAATCTGCTATAGGAGTTTAACATTTTTTTAAATGGGAATTCTTCATCATTTTCCTGAGAATCTTCTGAGTGGGGAAGATCTGGGGGAAATAGCTAGTGTAAAAGTCCTTTACTGCTTTCAGACATAGCCTGGGCTAAAACTTTTATCATGACTTCAAGATGTCAGATGCTCAAACACAGAAAAAAACTCTAGAGCTTGGACATTGCACTGAGAGGCTGGTAAATGGTATCTCGTTGTGCAAGCAGAGGCCTGGAGCTTCCAAACATGATGGTGAATTAGTGTTTGCCTTCCATCCTTCTCAGCCCACTCATGCTGAAAAGTGCTCTATGCCTTTGGAAATACATCTGATTTCAAGTCAAAATCAGTTTTCTGCACTAATAGCATGAACCATGTAAGAGCCCATTTACAGCATCACAAGTTTAGCAATTACCAAAGTTAAAGGGCTAGAAGTGTAATTACAGTTAATAGGAGAATAATTGCACTGTGCACACAGAAGGTTGTGCTGTAGTCTCAAGAATACCTCTTCCAAAATGTGAAGCTATAAAATGTTGGTGTCATTGGCTTTTCAGTTAGTAATGGATCTAACAAAGAAAATGATGAATGCCTATAAGGTATCAGACACTGTGCTTATATAAATGAAGTCTATTTGATCATCCCATGAGGTTAATCAACCCATGGTTTACACACAAGGCACAGAACCAAAGAGGGCCATACTTGTCCAGACACACGTTTCTTGGATAGCACACACACACACACACACACACACACACACACACACACACACACGATGGAGAACTGGCCAAAGCATGGTGAACCTACTTCTCAAGAAATTCCTGTCTTTAAATTTCTTCTCAGGATTCCCATTCTTCATATCACACAAATATGTTTGTATACTTTTAAGATTTAAAAATTAAAATCATGATGTGTAAATGCAAATGTGAGCATTTGTACTCACGGAGATATGCTCGGCTGTGTTTTCCTCACTCAGTTCTGATAATTTCAGTTCCGTGTTTCAGCCTTGACTTTTGTTTGAGCTGAAAGGTCTTCATTTCTATTATCTGAGTCTGGGTAGCTAATGGTGTTATGTATTTCCTGAATATTGTAGTACAAATTGATTTATTCCTGTATATTGCTATGCAAATAAAAAGAAGCCTCCTTAGCTATTCAGAAGAAATTGTCCCAATTATTGATACAGAACAACACAGAGGAACCCTATTTGGAAGTAGACATCCTTGCAGTTACCAAAGTGAATTTAGCATGATTAAGCTTGCAGACATCTCAGTAGAAATGTGAGGATATGTCTAGGTACAAGTTATTCATAGCAATGTCCTGAAAAAGAGATAAGACAGGAAAATAATACCTGTCAAAATAGAGTTCATCCCACCACAGGGAGGAATTCAGGGGAGACACACACACACACACACACATTTCCAAGTGTATATGTTTGAAAGATAGCTAAACTTCTAACTAAAGACAGATAATAATGAAATTGATGGATTAAGTTAAATTTTTATGGGATGAACTGTGTTTCCTCAAAATTCTTTTACTGAAGTCCAACTCTCAGTAGCTCTACCTCAGAATGTGACTATCCCATCAGAGTCATTAAAGTAGAGCTGGTGACCTTTATATGAAGAGGAGGTTATAAGCCAAACATGGAGGAAGAAAGCACAAATGAAAGTCTGTGTAAGGAAATGGCCATAAGTCAGCCATCTGTAAGCCAAGGATGCAGGTCCTTGAAGAAAGTAAATTATCCTTTGGTCTTGGACTTCTAATCTCTAGATTTGTGACTAAATTAATTTCTGTATTAATATTTTATTTTAATTTGTGCATGTGCATGCACGTGTGTGTGTGTGTGTGTGTGTGTGTGTGTGTGTGTGTGTGTGTGTGTGTGTAAGTCCAGAAGAGGATTCTGATTCTCAGGAACTGGAGTTATACATAGTTGTGGACTGCCAATTATGGATGCTGGGAATCAGAATTGGATCTTCTGCAAGAGCAGTATATGTTCTTAACTATTGAGCTGTCTCTCTGGCCCCACATATAATTTTTTGTTGTTTAAGCCGTGTAGCCTATGATATTTTGTTATAGTAACCCTAACAAACTAATTTCCAAATCTAAAAAATTCAATAAAGTGACAGCCACTGTGTTGTCCTTTTTGTATCTGTAATGGATTTGAATAGTGTTTTCACAAGCAAGCTTCTTAAGGCTTGCATATAATTTCAGACCAACAGACTAAAGAATGGGGAGACTTTGTGTTGGAAGGCACTGGACTAAAAAGCAGACGCCCTGTGTCTACGCCTCTCCTCTACCACCATCTGTTAGAAACCTTACAGAATGGAAAGGAAAACAGAGGAAAAACATGAGAGAGAGGGAGACTCTGTCTTCGAGGCACTCCTCACCTGCAGAGATAGTCAGGTGTGGGGAAACTGTAAAGCAAAGTCGGAGGATTCACCTTTTGTATTAGAAAAGAGTCACAGGAATAACACTGAGGGCACATTAATTTCAGACACTTCTGAAAGATTCCATCAGTAAACTGTGACCCAAAAAAAACTCTGAACACCAGCCCCCACTGCTGAAAAGAAAAAGAGTGCCTCAGAACAGCCAGAATGAAAAATCCAAGCGTCTAATCAGGCTGCATTGTATAAGCTTCTTTTGTTTTGTCTTGAGACAGGGCTTCACTATGTAGCCTTGGCTGTCCTGGAGCTCACTACGTAGATCAGGCTTACCTTGAACTCATGGAGCTCTGCCTGCCTCTGCCTCCTGGGTGAGGGATTAAGGGCAGTATGTAAGCTGTTCCTGTTCTTTCAGCTCCAAGGTCCTAAAGTCTTTGAAGGGTTCAATCAAGCTTCCTATCAAGCCCTTTTCCAACAGTCTGTCTGTCTTAATGAGTAGGAAAAAAGAGATTCACTTTTTCAATTGAAATAATTTTACATTTAAAAATAATAAGCCACAGTGATCTGAATTTGGTCTGAGCAGAGAATACAACTTTATATATGAGCTATATTTTAGGGAAAATATGTCTATCTATTTTCTCATCACAAGTCCAGAGGCCAGCAGACGGGCTGGCACATACCACACAGTCAACAAATATTTGTTGTTTGAATGCAGCAAGGATGATGGATGGATAATATGTTTCCTATCAGACAAAACATCAAATTTATGGGAAAGGAATATCTTGAAATTCAACTCTAGACAAACCTTAAATCATAAAACTCTAGTAGCAGTGTGTAAGTGTAATGGAACTGAAAGATTTGCGTTCTGCATCCTTCCATGCTTAACAGTGGGGTAACGTAGAGTGTGTCTGGCACTGATGGGTCAGAGTTCATGCGCCATTACTGGTCTGAAGGAGGTCAGTAACACAAACACTGCTGAACATTTGTGGATTGTCGTGCTGATCAAGTAAAACAGTATGCATTCTAGTCCCAACAGCCAAGTCATGGAACCAGCAGAGCTTTGCAAATACAGGGAAGTAGGGGGAAATGCACTTATGTACACAATGGAATTTTTTCAGCCATTGATAAAAATGAAGTCATGTGTTTGCAGGAAAGTTGATGCAACTAGAAATAATCTTGTTAAGTAAATTAAGCCAAATATTACATGTTTGTCTCTCATTTGTGGATCCTAGATTTTTAATATAGACACATGAAAGAATGTATGCATGTACTATGACATGAAAGCAGAAGAGACGGTGCCTAGGTAGACAAAAGGGACTAATGGGGGTAGATAAAAGAAGTAGGTATGGGAAGATATGTATAATATATTCTCATATAAAAAGACTCTATATAAAGTAATATCAATTACAATGAACATATATAATGAACATTTTTAATTCTGTATGTATGCATGAACATACATAAAATCTATAAAAATGAAGTATACACACACATACACACACACACACACACACACACAAACACACACACACACACACACACACACACAAAAGCTAGGAATTCTGAGAAGGAAAGTAGCCAGGGGTCATCTCTAGGTTGGGAAGCATGCTACGAGCTCCCTTGCTCAGACTTCTCAGATGAAAGTAAACTTAAGCTTTGGAGATTTGAGAATGGCATCTAATTATAAAAGAAAAGGAGTAAACTGTGAGTAAGCTCAGAAAGCCGTGAGTTTAAAGCAATAAGAGCAGCAGGTGAGCTCACGCTACACCATCTCCATTCATAGAGCTGACTAAAAGTAATTTGTTTTTCAATAAATCCTCATTCCCAATATTCCAGGGGCCTCTGGCAGAAAATGTTATATAGCTATAAAATGCAAGCCTTCGTGAGAGCCATTTTAAGACTTTTGCCTGTCCTAGCCACTTAATTTGGAAGCTGTACCCTGTGTTCTATCAAAAATTAAAATGTCCACACACCCTATATTTAATAATATTCAAACACAAATCTGGATGAATTAAATTGCAGTTGACTGACTCGTAGAGCCCTGATTTGATAAATACTGCTTTCATTTATATTTCAAAGCCTGTAATTTTTTTTTTTTGAGTATCACATAAATATTTACTAAAGGCCTCAAATAGAGCCAGAGCTCCTAGGTGGACCTATAATGAGAACAGATAAAAGCAATCTTGTCCACCATGATGATCTAATTAGCTCCTTTGCCTAACTACTCTGGATTTTGAATAAGATAAACAGGCCTTCCTGCCCTGCTTCCTAGTCATCTATGTTCAGGAGGCTCTTTTCCTACCCACTCTGTTCGCCTAAGACTGGTCATTTGTTACCTGCTAGTTCCAATTGATTTCCTTTGCCTTCGCCTCCTGGAGCCAGGAGTGCAAAGAACAGACTGTGCGATTTACGCCAGCCATCTCGTACCAATCATTAGATAACAAGACCCTTTACTGAAAGCATTTAGAGTAAAACAATACTTTAAGTTTACCTTTGCTTTCATTTCCTTCTTTATTACACCGGGTTCAAAGGCAGGCCAAAAACAGTATCCCAAGGCCCATTTAGACACCCAAGCAAAGAATGGCCAGTCATTCTGGATAAATCCCTTGGCTCCAGCAGAATTTTATACATTCTCAAGTACCAGTTTCCAATAACATTTTTGGGACTCGATTTCTCCCTTGTCTGTTGCAACCACTGTCTTCACGTATAAAGAGAAATGAGTCTTGTTAAATTATGCTCAAGCGAATGGCCTATAAAGACAGACCTAGCTCATCCTGTTTTGCTAATAAAACGATTTGTCCTCTGAAAGAAGTACAGCTGATCTACGCCAAGAGGCTTCCAGCAGGGTGACACAAACCTAATGTCCTTAGACAGCAGATTCTGAATGTATGGCTTCTCTTCAATGGGAGAGGCCAGGGCGGGTAGCAGGGATCTGTCAGTCTTGAAATCCTAGGCTTATGACAGAAAGGCCAACAACTTCCCGTGGTTCCTAAGAGATGGCAAGATCGTGCACGAAAGTTCTGACAACCATAAAAATGGACATAGCCACTAGATTCCTGTGTAGAATTATGCCAGTGTCTCCCAGAATTATCAAGTTCCACATCCATAGAGAAGATGCAAACATCTATCTAATGCTTGTCAGTCAAAGAGTACTAAATTAAAAAACAAAATTCTGTCCTATTTCAAAATTTGAGCTCAGGTTGACTCTCTGTATCTATAGATTTCATGATCCACTCACTCAAGAACACTCACAATCTCATCAACTAATTTTTGTGTTTGTCCAACTAAACACTACTAGGTACATAGGCCAGGAACACATTCATATTATCATTGTTAATTAATTAATATAAAGTAATACTCACACATTCAAATAGTTATAAGGGTTATATAGACCTCATAACCACCATGAAGGGACAAGGCATCACAGGTTGAAGAAGGGAGGAAACAAACAGAGAGGGCAGGTTCTACAGGAAGGAACTCCTGCAGTTCAGTTCTGCCATGTGGGAAATGTAAACGATCTGGTACCATAAGAATGAAGTCAGTAATTTTGATTTTTAGGTAAGGCTTTGTAATTACATTTATATGCATTTATAGTCATCTAACCTATGTTTGCGAACTGAATATAGACTAAGGTGCAGGTAGGCGGCATTCTGAATCCTGCTGTAGATGGTGTTTGTTTCTGTCACTTCAGTATGAAGAAAGGTGACTTTGGTACTGATGTCCTCCCTTTGTCAGTCCCCTTGGCCTTAGCTGATGTCAATGAACTATTTCACAATATTCAACAACTGAGAAGCATAAGTGTGAGGGGAGAAGTTTAGGAAGCAGGAAAGCAAACATCAATGCCTTGCACCCCTCACTAAGGATTATAGACAAGCTTTGTATCATAGAACTTCATATGGATAAACCATGGGAGGCTAGGGGGCTATTTTGTCCATTTTCCCTTACCATTGAATCTTAAAATGTGTGCATAGTAAGGTGACCCTCATATCAAGACTACAAACAGCGATTAGAGATATGCAACACCTTTTTAAAGAAACACACATGGGCTCACTAACACAGCTGAAGGGGGAAAGGTTAAGGGCTATATTGGATTGTTCTACTCTGTGCCAAGATTCCGCTCCAGCTGCAACTAAATAGTGGTTCTCAGGATTAATTACATAAAACCCGTGTAAATTCTAACTGTTTACTATGTGATTAGAACTTCTCTGAACAAAAAAAAAAAAGCTCATATTTGATTTCCTTGCTGTCTGCACTTGCCCAAACCCTTCAGCACACTGTTGTGTGCTGAAGCTGTGTAAACTCAGTCTTTCCCCTACAGAATCAAGGGTGAGACATAAAAGTTTATAGAAACAGTGAAACCCAAGTACAGAAACTTCATTTTATGTGAACAACAAAAAAGAGCCCAGATATTGCAACCAATGTTGTCATGTTGCAATTTCTCCCAAAAGCATAGACAGTTCTTAACTTTTGCATATGGGTCATCTCAGGGATTTATTAAAAATGCAAGTGTTTCAGGCCTGACTCTGTGGGTTTACTGTGGCTGAGTGGCAAGAGAGAGCTCTCAAGAGCTCAAAATGCAGAAAGTCTGGGGACTTGGGGGGGTCAATAATCAAACAGATTGGGGGAAACAATAACATGAGTGGTAGGATACTCTTCAGTTATAGTCGATGTCCTCTCTAATTTCAAAACTTATCAGATAAATGTTTGGTCCCTTTACTAGTTTTAAATTTCAGCTTCTTTAGAAACCACACATTCTTTAATATATATTTTTAATTCAATTAGTTGTAAAATTATATAATACGTTCTCACAGGGTCGCACTCTTAGACAAAAAAAAACAAAAACAAAACAAAAGACAAAAAAACTATAATCAACTATCAACTATGACTGCTGAGAGAAGGGAAATCAGCCCCTCCCAAGGATGACCCTCTTATTGGTTATTCAATGCAGAGTGGTAAACATTGAGATTATATATATACACAAGCAACAAAAATGAACTCAGTAGGTTATATTTATAGATATTTGTTCAACATACATGCATTGTTCTTGTGAATGTGTGCATGTAACAATAACAATAAATCAGAAAAAAAGCAGACTATCAACTTTGGGGGGGGGATAGAAGGGTTGGAGAAAGGACAGTTGGGATGAGCTGGAGGGGAAAAGAGGGAACTGGTGTAATTCCTTTTCAATTAGAAACATGTTTAAAAATATATGTACAGTGTGTTCATTTGAACATCCTGGGTGAAACAGAAATACTTTAGAAGCAAGGAGATATAAATGCATAATTCAGTCAGGTTTGGTTATTTTTTTTTTTTTGTCCTTGGCATTGATGAAGAACAAATTAGCTACTGTCCTTGGGTGCCTTGCAGAAACAATAGTAACCAATGGAGCTTTCCTCCCCCTTAGTAATATGTTCCTTTGTAGATAAGCACTGTGGCGAGGTAAAGTAATGTGTTTTAAAAGTTTACTGTTTTCTTGTTCTAAGATATGAATGATAAAGAAGGAATGAGAGCTAGTTCAGAAACATCTACTCCATGGAGACTGTGGATTTTGGTCATTAGAAGAAAGAGGCATGGACTATTAGAGTAAAACAAAACGACAGACTTAGCCCTGCAACCACACACAAGCCAGAAGAGCTACAGCACACTGTACACATACTGTCTTGTACAATGAGCCAGGGGTGCAGGTAGGTGTGCAATGTGACAACTTAACAGCGTGGGACACACTTTTTTTTAAGAGAGAAAATGTTTTCATTTTTAAAGAATTCGATAAATACAGTGGGGTTAACAATGTGTGTTCCCAAAACTATTCAAACCACTTATTAATCTCCAGTCTGTTTCATCGGTCTTTTATGAAGTGTTACCAGGACTTTTTCAAATTTAAACTTCATTACATCATTTTATAGTTATGAACCCTGACCATTATAATTCTTGGTCTTAACTAGGCCATGAAGGGAAGAATGCATTCATTAGGGGAGTAGAGGACTAGAAGCCTGTAGTTTAATCAAGGTTTAAACAACAGAAGAATGACAACATTCACAATTTTAAATATACTCAAGAATGCAAAAGAAAATTAATTTGGAAATAGCATGCTGAATTTTCATACTAAAATTAGACCTTCATTGTCACACCTCCTCTGGAAAAGTGGAGATGCACGGCACTGGGGGCTCATTTTCCCACACGGAGAAAGGATGCGTACGTGGCTCTTAACAGTGAGAAGTTATTTGTGTTTGGCTTGCTTTTGCCACTGCTTCCTTAACTAGCTCCTGGGTAGAATTCATTAATTTTTATTAACAGGGAAAACATTTGTTCCCGTGACAATATTTGCATTGCCTGAATGATTTTCACCTCTGCCACAAGGTGTACTCTCGGCTCATATATCACCCGATCACTTGGAGAGCAGAAAGACCCTCAGTCATTAGTGAGTGAATTAAAGATGATCTTAAGAGCTATTAATCACAATGACAAAAGCCTTAATGTTTCTGTGACCCTAGTGGGGCCTGGGGACTCAAAGGGAAGCAGAGGGAGAGAAAATGGAAACATACGTTTTCTCCAAAATAACCTACCTTAGGAGAACTGTCAAAGAGAGAGTCACATCAAACTAAGAAATTCTGCCAGCAACTGGCCTCTGGATTATGTGTATATTTATCTTCTGGCAAAACCATGTTTCCCTTTAAAGCACCTATTTTCTTCTATGGACAATTAGAGAGCCCAAACCCTGTGCTCTTTTGTATCTTTAATTCCTTAATTTGAAGTTTATTCTGGAGGACCTGTGCTTCTGTTAAACTGTATTTAATTTAAAAAAAAAAAAGCCTCTGCATAAATTGCATTCAGTGGGCCAGCCACATAACATAAATCAGGATAGAAACAAGCAGACAATAGCTGTGAAGCCCAGCTATGGACATTAATTCACGCAGATACAATACTCCAGTAACACAGCAAAACAGTAATGTTAATAAGCGCTACAGCAGGTTACCACACTTAATCAATCTTCAAGTATCTAGCTATATTTGTCTAAATTTTTACACGAGCATAAAGGTACAAGCTCCAGTGTTAATAACAGAGGCACTTGCTGGAATTTCAATTATCTTTTGCAATATGTTGACATAAGGAGCAGACTAGCACTGGCTAATTCAGAGCTTGGTGAGAAGACCCACATCCCCTGATTGGTATGCGTGCCTTTGTTTCCGCAGCCCAGGGACAAATATTGCCTTGTATTCATATTTTTCAATTGGTTCTGCCTATATGATTAAAACAACAAAACCAGCACATTTTGGCTAACTAGTGTTTCTACATGCCAGGTTCTTTGACGTGGCTAGGGTAGGTCAAAAGCATAGGTGAAATTATAGTTTTCTCTTTTGATATTGATAGCATGTCATCTGCCATATGTGGAAAAAAATTCTCTTTTCCAAACACTTTCAGTATCTACTTCAGTGACTAAGTGACTAACTCACAAGTGAGATACAATAATCACATGTTAGACTTGTCAAGGTGGAAAAACACATATCAAAAACACATGGTTGCAAATTAGAAATACTAAGGATTTTCAAAAGTTGTTTTTTATTTTCAATGAACTTTTATGTTTCAACTAAAGAGCTCCAACAAATTCAACTGAAAAACTTAAATTGGAAGTACATAAGAAAAGTCTTGATTTAAACTATTTATAAGGATAATTGCCTTCCTGTAGCCACTGAGATGATAAAAGAAAAATGTTACCATTATTTTGTGCTAATAAAAATATATATATAATAGCTTGAAAGTCCCACAGTGGGCTGAGGATGTAGCTCAACATAAAAAGAAGCATTTTCCCTGGTATGTGTGAGGGTTCAGTCCCCAGTAACACAGAGAGAGTGAATGAGAGAGAATGTGTGTTCATTGAGTGAAACAAGATCTTAAAGGACAACTTATGATTTTTTTTCTAACATTTCTATCATTTACACAGCTGTGTGAGTCACATGTCATTACTTCCCTGTCTCTCAGAAGAGGAAACTGAAGTCCATACTGTGAAAGAATGTTCCTCACCACCTCCAGTCTAGCTATGGCCCAGACAATGCATTTCAGTGGCCATGAAGCTACATGATGTCTCACAGACATTGGTGTTCATCTGTAAGAACCACACCGGCTATCCAGAATCAGTCTATAAAATTGGGACTCAAGCAAGCTTCATGTCCATACATGTAGCCATGCTGCTAAAGGGCATGATCATTGCAGTTAGTCACGGGATGAGAAAAGTCTACAAAATACACCTCAGATCCATGACTAGAAAACCAGGTTTAGTCAACAAAATGCTTGTGGAAGGATCTTCTTTAGTAACTGCACAGATTTAAGTCACAGATCCCTCCCTTTAACAGAATTGAGCTGTCTGAATGTTATTCCTGGGAGAAAAAACTTTTTTATGTACTTCTCCTTCTGCCTGTAACTCCCAGCAAATAACAGCAAAGGTATTCAAAAGTTCAAGGAAAACACATCATAGATTTGTACAGAAATCTGCTCTCATTGGATATTCTGCCTCCTCAGACACTAATGGAGATAGATCCCTTACAATCTCAGAATAAAGTTCAACATTGATGATATTCAAACTGTTTCCCAAAAGCCACTAAAAGGATTACTGCTGACGGATTAGGGAGACCTGTTAAGACTTTTGCAGAGCCAAGAAAGAGAGATGTCATATACTGAAGCAAAGAGTACAGTGCCATGGTCCTGAAATGTCTATTTGAAAGCTTACCCAAACATGTGAGCCATGAAACAAAGCAGTGAGCTGACTCCTGGCTTTGGAGAGTCTGTGCCATGAACCGCAGAGTAGTTTTAGCTAGTTGCTAACATGAAGTCATTTAATTTTCATAACAGTACATTATCCCCATTTTTCAGATAGGAAAAGCTGAAATGTTGGGTGAATTAATAAGTGGTAGAAAAGTCATGACTCTGACTCCAGGGGATTAGTTCTAGAAACCAAGTGTTTAACCTCAAAACCATATACCTTTTCATATCAGCCTTCTCATATACACTTTCTAATCTCTCTACCTCAACTATATACAGCATGACACCAGTCCAATAGCAGGATAATGAAAATAGTGTTTTGTTATTTTGCTTTCCTAGAGATGCATTTCCTTATCCTACATCACAAGTATTAAAGTTCGTAAGTGAAAAAAAGTGGTGTGCAGACATTTTAAATTACATTAGTAGAGGCTGAGAAAATTCAGGGGCAAATAGTTTATTTCAAAGATAGTCTCAGGAAGTATGGATAAAAAATGGAAGGGAACAAGACAGAAAGGTTAGAAGTTAGCAGAAGAGTGTGCCATCCATCACGGTATCACAGGGGAGCTATTCAAAGCAGTGCTGACCCACACCATCTAAGAAGAACTGAAGGGCTTGGTACTAGTCCTATCAGCCCACTATTCATGGAGAGCTAGCTGATCCTGGTGTCATAATTCTTCACACTTCTGACCTGCCCCATGCTCAGGAAAAACATTCGTAAGTCACACTGACATACAGAAACAGCAACGGGGTGTGGATGGGATGCTAGCTCTCCCTCAGAGCTGGCCATAAGCAGCAGAGAAGGAATTGCTTCAGGTATTATCTAGGTTTCTTGTTCCAATGTATAAGAGTCTTTAATTAAAAACTGCATGTGCTTGCAAATAAAACAATTTCTTATTAATCCCTCTTCATATTATTTGCCAATTCAATTTTTAAATCAAAATTTATTGTGATTATGAATCTAGGTTGGGTGCTGGGAGCAGAGATTAAAACATAAATTAAAAATATCTCAAACAAGACATATAAATTACTAGCCATAAAAGCAAAGACTGATAAAATACATTGCATTAAAATAAGACTGTCTGTTCATTTAAAGATAACACAAAGGAAGGAAAGAAAAGGGAAGCTACAAACTCAAAGTATATAGTAGAAAAATAGCAATTAACTAAGAATTAGTATCCAAAATATAAAAAGAACCTCTAAAGTAAATAAGACTAAAGGAAAGAAAGACTTGAAAACAGCCATAGACAGGAACAGGATTTCACCAACTGGGAAATACCCAAATAACAGGAAGTCTAGGTCCTTCACTCGGGAGGGAAAACCTAGTGAAAGGTGGCTGTGGTGTGACAGTGTCTCCAAACAGCCACACCCAGAAGGCTCAGCCCAAAATGTACAGCAGCTCAGTAGTGATCATATCTGTTGGCTGTGGGGGGTCCTTAGGTCATTGAGGGAAGCCCCCAGAGGCATGTGGAACAATCTAGTACAACAGTATTCTCTCATTCTTTCCTCTCTCTCCTCTCTCCTCTCTCTCTCTCTCTCTCTCTCTCTCTCCCCTGCCTTCCCCCCTTCTCTGTCTTTCCTGACTCATAATGTAACCCCTTCATCTGACAGATACTTCTACCTGTGCCATCTGAAACCCTCATCAGAGGCCAACCAGTGGGGGCAACTGATCTTAGATTTGACCTCTAAACTGTGGGCTAGATAAGCCTTTCCTTGTACTAAGTTAATACTCTTGGGTATTTTATTGCAGTGATATGGAGCTGACTAATGCGAAGTTCTAATGAGATAGTGACCTGTACCTTCTAAGACTGCAGATAGAAGGGGAGAAAACCTGTAAATACTGCAGAAGCTCATGCACATTGCTGATACACACAGGGATTGACAATTACTTAGCACACTATTCTATTATCTTGTGCTATACCCCTGGCATAGCAATTCTACTCCTAAATACACACTTTAGAGAGACTTATATATACATTCTAGAAGACATGGTTTAGACTGTTCTCTTTGACATTCCTTATATGAAAAACTACAAATCCTCAGGCCTATTCACAACAGGATGAGTAAGCAAATGGGTATAATCACAGAATAAAATACTATAGAACAGTGAGAATGGATAATTCAAAGAGCAAAATGTTGCACGAAGCCATGCAAGATCCAGGGAATTCTTAATTGAAAAATTAGAAAAGTAGATGTTATTATTTTAAAATTATTAGATTAAGAGTTAAGCCTTTTTAAAGTAGTGAAGCAATAAAATTAAAATTTTGCAGGGGAGTTTCCTCTAGAGGGACAAGACAAGAAAAACACACACGGGAGAGGGTAATAATTGGTTCATTTTCCATTTCTCAATTGAGGTAGGAAGCTCATTGGTGGCACGTATGTTAAAGAAACATATTATACATTCCTTTCAATATAACAGGTATTATGTAATAAAAGAATAACCATTTTCAAATTATCCCATACCCCCCAATAGTTCACAACCTGCTGGGAAGCCATCTTGCTAAAATGATGTCTGATGCAATAAGCAGGAAAGAAAACACTGGTCCCAGGCAGGTGCTGAGGAAGGTTTCATGGTGGATGCCTTGATTTGTTAAGGCAGGCTTGTCAACTGGTTTCTAGCAAAAGAACCAGAGAGTGTAAAGTGTGGCAGAGAGTCCAAAGCTGACTAGCAACTCCCCAGATCATTTCCTGTTGAGCACACTGGGTTGTTTGCTTTTTTGTTTGTTTTTTTTGTTTTTTGTTTGTTTTTTTTTGTTTTTTGTTTGTTTTTGATTTTGTATTTTGTCACTGTTTAATTCTCACACTTGTAAAGGGATCTGCTAGGGCTGATCATGATTAAGGGGAGAAATCACCTACCGTCGGTAACTTCTGTTGGGAACTTTCCCATACAGAGTGGTCCTGGGGCCAGTGAAGCAATGAAACATACCTACCCTTCCCTGTAAGCTATAAAGCTCACTGCAGACATAAGGTTCAAGGAGTCACTTCTGCCTATATCTAAAAAATAGTTCATGCTGATGGTCTACTGAGACCAAATGCCAGGACTATTGAGAAATGTTCATCCTATTAAAGGGACAGGGGCCAGTGGTCCTCTTAAAGGGCAACTGCTATGCTCCAGGGGTTCAAGTGATTTCCAGGAACCCAGGAGGCTGGAAGTTCTGCTGAAATGGGAGATAGAATGACTGTGAGAGCTCTGAGGGCCAAGCAGACATGTGTTCAGCCACTTCCTAGCCAGGTGCTGGAATAGCCTGGCCTAGAAGTAAGCTAGCTGTCCAGGAGAGGCATACCTTAAGTAGAGCCTTCATCTCTGATGTACTGTCACCTGACCATCATGCTCACTGCAATAAAATGTCATAGTCAACGAAAATTCACACAATGATGAACTCTACCCCAGAACAATACTTTGGTATTTGTGGTAAATATTTCAGTTTATTCTCATTTAAAATACATTGAACCAATGCAAGCCTGCTACACATTCACTGACTGACATGTACTGATAAGGGACTGCCAATGTCACCAAACCAAAGAGCTCTGCCTTAAGCAAATAGAAAGACCTATGGGAGATGGAATGGTATTCAACGTGCTGAGATTACATGCACTACTACACCTAATTTGCTGCTAGAAATTGAACCCAAGATTTCATACATGCTAAGCAAGCAAACTCTCAACTGAACTACATGCCTGATCCCCAACAACCTCTTCCAAACCAACAAGGGAACTTCACGAGTTTCACATTAAGGAATCTTATATGAAAAGGTTGCAGAGGCAGTGGTTACTGGGTCTGGGCAAAAAAACGAAAGAAGTGTAAGGAGTCTAAACAAGCAACAAGAGCTAATCCTAAAGGTGAATTTCTGATTCATCTGGGAAGAGACTGGATGCATATTTGTAGTTGGGGCAATCTTCACATTAAGATCACTAGAAGCAGATGGTTGCTGAAGCCCCTGCTGCCACACCGCCACCCCTCACATGCAAGCTCCCCACGGAGAACTTCTGTGACTTCAAGATCCAAGTATTTGAAGATAAGCAGACCACACCTGTGCTTGTCCTTTGCCAACACCCAGTCTATTTCAAACCCTCTGACGCTTTCAGGAGCAAAAATCTTGATCTTATCTAGCTCATTTTCTAATCCTGTGGAACTCAGTTTTCACATCATGAAGACAGTGTGAGACCTTTGTCCTATGTATCATCTCTCAACCTGTCCTTCCTTTCACAATTCCAACATACACACCCCTGAATGTATATGCAGTCTTGATTGTTTCTTCATGCAACATCTTCATGAAGTTCTACTCTGTTAATTTTAAGATTAAAACATGGAATAGATTATGTAGCCATCATCAAGAAACCTACCATTGGAATTAGCACATAGAAGATGGTAACGTCTGGTTATTTCCTATTCAGCACAATACAACATGTGGGTAATAACGCACAATGTACTCTGAAAAAAGTAGAGTAGAGATACAGGAAGGTATCACAATCTGGAATGCAGAGGCTACACATCTTCTATCAGGATTTAATCAAACAGATATCTGAGTGGGAAGTGCATTCGACAAAGGAAAGATCTGTGTATGTCTCACATAACAAAGGACTGGTCGCAAGCTCTGTATAGTGAAGGGCAACTAGAAGTCATGATATGACTAGATCTTTCATTTGGAAAAATTAAAAAGTACTATGGATGAGAGTTATGAAAGAGGATTCAGGAGATGTTTTGATAGTAACGGTGACTGATGATGATAAGATTCTTAGGTCATCCTCAGAACCTACCCCCCTCCCGCACACATTTAGCAAGTGCTTTTATTTTATTAGATTAGCTTCCTAGTACCATGACCTAATATTACTAGCAAATGGGCTTGGTACTCTAGTGCTTAAAATGCCACCAATGTTGTGAGCATTTGAGAATGCCTTTGAGGTCCCTGACCACAGTGAAGATCTAAACTTTGTATTACCAGACCATCTATCATATGCTAAGTACCTCCCACACATTATCTCAATTAATCCATCATTACAGCAACCCTTCCGGATAGTATTTTATGTGAGGAAAATGATGCTCAGAGTAATACATGTGGAAATTCATCCAACTAGATGTCATGCCAGAATGTGAATCTGATGTTTATTTAACTTGAAAGCAGTCCACAAATTCTGGGTATAATGGAAACAGAAGTCAATGCAAAAGCCACATGGTCCTTGATCAAATGTCTCTTAGAATAGGATTTTCAGGGATGAGGCAAGAGTATAGAGGAGAGATCTCTGGCTGGGAAAGAGAATTTGGGATCCTCATTTTATTTTTAACTACATATGGTGGACAACCATAATGAGTCAGATACTATCATAACATATTGCATAATTCCAACGAGGCACACACAGCTCAGCTACTCTTGCTCATTTGCCACTCAGTCATAAATCAAAAAGATCAACTGTTTGGTGAATTGCAGAGGGTGAAAAACTCATTCAACTCTTAAATACCATCAAATATTGAAGAGTATTATAAGGAGGTAATGCCACTTTCCATAATATATTTTCCTCCAAGTATGCTGGAACTGGGCTCCGGCAACCTACATGCTGATACATCTCTGCCCTGAATTTCATTTGCATTAAGAAAATTTAAATACCCCTCAACCAATCTACCAGGAAGAGTGTTCATCAGCAGCCAGATGGAGCATCATGAACCTAAGTTCTTAAAGAAAAGGCTAACACGACTCATTCAAGAGTGGTCCTTACTTTCTTTAAGGTGAGAGATGGAGCACAAATGAAGCATACCATGGTAAATAGGAACTGTGCTCACTCGCAGTCATGCACTATAGCCATTAAGCCTTAAGGTCTTAAGGTACCAAGCAATGCATATGATAAATTTCTCAAAAACATCCCAGCCATAACATAGTTCTTGCTGATTGCTCATTTACCCATAATGCATGCTGTCATAGCAAAGCCTGACAAATGACAGGGAAAGCTCAGGTTATTTTTTACACTGACTGCCAAGCCCCTCACCTCAGATTATTCATTTATTAGGGCAATCACTGAGGTCTGGGTACTTAATATTGTTTTCACCAAATATGAAAATGATCTACTTGCCTATTCTTTAGTTCCTCCTAGGGCAAGCCATTTATCATCAGCCCACGATAAATGACTGCTTCATTATAGCTATAATTTATGAGGTGTTAGAAGTAAAGGGCCACGCCTAGAGACTTAAAGCTTTAATATGGATTAAAATAAGATAATCAATCAACCTAATACAAATTTTCTCTCAGCATTATTTCTTGTTTTGAAATAGCTTCATAATTTGGGAGGGAGGCAGCTTTAAGCCACACTGAATATCTAATTATCTGGACAATATGCACGCATGTCTGAGAGAGTATGTAAACAAATATTAGGTGTGATGCCACCAGACAAAGCCAGAACAGAGCAAAACCCCAGCTGTAGTATTCTGAAATCCCTGCTTTCCTTAATGGTGTCAGATAAACTGGAGACCAAAGAGTTTGCCGAGAGGGTATAGACAGGAGCAGTGTTTTCTCTCCAATTTTCCAATTTCTCTGTAAAAATATTGCTACTACTTTCACCCTATTCTCCACAACAAAGAACTTACTCTGGGGATGAAAGTTATGTCCCAATAACATTTCAACAATTTTCCTTTCTTTTATGTCTGAAGCAGGGTTTCACAGCTCATAATTTGGATGAGAGCAGCTTCTTACTGTGTCTTGGGAATAAAGAATATTTCCCACTAAAACAGCATTATAGTCTCCATTTTTTTTCTGTTATGTATCTTGATTTTATAGTTATCAGGTACTCCAGAGCAGACACTATGCCTAAATAGTGTATTGTGCTCACAAAACTAACATAAAGCTATTTGACCACTTGAATAAAAAGCTTGGGGATGGACAGGATGTTCATAATTTAATGCTTTAAATACTTTCCATAGAAAGACAATTACCACACCAATTAACAAATGACCTTCAGGAGCCCAAAACCTAAGGTGCTAAGCAAATCCAGTCTTCTAAAGCTGTTTTCCTAGCAGGTGAGACAAATGGGCCTTGGCTGCCTCCAGGCAAATCTTGAAAGATCCTTCCAGCAAGGCTGGTGACTGGAAACTACTCAGCCTTGAAATTAGCGTCTGGAGGGGAAAGCTTTTCCTTCCCCTCTAGACAACAGCAGCTTACATCTTCAGGACAAAACAGGAGGAGAGGAGAGTGAAAAAAAAAAAGTCAGTAGAAAGACAATTGGAATAGTCATACTGTGTTCCCTTGAAAGATCCTTTGCTCATTTCAGAGGAAGTGTGGCAGGCCCAGACCCTGGGATGGGCTGCTTCCCTTCCCTGTGGCCCTCCACTCCCATGCTCACTCAGGTACTTCAGAGGTTGTCTAAAAGGAGGGAAAGACCTGGGACAAGGTTCTGCACAGGAGCTGGGATCTTCATATAACAGGCAAACGTGTGTGTGTGTGTGTGTGTGTGTGTGTGTGTGTGTGTGTGTGTGTGTGTGTGTAGAAGGGGATCCTTCACAAACTCACACTGGGAACTGACTGTGAAAGACATGCATGCAGTTTGGCACCTGAGATGCAGGATATTTCTACTTAATCTGGTTTCCATTCCACAGTGTTTCCAGCACTCAGATTAGGCAAGGCTCCATTGTAATCTAGATTTCTGTTAGCCTAAGGACATTCTAAAATCCAGTTATCCTCCTCCACCTACATAGCCTTTCCATGTGGACGGAAAAACGTAGCAGGTCTTCTGTAAGCTAAGATCCCCCCACCTCTCACTTCTCTCTCTCCCTCCCTGCTCTCTCATTGACAAACTGAAGCATCTCACAAATACAAAACCTCTGAGATCCTAATATGATTCCCTGTGCTACAGGGAATCTCACCAAAGGAGACTGAGGTAAGAGAGAAAATGGAAGGCCATCCTGGGCTCCATAGTAGATAGCCCCACCTCTCTCTCTACACACACACACACACACACACACACACACACACACACACACACACACACAAGCCCAAAATGAAAATATTGTCTTAAATGCACATAAAAGGAACTCTGCTTGTAAACATGAATAGGCTTGTAAACATGAATGGGTAGACACCCCAAAATCCTAGTCACCTTAGATTTCTTAGATTTGAGTATATTTCCAGGGATTACACAGAGGTGGAAGAACATATGCAAAAAAATGTGTAGTTGCTGCCTTATATTTATTTATCTAACACCACATAGTTGTCCCAAGATGCTCTGCCATGTACGCTGTCAACTGTGACATATCCCCTAGTCCCCCTCCTCCTGTGTCTACAAGGTTCCCAACAGTGCAGGAGAACATCTGGATCTCTGTGAACAGTTACCATCAAACATATCCCACACACTACATTTGAGATGACATCAGTGTGTGCTATCACTGGCTGCTACTGTGGTTTTTGTTCCTACATTAAATGCAGTGAGTGCAAAGTATTGTTGAAATATTAATGATTAAATACAATGAAAAAAATCCCAACTATTGATATATTTTCACAGTAGATGTGGGACAAAACTGAGATTGCATTCTGGTTTGCTGCAGGCATGGTTGTCTTGTTATAAAAAAAAAAAGCCCCATCACTACCTGAGGATTTTGAAGAATGGTCCCGATTGTGTTTTCCCTATATCTGCCATTTGCCTCTCTGATAATATGATAAAACTTTGAAGTAATTCCTTCTAAATCTTCAACAGTATATATAATATAATATTATATATATATACATATATATGATATATACATATATTCTTCAGCAATAACATCATGGAATAAACCAAACCTTCCAATAATAGCAGATCCATGCCAGATGTGTCAGTGGCCACACATCACCATACCTTTAAATTGCCAGAGGAACACTTCTGTTCTCCAAAGCTCAGTTTCTAAAGACAGGTTTTCACTGTCCTGAGAAACACAGACCTTCTCCTCATATACAGAACAGAAATGGTCCACCAATTTCAAAAAAATAACATATGAGAAAAGCATTGACAAACATGCTTTATAGAAGCACAATTGACTGGTGTTGTAGTTATTATTTCTCTTTGATCATGTTACTTCATGGACAGTGCAGGATGTAGAGGACATTTATATTTTGCCTGTCTACCATATAAGAGATCTGGTGCTTCATACAAAGCAGACAAATATTTTGAGTGTTTAGTCCCCATGTCCTGGTAGCTCACAGTTGGTATCAAGCAAAATTCAGTGTGGACAGGTTTCCTCCAGGACCCAGAACTGGCCACCAGCTGATCACACATTTTTTACATAAGTCTGTGCAATGTAAGAGTGCATTAGTGAGGATTTCATTTGCCTAAGTCTGAGCAGGATCCTTATTCTCACAACTTTCTAAAATCTGAATTTGAGGACAAGCAAGATGACTCAGTCGGTACCAGCCCTGCCACCAAACCTGGTCACCGGAGTGGGATCCCTTACACCCACAGGTGAAAGAGGACTGACTCCCGAAAGTTTTCCCTTGACCTCCACACATACACACTGTGGCATGCAGGCACCACACACACACACACACACACACACACACACAAATCAATATATAATGAAAATTATGATTAAATATTTCAGCTCCCATAAGATTGGAAAGGAATATTTTAAAATAAAATTATTTTTTATAACCCAGACAAGCAAAAGCACAAATGTATGCTTACATGGGTCTCGTTGGCCTAATCATTTCTTACATAGTTATGCTGCCTAACTAAGCTGGCTTTTCTATGGGCCTTCTTCAAATGCAAATACATACATTTCACTGAAATACCCTGACACAAGTAAGATGAGAAATAGTAACTGAGATGTAACAGCTAAGTTACCAATTAGCTTCTGAAAGCAATTGAAAGTCACGGAGAGCCCTCAATACACAGAGGCGGTTAATTAATTAACATTAGATGTGATTAATAATGAGTCTCATTTAATAGCAAATATCTGCCTGCAATGGATACATGACAGAACAAAAGCCTTCAGAGAGCAAGCAACTATATTTATCCTGATTGTATTTGGGATTTTAACATGTTTTGTGCAGGCTGACAAATGGCCTATTAATTATCTAATGTTGTCTGACATCAGCAGCTTGATAAAGATGTATGTTTTTGAATCACTGGATGGAAACTGCCGGAGAAGAGCCCCAGAGGGGCCTCTCTGTCCTAAAACTGGGCTCCACGCCACGATGACAGGCAAGACAAAGCCCTATCTCCTGCCACAGCTTCCAGATAAAATATGACTTGGCATTAGGGACTTTTTTTTTCTTTCAGAAAACTGCTTCTGCAATATCTGATTAGGAAAAGGAGGAGTGGGTCTTTACTAAATTGGGGTTAAGGCATAATCAATATCATATATGGAGTGACTGCCCTATTCTGCATAATCATGGCCACTTCATATTATTAAGGAGTCTCTAACCCATGGAAACATATGGCAGGACACTGCAGCTCTCTCTATTCTTTTTATTTAGAAGTTTATCTTCCAACCTGTTTGACAGCTGCTCCTAAGTGGTTTCACAGTGCCAAATTATTTTTATGATTGTTTGATGTTTTATTCTCCCATTTCAGTTAATGAGATAGGATCCCTCAATGGCCATAATTCAGGGCTGTCAGGACTAAAAAGCATGCTTGTGGCAAGAAAGCCTGATGGTAAATAAGGCTAAAAGCAATGGATAATAAAAAAAAAAAGTCTGTTATCAGAGTCGCCTTCACAGTCAAAACTTGCTGGGGTCAGAGCCTTCCTTTCTTTGTGTAGCTTCTGGATAGTACCCACCAGGCCTGGGGTCCCTGACCACCATGTCCTACCATGATCTTTGGGAAGGATCATGAGGAATAATATTAACCAAGAAATGTTAGAAGGTCTTTAAGATATAGAGTAGTATATTCTAATTAAAGAGCTTGTGCATCATTTCTGGTGCCAAGTGAGTAATCTGTCATATACTGCTGGAGAGAAATTGTTCAACAAATAACCTTTACAAGAGCCTTGAGAACAACCTCATAATTGAAATCCCTAATGGTTTTTCTGGGAACTTTTATTAAGCTTTGGGGGCGTTTTTTCTTCTCCTTTCCCTCACCCTTTAGAGTTCATAGAAACTTGGGTTGTAATGGAGCAGGAACTTTCAGAAAAGGAAGCCCTTAATTATATTTTTTTTTCAAAGACCTGAGCACTAACAAGGCCATTTCTGCTAATAAGCAAAGGTTAGTGGTTTTACCCAAAACCAGAAGATCCCCGTTTTGTTTGTGTTTTTATTTGTGTTGTTGTTATTGCTAATGTAGACAGAATCATTAAGATGCTCCCTCAACTCAGAATGTTTTTACTATCTCAAAGCAAAGTGCATTGTCATTATCTCAGCATAACACATTCCTTAAAAAAATGACCAACTGAAAAATTCAGAGTCCCTTCTAGATTGTATCTGTAACATAAATTATTATTCCGAAATTTAGGGCTTGGAAAAGCTACTACTTTTCCACACAATATTTCTTCCTTCTTATTACACATTTAAAATAATGGACCTTTTTCAGCAGAAAATAGCATGGCAAAAACTCAAATAATAGTAAGTCCCCATAACTAATTATAAAGCCTGGCATGTCTGATGTAGATGCAGTCCCCAGTGAGTACCAAAGACTTTATACATATTTAATGCTTGCCAGGAACTCCAGTTTTTCTCTCACATCAAAGCATCAGCCATTTGTCCTTTTTTATAGTCAGCCATGTGCATGTGGCATGATCATGTCTCACCAAGTTTGACTTGGTCCATGTTTTCCAGGACATAAAACCCAGGACATGACACATGGTCCTGATGTGAATAGAACAATTGCACCACTGAAGAATGGTGAGGGGAAAAAATTAATGAGTTAACTGTCATTATAAGGTTAGTTCCAGAGAACTCAGGAGGGAAAACAACAGCTGAATATCAGGAAACAATGGGGAAGGTTTGGAGCTATTGTGAACAATTGCTGAAGATACAGCTCTTAAAATAGTCTTGTATGGCCTTGGATTTCCTTCTACAACCAAATAAAAGTTATACAAAGATGCTGTCCCACCCATCCCCCACAGAAGAATTCATACCTTCACTAAAACTATATGTATCTATCTCATTTGTATTGAAGCACATCTGGGGCTCTCTACCAGGGGTTGGGAAGGCCACTTCAGGCAGTAGAAGACTTCAATAATTGAGCCGATGGCTCTCATCAAAGAGAATTAGAGAAAATTAAAAGCAAAGATAATTACTTTGTGGCTTGTACATCATCACCCCCTGTGACTGTCCTACAAGCCATTACATCTCTCAGTGAACCAGTCTGAAAGGTCTCAAGCACTTCATAGGTGAGTACAGCCACCTCAGAAACTAGAGGAGTGTCTGCCAACTTTCAAGAACAGTATACATGTGAACAAACCCAGTAACAAATGTCTGGAGACCTTAGGTCACATATCCTACCTGGAGACACAGCCCTTTCAACCATTTTATGTGTGGTGCTTAGGACTGACCATGCTCTGAGGCAATAGCTACTTCCACATCACAATACAGCTGCTTGTTTTGTTCCTTGTGTCTGTCGCTGTCATTGGCTTGACCACTGACCACTTGCAGGTACAGTTTCTGCGTGTGTGCAGAAGGAAGCCTGTCATCCCTCTCCAGGCCCTAGCTTATAACTGCTCAGACCATGAGTAGTCTTTAGCCTGCGGACATCTTTTATTTCATGATTAACATGTATCTTCTCCTTTGGAATATGTTTTTATCATTTCAATCATCGACTAAAAGCAAGAGGATTTTACAGGCATAAATTTTTGTTTTGTTTTGTTGTTTATTTGTTTTTCTTGCAAACATGTAAGATCAGATCAAATGAGTTCAGTCTCTGAAAAGTTCATAAACAAAAGCCTGCTAGGACTCTGAAGAGAGTACAAGTACTCAGATGTCCGTGAGCCTTCTCCTTTAGCCATATTCTCACCTGGTTCTTGCTCTTGCTTTTAAGCAAATACTAAACTAAAGAGCCATCATGAAGGGCAAAAAGGTCTGGAAGATTTCAGTGGAAGGCATCAATATCACCAAATTTGTTTGCAGAAGGAATGGGTTTAGATTCCAAACATCCTGGTTGCAGACCAAGGCATTCATATTACATAAACACCAAGTTGGGCACAGCCTATTTTTAAAGGGTTTGGTACCTGACTGGGAGGATGCATTTGTAAATGGCTATAATAGTTGAAAATATGAACAGAAAATATGAAAGTGCCATGAACTCCCAAAATCCTTTTCACCCAGGAGCTGCTCAGAAAGCAAGGTTGATGCATTGCTGCATTCAGAGGACTGAGTGGAACCTACATTTTAATAAGTCCAGCAGAAGATTCAAATCCTTGCTGGGGAAGGATCTGGTGTTGCCCACCAGCCCTTCTGTGAACCACAAGGCTACATGTTAAATCCCATGTACCATAAGTCACTGAAAAATTAACCAATATCAGCAAATTAAACAAAGTAGTTAGTAGGCTTCTTCTCCAACCCTCCGGAGCAAGGTCTCTCTCTGCATTTTCTCATTGGGAGTGCATTTTCAATATGAAAAGCTAAGGGTAGAACCAGGAGAAACATTGGAAGCAGGCAGGAGTTTGGTGTGGGCAGGCCAACAGCAGAAATTGCTAAGAAAGTACATCCCAGGGCTGAGAGTGCATTCTGTCCCACTAGCCTAGGCTAGGACCAGTCAGCACCTACTACTACACTCCAGCTCCCTCAGTCTCCTCAGGCTAATTTCCACAGCCAAAGCAGCAACACTGACCTGGCCTGACATGTGTTTCTCAGCCCCTTCTGGTACTTTCATCCCCCAACAGAAGGGCAAAGACCTCTAAGGGTTTACAGTGCAGACACGGGCATTCCCCAGAAGACACTACTGGGTGCTGAGATACTAGAGAGGATCCCCTTCTTCCTCTATCTAGCAACTCCCCTGGTGTAGCTGTTAACCACAATTGCTTGGTTGCACTCTGTGTGGAAGCTCAACCAAAGGATTAAGAACTAGACTCAGAACACAAAGATAAAATGTTCAAGTAAATTAGCCCAGGGCTTACCAGAAGAGCTGCCCTTTGGAATGTAAAGGGGAGGAGAGAACAGCTTAAGGGCTACTCAGTTCCTCTTATCTGATCCCATCAGACCAGCTGGTGTGTGTGTCAGAGGGAGAATATGCCTGAAAGACCAGGAGACAAAATGAAGGCCTGCCTTCTCTCCCATGCTGTCACTATGACTTGACATAAAACGTCACTGTCCCTCAAACAGAATCTCTGATACCCGTGCTTGAGTAATACATGTTCCCGATCATGCCTGAAAGTGTCTCCTCTGATAGAAGAGGATCCACTTGCCTGGAATGCCACCAGCCCTGGGAGGCACACAGGGACCTGGTGGCTTGCTTCCTAAGTTTTCTCTTCCCTGGAAAGGAGCAAATGTCTGCGTTTTGTCCACACTCGACACAGGAACAGGATGTACCCAAAGGAGGATTCTTTCAGGTGTTCCTTTTTCCAAGCAGTAGAAGGAAACAGATGACACCACAAGTTTAATGCTAATTGATTTATTACCTGTCTAAGCAAATCCCCGCCTGTGCTATAGCAGGCTCAGGACTTAAAGCAAATGATTTACAAGATAATGTTTGACTCTGGAAAAGGGTAATCAGATCCAGATCCAATGGATGATAGGATAATTGAGAATAAATAAAAGAGGATAAATTGCCATGTGCTAATGAGTTTACAGGCCCTAATGGGAAAGACATCAGTTTTAACACCCAGGTTATGAGCTAGGAGCAAGGCTTTTTCTTTTCTGCTCTGCCTTCAACTGCCTACGATATAATGCTGAAACAAACCAAGATTAATGGTATCACACTCATTTACTTACCCATTCTTTACACCTCCAACAGTGGCTGGTTTTAAGTATAGAGGGCTGTGGGGTTCTTTACTAAACATACAGGCTCCTGGAGATGCATATGTTTGAAAAGCACTTCCCTCCAAGCTCTTCCTGTCGGCAGGTACCACTTACCCCACAGTGCCCAGATATAATGTTTTGGGCACAAACCACCTGAGTAACAACTCTTCTACCTCCCAGATCCCAGGCGTCTTGCCATGTGATGAGTTGATGCCGTTATCTTCAAGCCTTTTGGCCTCAACAGAGAATATTCCGAATCATTTATGCAACCTGGGTGCGCTCACATTTGGAAATGGTCGCCTGAGCGGCAATCACACCTTGCCTCATGATTCATTTTTATATCTCACTCACCTGCCACCCACATCACCAGCAAGGGCCGGTGACACTTTATTGATATTTTTGATTACTGCTATAGCCATCTAAATTTTTCACAGGATGGGGGCCTCTGGTCCAAATGTAGCCACGCACTTCATGGAAAATACAGGCTACAAAGACAGCGGGATTGGATGAGAAGAAGGAAATGAAGATCAGAGGCACTTCCTGGGAGACGGAGAACCTATTCTCTTGTAATGTTTCCACCAAATGAAGTAGAATATGATGAATCGTGTGGCTTTAGCACGCCTGTGCCCCACGAAAAGGCAGCTCAAGTGCCGCATTTAAACATGTCTGAATGATGGCTTGATTTCCTCACATAGTCTACATCCAAAACGCCCATTTCTACCCAGATAGGCTACTTTTCATAGTATTTCCTATTTCCATGTTTGCTTGGGAAATCCAAGTACTCAGATCTGTGTTTGCTGGTATAATCCCAGCCAAATAGACCTCTCGTGCAGGGGAGCCCAAGTGTTCCAGGTACTTAAACCCGGCTGAATCATAATTATTTTCTTGCCTGCTGTTTGGTGGAGTGTGGTTCCTGAGCTTGATCCGAGCCTGGCAACTGGGCATTTCGGACTGTGTAGCAATAGTGTGTACCTGCTTTGTACCCGAGAGTCTTTTAGGAACATAGGGGTTGTTTTGATGCCCACAACAATAGAACTTTGACAGTTCATGTTATGGGAGATACCAGTAAAAATCATGTTAAGTTTGGCATATCTGTTTTACACGTCCTCAAGACAAGCTTTAAGTCAGTAACTATTGGCTGAGGGTTTGGTTCGAGTGTTTGCCTTGTACGGCCTGGAATACTCAAGGTCCTGGGTTCAGTCACCATCAGAATATAAACTACTTGAGTCCAAAGACCAGTCTGAGTTACATGAAACCTTGTTAACCCCCTCCACCTCCCCAAAATATGGCAAGATTTTTATGCAGAATTGGACATGCCTGACTGTAGTTTATTTTCCCCCACTCCATCACTTGCCTCACAAGAAATTTTATTTATTAAAAACAGAGAAAAATTTGTCCTTAGATATAGGAAGCCAATCTTATTTGGGTTGAATTTTCATAGTTCCTAAGTCTGTGGTAAGTCTTTTGCTATTCATGTGTAACCTGAAGCTAAGCAAAAGAGATACCCCTGTGATTGGATTCAGCCTGCACCCCCTACAAGCAAATTGGCTTGTTGGGTTAGCCATTTTGGCTGCAGCAACCCTTTCGTGCAGGCTCAAGGATCCATTTTTCCCAGAGATAAAGAAATAGGGGCCCGATTTCTCAGGCAGATAAACTGACCCTTAGAAGAGGCTGTGGCATTTCTGAAGGTCACATGAAAGGCTAAAAAGCTGGGAACCAGCCGTGGGATCTGTGACTCCCACATCCCCTTAGAGGATTCTAGACAATACTGACACCCTCCATGAACTAGATCCAAAAATTGTAAAAGATAAGTTGCTTCCTTATATTGTTCAAAGAGGGGGGGGGACTGAATAGCTTTCCCACAGAGTAAAAACAAATGGTGAATGAACCCTCTCTTCACCCTATAGAACTTCACGTGAGAACTTTTATTCCTGATGTGAATTCATACAGCTTCAGTCTGGACTGCAGTCTAAATTACAGACCCCTTCAGAGCAAACCTACGTTTCATCTAAACATACATCAGGTCATAGTGAGTATTGGAAAATGCCTTTGCCATCACAGAATTATAAAGCAGAATTTGAAAGATTAGCTGGCCTGTGAGTGTTTTCAAGTAGTTTATAACAGAGGCAATTAGATAAATTATGCAATGATCTATTTACATGAAGGTTCCAATTATTCTAGAAAGCTAGTCCAAGAACATGTTATTCAAATCACATTTATCATTTCACAAAGCAAGTGATGGTTTCAGCCATGTCCAACAATCAGAGATTTGAACAACTCCCCACAGAGCTAGACAATGGCACTGCATGGTCCTAGGTCTTGTCAGCAGCTGGACAAGGACACGGAAAGGACTGTTGCAATAGAAAAATGTGGCCCCACACGAATTGATAACCTTCAGGAAAGTGTGAGATAGGCAGGGTCCTGTTGCAGGCCAGGTATCAGCTGGCCAAGGCCTTGCTGGAAAACAATCCTTATCCTTTACCCGATGCCTTCCTTGCCTTCCTGTTCCTTCTCAGCTGCAAACCCACAGCTTTGAGAGCAAGCTCCTGGGGAAGGCTGCTTTTCTAAAACACACAGGGAATTAGACCACAAGACCTTCTCCCAAGTACCTGCCATGGTGATTCCAAATGCTACAGAACTACTTGATTCTGCTGGGATGAAAAAAATTCTATCTGCCCCATCTCATCTCAATATTTTCTTATTTCATAGACAGTTGATAAAGACCATAAAATGAATGTGGTGGTGAAGGGGTGGGGTAGGTGTGAGTACTACATCATGCATAGTACAGTGGTGTCATATGGATGCCAGAGGACTATCTTCCTTCCTTGCCTTTTTTTTTTTTTTTTTTTTTTTTTTTTTTTTTTGGCCTTGTTTTTAAAGAGTCTCTTTACCATTTTGTCAGCCAGGTAAGCTGGCCCAAGAGCTCCTGGAAACTGTCTCCACTCCCATCTCCTGGAAAGGGGACTAATATCATAGATACCTGGGGATCTAGGACTCAAATTCAGGTTGTCAGTCTCGTCACCTGCTGAGCATCTCTTTAGCCCTAAAATGAGTCACTGCTGGTCGACACAAGCTCTGGTCTCCTCTGACTCATCAAATAAGCTACAAATGATATAAAAGGGTACCAGGAAACACACCTTAACATTATATGGAGGGAGCTGGCACCTTTGGCTAGTTGGTCTTTGTTTTTTGTTTTTTTTTTTTTGTTTTTGTTTGTTTGTTTTTGTTTTTGTTTTTAAGAATTCCGGGACCTTGCAGATTTTATATATCTAAAAATACATAGCAGAAGAACAAAATGGTTCATATTTAGAAAAGATGGGATTACAGGAAGTGAGTGAGGGTGTATAAACCAATGTCAGCTGCCTGATGGTACAAAAGATATCTTTCTAAAACTTCACTCCTGATGAGGCATTTCTTCTATTCATAAGAGAAGGCAGTATTTAAGCTCTTCTGTGAAAAACCAGAGGTGACACTTAATTCCAAATGCTGTCCAAAACAATGGAAGCAATGGCCACCAAGGTGAGCTGGTGTAGGTGTACACCAGGCCTTGTGACCCCTTCTGTGGTCATATGTCTCTTCCGTGAAATTTTCCTCTCTGAATTCCCTTCCAAAGCACATGAGTGCGCTGTCAATCTCCGGGCCATGATGGCCTTCCAAAAAAGTAGGTCTCCGACACCTCTGAGTGGATTTGCCACGAATCTGAAAACTCGGTGAGAGACATATTTCACCCACAGCTAAATCCCCCCAGCCAGTGGAGGTGGCCAGGGGCACCAGGGAGAGTCTTCAATCAACAGGTAATAGCTAACATGCGGCTTTGAGCTCAATGCAGAAAACATTTAGTTCTCATGCCAAAACACTAAGCTGTTGATGAGCAAGCTGCACCCCTGCTGAATGAGGGCTTCCTGTCAGCAGCCAGATGTCTGCTTAGAGCCACCTCCTGCTCTCACCCTACCAGCCATGAGGAGGGGAGGGGGGTAGGGAAGGCCCAGAGTTCGAGACTAAGAGCTTTCTCATCATCCTGTGTTCACTGCCTGGCACATGGGAAATGCTCCAGATCTATTGGGTCTGTCATGAAACAGACCCAACTCATTTCACTCCCTTACTGAGTTCGATGGGGGGGATGGGGGAGGGGAGACAAGAATGGGGCCTGAGTACATAGCACAGTAGTCTACATACACCCTGGGTTCAATTCCCAGCACAGAATAAACTGGGTATGGTAACACACACCTGTAATTCCAGTATTCAAAATGCAGAAGCAGAAAGGTCAGAAGTTCAAGATAGCCTTGACTATGTAATGAATTTGAGGCCAACCTGAACTACATGAGACCCTGTCTCAAAAAAAAAAAAAAAAAAAAAAAAAAAGGAAAAAGTTTATGCCATATTGATTATTTTTTCAAGACAGGTTTTCTCTGTGTAATGGTCTTGGCTGTCCTGGAACTTGCTCTGTAGACCAGGCTGGCCTCAAACTCACAGAGATTTATCTACTGCCTCTGTCTCCTGAGTGTTGAGATTAAAGGTATATGCCACCACCATCCTGCTTGCCATGTTGATTTTAATTATGTATATTACACAGAAAGAAATCATCTTTGGAAACAGTCTTGGACAGGAGTTTGAAGGTTTGTTTCTGTCCATTAAAACACATCTCCGATGAATAATACTCCTGCCATCATAGATACTGTGAAAGGAATGATCCTCTATATAGGTATATACCAACTGCAAACATGAGTCTACATTCTAGACCTTAACATAAAATTAATTTGAAAATGTCTTTGCAGAGCCTAGATTTAAAATTAATAGACTATGAAGCCAGTGGGGTGACTCAGTGGGTAAATGCACTTGCCAGCACATCTGATGGGCCCACTGGATAGAAGGAAGAAACATCTCTTGGAAGTCGTCATTTGATGTCATATGCAAACTGTGGTACATGCACACCCACCCACATGCCCACACGAAATAAATAAAAAAATCCTTAGGTAATTATATATATATATGTGTGTGTGTGTGTGTGTGTGTGTATATACATAAAAATGATGTGTGCGTGTGTGAAACCAGAAAGGTACCATGATAGAGGAGAGAAGGATCTTAAGGGAAGGGATGGCAGAGTGGGGAGGATGATGCCCATGATGAGAAAGCAAAAGGATGGATTATTCCGGGAGAAAAGAAACCAGAGACGGCACTGAGGACAAGGGCACACAAGGAGGAAGTGTAGTGGCATGCGTATGGACGTGTCATAACAGCACCTATTAGCTTCTGTTCTAACTTAAAGGTCATTTTAAAACAGAAAAGTGTTTTTAAAAACAAAATTCTACAGTGTCCAAATGATTTATTTTTGAAACTAAGTGAAAACAAAATCAGACTTCTAACAGCGCTTATTACGTGTAAAATATCAGTTTTATCTCACAAATTAGAAATTGGGATCTATGGAGCTGATTTTCAAGGCTCAGCTCAATGGAACAGCTTTCCTGTTGGTGCACATAAATTCCTTTTATTATTTAAATGAGTGCTGCATTTGGGAAAATGTACAGCACAAATATTTCTTGAAGAGTGCGAGCACATGTGGCTATGTCTGTGAGCACACAAAATACACATATGATATTTCGCTGTGCGGTTTGGCCACATGGAAATGCACTAGTTTTCCCAGGCACAGGCATTAAGAGGAACCCGCAGAGGGGATAGAAGGGTTAAGCAGAGCCCTCCTATACGGAACCATTTGTCTTGCACAGATATTAGTTTAATGTTCAACTGAAAGAACTCTATCCACTCCCTAGGCACACTTAGTGTACAGGGGAGTTTGTTTTAAAGATTAATATGTAATAGTTAAGTTGGGTTTTTTTGCTGGAAAACAGACATCCCAAGGGGAGCTTGGCACCTGGTTTTGCTAACAGTGCTCAGTGATATTTCTACAGATGAGGGACATCCCTGGGAAAAGGCTAAAAAAGGCCAACAAGCTAAATCAATTATTCTGAAGACAGAAAAATAAGTAAACATGATGGTAAACTCTAAGGTCACCCCAAATATAATTTAATTCTTTATTAAAGTAATTTAGACACATTTGAAATTCTCTGTAACTTACTCTATGTTTATAGAGTTCCGTATTTCAAATTGTACATTTCAGTTTGGTGTGCCCACAACCACCAGTAGACTTGGGGTATGAAAGAGTGTAACACTATAGCTCTACCTCCTCTTGCATGACAACTTAAGCCTACAAAATTCTACCTACATGAGACAGAATTTTATTAGAAGAACTTAAAAATATGCAGTGTGAAATGTCTTCATTTACCTATTCCACAACTGACATATGTCTTTGAGCAGGGAGGCCCCTCCAGAACCTTAGATGTTTCGCAGAAGCTCTCCATAGACACTGGGAAAGTGGGGACAGGAAAGAGGCCTCTGTCACCCTTGCCATCCTACCAGACAGAGCAGCCTTGAGAGCAGAGCACTGGGGCCTTGAGGCAGAATATTCAACCGAGACGCTTGTGCCACTATTGAAGAGGGCACACAAGCCAGGGACCCTTTTGCTTGCATTCCTGTCTAAGGTTTATTTGGAGTTTTGCTGACATTTCCAAGACAGATTACTGACATACTGGGAATTTTTGTCTTGAAATATTTTTAAAAGCTTCCTATTAAATTTTAGTATGTAAAAAATATTTACATTTCGCCTATATGCTTAAATGTAAAGTGACCTTAAAGACAGTCTTTGTAACAGTGAGATTTGCTTTCAATAGAATATGAAGTAAAAGAACTTTATGCCATTCTTATGTATTTTTTGTATGTCATTTGGGAGAGGAGTGTCCATGTGCCATGGTGCAGGTGAGGAAGTCTGAGAGTAGCCTTCAAAAGTCAATTCTCTTTTTCCATCATGTCGGCCCTGGAAATTAACTCTAATGCTCAGGGTTGGTGGCAAACACCCTTACCTTCCCGGCCATCTCAACAGTCCAAAGCAAATTTATTAAACCACTATCCAAAAAAGTCCTCCCTGATTTTCCCAGAAGGATGTACGTGTGTGTGTGTGTGTGTGTGTGTGTGTGTGTGTGTGTATGTGTGTGTGTGTGTGTTCATGCATGTGTGTTCATGTGTGTGTGCCCATGCGCATGTGTGCATGTGTGTGCACACATGTGTATGTGTGTACACGTGTGCACATGTGTCTGTGTGTGCATGTGTGTACGTGTGTGTGTGCGTGAGTGCGTACGTGCATACATGTATGTGCATGTTGGGGGTGCACTCACCTCTGAATGTGTGCATGGAGGGCAGAGTTTCAGTATCTTCCTCTGCTTCTCTCAAACTTATTTTTCAGATGCAATCTCTTACTGAATCTGGGGCTTTAGCTGGGATAGACAGAGAGCTCTTGAGACCTGTGTATCCCTCCCCCACCCAACCCCTGCCGCCATAGGAATTGAGGTACAGGTGCATGCCACCATGCCCACTTTTTGGTTGGGTTCTAGGGGCCCAATCTTGGCTGTTCATCCTATGCCACAAGCACTTTTTGCACTGAGCTACCTCCCCACCCAATCTCCTCCTCTTGCCCTGTTTGCTCAGGCTTTCCTCGAACTCTGTGTGCCTGCGGATGGCTGACCTTGAACTTCTTGTCCTGCTGACCTTGAACTTCTTGTCCTCCCACTTCTCCTCCTGAGTTACAGGTTTGCAGGACTACTTCCCTTTTCATAAAATACTGGGACCAAACCAGAGCTTCATGCATACTAGACAAGCAGTCTACTGACTGAATCACATCCCTGCCCCCCCAGAAGGATTCCTTGGAATGCAATTATGCATTCTGCTCATCCAAAAGTACCCTGGCTTCCCATTTGTTGTCTGCTTTGATTTGTCCTTATTCTCTCTCGGCTTCTCCTTGTCCTTACTGACTCTCTGTCTACATATTAGAACTGTGTCACACACAGAACAGTGGATGTAAGTTTCCAAGAAACAGAGAGGCTGTTGTATTGTGCACCTACACCCCTGGGCTTCGTAAGTACACAGATCCTGTTAATGGACTCTTTTCAATGTATTCCGTGTATTGACAACACTTTTTCCTACCTTTCCCATCTGAGTACATGGTCATATATATAACCATATCTTTGTCCGGGTTGAGAATGAAATACTTATTTTTTTTTTCTTTCTCTGATGAGAAACTAAATCAATCACTGAATATTACCTTCTAGAAGACATTCTTGTCTCTACTGCCATGCCCTACAGCTACTGCATCAGACTCCAGGACCAACACCCAATGGTCTTTGCTGTCATGTCCTGCAGCCACTGTGGCCACAGCATCAGGCCCGGGGGACCAACATCCAATGAATTTGATATTTAAAGTGGTGAGATTGAGCAAATTCATGGTAGACATGAAGAATAATTTCCATGTAACTCTTATGTGAAAGTGCAAATACAGCATTGTCTCCTCTATTTCAAAACATCTAGAAGCAAGGCTCTGGAATGTCCACAGCACATATGAAGGGGATGTCAGCTTCAACTGGTGTTGAAGCTAATTTATCCCGACTGAATGATTGCATGTGTGCATGTTAAGTGTTCAAACATACCTATAGATATGATACATAGTATTTCCCTTAAAATTCTTATAATAAATACTGATATCGGGATCCAAAGAAAAGAAATAAAGCATTACCAATAAATCTGCCAATGTCTCTCCCCACTTACATATTTTTACTGTAGCTTAGTTACCAGTAATGCTGAAAATTCTTACATTCCCAGGAAGGCCTTGCTTAAGGTAAACAGCTTGAATTCTGGACCCAGACAACCTCGGTTCTCATCTCAGCTATGCCATTAATTAGCAGTGTGCCCTCCAGGGCTTACCTAACCTGGTTGTGCCTTGATTTCATCAGTAAAACTGGGATAATAATATCTACTTCCTAGTTTTGTTATGAAGATTAAATGGGTCATTATGTGTAAAGTGCTCCAAATATTACCTCCTATATAATAAGCTTGCTATAAGTACTTATAATATAAATTAAATGAAATGAAAACCTTAAAGGCATTCATTGATTAGAGTCTATTTGGCCAATGCCAGATAAATGGTGACCACTTTGCTTGCCTTAAATTATCATCAAAATGTGATCTCTCGCATTTTACACTGATTTTTTTTCTCTGTGTGTTGACATCCATTTTAACATAATGACATCATTTCATTTCACTTTGGCCCCAGCTGTTAACAGTGCTATTGAACACTTGGTTCGGGTTCATTTATCTTGCACGTTTTAATATGGCTTGCTCAATGTAGGGAAATCCTGCTGGTGTGCTAACCAATCTTATTTTTAGAAAATTCAGCCTTTGAGACAAGTGATTACTTCCAAGAATACTCATAAAATTACAAGCTCAATTACAGCTCACAGTGTGTTTTACATGTTTTCTCCTTTTGCTCAGTCAAAGACTCTATCTTAAGCTGGGTTTCTGCTCACAGCATTCAGAATACAAGCTCTGCACTTTCCCAGCTCCTCATCTGTGTAACAATCCCTACCCCGAGATGAAAAATGCAGATAATTGGGCCAGCATACATAACCATATAAATGTATATCATATGTCTTATGCAGGCCAAGCTATCTTTGAACTCATTAAGCAGCCAAAGGTGATTTTGAACCTCTCATCTTCCTGCCTCTCCTTCCCTGGTGCTGAGACACACACCACTATATCTACTTTAAGCGATAGTGGGATCTAATGTACACCGTCTTGCATGCTAGGTAAGTCCCCCCACTGCCAACAACTAGCTACACCCCCATCTTACTTTGATTTTGAAGCTATATTTTGTCACTACCCAAAGACTTGTATTATAAAACTATCAGTGTGGAGGTGTAAAAATTGACCTGGAATAGCCACCCATCAGTATTGCTTGATTGGAAATCCTGTGCATGACAGGCAAGTTCCAAATCCAGACACCTGGTACCCGGATGCCAAATGGGCTTTCAGCTGAATTGTGCCAGCACAGATACTGATGCACAGAAGCAGGCTTCCCTCAAATAAGCCTGGGTGCACACCTCTGACCCTCAGCCATGGTGCTCAAACGTCCCTCTGCAGTGAGGACTCCCAGTGAAGGCTCTGTGCTGTGCTTGGCTGCATTTCTATCTGAGTGCCAACAGGAAGATAAATGAAAGACTGGCTCACTGGAGGACTGGTGGTTTGGGGGCTATTGATTTTTGGTCCATTCTCTTTAAAAGTGAGATCTAAAAAGTTGACAGAGGGTCATTAATTTCATCATACACTTGTCGTCTCATCCATAACCAATCCAGGCCCTGAGTGTTGCTTGTCACTCTGGGTTTGCACTTTATTTGTTTAGGGTTTTCTTGGCGATTCCATTCTTGACTTTTCTCCCCCTCCCCTTTGACTTCAGCCTCTTTAAATAAAGGAAGAAGGATGCTGGTTTGTGACTCTTTCCTGGAATGGATTTGGGAATAAGGACATAAACATAAACAGGGACCAGAATGGCGGGAAACAATATCCCCAAGCAGACTCTGCCAGCTGCCTTCTTTCCTTGGTTTGAAAAAGGGGGGAAACCCAAAAAACCTCTTTATAACCCTCATCAATCCTAATTATTCAATTAGACCCCAATCGAATAAACACTTAACCAAGGTGAGCTGGTGGGCTTGCCTGTAGGAAATATTGAAATATTAAAACCCAAGTCCCAACATTCCTTTAAGAAAAGCTTGTGACTTCTTTAAAAATTTGGCTGAAAGTATAAAAATGGTTGATAGTGGTGACCTCTGATGGAGTTTCCTTGGCTGTAAGTTCCAAACAGCTCTACCAATCTTCAAGAAGGTACCATGAAAACCTCTCAACGGTGTGATTTTATTGTCACTATGATGGTGGGTTTATTGTTTGTTTGCTTTTGTTTGTTTAACAGGGAAAGGAGAGTTTGGCAGGCTCTATAATTATTATTGAAATAACCATCAAATAAAATCTTTAAGGCTGGTTGAATATTCAATGAGCTGTGTAAATCTGAAGCTCAGGCAACAATGGCACAGAGGGAACGTGGGATCCAGAGGACAGAGCAGGGACTTACAGATGCTTGTCCAACAGATTTCCCAGACAGCTTTGTCCTGCCTGGCTAGGGACACAGTCCAGACTAGTGTATCTCTTCTGAAACCTGGTGCAAAGGCAGGAATGTGGAAAGCAAAAGAAAATATGATTAAGTTCACAGGCCAAGGCAAGGAAATCCAGTATTAATAATATCACAACCTGCCAGTAAATCTCAATTTTATAGGTGAGGAACTACATTTCTACTTGAAAGTGTGTTTTTATACACCCTTGAGTACCCAACTCGTTAAACTACTGAGAGGGCTCTACATGGCTTAGAAGTTAATCCTTCAAATAGCTAACAATTGAATGCCTCAGCTGTTTGTAGTTTCCTACTGCTGGCTAATTTCATTTTTGTTTCATATGTTCACTGGTAAGCTTTCATTGTTCGCTGACACAGAGGTTGTAAGTCTAGTTAATTTGGTTAAAATGAGGCTGAGAACGTTCAGTTTCCTGGCGGCTACAAGACTCTGGGGAACTTGGAGTCACACTCCCCACACCCCGAAGAAACTCAGTGGGAAAAATGAGATGACCCAGCTTGGGCTCAGCTTTCACTCCTGAAGCAATGATGTAAACAAACACCCAGAAGTGTGCCCCAGCTTAGGAGGAAGTTGTTGGGTGCACTGTGCTGTCACATACACCATGCTCTCTCCAGGCAATTCATCTCTCCTCTTTTTATATCATTTCATTTTCTCTCAAAGCTATTAGAGACATGTTGAAGGACAACAGCCTTTGTGCACTTCTTGGCAAAATGTCTGATGATAAGGATGATGACAATGGCAGGTGCATGTGGTAGCGATGAGGATGATGGCGTGATGGTGACCATGGTGATGACGATGGTGATAGTGACACTAACTCTGCACTACCACTCCCTCATAACTCCAGGACAGGGGAACACATTCCCTCAGCATTAATTCTATCTTCCTCTGTTCCCCTGGGTCTCCTCTAGTCCTCCTTTTAGCAGATCTAAGGCACAAATCTCCTTCCAATTCATTGATTCTCTTTCCCTCCTCACCAGGGACCTCTTACCTGTTCCTTCATCTCAGCATGGGTTATCACTAGCCCACGTCATCTTTGCTACCACTTTATGCCAGGAATGACACACTAGTCCCAAGTTCCCTCCATGCATAAACATACTTAATTCTCCATAACATTAATCAGGGTGGTAATTAAATAATTGTGTAAGGCTAATACTTCCATCTTTTTTTCTATTAGAATGCAATCTCTGTATAGACTTGGACCACCTTCCCCTGCAATAAGATCAAGCTCTGGTGAAATCAAATTTTCTTGAATGACTGAATCCACTCCAGTAGAGGTTTTCTCACTGGGAAATAAAAACATTAGACTAAGAAGTACTTTCTTAGGATTCAGTGGCATATCCAATGTGTACAAGATACTTGCATGTGAGTACGTGCCACAGGCAATGAAACATCATATTAGCTGAACCTGTTGCTGACATACGCAGTGATGCCTTGGAAGGAATTTCTCGGATGATGACTGCCTTGATTGTCATCACATAGCAGTGGACATCTCTAGCCTGGAAAAGGCTCCTGAACTTTCTTCTGTCATCATGCCTCCTAAGCACACTGCCACCAAAGACTTGGATTCTTTGGACCTCCTTGATGGTGTGTGAATTATGAACTTAGGTGAGCTCAGAAAACTTTTGTAGGACAAAATAAAGCTCCATTCAAATAATTACCACTCTTACAGTGGCGGTGAACCCATAGGGTCTGCTGTGATTCCTGATTCTTTCTTCTGGAAAGAACCTATCAGGTAATTTTGAATCACAGAAAAGAACATGGAACTCAATTGAGAACCTTGGGAGGAGGTGAGCCATAAAGACCTAGAAGGTTCCCAGGAAAAGATGGCCCTGCACTCACAGAAGAATAAATATAAGCACTGAGTTCCAAGCAGTCCAACACCCAGCAGTCAGGAAGGTCAGGACAGAAGGTCTAACTTAGAGACTTTAGGATCCAAGTAGTTTCATAGGGTCCCTACTCCACAATGTGGTCTCTTCAAACAAAGAGAACTGCCCAAACTAGCAAACCACCTATGTGCAACTTAAAATCAAAACCTGTCTCTCACATCTATGAGTTGTTACAGACAGTGATCTTTCTGAAAACTCAGCAAATAATAGACTGGCAATGTGGATTCTGGTGTTGCAATGCACCTTCCCAACATCCAGAAGCCCTCCTCTGTTTCCCTTCCCAGCAATGCTCTCTTGCATTTAGAAACTGCACAAAGAGACACAAACATTTTCCCTCAAAACTCATTAATTTTAGAGTTCAAGAAACATGAAGGAGATGAAGTGGGTAATTTTTCACACTTAAAAGAATTTACACATTCTGTTTTGACTCTCTTGCACAGCTGAGAAGAGATTAATGTAACTTACTTTCTCTATTAACTGGCTCCACACATTGCCATGCAGGTGGCACCCTATCAAGATGAATAAAACAAAAAATAGCCCCCGCTGTCACCCCCCCAAAAGGTGTGGTCACCACACATGAAATTCCCAGTGGTAGCTGGAAAGAAGACTCAGAAGGTAAGAGCACATGCTGCTTCCAGAGGACTAGAGTTCAGTTCCCAGTGCTAACATCAGGCTACTCAGATCCAGGAGGATCTGACACCTCTGGCCTCTGCAGCGATCTGCACTCCACAAACGCAACCCCATACAGACACACACACACACACACATAATGCACTTGCACACATTCACACACGCATGTGCATGCACACACACACAGAGGCACACATGTGCACATGTACAGGGATACACATGCACACAAAGGCACACACACTTGAATTAATAAAAATAAAACTTAGAAACAAGAATTGTCCACGGGGAGCCCTTCCCCAAAACATACAATGACATGAAAGTACCAAGGAACTGAAATTATAAATCAATTGCTGTAATTGATTTATAATTTGAAATGTACCCTAAAGTTCAAAGGGAAAGGCTTCTCTTTAAATTAAAAATGCTAACAATGGAAGAGCCGATTGCATCATTGAGCAGCTCATTCCGTTATGTAGGAATTGGGAGAGACCCCTCTTCAAGTTAGAAAATACACTTTTGGTGAGAGAACAAATCACAGAAGGTTCATTACAACTTTTTCTACTCCAAGTCATTTTAAAAAAGAAAGAAAAGGAAAAAGACTTTGAGAAAAATAATAGAAGTCCTAAAATACGATAAGCACACACTGGAAGTATGAAATCTAGGAAGCCCTTATTTTAACATTTGTAGCAAATACAAAGATTTGGATTTAGATTTATGGGAGAGAGGAAACCCAGGGCTTTCTGGTGACAGTGAAACCACAATCGGATCACTGGAGGACCTCTGGACCAACTACAAATGTATTCATGTAATATCCCATTTCTTCCTGCAGAGGCTCGGTGCTGGCAGAGTCACAACTCCACGCCACCACACCTAACACAAAGGGAGGGATGAGGGTCCTGCAGATAAAGCAAAGGGAAAGAGAAGAGTGTGGAGAAAGCACCAGCATCACGTGGCCTCTCACTCCTGCATGGTATTTGTTCTGTTCCTGGCAACACAGAAAACTGCTGCACTATGAGTCACGTGTCACAAGTGAAAGGCCGGTGAATGCAGAGAAGAACCCTCACACCCCCGAAGGTCCTGCTGCCAAAGCACAGTTGAGAGGTGTCCATCTGTTGCACAGAAACTAAAGGAGGCTAATCAGCACCTTTAGCAATGTGAAAATGTCCATTATAAAGATCCACACACAGGACTGGAGAGATGGCTCAGTAGTTAGGAGTGCTTACAGCTCTTGCAGAGGCCCTGAGTTTGGATCCCAGCACCCATTGGGAACTCCCTACAATTCCAGCTGATGGCCTCTTTGGGACTCTCGGGCCACCACCTGCACTCATATACACACACCCATCCACAGACACACACACATACACAAAATTTAAAGTAAGTATTAAAACAACCAAGTAAGGAGAAATTGAGATACATAGAGATAGGCCCAGACCGAGTTTTAAATGACATGGAGAAGACAAATCAATGTGGCTGTTTGGCTGACCCTTTGTCTCCATTTTACTCACTCTTGCCTCTGCATGCACCTAAGAAACAGGGCGTGAGGCCTGTGCTTAATTGACAGTCCCTCTCTGTGCAGCTTGTATGTAGACACTGGAGAGCACTGTTAAAACCAAGCCAAACTACTCAAAAGTCAGAATGTCCAGTGAGCGTAGTGCTAGCCCCAAGGCTCAGCCCATGGAGCTCCTTAGCGGTCCAGACTCCCGGAGTGGCAGTGCCCTAAATGCCAACCACACACCTGATGCTGTGACTTTACTTCCTGCTTTGTTCTTTCCTGCCAGGTCCCCATCAGGGCGTGAAGTCACATCTTGATTGTTCTTGCAGTCAAACAATGCACCAGAGTCCTTGCCTTGCCTCTTCTGCTTCTCCCCTTGGGCTTCCCACTTCGCCATTGTACAATTGACTCTATTTACTAGGATCGTTGATCATTCCATTCCTGTCCTCGGACTGTAACATACATATAACCTGAACCCCTGGGTTTCTGGCCTGGCCCTTACAGATATGCTATCTGTAGGAGGACCCAGGAATGTATATCCATTAAACTTTCCTGGTAATTA